>NC_044976.1:169047268-170247268 GCF_008728515.1 Papio anubis
TTCCCCATTTCTTGTTTTTGTCAGGTTTGTCAAAGATCAGATGGTTGTAGATGTGTGGTATTATTTCTGAGGGCTCTGTTCTGTTTCATTGGTCTGTATCTCTGTTTCGGTACCAGTACCATGCTGTTTTGGTTACTGTAGCCTTGTAGTATAGTTTGAAGTCAGGTAGCATGATGCCTCCAGCTTTGTTCTTTTGACTTAGGATTGTCTTGGCAATGTGGGCTCTTTTTTGGTTCCATGTGAACTTTAAAGTATTTTTTTCCAATTCTGTGAAGAAAGTCATTGGTAGCTTAATGGGGATGGCATTGAATCTATAAATTACCTTAGGCAGTGTGGCCATTTTCATGATATTGTTTCTTCCTATCCATGAGCATGGAATGTTCTTCCATTTGTTTGTGTCCTCTTTTATTTCATTGAGCAGTGGTTTGTAGGTCTCCTTGAAGAGGTCCTTCACATCCCTTGTAAGTTGGATTCCTAGGTATTTTATTCTCTTTGTAGCAATTGTGAATGGGAGTTCATTCATGATTTGGCTCTCTGTCTGTTATTGGTGTGTAAGAATGCTTGTGATTTTTGCACATTAATTTTGTATCCTGAGACTGCTGAAGTTGCTTATCAGCTTGAGGAGATTTTGGGCTGAGACAATGGGGTTTTCTAAATAGACAATCATGTCGTCTGCAAACAGGGACAATTTGACTTCTTCTTTTCCTAATTGAATACCCTTTATTTCTTTGTCTTGCCTGATTGCCCTAGCCAGCACTTCCAACCCTATGTTGAATAGGAGTGGTGAGAGAGGGCATCCCTGTCTTGTGCCAGTTTTTAAGGGGAATGCTTCCAGTTTTTGCCCATTCAGTATGATATTGGCTGTGGGTTTGTCATAAATAGCTCTTATTATTTTGAGATACGTTCCATCAATACCGAATTTATTGAGAGTTTTAACATGAAGGGCTGTTGAATTTTGTCAAAAGCCTTTTCTGCATCTATTGAGATAATCATGTGGTTTTTGTCTTTGGTTCTGTTTATATGCTGGATTACGTTTATTGATTTGTGTATGCTGAACCAGTCTTGCATCCCAGGGATGAAGCCCACTTGATCATGGTGGATAAGTTTTTTGATGTGCTGCTGGATTCTGTTTGCCAGTATTTTATTGAGGATTTTTGCATCGATGTTCATCAGTGATATTGGTCTAAAATTCTCTTTTTTTGTTATGTCTCTGCCAGGCTTTGGTATCAGGATGATGTTGGCCTCATAAAATGAGTTAGGGAGGATTCCCTCTTTTTCTATTGATTGAAATAATTTCAGAAGGAATGGTACCAGCTCCTCCTTGTACCTCTGATAGAATCCAGCTGTGAATCTGTCTGGTCCTGGATTTTTTTTGGTTGGTAGGCTATTAATTATTGCCTCAATTTCAGAGCCTGCTATTGGTCTATTCAGGGATTCGACTTGTGGAAGAAGTTTTTTTTTTTTTTTTTTTTTGAATGAAATTAAATTTTTTTTTTCCCGCCCGGGGTGTAATGGCGCCATCTTGGCTCACTGCAACCTCCACCTCCTGGGTTCAAGCGTTCTCCTGCCTCAGCCTCCCGAGTAGCTGAGATTACAGGTGCCTGCCACCATGCCTGGCTAATTTTTGTATTTTTAGTAGAGACAGGGTTTTACCATGTTGGCCAAGCTGGTCTCGAACTCCTGACCTCAGCTGATCCGTCCGCCTTGGCCTCCCGAAGTGTTGGGATTACAGGGGCGAGCCACCATGCCCAGCTGAGACTTTAATTTTATAATTTCTCTTTAAGATACTTTTTACTTTTTCATTAGGTCATTGGTTTTCAAATTAATGAATTCTACAGTTGTATGCTGGACGTGTTTCAGACTGTAGAGAGAAAACAGACATAGCCTCCACCCTAACTGGGTGGAGATGAACTGAAATTGGAGCTCTTTGAGCAGGCCTATCTTTGGGATTTTGGATCATCTCATCTTTCACTTTTCTTTCTCCCGCAATATGTTTACACAGATTAACATAGGTTTAAGTAGTTAAAATAACTCATCATCACTACCACTTATTAAGCATCTTGTTTAAAGTGCTCTGCTTATATTATCTTATTTAATCTCTATGGCACCCTGGTAGAAAGGATGATACTACTTTTTTTGCCTGGGAGGAAGAGAAACATGAAGAGGATGAGCTGCAAGATAGCAAGCGGCAGAGGTCAGGGTCAAAGGCTGATCTCCGTGTTCCAAAGCCAGCCATTCTGTCTCCTACTTCATAGGGCCTCTTGGGTAACAGGCATCAAGTTTTTTAAGGAGCAACTGGTGAAGCCATCATCTCTCTTACCCTATGGGCTACAAGGGCAAGAAGTGATGGATGCAGGGAGTTCAGAGAAAGGGGAAAACCTGGGTCCTTGGCCTACTTTAAAAAATATTTATAATAATAAATATTATTTATTACAGGAAAGTTTTTTTCTTTCTTTTTTTTTTTTTTTAAAAAGAGCTTGGTAGTAGCAGGCTAGCATTGTGAGCTTTATGAAAGGGGAGATTGGACTTTTGAACCCTCTCCATGAAGTGGCTTAGTTATGGCACTGAGAATTCAAACACCAAACTTGTATTATGTGGCAAATTGGAGATTTGGGAAGATTAAGGGCAATCTTGGGGAAATGACTGGATGAAAAGTTTCAAAGCCCCTAGCTAGGATCATTACTAGTTTTTCAATGTATTTAATACTAAGCTAAGTTATATATTTGAAAGAGTTTAGCTAGACTATATGGTGAGATTTCTTTCACACCATTTCTGTCTAATTTCTCATATTTGATCCTAAATGTCCAGCTCTCCTCACAACACCACTTCCTGTTAATGGATCATAGTTCTGCTTGCTGAAGTACAGCTTCTTATCTAACAGAGTTCCAAATATATGTAAGTAATGAGTAAAAGTAAAGATAAAGAATTCCAGTTAGCATGTTGTTGGCATAGTTATTACTTTGGCAGGTGTTGATGAATTGTTTTACCTTGTTGATTGTAGACTCAATTTTTAAAGAAGAAAAAAGTCAATCAATCACATTCTATTACATGTACAATTCTACTTCTCTGCTTTATATCTTGAAAAACAGATGTCAGTTTCTTATTTCTAGCAAGCAGCCCAACTTCTTGACACACGGATTTAAATCACCTATTAATCAGTTTTTGATTCCTAATTTTTCCACCTCAACAATAACTCAACAGATACTACTTTGTTTTTAGGTCTGTTAGAATACCAGAAGGTGTTTTATTTTTAAGTACTGAAAGAATGTAATAAAATAAAATGTAAATTATATAACTAACCATTGATAAAAATCAGGTAAAGGGATAATCCTACTCTAACTGTATCTTTATTCTATGTATTTTAAATAGATAAACTGTATATCATTTTCAGGATTATTTATTTGGTATTATACTAGCCACTTGGAACTCTTTTTTTTTCAAGATGGGGTCTTATTCTGTTATGTAGGCTGGAGTGCAGTGGCACAATCTTGGCTCACTGCAACTTCCACCTCTCAGGCTCAAGCGATCCTCCCATCTCAGCCTCCCAAGTAACTGAGACCACAGGCACATTCCACCACGCCCAGGTGATTTTTTTCTTTCTTTTTCTTTCTTTCTTTCTTTTTTTTTTTTTTTTTTTTTTGTATTTTTGGTAGAGACAGGGTTTTGCCACCTTGCCCATGCTGGTATCAAACTTCTGAGCTCAAGTGATCCGCCTGCTTCGGCATCTCAAAGTGCTGGGATTTCAGGCCTGAGCCACCGCGCCCGGCCAACTTGGAACATTTTTAATGTAATACTATACTTTGGTCCTAAATTCATTTAAAATTTTGAATTTTAAGAGTATTTGTTATTTTATTTATTCATTTATTAAAAATGTATTAAGTACATACTGCTTGTCAGTCTCGGGTCACATTGCTTAAAGGTTAAAATACATTTAGTATCAGGCTCTAGGGAATTATGATACAAAATGACATAGTCCAATGTTTACAGATACCTTTGTTATTTTATCACTTAGTATACAAAGCAATATTGAACATGTTTGGCCTATGAATGTTTAAAGATCACTTGGGTCATTGATAAATGATTGGATTCTGTCTCACTGTCTTTACTGACAAAATATTCAGAAAAATAATTACCATGTTAGAAAGTAATAACTAATGATACATTTTTCTAAGCCCTAAAGTATGATAACGGAAAATAGTTCAAGAGAAAGACCACAAGTTAAAACCAGAAAATGCTTAGTGCTTAGACATTTTTCTTTGAGTTCCTTTACTAATCTTGTCCAGCAACTTCATTTTATAAATAAAACAAACGTGGTGACCAGTTGTTCAACCTGAAATTTCCTCATATTCTTAAACTCTTAAAAGTAAGAGTTTAGGCCGGGCGCGGTGACTCACGCCTGTAATTTCAGCACTTTGGGAAGCCGAGACGGGCGGATCACGAGGTCAGTAGATCCAGACCATCCTGGCAAACATGGTGAAACCCCGTCTCTACTAAAAATACAAAAAAAAAAAAAAAAAAAAAAAGTTAGCCGGGCACGGTGGTGGGCGCCTGTAGTCCCAGGTTACTCGGGAGGCTGAGGCAGGAGAATGGCATGAACCCGGGGGGCGGAGCTTTCAGTGAGCCGAGATTGTGCCACTGCACTGCAGCCTGGGCAACAGAGCAAGACTCTGTCTCAAAAAAAAAAAAAAAAAACAACATTGAACCATAAACCCTCCTAGGTAGTTTGCTTGGAACTTACCTTAACCTTTCCTCAGATGCTTTTTTTCCCCTCTTTCACTTTTTTGATCAGAGCTTTCTGATCATTTCACTGCTTCTAGTCAGTCTTCTGTGATTCTCTTCTCTAATGTCCTTGTTTTCTCTTCTCTTTCCTAAGCAAGTTGTTTGCTTAAGGTCACCAGCTTCCATTTGTATCATCTTTTCTATCTATGTTAGCCCACCATAAACATCCCACCTCCTCAAACAACTACTCTTGCTTTGTAATTTACTCTTCAGTCTCTGTAAACATTTGAGGATAAAAGTGTGCCAGTGGTCTGACAAGATTCTGACTAAAGCAGAGAAGGCCAGGTAGAATCTTGACTAGCTGCTATGGAACTTGGCCTGTCATTTGAAGGCCCACGACATACTCTAGTTGATGTCCAGGTCTAAAAGGGTCTTGGGAGACTAAGTAACAATAGCTAAAATCCAAACAAAACTTAAGTAGATTCCAAAATACCTATTTAATAATTTACTGTAAGAAACAGCAGAAGGGAGAAGTTGACAACTCATAGTCAGCTCATCGTGTAGTCAATCTACACAGGAATCATAATTAGAAATTTCCTCTGGTGAGATTAAAGCCAAAATAAAAATAATTTTCATCAGTTTATGAAGGGTCTCTCTGTCATATAGAATAAGAATTATCCATCTAGGTTAGGTAATGTAAATGGGTAAATTCAACCTGGAGGGGGATTTGGAAACTGGAGAAGTCAGGCCTCTTTAAGGTTCTCTCGGTCACTCTGATCCAAAGCATTATTGCCCCAGTTTTGCCAGAGCACTGACTTTTCAATAAATGTCAGAACTCTGAATTTCGAAAAAATCACTGCATTGTGGTTAAATCTGTTTCAAATTTGAGCATCGAAATAAATGATAGCAAAATTATTATCCATTGTATTTATATGTTTGTGTTTATATGTATGAATTATGTATTATATCCATTGTGTTTATATGTATGAATTATGATCAATTGAATGAATTGATACTGATATGTAAGTAAATAAAATCAAAGGAGAGGAGGGAAAGGTTTTCCTTATAGTAGAAACCTGACAACAAATGACAGTGGAATGGGGGAAATGACCATTTGGCAGCCATGATAATAATGATTAATTCAGGCAGAAATCACTGATAAATGCTACCATTAATGGGTAAAAGTTTGAGAAATAATAGGATAGTTTCATATTATGAAATTAGCTCCCCATCAAATTTTTATTAATTACAAAGGAGAAAATAATAATTTTACAGTGGAGAAATCTGGCAGAAAATACCTTAACACAATGATTAAAGTTGACATCACCAATAATAGGGCAAATCAACATGAGTACCTCCTGATATGATGCACTAGAAAGATAGGAACATCACTCTGTGATATTCCTCAAAACATGCATAAAGGTAACCTAATCACAAACACCAGACAAACCCAAACTGTGGGCCATTCATGAAACAAGTGATGTGTATGATTTAAATGTTACTGCCATGAAAAACTGAGGAACAGTTTCAGATAAAAGGAAGCTAAAGAGACATGACAGTGGAATCAATGCTTGAGCTGGGATTTGTGTTATTGTTACAAAGGGCATTAATGGGACATTAGTGAAATCTGAATAAGGTCTGTGGAATAAGTGACAGTATTGAACCAATGTTAATTTTTTGATTTTGATAATTGTGCCATGGCTAGATAAGAAATATACTCTGAAATATTTAGAAGTAAAAGGGCATTATGTCTGCAACTTACGATCAAATAGTTAAAAAAAAAAATTACAGGCCGGGCGCGGTGGCTCAAGCCTGTAATCCCAGCACTTTGGGAGGCCGAGACGGGCGGATCACGAGGTCAGGAGATCAAGACCATCCTGGCTGACACGGTGAAACCCCGTCTCTACTAAAAAATACAAAAACTTAGCCGGGCGAAGTGGCAGGCGCCTGTAGTCCCAGCTACTCAGGAGGCTGAGGCAGGAGAATGGCGCAAACCCGGGAGGTGGAGCTTGCAGTGAGCTGAGATCCGGCCACTGCACTCCAGCCTGGGCGACAGAGCGAGACTCCGTCTCAAAAAAAAAAAAAAAAAAAAAAAAAATTACACACATATACTGAGAAAGATGATAAAGCAAATGTAAAATACTAACATTAACATTTGGGTTAAGAGTAAACAAGAATTCCTTATACTATTCTTGCAGCTTTTCTGTCAGTTGGAAGTTATATCAAAATGTAAATGTGAAAACAGTCACTAGTGTGAATCAATGCTCTCTACAAAGAACTTATACCCAGAAACGGAACTCTTGAAGTCCTTTGGGTGAATCTCTGGAGTTAGTGTGAAGAATGCAAGAGGATCTGGTAGCTGTATTTTTCCTTTTCTTTTTGTTCTCTTCCTTAGATATCTTAATATGGTTATCAGTGCCACAGTTTTAAATACCAAGAGATCCCTACTAGAGCTGCACTCTGATTCAAGGACAATTTCAGCTTCCTATTTACAAGTCATTGCCTAGGGCAGTGCCTGATATTTTTAGGAACAACTTCCACCTCTCAGTGTTAATTTCAGTTTAACTTTTTTCAGGCGGCGGTCCTGAATGTCAAGTTTTAGAGTGTAACTTCCAAATATGGATAATATCTTTACCCTCTCTTCTCCTAGGTGGACTAAATCCATGGCAGCCGCAGCCCTAACTAAACTGCTTTATTATTTAACATTTTGAGTTCCCTACAGGCTTATAATCTTTACTTATTACTGGATTTCTTTGTCCCTGGCCTAGTCTTGGGCATCACCTTCAATAGCATTTATTAGAGTCATATTAGTAATTACATATTACGTGAAAGTAAATGCTTTCAGTGAACACATTAATGTACCACTCAGCAAGTGCTCTTGAATTATAACAAGCATTTCCATTTTAATAAGGCTCCACTAAAGTGCAGCAGTCTCTGCAAATTATCTAAAATGGTACAGTACCTGCATTAGAAATTCAGTCATGCCTATGTTAGGGATCAACAGGGGCAAGCTTATTTCCACCCTCGTTTCTCTTCCTTAAAAGGAAAGAATTGCTGGCTGGATAATCCACTTTAACAGCAGAGGAAGCAGCAAATTGATTTTTTGACAGGATTACTGAGGAGAATGATGAGGAGTGGGTGGAATTGACTGAGCAAAATGAGAGATGAATGATAACAGTCGAGGATAAGCCAGGATCCTGATAGTGAATGTTGGGCATAAGTTAAAATAACAAAAAAACTGTTTTTGAAATTGTCTAGAGGGAGGAAAACCATATGTAGATGGATTTTCAAACAATTAAATTTAAGACTTTTCTGTGATCATCATAGAAACCATTCTGTAAAACAAAATGTGGCCTATGTCAAATACTACCATGTGGGATATGGGACTTTAACCTGAAGATTTTGATGGGAAGAATGCTATTTCTTGATAGAGAAAGATTAGAAAATATAGGTGGCAAAGAGAAGGAAGGAGAGTAGGTGGAAGAGAAAGGCTTTGATCCTGCTTCAGTAAAGACTGGGAGGACCACTCAGGAATAAGGGCAGAGAAATAAGAAGGAAACTTAGGTGGGGGGAGGCTGGAAAGGAGAAAAACATTGTAACAACTGGCATTTCAGAGAAATGATTCTCTGAAACTGTTTCTAAATTTGATAGGAGCAACATTCACTGACAGCTTAAAGTCCAGTAAGGGTAAATATTTCAAATTTTAAGTGATCGCATAAAATAGGCAAGAAAAAGACAATCAAGTGGGACAGGTTCTTCTCCCACAAATGGTGGGGAAGGAATTTGCCTGCTTGCCCTTTTTCTCAGAATAAAACAAGCTATCTTCTTTCTGTTCTTTCCTGAAATATCTGAGCAGTGACCCCGTTGAGAGGGAGGAACAAGCAGAAATGTCTCTAGCTAGGCTGAGGCAGTTATGGCCATTTTTGCTCTCAGAAAATAATGAGTTTCTGCAAACACCCTGCTCAGCAGCTGAGAACAGTTGTGTTTTGTTTTGTTTGAGACAGAGTCTCACTCTGTCGCCCAGGCTGGAGTGAAGTGGCGCAATTTTGGTTCACTGCAACCACCTCCTCCCGGGTTCAAGCGATTCTTCTGCCTCAGCCTCCTGAGCAGCTGGGATTACAGGCACACGCCACCACGCCCGGCTAATTTTTGCATTTTTAGTGGAGACGGGGTTTTGCCATGTTGGCCAGACTGAGAAAACTGTTTTTAAGAAAGCTATTTTGTCAATTCAATGGCCGTGCTGCTTTGTTGTAGACAGACCTGGCTTCAGACTCTGGCTTTGTTTTTATCAGCGAATTTCTTTATCTTCCTTCCCATTTTCAAATTTACAAACCAACGCACATGCGCACCTGTTTTCTACTTCTTTCCCTTACAATACAGAGGCAGTGTTCCTCTTGTGTTAATGGCTGTTCTCTGCATTTGAGTTACAGACCCTATTTTCTCTCGCTTTCTCTAGGAATGCAGTGTTCTTTCAATATTATCTATGGTGGACACCGGTCCTCTCTACAGGATCTTTTCTATCAGCATGAGGACAGGCTTTCATATCTCCTACGTTGAAAAAGACCTCACTTGCAAACACGTCTCTCCTCGTTTCACAACTCCTTTTTGTAATCACATCCTTCCTCTCCCCGCCTCTCATGTACTCTTCCACCCCCTCCAATCCATATTCTAGTACTTCTGACAGGATTGCTGAGGAGAATGATGAGGAGTGGGTGGAATTGACAGAGCAAAATGAGAGATGAGTGATAATGGCCAAGGATAAGCCAGGATCCTGATAGTGAATGCTAGGCATAAGCTAAAATAACCAAAATACTGTTTTTGAAATGATCTGCAGGGAGGAAAACCATATTTAGATGAATTTTCTCCAATCCATATTCTACTATTACTTCCTAAAGAACTCTTCCGTGTTTGTTAGTGAGTTCTATGTAGCCAAATCCAATAGATGCTCTCAGTTTTATTTTTCTAAATTCTCATCAGCATTTGCATCTAGTTAGAGTTTTTCTGTATTTGACACATTTTGTAATTCTTTCCCTTCTCTCTCTCTCTCTTTCCTTTTTTTGTTAACATGATTTTTGCCTCTGTATACAATGCAAATGGAAAGGATGACCTTGTGTAGAAGGCAGGGAATGTGCCAGTAACACAGTGGAATCACACAGCCTGAGTTTGAATTACTGATGTGTTCTCCTTGGTGTTGTTTATCCTCCCTCCCTCCCTCCCTCCCTCCCTCCCTTCCTTCCTTCCTTCCTTCCTCTTTCTTTTCTTTTCTTCCTTTTCTTTCTTTCTTTCTTCTTTCTTTCTTTCTCTTTCTTTCTTAGATGAAGTTTCACTCTTGTTGCCCAGGCTGGAGTGCAATGGCACGATCTTGACTCACTGCAACCTCCGCCTTGCGGGTTCAAGCGATTCTCCTGCCTCAGCCTTTCGAGTAGCTGAGATTACAGGCATGCACCACCATGCCCAGCTAATTTTTTTGTATTTTTAGTAGAGATGGGGTTTCACCGTGTTGGCCAGACTGGTCTTGACCTCCTGACCTCAGGTGATCCACCTGCCTCAGCCTCCCAAAGTGCTGGGATTACAGGCGTGAGCCACCACGCCTGGCTGTTTAACTTTTCTAAACCTCAGTTTTCTAATCTTTAAAATGTGGAGAGTAATACAAACCTCCTAGAGTTGGTGTGAGAAGTAAATGAGACTATAAATACAGAGTTATATGTATAACGTTTGGTACATAATGAGCATTCCACAACTCTTAACTAATAATTTTGCTGTTCACTTTTTATTCCCCAACAACCAATCCAATGCTTGGAACCCAGTAGGCTCTTATTAAATATTTGTTCAATGATTAAATAAATGAATAAGTTGTAGGCTCAATTTAATTCATACAGTTGTTTTGAGGACAAGTCAAAGCATATATAAAGTGATTAAGACAGTGCCTGGTACACTGGGAGTGCTCAATAAAGCCATATTATCATTGGTACTCAGAAAGGCTGCTGATCCAATCAATTAAAATGATTAAGAACTATTCTCAGGGCTTTTGTTTAAAGCAATCATCATTTTAAATTGTCCACCAGGCCCCAATCTGTCACATAATAAAGGACAAGCTCCTGCAATCGTCTGCCTTTTTTTCATTTTCCTTCCTATCTCTTTCCTGGATCCTCACCAATAAATAAATGGGCTGAAACAATTTTTATTTTATTTTAGTAGTCCTTACCTTGAATCCTATCTCTCTCCAATTACCATCCCATTTCTCTTCTTTTTATTACAATAAAACTATTTAAAGGAGTTGTCCATCATCTCTGTCTCTGGTTCTTCCTCTCCAATTCTCCCTTAAGCCATTCCAATCATACTGGCTTCTCATCTCTCCACAGAAACTTCCTTTGTCAAGGTGGTTAACGACTTCACACAATTGTCAAATCAAATATTAAATTCTGGGTTCTTTTTTTTTTTTTTTTTTTTTGAGACGGAGTCTCGCTCTGTCACCCAGGCTGGAGTGCAGTGGGGCAATCTCGGCTCACTGCAAGCTCCGCCTCCCGGGTTCCCGCCATTCTCCTGCCTCAGCCTCCTGAGTAACTGGGACTACAGGCGCCCACTACCGCGCCCGGCTAATTTTTTGTATTTTTAGTAGAGACCGGGTTTCACCGTGGTCTCGATCTCCTGACCTTGTGATCCGCCCGCCTCGGCCTCCCAAAGTGCTAGGATTACAGGCGTGAGCCACCGCGCCCGGCCTTAAATTCTGGGTTCTTAATTTACCTGACAGATAGCAGCATTGACAATTACTTCCTTTTTTTTTTTTTTTTGGTAATATTTTTACTTGGTTTTCAGGACAACATTCATTCCTGATGATTCTTCTGCTTGACTTAACTTCTGCCTGCTTTTTCTTAGTTTCGCCTTTGCCAGTTCCTCCTCATGTTTCCAATTTCTAAACTGGACTCTCACCTTCTTTATTTTAGTCTCTACATAACTTCAACCCATGCCATAGCTTTAAATATCCCCCAAAAGCTGATGATTCGCAAGTTTATACTTTCACGTTCATCCTCTCTAGAACTCCATACGTACAATTGGCTACTTGGTTTTTTCATTCGGGTATCTATTAGGCATCTCAAATGTAACATGTTCAAATCTGTAGTCTTGATCCCAGCTTCCTCTCGCTCCCCCAATTTTACCCCCTCCCCAGTTTTCCCATCTTGGTATGACGACTCCATCCTTTTTCAGTCGCTTGAACCAAAAACCTTATGCTCATCTTTGATTCTTCTATGTGCCTTAGGCCATAAACAAATCTTGCAGGTCTATCTACAAAAATATATCATGAATACAACTGCTTCTTTTCACCTCAAGGGCGCTCTCCTTACTCTGAGCCAGGATCACTTCTGAATGTGATTACTGCAGTAGCTGTAACTTTAGTCTCCCAACTTCCCCCTCCTATCTTCCATACAGCTACCAGAATAATCCTTTTCAAATGGCACCTCATTCCTCTCCTCAAAACCATCAAATCACTTTCCATTGAGAGTAAAAGCTAAATAACTTACGATGGCCTGAATGTTCTATAGAATCTTTCTGCCCTTCCCTGGCCCCAGTACCTTTATGAACCTATTCCCCTACCCCTTTCCCTTACCCAACTCCAATCACAACAGCCAACTTGCTATATATAGAGCAGTCTAAGGGTAGCCCTGCTCCAGGGGTTTGGCATTGTTGTTCCCTGCCTGGATCTTGTTTTCCCCAGATACATTTACATGGCTCATTCCTCACCTTCTTCAAGTCTCCAGTGTCTCCGTTCTGAGAGGTCTTCTTTAACCATCCAGTATGAAATTGTACTCCCCGCATCGCCATCATTATCATCTTTAACCTGTTTATTTTTCTTCATTTTACCGATCACCCACTGACACATGATATATTTGTTTATGGTCACTAGTAAATTCCACGAGAAAGGGACTGTATTCTATTCACCTCTTTACTCCTTGACCTTAGAATGGTAGGCATTAAAAATATTTGCTAAATCTGTAAATGGACTAGTAAATATTTTGATGTTCTACTGACTTCTAAGTTTTTCTACTTAGGTTAAACTTTTGCTTATTAACAGTAACCTAATAGAAATGACAAATGCTCCCTTTGGTAGAGTGATTTGTATCATAGATAGAAAAGTGTTGAATTTTTTGATGTCTGTCAAATTCCCCTTAGTAGGTGACTGTCCCTTTCTTCCATGCATATAACTAGCTCTACCTATTTCCAAAATCCAACTTTATTTATAGTAGATTTTTTTTCAACTTTAAATCGTTCTACACATTGCAATGCATTTATATTATTATGGGATGACTCATTCCAGGGCTTTAAATACTCCCAGGCCCTCCTTTCTTGGCTCCTCCCTGTCACCTACTAATTGGCTATTTAAAATGGGCATGGGGAAGAAAACCTTGTTTGAAGGCAGGCCTTACTGTGATTCAGAGGTGATAAATGTGCCTTTTGGCTTTTTGTTCTCCCAGAGACACAGTGTAGCTTGTTGAATCTCCTGCTTGGTCAGTGACCAAGTGCAATCCGGTTTCCATTCGAAGCCAGTTGTGCTTCTGATGTGATGATTAGGATATCTGTTGAGGGGTCACAGCATCCTCCTAGGAACAGAACAACACTATGAAATATAAAACCTCCCTAGTGACTTTCATTCCAAAGCCAGGCCTATATATGAAAGTGATTTGTACAATTGTGATGACGATCAACAACAATAAAACCAACTTAAATTTCAAACATTTCTTCCTTTTTCTTTACTTCTCCTTTTTATGAATCAGCTGTCTGGACATGAAGAGCCATGTTTGCCCTCAGTTTTTCATGTATATTGCATATTAGATTAAGCGTAAACTCCCACCAAAACCTTATTTAAAAGTTTCACTATTTTATGATGTATCAATAATAATAATTTAAAATTTAAAACATACCTTCCACAGAAAACTTGAAAGTGCTTTTGCTTCTTTTCTTCCAGGAAAATCTTATAATTGAGAGCTAGTGAGTACATGCCCTAACACTTTCTAAATGTGGTAGAAATGTTTGGTAGCAACTTAGATGCTACTGCTGATAATAATTACAAACATCATAATTATGACATTTATTTAGTACAACTTGTGTCCACATAGTCGTGTGGTGAGCTAATTAGTATGTGAGCATCTTTGTGAGTGCCAACTTAACTACCAGGTTGCCTTTAAAAATTGGCCAGATGCAGTGGCTCACGCCTGTAATCCCAGCACTTTGGGAGGCCGAGGTGGGAGGATCACCTGAGGTCAGGAGTTCAAGACCAGCCTGGCCAACCTAGTGAAACCCCATCTCTGCTAAAAACACAAAACTTAGCCGGGCGTGGTAGTGTGCACCTGTAATCCAGCTACTCAGAAGGCTAAGGAGGAGAATCATTTGAACCTGGGAGACAGAGGCTGCAGTGAGCCAAGATCGTGCCGCTGCACTCCACCACTGCACTCCAGCCTGGACAACAGAGCGAGACTCCATCTCTAAATAAATAAATAAATAAATAAATAAATAAACCCATAGAGGTGGTACTTAACTTCTAATAAAACAAATATAGAGTAGGGTTAACTTTCCTATTCATAAGAGGCTCTTTACCATCAGCCTTTCCCCCATCTTGATCATCTGGTGTAGGTAGATAAATCTTCTTAAGACATTGTTTACTCATGCTATGTCACAATTAAAAGCCTTTAATTGTTTTACATTTCCAATAGATGCTAACTCAGTTTTACACACACACACACACACACACACACACACTGGGTGCCTACTCAGTATTTTCTTATAGGAAAAGGCAGTAGGCTAAGCTAGCAGGAAACTACAAGAATGAAAGAGATACAGCTCCTGTCCTCAAATACAGTTTGACAAGGTTGGATAAGGGTGGAATTTGACATCTTTACACTCAATGCCTTTTAAAATCTTAACCTAACCTACTTTTCTAACTTTATCTCCATTGAATCTTAAATAAACTCTCCACTTAAGACTAAATGTCTACTCATTTTCCCCAATTTGTGCATCCTTGATTCTTACCCAGTTCATATTTTTTTCTGACCTATTTTCCCACTTCTTTCCTTTAATGCCTGCTCAAATTATACTTTCTTCCCTCATCCTAGTCTACACAGATTTACCCCTTTACTTTGACATCATACACTGCTTTGCTAGTGAAGTTTTTATTCATGTATCTTATCTTCCCAAATTGACTGTGACCTTCCTAAGGACAGAACTGTGTCTTGTTTATTTTTGTATGCCTCACACCCATCCCAGACATGCCATTTTGACTTTTCAGATGGTTTGCTCATCACTAACCACATTGTAGAGTGGTTCCTTCTGGACCGGACTTCATGATGCAGATAATCTACTCTACAGGCTGAAGGCTTTTATTATGCTTACCCTTCTCTAATTTCTGGTATATACATGCCATATTCTAAAAGTGGTTTGTGCATATTGATTGATAATATTTACTTTTTAACAAAAAGTAAACTTAAGACTTTTAAAAGCTAATTGGTTTGTATCCTTGCTTCTTAACAGCTATTAGAGCATGTGAATTGTGACATTTATTATTAAAAAATGAGCCAGGATTTATAATTTCTAATAGTGACTGATAATAAGGGGACAAGTTAAAATATGCAACTCTAACAATAAATAAAAATAGTTGGAGAGAAGTTGGGGGATGAGAGAAACTCTTGTCAGTGTTAAACTTTGTCAGTGTTAAAAGTTGACCACTTTTTTTGGTATTCAATAATTCATGATTTTTTTTCTCTAACTATACTTTTATCACATTAAAAGAAACCCTTACTTTGCTCTTTAGTTCCGGAGGAAAATTTGTTTGAAAATCTTTCAGATGTCAAGATTTGATATAGAAATTCATTAATTGCTGTTGTTTCAACTGGGCATTGTGTTACAATAGAAGTCATTCTGTTTTAAACAGTTGAGTCTGATCCTCATCTAAACTATGCATTATTGCCAAATGAAGCAAAATAAATAAAATTAATCTTTGAGGAGCTGCAGTAAAACAAAATCCTCCTAATATAAATAACACTAGAACAGAATGTGCCCATTGAAACAACACCAACAAGAACAGCCAGATGCCTGCAATTCTAGCACTTTGGGAGGCTGAGGCAGGAGAACTGCATGAGCCCAGGAGTTTGAGACCAGTCTGGGCAATAGAGTGAGACTCTGTCTCTACAACAAATGAAAAATTAGCCAGGCATGGTGGTACATACCTGTAGTCCCAGTTACTCAGGAGGCCGAGGCAGGAGGATTGCTTTAGCCCAGGAAGTCGAGGATGCAGTAAGTTGTGATTGCATCACTGCACTCCAGCCTTGGTGACAGAGTGAGACCCTGTCTCAAAAAATAAATGAATAAAATATCAAAAACAACAGAATTGAACTGACCACAGTCATTCACAGCCAACCGAAAAATTCCTTTTCATGTTTCAGCAGGATTCCTACTCTATTGTATAAAGTGTTTAACAACAGAAGCAATGAAATCATATGGAAATTCTTACTGTTACTCAAGACACTTCCTATAAATGATACAATAGTATTAGCTGGCCAACATATAGATTTACAATTTACATATTGTTTTCTTTGAATTTATTTGATCAAAAAGAGGAATTGGTGACATAAGGAGATGGAAAAATATGAGTTGATTTTATAAAAAATAATTTTGATGTTAATTGTAATTATTCATTTAGTTGTCATAGTAAAATATTTTGTAGTAATTTTAGTTCTGTCTTCACAAATATTTCCTCAACTAGCTCATAAACTCATTGAAAGCTTTTCACAAATTTTACTTTTTTGCATTTATCTTATGCATAGAAAAGAAATTTGTATGTGTTCTGTGCTTATGCATTTTTATTTTATGTGTTTTGCATTTTTATTAAGAAAGGAGATGTGGGGCTAAAAATATGATTTATGTACTACTTGGATTAGCAATTTACAGAAAATAAGAACATAGTAAAATATACTCTAAATCTATTTTTAGCATATTTCAATGGATACCTCAGAGCCTAATCTAGATGCTACAGAATGATGTTACTTTATTTCATAATAGCACACATACTAGCTAATAAAAGACTCAAATTAACAGCACAGTAAATTAGATTGGTTTTATCATGTATATAAACTGATGACTAATATATAAGCTTTTGTTATATAGGCAAATTTATCACAGTACAAGAAGTAAATCACAGGAGAATTAAATTAGGCAAATGAGTAGAAAACAAATTAGAAAAAAGGTTTGTTTTTTTTTTTGAGATGGAGTCTCGCTCTGTCACCCAGACTGGAGTGCAGTGGCGTGATCTCTGCTCACTGCAAGCTCCGCCGCCTCCCGGGTTCACACCATTCTCCTGCCTCAACCTCCCGAGAAGCTGGGACTACAGGCGCCCACCACCACGCCCTGCTAATTTTTTTGTATTTTTAGTAGAGATGGGGTTTTACCGTGTTGGCCAGGATGGTCTCGATCTCCTGACCTCGTGATCTGCCCGCCTCGGCCTCCCAAAGTGCGAGGATTACAGGCGTGAGCCACTGTGCCCGGCCGAAAAAAAGTATATTAATAAAATGATCTGTGAGAGTATTTTGGTAAAAATACCAGGGTGACTTAAAATTTAACAACTTCTAGAAACTTTTCCCTTTTATACTTTTTTAAAAAGGCAATATAGCACTAAACAGAGAGTGAGAGAAAATGTTTTATTTCCAGAAAAACTTTTTTTAAAAGTCTGATTTCTTGGCTATTTCTTTTTAAAAGCAAATGTAAATTATGAGGAACAAGAAGCTTTGAATAATGAGTCTTTGATATTGCATTACTCTACATTTAATAATGTAACACTGATAAGTTATTTAGAAGGCAACAACTTTATTTACAACTTTATTTTCTTAATGGCTATGATTTATATTACCCTTTCCTTCTGAATTTGCTGAAAGTTTATAATAACCATTGTGTGAGTGTGCATAAAATTATAGATTCAAAATTTTTTAGAGACCTCCTTAAAACCCTCTTGGCAAATCTGTTTCCCACTGTAGCAATTCACAGCAACACCGCTTAACATATCCCCTTAGCTATGCACATACATTTGGAGCATCAAGCTTAGTGTTTTATAAATGATTCTTAATTTGGCAGTAAATGTCCTACATTCTATGCAATCCCACAATTGGTCTTCATTCTGCCCTGTAAAATCTGTCTTGCCCTTTGAATCAACTTCCCTCTCCACTCTCTTTTGTTCTGTTAAAATTTCTAGTTTCCCCCTCAAAAAAAACTCACATAGTTTTTTTTTGATTGTCAACCATCCTTCTAATAGATTTGTTTTATACTCCTTCAGCTTATCAGGAGTGTCCTTCTTAAAGTTTGACTCCTGGAACTGAACACACTTCTGGGGGTGATACAAGCAACATGTTGATCTCATGCCTTTCTTATTCTGAACATGAATTTTCCGGTAACACAGCCAACAGGACATTGGTTTTTAGCAGCTACCTAACACTAATGCTTACATTAATCTTAATTAATCTTAATTAAATCTTAATCTTAATTAATCTTAATCTTAATTAAATCACAGATCCATTTCTTATTAACTATTAACTTGGTTCTTTTGCAGCCTGAGCTTGTAAAGTGCACAGTTTTACAAATACGTTTTTTTGGATTTCATGATGCCAGGATTGTTCTTAAGTCTTCTACATTTAGTCTTAGCATCTCTTCTCTCCAGTGCATCCTTATGGACTGCTGCCAGACTTGATATTTCCATTCTGTTTTTGTAAGTCCTCTGCCCAATAAACAAGGTAAGACGAACATTTTGGCTTGACATTCAAAATCCTGTGTAATAAGGCACTTTAGTGGTTCCAAAGCGCTTATGGAGAAAGCATGGCAATGTGGAAGGAGCATCTGTCAAATAGGCAGCAGGTCTAGTTTCTAGTCCGACTCTGATACTTGTTGTTTGCTAACTTAGAAAGTCACTCAGACTCAATTTCCTTAACTGTATTAAAATGAGAACAAAAACAATCCATTTACCTACTTCAAAGTTTTGTGCATGTTAGAAAAGATAATGCACGTGGAAGTGAAGGCCTATAAAACTGCAAGTTTCTGATAATACAGAGAATGTCAAGCCCCTATCATGCTGTTGAAAGTCTTTTATGTTCTCTTCCTGATCTACTTTCCAATGTTGTTTTCTGCTTCTTGCCACTGCATCCTTTTCTGAACATTTAAATGCTTTTTATTTCTCACTAGTCCCTAAATATTTTCGTATATTCATGCTTCTATGTGTTTGCTAAAACTGCCTGGAATATTTACCCTAAACTTACTAGCTCTTTTTCTCTCTTGCTTATTTCCACTGGTAGAACTCCCACCCCTAATTCAAGGCCAAACTCAAATGCCATCTCTTTCTTAAAGACTTGATTTCATTAGTCAGAATGAATATCTTCCTTCGTAATACTCCTACAGAAGTTGATCTATAACCTCAATATTTTATTTTCATATTCTATCCTATATTCCAGGCAAGTATATTCCTATTCATTTGCCCAACATGAGGGGCAGTTGCATGTCTTACATACTCTTATATTCTCACAGTACTCAAAATTGTGCTTTATTGTTATTCCTATTTTTATAAGATTGAGGTGTAGGCAAGGCAGAGAGGTCAAATCATGTGCTAAGCTTAAGTTATCTTAAAAAGTAGCAAGAAGATCCTTGTCTGTCTGATTTCAAATCTTGGGCTTTTTCTACAGTGTCTTACAGGCTTCTCTACCTCCATCTTGAGAATTCTCAATAAATGTTTGCTAATGTGAATTAAGACTCAACTTATTTTCTTTCTCAGCCTCATCTTCCTCCTTTAGTCCTCGTTTTAGGGAATTGTATATCTTTGCTCTGGAATTTTGAAATATACTTTCGTATCATCTGGAGAGCATCATTTACTGTGTCCACGTTGACCATCTTTTGCTCTTATGAAGGTTAAAGTGGTATTGTTTTTCTCTGCTAGGATTTTCATGATTTTCACATTCCCAATGAGATAGTTCTTGCTGATCAGAATAAATCTAGATTATCAACTACTCAGATGTTTCCTATAAGTTCTAAAGTGTGACCTTCAGTATCACATGTGCTGTTCTGATGAAAATCATGTTAAAAGTCTGCTGATACTGAAGCAATGCCCAGTGCATGCTTGGAACACATCCCTGGGCACTCTCCTTCACTCTGCTTGTTTACCATGGATTGATTTTCCTGAATTGAACCTTTTCCAAATTGTCCCTGCTTCTAATGTCTTGCCAGTTCCATGCCATCAGGTAGCCAGATGCAGAATTTAGTTCAGCTCAGGTCTTGGGGTATTTATAACCCTATGCTTTTACAACTAATTCCTAGTTTTGAATCGGTGCCTAATAGACATATAATGAATTCTAGAGCTCTTTGACTTAACAATAGTGCCTCAAATTGATATTCATTGAATGCTTATTCTGTGTCAGGCACTGGGTTAAGGTCTTACACATATTGTTTCTTTTCAGGTTGGAATGCTGAAAGTATTCCCTCCTTAACAGGTGAGAAAACGAGGCTTATAAAGTTTAGTGGGAGCAGCACACCAACATGGCACATGTATACATATGTAACAAACCTGCACGTTGTGCACATGTACCCTAGAACTTAAAGTATAATAATTAATAATAATTTAAAAAATAAAAATAAAAAATAAAGGTTAATTGACTTGCTTAAGGAGAGATAGGGCTTGATTCTAAGCCTGTTGTGTGCCAAAACCCATAGCCTTGGGCAGGACCTCATCATTTCTGTCTTTTCCCATCTGACAGCTAATCATGAACTGGCACTTATACCTATGTTATTGAAAATCGTTTATTGTTTACATTCAATTTATATGTACATATATATTTGAATTGTACATAGGTGGTACAAACCAAAAATAAAATTCTAAGCCCCCAATGGACTGAATGGTCCCCTCTCTTGACCAAAGGGATTCCAAAAAATACCTGAAAAAGGATCCAGGAGGCAGAGGTTGCAGTGAGCTGAGGTCACACCACTGCACTCCAGCCTGGCTACAGAGCGAGACTCCATCTCAAACAAAACAAAACAAAAGAAAATACCTGAAAAACTAGTTCATGTCATGAGAGTAAAAGGGAGGAGATAGGTCTTGCCTCATTATACCCTCTCCCTGTTGTAGTTTAGACACAACTGACTAGTGTTAACATTAAAATAGAGATCCCAAGACTGACAGAACAGACTCTTTACAGCAATAAGATAGCAAATCCAACCTAACTCTAGTATAATATCACATGACATAACAGGCCCTAAAGTAAATCAAAGTATTTTAGCACAAAATATATGTCTTTGGCATATTTTGGAGTGGCCTCGCAGAGCTGTCTTTTAGGAGAAAAATTTACATTCTGTAGAGAATCCTCTTTCCTTACTAGGACTTTCCCTGATCTAGGAGAGATTTAACTAAGAGTCTGACATGTTTTAAGATCTGATAAGTTATACTTACCATCTGTTCTCTCTGAAGCCTGCTACCTGGAGGCTTCATATACATAACAAGAACCTTGGCTTCCACAACCCCCCATGTCCTAACCTCAAGCATTTCTCTCTGCTGACTTCAACCATTTAGGAAAACTTTAACTCTTTTAATCCATTGCCTATCAGAAAATCTTTGAATCTACTTACGACCTGGAATCCTCTCTCTCTTCCATCCCACCTTTCTGGGCCAAACAGATATATACCACCTTAGGGGTATTAATTTATGTCTTTACCTGTAACTTCCGTCTCCCTAAAATGTATAAAATCAACCTGTAACCTGACCACCTTGGGTACATGTTCCTGGAACCTCCTCAGACTGTGTCACAGGTTGTGGTCCTCACAGATGGCTCAGAATAAACCTCTTCAAATAGTTTACAGAGTTTGCCTTTTTCTAATCAACAGTGACTTTTGTATTTTTCTCATAAGTATTATACTAGTTGTTTCACGTGTCTGTGTGAAGAGATCACCAAACAGGCTTTGGGTGAGCAACATGGCTGTTTATTTCACCTGGGTGCGGGTGGGCTGAGTTCGAAAAAGGAGTCAGCAAAGATGATGGGATTATCATGAGTTCTTATAGGTTTTGGGATAGGCGGTGGAGTTAAGAGCAATGTTTTTCGGGTAGGGGATGGATCTCACAAAGTACATTCTCAAGGGTGGGGAGAACTACAAAGAAACTTCTTAAGGGTGAGGGAGATTACAAAGTACATTGATCAGTTAGGGTGGGACAAACAAATCACAATGGTGGAATGTCATCAGTTAAGGCTATTTTCACTTCTGTGGATCTTCAGTTGCTTCAGGCCATCTGGATGTATATGTGCAGGTCACTGGGGATATGATGGCTTAGCTTGGGCTCAGAGGCCTGAAACTAATAATATGCAAATTATTCAATAAACAATAAAAATGCTTGCAGTTATTTTTATTTTTTAACCCTGCACTTTAATATTCATAAAAAGCATCGGTATATATCATGAGTTTTATAATAATAATGGATAACATGTATAGAGAGTTTTCTAGATGGTAGATATTGTTTAAAGTGCTTTTCATGTATTATTTCATTTATCTTCTCAACCCAGCAAAATAGGGTTATTATTCTTTTGTTTTTAAGTTGAGGAAAACAGAGGCACAGAGATAGATGTCCTTTGCCCTAGAGACTAGCTATTCATGAACCAGCAGCATCTGTATCACTTGGGAACTTGTTAGAAATGCAGACTCTCAAGCCACACCCCACACACACATCAGAATATGCATATAACAAGATTCTTAGATATTCATATAGACATTAAAGTTAGAGACACACTACCCTAAATCACACAGCTATGAGATTTTGAAACCAGAATTCTCAAACACTACAGGAGGTTGTATTAATCTCAGAATGACAAAACATTTCTGAATGAGGGATATTTAATGTGCCAATGGATTATGTGAAACATAAGGAGGATTTTGCTTTTATAAATTATACTTAATAAAAATATTTCTCACAAATTACTTTTGTATTTGGTGACTTACCATAATCTAACTTTATTATTCTCTCCTCCTTCCCTTTTTTAAATTCATTCTTTAAATATTCACTCATTTATTCCATAGGCATTTGTAGAGTGCCTAATATTGTCAAGCATTTTTTTTAGATGTGGAGAAACAAAGAAGAATTATATACAATTCCTGATCTTAAGACATATATTGGCATTGGAAGATAATTACAAGTTTAAATGACTGACGTAGTAAAATTACATACACAGTGCACTGGCAAGATAGCAGAAAGGATGTCCTAGTTGAGGTTCTACTGAAGCAGACCCTAAGATTCAAATATAAGTAGTGCTTTTGGTAAGTAAAGGAAATGCCAATAGGAGGGTAGTTAAGAAAGATGGGAAAGGGAATGTGGACAATGTAAGACAGTATCAAGCCAGCTACTATGGACGACTAGAATCAAACCCCACTGGGGAGCTTGGGGGAGTTAGTATAAAGCGCAAGCCCCAAACTTGTTTTCTGTCCAATGGGTAGGGAGTTGGAATATTTATACCTCAACTTCCATTAGTTGAAGTTGCTCCCAAGAGTATTCCTTTGGACCAATTTGGGCTTGCTCCACAGGCAAACGACATGCGTCCTTGGGCAAAGAAATGCAGATACCAGCAGTTGGAAAGTAGGCTTGAATGCCCTGATGTGGTAGGGCTAGGGATATGGACCAGGCATCCACAGCCTCTGCTACAAAGAGGTACTTAAACCAGACCGAGGAGATCATGGAAAGCTCCACTGAGAAAGTGATTCTTGAGTGTACTGTTGATGGTAAAAGATTTCCGCTAGGCAGATATGGCAGAATCATGAATATCTTTTCCAGGAAGAAGGAACAGCATGTGCAGACAGAGAGGCATGAAAGAACATGCAAACTTAAGAAACTAAAGGTCATTGAATGCTCCTCAAGTCTGAGAGGTTGCACCGAGAAATGAAACTGGACTGATAGTTTGCACCACATAAACAGGGCTCTGTGTGCTATGCCGTGTTCAGGTCTTCCTTACAGGAAATAGGAAACCACTGAAGATTTCTGAGTGGAGGAATGACTTGTTTAGATTTACATGTTTTAGAAGATCTCTTTAGCTAAAGTATTGGAAATTGATTAAAGGAGGTGGAATAAAGAAAGGCAGGGAGATTTTGTAAAGAGCTTTAAGAAGACACGATGGGTAAGGGTGGCATTGAGAATGGAGGGCAATTTTGAGACTGTTTATATGGTTAAAAAAATGGGGCTTTGCGTGGCTGTTGTGCTAAAATAGGTGAAGTAGGGGCAGGGTGATGTCAAGGAGGGACTCGGGATGACTCCAAGACTCTGGAATGGGTGACTGTTCTTACCCACAAGAAACCATACAAGAAGAGGTCAAAGGAAGGAGGAAAACAGGAACTTTGTGGAGAGCAAATATGTGTAAGAGGGGGGCTAAGAGTGAACAATGGCTGGGGTGCCCATGGGTCATTCAGGAGGACACGTTTTGTACGAAAAGGACACATGGGTCTGGTTGAGAGTGTCACTAAATGCTGTTGTATATTCTCTCTTCACATCAGGAAATTGAATTCAACATTCCCAGATTTTTGCAGCTGGATTAACTCCTAAAAGTAGGAGAAAAACAGAACCAAGAAAAGCACATGTTATTTCATCTTCTAGAAATCCAAATGTCTAGTACCTGATCTTTTGGGAACTGAGATAACTTGGCAGCATAATTTTTAAGTCAATTTTCCCCACAATTTGTTTGGAATAATGGTCCCTCATGTAAAGAAATATTTGTATAGACAGTAGGGCTAAAAATGACTTACCTAAGAGGTAGTTTTAAAAAAGAAAGTCCTTTGGGAGGCTGAGGTGGGTGGATCACTAGAGGCCAGAAGTTCAAGACCAGCCTGGCCAACATGGTGAAACCCCATCTCTACTAAAAATACAAAAATTAGCCAGGCATGGTGGTGCACACCTGTAATCCCAGATCCCAGCTACTCAGGTGGCTGAGGCATGAGAATTGCTTTAACCCAAGAGGCAGAGGTTGCAGTGAGCTGAGATTGCACCACTGCACTCCAGTCTGGGTGACAGAGTGAGACTGTCTAAAAAAAAAAAAAAAAAAGTCCTCTACAGTCTTACAGTCCAAAAGGAGTTGAGACGTTTAAGGTGAAAAATTTGGGCCCTACATTATTCATTCTTCTTCTTAACTACCATATAAAAATGTGCTAGATATTGATACCTGCAGTCAGTGCCAAGGATTATCAGAGCCACACATTCCTAATCACCTCAGATTGGGAATGACCTCAGGGTACACCCAATGGTCCAGACCAAATAAAAGAATTTTATAAGTGTGCCATGATGTGAAAAATGTTAGGAAACATTTTTGTAATGTATGCTTAAAGTCAACATTCATTCACTAACAAATATTTATTGAAGTCTGACTCTATTTTTTTTTTTTTTTTTTTTTTGAGATGGAGCCTTGCTCTGTCGTGCAGACTGGAGTGCAATGGCACAATCTCGGCTCACTGCAACCTCTGCCTCCCAGGTTCAAGCAATTCTCCTGTCTCAGCCGAGTAACTGGGACTACAGGCATATGCCACCATGCCCAGCTAATTTTTGTACTTTTAGTAGAGACAGGGTTTCATCATATTGATCAGGCTGGTTTCGAATTCCTGATCTCAGGTGTTCCACCCGCCTCAGCCTCCCAAAGTGCTGGGATTACAGGCGTGAGCCACCACGACCAGCCTGAAGTCCGACTGTATTCTAAATATATAGTATTGGGCTCATTGTTATAGTTTCCCAACAAAAAACACCCTTATTAATATTTGACTAAATACTTTGAGTGGGAATAAGAAAACACTTATCGCGAATCATATGTTGCTTTTCAATTTTGAAACATTTTGAACATCTTTTCATTTAAGCACAAGTCATGAAGGACTACCAATGTCTTCAATATTTAATTTTTTTCTATAATTTCTCAAATAGTTCTTTAAACAAAGCATTTATTCAAATGTTTAGTGAATGAAGGAACAAGATAATCTCAGCCTCATTAATTTATTAATACATGAATTGAATGCATATGATTGAACTTTAACTCTGAGATAGGTACTAATGTAGTTGAATGTGTGAATATAAAAATCACATTTCCAGCTCTAAAAGAATGGTGTCCTTGACCCGGCGAGGTGGCTCATGCCTGTAATCCCAGCACTTTGGGAAGCCGAGGCAGGCAGATTTTGAAGTCAGGAGATCGAGACCATCCTGGCTAACATGGTGAAATCCCGTCTCTACTAAAAAAACCAAAAAATTAGCTGGGTGTGGTGGCGGGTGCCTGTAGTCCCAGCTACTTGGGCGGCTAAGGCAGGCAAATGGTGTGAAACTGGGAGGCAGAGGTTGTGGTGAGCCAAGATCATGCCACTGCACTCCAGCCTGGGTGACAGAGCGAGACTCCATCTCAAAAAAAAAAAAAAAAAAGAATGGTGTCCTCTCAGGGAACATGCATGGAAATAACTGTGATGATGCAGTAAGGTGTGCTAACTGGCCTCAGGCAAACTGTTTCTGGAGCAAAAAAGATGCTCAGAGGGTTTTGGCCAAGCGCTGGGGAAGAAAGAATCTTTCTCTTGCTTCTTTCCTTAAAGTCCTGGATTTGACAGTTTGTTCCTTTTTATATACATTTTCAATTTTAGAACAAAATTTATGCTATAAATGTTTCATGTGGCCAATATCATGCAAAACATGTTGTAAGGGGTACACACTGGACACTTACTGCATGGTCTTCTCAGCCATCCCTTCTCTGGGAACTGCACCATGGTCCATCCCACCATACGTCCGTCACAGAAGTGAACTTTTTGGAGTCATTCTGTAAATTATAACTCTACCTCCTGATGAGGGACAATCACCGGATCCAAATTCAATTCGAATCTCTTTCATAGAATTCTACTACTAAGACCCACAGAATGGGATTCATTTTCTCTGAGAACTGGACATTTGTCTAATCAGGAGACTTGGAAGTCTTACGCTGCCATGTGGATTTAAGGATAAAGGAGACCAATTCAAACACAGAAGAGACTATATACCAATGGAGGAGGAGAAACAAAGGATGGAGAGAAAATTTCAGTGACTTTGTACCCCTGGTTCCAGATCCTTCTGGTAGCATTCATACTCTTAAGCCTAAGTGATTTTGGGGGAGCCTTATAATAAAGTGCCATTTTCTGCTTAGGCTAATTAGAAGTGGTTTCTGCAATTTAAAAAGTATTCTAAATAACTTGCAATGGGCATCTGTTGCTTACTCCTCAGAATTCTCCCTTGACTCCCACCCGCCTGCCTTCCCCTTTTCTACTAGCATCCAGCTATTTCTTTTGGGAAACTTCTTTAACATTCTTACCCATTTTAGGCCTGACTTCACCTTCAGGTCCAGGGAGGGTCCTCACTGCCCGTCTTCAAAGCCCCTTACTCTTTGCTTATAGTAATTGGTTTAAGAGCGGGGCTGTGACCATCTCCCTTCATTTCTTCTTAACTGGATGAGGTAAGATGTCAAGTAAGAGATTTTGGAAAAATACTCCCATTCTCTTTGGAAAGCGTGACTGGGAGAAACGTTCTCATTTCTTACAGAAAATGTGCCATGAGGATGTGAGGTCTGGAACTCCTGTAGGTCTTTCTTTTGGGAAGGAAGCTAGAAAGAGGACAAAGTTGACACAGAAGGAGGGCGGAGCTGAGAGCACACAGAGAAACAGACATGGTGGATTCTGGAAGTCAACACTGTTTCTGTACATTTATTTTTTCCTTTATTTCTTTTTTTTTTTTTTTTTTTTTGGTTTAAGAAATTTGAATCAGATTTACTCTTATCTCTAATCAAAAGCATCATAACCAACAGTAACTTTTTTTTTTTCCCCTAACATCTTGGGGCCTAAAATCCCTCTGGCTTCTGGACTATGGGTTTATAAATTTAATCACCTCTGGGCTGCTCTTCGTGAAATATTGGTCTTCTAGTGTTGCTCTTACATAGTACAGTGAGACTCCATTTCACAGGTCGCGATAACAAATGAGGAACAGAATGTTAGAGATGAGAGCAGAGAATGAGATGTGCTCTTTTGATCAGGGATATCCTAATACAGTATTCTGTACTCAGGAATTGGAGTGACCTTAGAAATGTTAGTTTTTAGGACACTGGTTTTTTTTGTGAATACTTTCAACTAATATTTTTAGATTTTTAGGCTTTCATTAAGGATTGGAAAGCTTCTGGCCAGGCGTGTTGTAAGCTTGCCTCTCCTGAAGCAGGCCACCTCTCCATATATTGTTAAATGATAGTCTTTAACTTAGACAGTTATTTGTTGTAAAAAGGAGTGATAAAATTTTCTGACAACTTAAGATCAAACTGTGCCTCTGGAGGACAGATATTCTATAATTTAGCTTGTCTTCCTAGCTAGCCAGTTGCATCTGAGAAAATATGAGAGTGAATTATGTGTTTCTTTGTTAGCACCAAGCATTGCATTTCTATTTCTCTGCTGGAGGAGTCAGAATTCTCATATTTCCTGTAAATGCAGACAAGTTAAAATTCTCTTCCCTTTCATTCTTCCTTTTCCTTCTTCTCTTTCTCCTTTTTCTTCTTTCTTCCTTTCTTATTATAATGAACTCAAAGAATATTTTTTACTGGAAACATCAATCTCTCTTTAAACTTCTCATGATAAAACCAATGAATTGACTGCAAACACATCCAGCCAATTATTTATTTATGCTTAACTCAAATTACCAGATAACTGTGAATAAAATGACAAACCTAAATTATCTGCTTACTGACTTTTCTATTTCATGTTTTAGGCATCTGGCCTAAAACTATTTTTAGATTTCCAAGCCACATGATCATAAATATTAGCTGCCTTTTCTCTCCTTGGAAGATAATTTGGACAAACATGTTTTAACTATTTTCTAGACTGTGTGTTCTTTTATTACAGTATCCTTCTGGTGTATTAGGACCTCAACTACTTGACAAGACGTGTTCTTAGTATTACTAGTTAAAAGCAGATCTGAGCAACATTTTTTTATATAATGACATTTAGAAGTCACACTCCAGACAATAACTTTTTTATTTATCTATCTTTTTGAGGTGGAGTCTCACTCTGTCACCCAGGCTGGAGTGCAGTGGTGCCATCTCGGCTCACTGCAGTCTCTGCCTTCTGTGTTCAAGCGATTCTCCTGCCTCAGCCTCCTGAGTAGCTGGGACTACAGGCATGCACCACCAAGCCCAGCTAATGTTTGTATTTTTAGTAGAGACGGGGTTTTGCCATGTTAGCCAGGCTTGTCTTGAACTCCTGACTTCAGGTGATCCACCCACCTCAGCCTCCCAAAGTGCTGGGATTACAGGTGTGAGCCACTGGGCCTGGTCAGACAATAACTTCTTAGAGTGTTGTGATCTACAAGACTTGTGACTGAAATAATCAAGTTTAGAAAAGAAGCTGAAGATGCAATGTTCTTTTATAATACATTAAATGAGAGCTGAATACAGTTGTCAAAGATATGGAAACAGGGCTACTGCACAGAAGGGTTTAGTTGGTCACACAGCTGGTAAGTGGTGGAGCAGGAGTTAAAGCTCAGGTCCTCCTAGCCTATAGTCTAGGGTCCTTAACCAGAAGAATAATAATTGCAAAGACTCATTGAGCATTTCTTTTTCTTTCTTTTCCTTTTTTTTTTTTTTTTTTTTTTGAGATGGAGTCTTGCTCTGTCACCCAGGTTGGAGTGCAGTGGCACGATCTCAGCTCACTGCAACCTCCACCTCCCAGGTTCAAACGATTCTCCTGCCTCAGCCTCCTGAGTAGCTGGGATTGCAGATGTGCACCACCATGGCTAATTTTTGTATTTTTAGTAGAGATGGAGTTCCACCATATTGGCCGGCTGGCCTCGAACTCCTGATCTTGTGATCTGACTGCCTCAGCCTCCCAAAGTGCTGGGATTACAGGTGTGAGCCACTTTGCCCGGCCCTTACACTGAGCATTTCTTATGAGCCAGGCACAGCCTCACGTGCAGTAATTTGGCAGTCTCTTACTTTCCAGTGAGATTCTTGAGAGTAGGAATAATTTTATTTTTGTGTGTCTTGTGCCTGGACAGTGTGACATTGCAATAGCTGCTAGTTTAAATGGACCCTCATGGGCCTGCAAGACAGGGTGGGATTTTGACTGAAGCCAGGCTGAGGGTGGGAGTTTGGGTGTGGGAGGTGGACCTGTTGTGGGGAAGAGAATTGGAGGTTTTTTGTAAGAATAACTGCCAGATAATGCTACTGACTTTGTTCCATCTCAAGGTTTTCATACTTCACAGATTGTTGCAGAAGTTGGATGCCTTCTCCCCTTCTTCCATAACAAATTCCTTGATTTTTTATCGGGTCACACCTGCAGAAGTGGTGTGTATGACTTCCAGGGAATGTTCTTAAAGAGTAGAAACATGCCTTTCTTTTCTATTTCTGCCCCCCTGCCTGGAATGGGGACTGAATAACTGGAGTTCTAGGAACCATTGTGTACTGTGAGGGAACCTTCGGGATGAGTAAATAAGGTAGGTCTCTGATATTATGAAGGGCCATGTTCGTCCTGGAATAAATATCTTTGGATCCTTGAATGTGACAGTAAAAGAAATTTCTCTCTTGGTTAAATCATATTCATGACTTATTTTGTTTGCTACTCATAGCTGAAATAAATCCTAACTAATCCACGTGTATCATTTAATGTGATCCTGACAATGACCCTCTGAGGTAACACTATGATGATCTCCATTGGCAGGGGAAGAAAATGAGGCCCAGAGAACCTAAGTCACTTTCTTGGGGTCACATAGCTAATGAATGGTAAAGCTGGGGTTCTAACACCCCCTCTTTGGCACTATACTCTATGCACCATATATAAGATGAACTGGACAAAAGAACCCCACTGGTCTTATGTCTGTAGTTAGGACACAAGAACCCAGCTGGTTTTATGTCCACAGTTAGGACACCTTTCTAATAAGACTAAATGATGAATCTGACTCTTTAGTGGCCTGTTTAGTAAATGTGGATTGTTCAGTGCAAAGCCCTTGCATAATCAGATTCCTGGTAGAGAATACATGATGTTTTGGTTAGGATGTTTTTTTGACGTCAAGTTACTAAAAATTCAATTCAAATTGGCTTTACTAATTAAAAAATTTGTTAGCTCACATTAAAGGAGATTCAGACATAGGGTGGTCTTCAGGGTTGATTCAGCAGCTAAATGATGTTATCAAGAAAAAAGGTTCTTTTCTCCTCTACTCCATGACCCATAGCATCAGTGTCATCTGTAAGCCGGTTTTGCTTGTGGTAACAAGGAGGCTGGTTGTAGCAACCAGGATTACTCACTGTCTTATTCACATCTAGCAGAAAGAGAAAGACATCTCCTGTCATTCTTTTAAAATTAAGGTAGAACTTTCCCAGAAGCTTCCTGCCAACCTTCTCCTGTCCAGTTGGTTGTAGGTATGGTCTCAAGGGGGACATCAACACATAAATGGTAATTGGCGCCATGGGGGTGGGTGACGTGTAGGGCTGCCTGCTGGCAAGCATGTTAATTGTGATGTTTAGGAAGGGACTCTCCCTCTGGACCAAATAATTTGAAATCTGCCCTACATCCCATTTTCCCCCAAGATTGGCCCTGCTCCTGCATGAGGACTCCAGTGGTGAATAACTCCCCTCCTCCCCTGACCAGGTGTCTCCATACAGGAAACTCCCTTCATAACAATATGTGGCAACAGGGATGAGATGGTCCTGGGGAGTGGCAGACTGAGAAAAGAAGAGGGCTTTGGGAAGAACCTCAAGGACCACATCTCCTTTTCACAGCCTGGTGTCCAGACTGTAGAAATGCTCCGGCCATGACAGATCCATAGCAGAGTGAGCCTGTCACCTCCTGCATCCTAAATACCCTGTCTCTGTTAACATAGCCTGATACTGCGTCAGATTTTGGAGGATGACAAAAAGCTGTCAATTTATGCTAACTTGTACTCCTACATATTTTCTCAGAGAAGCACAGATAAATCCCTGCCAGGCTTGCTGTATGGAGGGGGATTGTCTATTCTTATACATAGTCCTCTGTCTCTCTGAAGCAGTGGAATGTGTGAAGGGCTAACCTCCCAAGCCCTGCTGGGACCTGACGGATCTGATCGCCGATCTCTGATGCGTGATCTTGCTGTCGGCTGCTGGCTGTTGTTTAATGCTGGCGCCGGTTTGTTTTGGCTGGCTGGTTGTCGGCTGGCGCCGAGCCGCTAATGGGTCGGCTGCCGGTTTGTTTGCTGGCGGTTGCCGGCGGAGCGCCCGGATTCGCCCGCCCGTTCGGTTTAATGGTTGCCGATCCTTCCTTCCCTTCCCTTCCTTCCTTTTCCTTCTTCCTTCCCTTCCCCTTCTTTCTTTTCTCTTTTTTCTTCTTCTTGATTTCATGAAGAGGGAAGTGTGGTGAGGGCCAGTCTCTGCCTTTGTCTGTGGAGGGAGGTAACTGAGGGGAGTAGTATCCTAGCAACCTCAGCAAACAGTCCTCTGGTTTCTGTGCTGAAAGGCAGGCACTAATAAAATCTCTCTACTTCTCTGCAGGCAGTTTTCTTCTTTTTCAGGTTATAAACTATGTATCATCGAAAGACTGTGATTCCTAAATCAGCTGCCTGGGGCATTAGAGTAGCAGAATTTCCTCTCAGAAGCTGTTAATAAATTGCCTGTCAATCATAGATTTTAGTGTTTTGCTTTATTATTATTATTATTATTATAATACTTTAAGTTCCAGGATACATGTGCAGAACATGCAGGTTTGTTACATAAGTATACACATGCCATGGTGGTTTGCTGCACCCATCAACCCGTCATCTACATTAGGTATTTCTCTTAATGCTATCCCTCCCCTAGTTCCCCATTCCCCAAAAGGCCCTGGTGTGTGATGTTCCCCTCCCTGTGTCTGTGTGTGCTCATTGTTCAACTCCCACTTATGAGTGAGAACATATGGTGTTTGGTTTTCTGTTCCTGTGTTAGTTGCTGAGAATGATGGTTTCCAGTTTCATCCATGTCTCTGCAAGGGACATGAACTCATCCTTGTTTATGGCCACATCGTATTCCATGGTGTATATGTGCCACATTTTCTTTTTCCAGTCTATCGTTGACAGGCATTTGGGTTGATTCCAAGTCTTTGCTATTGTGAACAGTACTGCAATAAACTTACATGTGCGTGTGTCTTTATAGTAGAATGATTTATAATCCTTTGGGTATATACCTAGTAATGAAATTGCTGGGTCAAATGGTATTTCTGGTTCTAGATCCTTGAGGAATCGCCACCCTGTCTTCCACAATGGTTGAATGAATTTACACTCCCAGCAACAGTGTAAAAGCGTTTCTATTTCTTCACATCCTCTCCAGCATCTGTTGTTTCCTGATTCTTTAATGATCGCCATTCTAACTGGCATGAGTGGTATCTCATTGTTGTTTTGATTTGCATTTCTGTAATGACCAGTGATGATGAGCTTTTTTTCGTATGGTTATTGGCTGCGTAAATGTCTTCTTTTGAGAAGTGTCTGTTCATATCCTTTGCCCACTTTTTGATGGGGTTGTTTGTTTTTTTCTTGTAAATTTGTTTAAGTTCCTTGTAGATTCTGGATATTAGACCTTTGTCCGATGGGTAGATTGCAGAAATTTTCTAGCATTCTATAGGTTGCCTGCTCACTCTGATGATTGTTTCTTTTGCTGTGCAGAAGCACTTTAATTAGATCCCATTTGTCTATTTTGGCTTTTGTTGCCATTGCTTTTGGTGTTTTAGTCATGAAGTCTTTGCCCATGCCTGTGTCCTGAATGGTGTTGCCTAGGTTTTCTTCTAGGGTTTTTATGGTTTTAGGTCTTATGTTTAAGTCTTTAATTAATCTTGAGTTAATTTTTGTATAAGGTGTAAGGAATGGGTCCAGTTTCAGTTTTCTGTATATGGCTAGCCAGTTTTCCCAACACCATTTATTAAATAGGGAATCCTTTCCCCATTGCTTGTTTTTGTCAGGTTTGTCAAAGATCAGATGGTTGTAGATGTGTGGCATTATTTCTGAGGCCTCTGTTCTGTTCCATTGGTCTATATATCTGTTTTGGTACCAGTACCATGCTGTTTTGGTTACTGTAATCTTGTAGTGTAGTTTGAAGTCAGGTAGCATGATGCCTTCAGCTTTGTTCTTTTTGCTTAGTATCATCTTGGCTATATGGGCTCTTTTTTGGTTCCCTATGAAATTTAAAGGAGTTTTTTTTCCTAATTCTGTGGGTAGCTTGATGGGGATACCATTGAATCTATACATTACTTTGGGCATTATGGGCATTTTCATGGTATTGATTCTTCCTGTCTGTGAGCATGGAATATTTTTTCATTTGTTTGTGTCCTCTCTTATTTCCTTGAGCAGTGATTTGTAGCTCTCCTTGAAGAGGTTCTTCACATCCCTTATAAGTTGTATTCCTAAGTATTTTATTCTCTTTGTAGCAATTGTGAATGGAAGTTCATTCATGATTTGGCTCCCTGTTTGTCTCTTATTGGTGTATAGGAATAGTTGTGATTTTTTCACATTGATTTTGTATCCTGAGAATTTACTGAAATTGCTTATCAGCTTAAAGAGATTTCAGGCTGAGATGATGGGGTTTTCTAAATATACAATCATGTCATCTGTAAACAGAGACAATTTGACTTCCTCTCTTCCTATTTGAATACCCTTTATTTCTTTTTCTTTCCAGAGTGCCCTGGCCAGAACTTACAATACTGTGTTGAATAGGAGTGGTGAGAGAGGGCATCCTTGTCTTGTGATGGTTTTCAAAGGGAATGCTTCCAGTTTTTGCCCATTCAGTATGATATTGGCTGTGGGTTTGTTATAAATAGCTCTTATTACTTTGAGATACCTTCCATCAATATCTAATTTATTGAGAGTTTTTAGCATGAAGTGGTGTTGAATTTTATCAAAGGCCTTTTCTGCGTCTATTGAGATAATCATGTGGTTTTTGTCATTGGTTCTGTTTATGTGATGGATTACGATTATTGATTTGTGTATGTTGAACCAGCCCTGCATCCCAGGGATGAAGCCGACTTGATTGTGGTGGATAGGTTTTTGATGTGCTGCTGGATTTGGGTGGCTGTTTTGCTTTTTTAAAAATATTCTTCACAGAAACTTTAGGGAGCATTGTGAGATACTCCCTCAAGGCATGCTAGCCACATGGTCGTTTAAAACTGCAATCTTGGCTGCAGCATTTAAATAAGCACATTTATAAGGCCAATCAAAATAATTTTTTCTATTTATAAATGAAAAGAAGTTATCAATACTAATTTGCCTTGGTGCCTATTTAAATGCCTAACTCCACTTTGACTTAATTACTGATTTTTCTATTGGAAGTTAATACATAATTTTTAAAGCAATATTTTCTCTTCAAATCTAAAAAAATGTTGTCTAGCTTCTTTAGAAATGTATGTTGAGTGAACTGCCTATACCCAAACTTCTTTATCAAAGCATTCCTGATAGCAGCACTTATTGTACATGCCACAGAATTTCCTCTTAGCAAGTAATATGGACTTGTAACTAACTTTATAAATATCTGTGTTTTGTATGCACTGTGCTTATAACATATCTAAAATATGTTTTGTATTTTATTGAAACTTTGTTTACTTCCATTTTTGTTTTATTTTAATTCAAACCACAAATCTATTTTTATTTAAGCATAGAAATCAAATCATCTATCTTAAAAATCCTCTTTTCTTATCTATCTGGGCTATGCAGAAGGTGTGCCCTCTGAAACCTGACTGGATCTATTAATTCTTCCATGGTTCGTATCTCACTGATGAAGAGTTCCGGACAGGTTATTCATTCATTACTGTCGTCAGTGGCCTCACTCACAGTATTAGCTGTCAGTTTCACTGCCAAGCTGTCTTTGTCATTGGCCTTAGTAAGACAAACCCAGATTTATCTTTTATGACAGTTCATAGGATGTCCTGTAAGCCCTACCCAGATAGGAGGCATGGAATGTCACCCTTCTTTACAAATTGTCATACTTGATGCTGGAACCATTTCCTAACTCTTAGTCATTTCCTTTCAATTCCTGGATAGTATTCATTCTACTTCTTGAACTTATCTGGGTAGCTAGTTAACGTAAGAAGTTAATTTTTTAAATAATTATTTGCTTTCAGGAAGACTTTGCTATGGAGTAGGGCTACATGAGTTTAAGATTTATGAGATTATTTTCATCTTTTTGTATTTTTGAACTCTGGCTAACTAAAGATATTACCATTAGTCACTGGCAGATCACTCGGGGGTTTATCTGAATCAATCCTATTTCTAGGGTTATACTCTCCAGACTGTTGCCCTAGGACGTGTTTCTCTTGGCCTTTAGAATGTGGTTAAGGAAGTGGAGGAGGGAATGGCATTTTTGTGATTGGACCCGGAAACTTTGTGTCACTCATTAACATATCTATGAGGTAGCAACATGCATAACATCTGTGCCAGATGGTCTGTGAAATCGAGAAAATGTGCATACATTTTGTTGTCCAAATTCAGATCAGTAGTAGTGGTGGATAAGTAAGAAGATACTAAAAATGTTACAGCCCAATAAATAACTAGTAATATTTGTTTTAAATAATCTAAGAATGCTTTTTAAAATTAAAATAGAAATACACAAACACGAGGTATTTGATAAATCCTAAATATACCATTTTTCTCCAGTATAGACTTACTTGTTCATTTAGTAACATTTATTAGGCATCTGCCATGTGCTTTATACTCTGCTAAACACTGAGAATAAAAGGAAAAAAAAATGAAACACAGTTCATTTCCTCTGAGGAATTCACCATCTAATGAAAGAGTAGATACACATTTAAATGCAAAATGGGTGTATGAATTTTCCCTGCTGCTTCACCACTTGCCACCAGGATGACAAACACCTGTACCTCCCTTCAGAGTGGAAGGCATGCCTGTGAATATTCTGGGCCACTGAAAAGGGATTTCCAATGTAGTGGAAATTAAGAAGGGGCTATCCTGGGGAATGGAAAGCCCATACCCAAAGCGATGGAAGAATGGTTAGCTTTACTGCTCAAGTAGGGTGACAGGTGATGATCACTGAGTTTGTAGGCTTGGGCCACCAAGGCAACAGGCTTGCAAGACAATAGATGGCTCCCTACTCCTCTCCAAGTCATCACTCTAGCTCTAGTTACTCTTCTCCCTGTGACCCTTGGTGGGGTTAGAGAGGGTACCTGGAAGTTAGAAGAACCAACGTGTGCTCTAAAGAAGGCAGTTGTGCCCATTGCTTCATCTTGGAATAGAATTCTGTGCTGCTTCTTTCTGGTCTCAAACTTTTAAGATTTTTCTCTAAAGTGGCCCATGGTGGTTCCATGCCATGGACCTCGACGGCCATGTGGTGATTCTCAGAAAATTGTTTGTAAATGCATAAACAAAATTTATGGGATTGCAAAAGAAACTAATTGTATTTAAATATAGTAATCAAACTATTAAAAATAGTGATAGAGAAGACTTCTACTTTTTGGAAGATGGAATAGACATATCTTTCCCTCTTTCTCCCACAAAATTCAGCTAAAAACCCTGCATATTATGTATGAAACAAATATTAAAAACTCTAGCAAGTGTAGAGAGGTAGTAGGAAGACTGGCTGGATACTTTGGGTCCCAATGAATGATATGGTGGTTAGTTCCTTAGATTGTCTTTTTGCCTTATATATCTCAGACCTGGAGCCAGAAAATTGGCAATCCACGATAGCCAAGGAAAACAGAAAAAAAAGTGCCCCAAGAAAAGCCTTTTGTCTTCAGCCAAAGAACTAGGAAAGGGGAAGCCTAACAAGACAGATACTTTTAAACAATAACTGCCCACCTCCTCCTAAGCCAGTAAAGGCTGAGTGGGGAGTATAATCTTCTACCCTTGTCAAGCTGTAAGACAGATGACCATCAGTGGCAACCTACTGGGAGGCTGAAATTTTCACCCCTGTCAAAAAGTAAAAAGGAGAATCTCTTCCTATTGGGTATCAATAAAGGCTAAACAAGAAACCTGGACTTATATACCACCTGAAAAAATAAGGCAGCATCCCCCTTCTGCTGTAGTAGCATCAAATGAAGCCAGCTAAAACAGAAGTTTAAATAAGATCCAAGGTCTCATCATAAGATTCAAAAATTTCAAGTTTTAATAGAAAATCACTTGGCATATTAAGAACCAGTAAAATCTCAAGTTGATTGTAACAAGACAATCAGTAGATGCCAACACTGACATGATAAAGATATTAGAATTATCTGACAAAGATTTCAAAGAAGGCATTATGAAAATACTTTAATAAACAAATATAAACATACTTAAAACAAATGAAAAAATAGAAAATGTAAGCAAAGAAATAGGAAGTCTCAACAACGATATAGAAGATATATAAGCAACCAAATGGGAAAATGGGAACTGAAAAATACAATAACTCAAATCAAAATACTCGATGAATGGACCTAACATCAGAATAGATGAAATAGAGGAAGCAGTTAGTAACACTGAAGATAGTATAGAAATTACCCAATCTGAAAAAAAGAGAAAATAGGCTGAAAAAAAACATACAAAGCCTCAGAGACCTCTGAGACTACAGCAAAAAAGAAACTAACAGTTGTGTCACTAGACTTCTGAAAGGAAAGAAAAAAGAGAGTGGAGCTGGAAAAGAACCAAAAAATTTAATGGCTGAAAACTTCCAAAGTTGGCAAGAGAGCTAAACCTACATAATCAAGGAGGCAAGTAAATCTCAAAAAGGATAAACTCATAGAAATCTACATTAAGATACCTCATGATCACACTTTACAACTAAAGATTACAACTAAAGACAAAGGAAAACATCCAAAAATCTTTTGGACCTAGGGCTAGACAGAGAGTTATTAAGCTTCACATTAGGAGCATGATTCATACAAGGAAAAATTAATAAATTGGAGTTCATCGAAATTAAAAACTTTTGTTCTGTTAAAAGGATAAAGAAACAAGCTATAGGTTGGGCAGAAAATGCAAACCACATATCTGATGAAGGACTTGTATGTAGAAAATATGAAGAACACTCAAGGCTCAACAGTAAAATAAATAATCCAATTAGCAAATGGAAAAAAGATGTGAAGAGACATATCACCATTAACACAAACTGCTCTGAGGATGGGCAAAACTGGGATCACTCATAAACACATTGCTGGTGAGAATGTAGAATGGTACCGAGCCACTCTGAAAAAGTTTGGTGGTTTTCTCATAAAACTAAATATGCAACTAGTATGTGACCTAGCAATTATACTCCCGGGCAGTTATTCCAGAGAAGTGCAAACTTATGTTGACACAGCAACATGTACATGAATGTTTATAATAGTTTAATTTGTAATAGCCAAAACTGAGGCAGTCCAGATGTTTTCCAATGGGTTAAACAACCTGTAGTATAGTGACACTATGGAATACTAGTCAGCAGTAAAAGGAACAAGCCACTGATACATGCATCATCTTGAATGAATCTCCAGAGAGTTGTACTGAGTGGAAAGGTCATCACAAAACGTTACATACTGTGGGATTCCATATCAGTAACATTTGAGAAATGACAAAATTACAGAAATGGAGAGGAGATTAGCGGTTGCCAGGGTTTAAGCATGGGATGGGATGGGAGGGAAGTATATGAGGCTATAAAAGTGTAACATGGGATCTTTGTGGTGATGAAAATGTTCTGTATATCTTGACCGTATCAGTAGCCATATCCTAGTTCTGATATTTTACTATAGTTTTGCAAGATGTTATCACTGGGGAAAACTGGGTAGTGAGTATGCAGGATCTACTTTTTTTTTTTTTTTTTTTTTTACAACTGCCTGAGAATCTACAATTATTTCAAAATAAAACATTTAATTAAAAAACTATGATAGAGTAATATACTGTTTGTATTTTATTAACACTTTAAACAAGATTTATTTTTAGGTCTAGTTACTATTGAATTTTGGAAATAACCATCTTCAACAATTGTAATGTGAAAAGATCTGCAAATTCTGTTTGTAGCAGTCACATGTACTGCTACCGCTGCTATGGCTTCTTTCTTTCTCTTTTTCTCTCTCTTTCCCTCCTTCCCTCCTTCCCTCCTTCCCTCCTTCCCTCCTTCCCTCCTTCCCTCCTTCCCTCCTTCCTTCCTTCCTTCCTTCCTTCCTTCCTTCCTTCGAGACAGAGTCTTGCTCTGTCACCCAGGCTGGAGTACAGTGTGCGATCTCGGCTCATTGCAACCTCCACTGCCTGGGTTCAAGCGATTCTCATGCCTCAGCCTCCCTGGTAGCTGGGACTACCGGCGCGCACTACCACACCTGGCTAATTTGTGTGTGTGTGTGTGTGTGTGTGTGTGTGTGTGTTTACTAGAGACAGGCTTCACCATGTTGGTCCAGCTGGTCTTGAACTCCGGACCTCAGGTGATACACCCGCCTCAGCCTCCCAAAGTGCTGGGATTACAGGCATGAGCCACTGCGACTGGCCTGGCTTGTTTCTTAGACTCACAAAGGAAGAAAATGCTACATTTAATTAGGGGTTAGAAAAAATAATGGGTAGTTTTTTTCTTATCCAAGGGCAGAGACCACTAAAAGGTCTATGGACAGGTCCAGAACTCCTTTTCTAGAGCCTATATTTTAAATGTTAAAGGCCGGGCGCGGTGGCTCAAGCCTGTAATCCCAGCACTTTGGGAGGCCGAGACGGGCGGATCACGAGGTCAGGAGATCGAGACCATCCTGGCTAACACGGTGAAACCCCGTCTCTACTAAAAAATACAAAAAAAAAAAAAACTAGCCGGGCGCGGTGGCGGGCGCCTGTAGTCCCAGCTACTCAGGAGGCTGAGGCAGGAGAATGGCGTGAACCCGGGAGGCGGAGCTTGCAGTGAGCTGAGATCCGGCCACTGCACTCCAGCCTGGGCGGCAGAGCGAGACTCCATCTCAAAAAAAAAAAAAAAAAAAAAAAATAACAAACCAAGTGGACACTGACCAAGATATAGAGGCCCCTTTCCTCCTCTGAAACAATTTGATTGACAGGGGAAATGTAAATACAGAAAACACTAATGTTTTGAGAGAGATGTTATTTCAATAAAAATGCTATCATGGAGGTATGAACAAAATAATGCAGACAACCAGAAGAAGGAAGTATTCATTCTTAAGGGTTCATCTGTGAAATTTTGCAGAAGTCAAATTTTGTCAAGGATTTGAAAAACAAGAAAAATATCAATCAGAGAAGAAAAGGGCATTTCAGGCAAGAAAACAGTACCTGCAAAGGGCTAAAGGAATGGAGCTGCCCGAGAACCTGGTGCTGTCAAGGAACAGTGAGATGTCTGCTTGGTGGCAGGCCAGAGTGAGTGAGTGGAGGGTGAAGAGGATCATTTAGAAACTATGACAGAAAGCTAGAAAAGGAAGTTGAGAGCCAAAATGAGAAGAGCCTGCTAGTAGGTTTGGAGTTGATTCTGTAAGTTATTTGTGGTGCTGTACAGGTTTTCCTAGATGGAGAAATTAAATGTTCTGATGAGATTTTTAAGTAGACAAATTTGGATGTCTACTAATTGCCCAGCATAGTGATTAAGTACAACTTATGCAATATTTCTTACATTTCTTAAAACTGTTTATAAAGTTGATAGTGATATAGGGTTAGGATCCATAATCTGAAAATGTGAAATAAAAAACACTCCTAAATCCAACACATTATGAGTGCTGATATGATGCTCCAGGTAAACAATTCTACACCTGACCTCATAGGATAGGTTGCTGTCAAAATGCGGGCGCACAACAACGACGATGCTGTTAACACCGCAGAAAAGTGACCATAGATGACATGGTGAACATGTGTGATGGGCTTATTGAAGGACTACAGCAGCATGCATTTGTGACAGAAAAGAACAAATCACATCAGTTTACAAAAACAAAGAGAGATGTCTAAGATAAAAACTGTTGTTAGTGAAGCAGATGACTCTGGAGGAAACATTTTAAAAAGCCATCCAGCAGAGTGCCTCCTCCTCCCTAGAGGACCCACTTCCTGGTCCTTCAACTGTTTCTGAAGTTTCTTCTCACCTAGAAAAATAAAATACAGTGCACAGTAACTTTTTAATAAAAACAAGCATCATGAGTGGAGACCAAAAGCTTGCCATTGTTTGTTGCTGCGGTTAACAGCCGATACAGATATTCTGGTGATGCTACTGCACTGCTTAGTTCCCTAGAGTGCATTATTTTTTCACCGTATTAATGATATGTCATTTTTTTACTGTTACATACTGCTATGTGAATAAGTATTAGAAAATGATTACTTATTGGTAGCAGATACATTCAGAGTCAGGAATGATAGTGATGCCAGACAACCACGGATTGTCCACAAGGGTGGCTGAGTTAGTGAAACCTTTGCTTTCTGATGGCATGTACACAAACTTTGTTTTAAGAGCACACTTATTAAAATATTGCATACGATTATGTTTAGGCTATAAGTATAAGGTGTATATGAAACATAAATCAATTTCGTGTTTTACTTGGGTCCCCTGCCCAATGTATTTCATCGTATGTATGCAAATATTTGAAAATCCAAAGAAATACAAAAATCTAAAACACTTCTGGTCCTAAGCATTTTGGGCAAGGGATAATCAACCTGTTCTGTCCTTAATTAACAAGTAAGAAAACAGTCCTGATAGAAGCTCAGTATTGTGCCAAAGGCTGAGCAACTAATTCAATTGGTGGAATCAAGATGACAGTAGAAGTCTTCACAGCCTTTCAGCTCCACATTCTTTCCACTCCAGTCTTCTGGTGGGATGAAATGGACTCAGCTGTTTGGAGGCAGGAGAGCTTTCAGGCAAAAGTTGTAGTCAAGAATCTAGGTAATTCAAAAAGGACAATTTCTATTTAAAGAAAAAAAAAAAAAAGAATCCAGATAAGAGATGGTGATGGACTCCCCATAGGTAGACTGCCTTCACATTAATTTAATGGAGTGGAATTCTCAGGGGGAACCTCTGGAGTTTTGTGACTCAGTAAGTTTGAATGGCCGAGATTTATAGCTTTCAAAAAAAATCCCTGTGTAATGGCAGGTTTTTAGTTGGAAGGATAGAGTGGATGAAAACATCAGTGACATGACAGGGCATGAAAGAGAAGCATGTTAGATGGTACCTAAGGAAATATGCTATTTAAAAAAACAATTAGAAGGATAAAGGTTATCTAGAAACATTAACCTGGTATATTATAATAACGTTAGCAAAGTATTTGGGTAGACCTGGTAGGCCTGGTGATTTGAGAGATAACTCTCAAGGATTATTTATATTTTAGGCCTTTAATAATACTGGATGTAATGAGTTGCTGAAAAGATTATTCTTTTTAAACATAAAAATTATTTTGGAATTAATAGAAAGTTATGGCTTAGCTAAAACAACTTTTATGTCTGTTCCATTCAAAGAATATTTATTACTGCAAAGCAGAAGCAGGCTTTACCTTAATTTATTGGTCAGTGAACACAAACTCACGCGGCCTCTAGGAACCCTCTGCACAGGCAAACATGTGCCTTTCTAGACCAGCTAGTGTCTTCCCTATCTCACTGCATAGTTTATTTCCTTCATCAGCATTTGCCATACTCTAGAATTATCTTATTTGTTTATTTGCTCATTTGATCATTATCTACTGACCCCAGCAGAATATAGGTTCCATGGGTGCAGGCAACCTCTCTTTTTTATTTGGCATGGTGTCCCAGTGCTTTGCATAGAGTAGGCACTGAGTAAGTATTGTTGAATGCAAGATTGGGTGCAGAGATTAAGGAAATTTGTGTCATGGGAAGCTGAGTTGGGTCTTGAGGAATATTAGGTTATGGGTAGAATAAATGGAGTAGGGGCCTATCCAGACAGAAAGTCAACATAAGTGAAATGATAGGAGTTTTGTTAATGAGAATAGGAAGGAAGGCAGATGGAATAAAGTGGTATTTTTATGTTAGATTGTTTGAGGAAAAAAAATTAAAATTGTCAGGGTAGGGATAGAATGCAGAAAATAATCCAAAGCCAAGCAAGATTTTAGAGCTGGAAGAGATGTTAGCAATCCAGTCAACTCTCTTACAGTGAAATAGCTGAGGTCATAAGAGGAGGTGACTCCCAAGTTAGCTAGAAAATTAATGGCATTATGACCAGAATCTCATTCTGTTGGTTTTTAATCTGATACTCTTTGCATGCTGCTTTGGAAATAGGAAGACAATAAAACTTTTTGAATGGTAAACAATATATGGTAAAATTGGTGTTTATGAAAAATAGTCTTGCTCCATATGCAGGGCGAATTGGACCGAGGCAACTCTAATTCCAAGAGAACAGGGAAAAGACTATAGAGTAATAGTGGTATGATATGCAGAAGGCCTAGATAATGGTAGCAGAGTGGTAGCAGGGAAAGAACAGATAGTCATTAGAGGACAAATAGGTAGAACTAAATTAAGTTATACTGTTTCTAAAATGGAACTTTCTGTGAGAAAGTATTTAATTCTTACCCCTAAGATATTTTTATTCAGTCCCATCTTGAATATTTACTTTTTAGAATGCATTTTGAGTGAGGAAGTGGTTAACAGTTTGCCTTTGCACAAGTTAAAAAAGAAATGTGTATTATATTTTAAGTAGTTAGAACACAAAAATAATATGTTAACATGAGGTCTACCTTAGGTTTTTAAATCATATCAATCATAACTGAGAGCTTATCAAATCAAAGATATAGGACTGGGGACTGCCTTGCCTAAAACTTGTTTAGTATGAAATGTGTCTGACGTGGATCTTCTTGGGCTGCAAGTGTAAAACATGCACCAGAATTTGAAGACCAAATGAAAAAAAATTAAACTATCTCTTTCATAATTTATCATATTGATTACATGTTGAAATGATAATATAAATATACTGGGTTACATAAAATATATTATTCAAATCCATTTTACCTATTTCTTTTAAATTATTTAAATTTGGTTATAATATTTAACATTACATACGTGGCATATATTCTTTTTTTTCTCTTTTTTTTGAGATGGCGTCTCACTCTGTCCCCCAGGCTGGAGTGCAGTGGCGCCATCTCAGCTCACTGCAACCTCTGCCTCCTGGGTTCAAGCCATTCTCCTGCCTCAGCCTCCCAAGTAGCTGGAATTACAGGCGTATGCCATCATGCCCGGCTAATTGTTTTGTATTTTTAGTAGAGACAGGATTTCACCATGTTGGCCAGGCTGATCTCGACTTCCTGATCTCAGGTGATCCACCCACCTTGACCTCCCAAAGTGCTGGGATTACAGGCGTGAGCCACCCTGCCCTACGGCATATAGTCTTATATCATATTATTATAATACAATATATAATGATATATAATATAATATATTATAAAAACTTTTTTATTGTATAGCACTACTTTACTGCTTTTGTGGTCCATATTCTTTCTGAGTTATTTTTTATATTCTCTGGTTAATGTCTCAAAGTTCAGAAGTACTTCATTAGTATTAACATTTTCAGTGGTAACTGGTTTTTCTGAAAATAATTGTGTGATGACTACAATTATTTTTGAAATAGTTGTATTATTAGTTGCTCTTAAAATGTTAATCATATTACTAGAACTTTTTTTCTTTTTTCTTTTTTTTTTCTGAGATGGAGTCTCGCTCTGTCACCCAGGCTGGTGTGCAGTGGCGCGATCTCGGCTCACTGCAAGCCCCGCCTCCCGGGTTCACGCCATTCCTCTGCCTCAGCCTCCTGAGTAGCTGGGACTACAGGCACCCGCCACCACGCCCGGCTAATTTTTTTTTTTTTTTTTGTATTTTTAGTAGAGACGGGGTTTCACCGTGTTTGCCAAGATGGTATCGATCTCCTGACCTCGTGATCCGCCCGCCTTGGCTTCCCAAAGTGCTGGGATTACAGGTGTGAGCCACCATGCCCAGCCATTACTAGAACTTTTATAGATTGTTATAGGAGTTGTGAAGCTCTAGAATCTGAAAAACAGAAGTAGAAGGAATGAGAAAGAAGTCGAACTTTAAGTCCTGACATTTATGTTACAATGCTCAGTGACCACTTTCGCAAGAAAATTACCCTATGTGAGAATCTGTTGGTTTGTGCCAAGTGGAGATTTAATACTGTAAGCTTCCCTGCAAACAGGGAAAAGGTCTACTAAGTAACCACCTGCTTTTCAAGCAAAAGTTTTATATCTGGTCTTTGTCAGACTGCACCACAGCTCATGTAAACCGCATACTTTTCTTAGTTCTTTCGACAGTGCAGTTTCAAATGCACTCATTGTCGATTACCTGTGGTTGCTTCTGAAGCTAAAGACTGGGAGAGTAATTTGGGGAGGAGGTGGGAATAGGCCTATGAGACTGGAAGTCACAAACGCGTTAAAAAAATACATATATATATATCAACTCCCTCTTCACTCCAGATAGACAGCAGGAAATTGTTTCTTCTCACTCTTCCTTTTGGCCCATTTTTCTTTTTCATTATTTTGATTTTGGTGTGACATCTGTACATGTCTAAGATATACACCAGCTTAATAAACACACAGAATCACTCCTAAAGGAAGCTTCCTTATAGGTCAGTGTGCTTTTAAAACCGTACAAATATCAGATTAATTTGGGGTTTGAGGAAATCTAACATTAGGATCTTATCCAAGATCCACATAGTTCAGTTTTACTGTAAATTTGCAAGGCAAAAATGTAGAGCCAAGATGAAAACGATGTAGACTTCTGAAAAAGTCTTTTTTCAAGTCACTTTTTACAAGTGAGTTTAGTATATTTAAATGAAATCATTTATATCACTGCATGGATTTTTACTTAAGAGTTTGTGAGTCAATCAACCAATCAATAAGTTAATAAGATCATCAATAAGCAATGAGTATCTCTCATATATGGAACTTTATTAGTCACTCTGAAAATGGAGTAAGTCGGAATGGTCCAGTTAGTGACCATTTAATTGGAGATATGACTGATGCACCTATGGAACTATTTTATGGAGGTGAAACTTGATCTGAGCCTTAAAAAATGAGTACAACTTAAGGGAAGAGAGAGAGGTTTTGGGCAAAGTGAAATTTTGATTTAATAATAGGAGAATAATATATCTCAGAGGCAATAAGAAAAACCATTATCAAATGTTTCATGTCAACAGTGGGAAATAAGATTGGATGGGCCAAAATTTTACAAAAGTGGTAGAGAGTTTTTTGCCTTAGGCATAGGAATTTCTCTTGATTTGGGAGATTCCAGGGAATTTATGTACTTTTCTGAGCATAACAGCAGTGTGAGAAAATTAGTGTTCAAATGGCATTCTAGGGAAGGGATGAGAAGCAGAATACAGGATCTGAGGCCTATTGAGATAGGTGAGAGGAGGATGACCATGGTGAATAAGCACTTGGCTGTAGTAAGGGAAGGGAAAGATGCCTGAGAAATCATGAAGAAAAATTTGATAAAGGTTAATAACTGTGATGATGATCTTATGAAAATCAACTTTTAAGAAAAATTAAGTGCAGCTTTTAGTTGTGTTTTGAGCTTCTAGTCTTCTACTCTTATAGACCTGTCTTACCCAGAGAAGTCCTTCATAAATATTTATCTAGATATTTACTTTTAATATTTGTTAAAAAATGAATCAATGGACTAGGTTTCAAATATACATCCCCATTAAAAATGTCTGCCTACAAAAATACCATAGCACAATGCAACAGGTAATCCTACTTTTCCCCTTTCCTTAGATTTAGACTGTTTTTCCACCCTGAATAATCTCTCCTTTATCTCTCTTAAATTCAACGCATTTGTTAAATACCGACAAAAATGCCACTTCACTGTTTCTTGATTTATTCCAGCTAAAGATATCTGCACTTTTATTTTCATAATTAATCAGCAATCATAGCTCACACTCTGTTTTAATTGGTATATTTATTTCATCAGTTACTTAATTAGTACTTCTTGGAGGACGGGGAATGTGTCTCACGGGTCTTTATATTTATTCCCTATGTGGTTTAGATCAGTGTTCTGCATGGAGTAGGTGATGCATAATTTATTATTAAGTTACACTGAATTATTTGACACCATCCTGGTTCAGGCACATGGCTGGTTCTCACGTGAGCTATCATTGCAGTCTCCTAACTCATCACCCTGTCTCCAATCCAGGCTTCTATTGCTACCCAAGTCATTTCCATAAATTTTACTTGAGATTGGTGTCACATTCCTGCAGAATAATATCCCAACCACTAGTATTTAAGGCTATCACCTGTTGATGCCTTTTTTTATCCTTTAGGCTACAGGAGAAGCTCTTTGGGGTTGTTATCATTACCTCAAGCAGCTCCAAGCTGCTCTTTAGCTAAGATGTCAGAAATTAGATAAAACACTTGTGCTCACTGCCATTGGCCAAAATGGTTTCCTAAAGTTGTCAAAAAGCATCAAAGTCAGACCCAAGGAATGTCTACACATGTCAATACTTACATTCAATAATGGTGACATTCTCTGTGAAGTCAGGCTAAGTCCTTTAGCTGCAATTTTGAGCTAACATAGGAAAACAAAGAAACAGTCTAGTGGCTGGCACAGGGCAGACACTTCTAGTCTTTATATTGTCCAAATACACAATGTACTCCAATGCATAACACCTCTCAAGACACAGAGAAATGCACAATCACTGTTTCCCTTCACTGTCCAACCCCACAAGGTGAGAATCACTACCATACATGATCAAATACTGTGATTAAACAACAACACAACACAAACACATCTACCAAAGACCTGCTTCCTATGACATTTTGGGTGACCACTATAGATAATTTTATTGAAACTCATTTATTGTCTCCCTGTGCTCACATGACAGATAACATATAATTTTCTATTTTTTTTTCAGTGAGATTGTATGAAATTGATATATTTTAAAATATCCTTGGGCTGAAAATATATGAACAACGAAATATTATCAAAATGAGTGGACTGTGGGTCCTACGTGTGTGAACTCTGGGAAACTGGAACATTAAGTAATATTTATTTGTGGACGAATGTGGTTTCTAATCTTATATCTATTTCAGTTTGTTCCACACTAGAGAACACTGGAAAATACTACCTGAATAAAGTGTGCTTTTAGCAGCCCTGAAAATCAACACTTTTGTTTTTTGTTAGTATAATCTGGCCTCTTCTTTTATTAAAGGTCAAAAGTTATAGAGACTTTGCCAAGTAAGAGGTAGTTATTTTTGCCAAAAAAAAAGTTCTACAGATACTTTCAGACATTTGAGCCAGTGGGGTTTAAAAAAATCTTGTCCTTAATTACTTGTGCATTGGTAGATCCTTGTTTCATCAAAATTTGTTTGCAAGATCTTTTAATATTCATCTATTCATTCAACAATTATTTATGCAGCTCCCATTGTACACCAGGCACTATGCTAGGTGTTGGGATTCAGTGGTGAGCAGAAAAAGGCCAAGGGACTTCAAATTGTGGTTCCCGCAATTTGGTAGAGGAAGACATAGAATTATTAAATAATCAGACAAATTAATGAGAAGTCACAACTCCATTAAGTGCTCTAAATTAGAGAACCCGGTGCTATGAGAACATCTAAAAGGGGATCTGACCTAGGTAAGGAGGTCAGGGAAGCTTCCCTAAGGAAGTGGCAATTGCATTGATATGTGCATGAGTAAGAGCTAAAATTGAATTCCATGCAGAGGAACTATTAGGTGCTAAGGTCCTGTGAGGCCAGTGGGTATGGCACCTGCTAGGAAAGTAGGACAGTATGGCTTAGCAGAAAGAGCTGGGAGAAATGTGGTAGAGTCAAGGTTGGAAAAAAAGGAGGGGTCAAGCCATGCAGGTATTAGGCCCTGTTAGGGATGTTGTCTTTATCCTAATTGTTTGCAAAACCTGTCAAGGTGTTTATAAGCAACTAGAGACAAGATCAGATTTGTCTTGAAGGGGTCCCTAGAGTTAAAAGGCAGGAACACATTGGTGTGGGAGAGTGGGAAGTGTGGGTGAGAGATGAGACTATTGCAGTAATCTAGGCATCATCAGATGGTGGTGTCTTTGATCAGAGTGGTAACAGAGAGTAGGCTGTAGAGAGGTTTGAAGTAAAATAAATGACTTGGTGATAAATAGGATGATACATGGCATGACTCCTGAGTTCCTCTGTTGGCCAAAATCTTTTCAAATTAAGGATTATGCTAGACCTGACACATTTATTCTCCAAAGAAATATTTGTTTCAATGACTCTTTGGATTCATTCATTCAATCAATATTTATGGAGCACCTATTTTGTATTATTCTGGCTGCCGGTGATACAGGAGTAGACAAGGCAGTCTCTCTAATAGAGCTTGTGCCTGTTGGTGCCAGAAACTCTGGCTAAGGTGAAAATTAGTGCAATCACAATGGAAACGGTAAACTACTGGAGGTCAATTTTTCTTTTGGCAAATCAGAAAAAAATATTATTAGTGCTTTATGATTTCTAAAATTCCTTACTAATTTATAGAACTAGAAAGGCAGGAAGGTTTAAAATGAAGAGTCAGGGAAGACAATGGGGACACCCAAGGTCACAAAGCTATGAGAAATGATTACTTTGGGTCAGGTCTTCCAACTCTAAAATCAGGGTTCCTCCTCCTTTTGTATTAAGACCATAATCAAGGACATTGAAAAAACAGCCTGCTGAGGAAGGGGTGTTTTTTAATAATTCACCAGTTTGAAAACAGATTCAAGGGCTTCCTCTCTCAAGTGGAAAAAAGCATATTTCTGGATTTAAGTCTAAGAAACAAAAGCGCCCTTCTTTTGACTTTATCATTACCTAAAGTAACACAGATTCTTTATTGGCCAAATGAAGGCATGAAAGTCAGGAAAATTCTGAGATTTTATATTGATACATCATGGAAAGGAACAATTTCAGGTATGTATCTTGGAAGCCCATGCCAGTACCTGTGGGTGAGCTTGGAACCAATGAAAAGTAAATGAAGACAGGCCTACATTGACCTTATTTGGCTCCTTGATTTGAGAAGCTTAATTATATGAATTTTTGTGCTTGTCTCCATTACGTTTACTTCTCGTATTTAGCTGGTACTTAGATGCTCACAGAAGGCTTTAGATCAGTGTTTATTTTCATTAACAACAAGCTTGATTTTTTTTAAGATTAGGAAGCATAAATGCAGTGGTTCTAAGGATGTGACTTCCTTAGGCCTACATAATGCTTATAGGTTTTTAAAAAAAGAATTGTCTGTCTGCAACTATCATTTCTCAGTTCTGAAGACTGTCAGTTCTCACTAGGCAGGCACACAAACTGAAATGTCTTTCACTATAAAGATGTTTTCCCTTTATCTGCCACATTTCCAGTTATCAAAAATAAAATCACATCTAGACTCCAAGTGTTCAATATTATTTATCAAAATAAATTTATTAAAAGTATTCAAAGACCACTTCAAAGTGTAGCTGCCTTCAAGACAGATTTTTGGCACTCATAACGGAGACTGCAGTTTTCAACACCATAGTACTCATTCTATTTCACATGTCATTTTTAACAATGCAAACATGGACCATTTCAGTTTCAGCACTACATGAGACAACAGTACTGATGATCTGTGGTCATAAGAACTCCAATACCCTTGCACATAGTAAACACTTTACTGTTATTGAGTCCTAAACTAAAACTACTATGTGGTAACATGGATCGATTTAGGGAAAGATGTACAGTCAGCTACCTAAGGCCACATAATCCCAGATCTATTGATTTTAAATGCTTTTGGACCAACAGTATTACATTGTCTCTTTCATCGTCTTACATTCCTGCTTTTCAGAGTGAGACACCACGTTCAGACCACCTATTCCCTTCTTGCGTTCTGTACACAGTGAGGGAAGCTGTTCTGATACCAGCTTCTCCTAGTCAGTTACTGGCTTCCTGATTCACTACCCAGCTTTGAATCAATAGTTCTGAGTGATGTTTCCTGAACACCCAGGCTGAATTCAAGGTCAGTCTTTATGGCAGGTCAGTCTTTCCCCTTAGGAAAAAGAATGAAATGTCCTCCATTTCTGGGCTCCCTTTTACATTTCATGTAGCATGAGGCTCTGTGGTGATTTGAGGCTTTTTACACAAGTCCTGGTAGAATTCTGACTCCAAGAAACGGGGATAAGAGTTGTTCTCCATCAAGCTGTATACCCTTTTCTGGGCAGTTGTGAAGCAGCCACTTGTAGCTTCTTGTATATTCTGGGCAATCAGAGTTTTGGTTTGAAAATCTATGTTTATCTGAAATAAAACAAAAATGTTGTTTATTTGGTGTTCAGAGTTAAAGATTAAAATTTAGTATTTGAAAACAAAAAATAAAAATTATGCGTGATTAGCTTTACTACCTAAGTCACAGAAGAACTTTAACATAACTGAAAGCTACAACGTGGGGGGACTTTTTACCCCTCCTTCTAGCCCCACTTTGCCCTTATTTTGTTTCACTTTTGTGCTAAAAATGTCCAGATTGTGCTCAATTTAGGAACTTGTTTCCTTACCTCTTTTGGAGCTTCCTTTTCTATAAAATCAGTATATATTTTCCTTGCTTTTGAGGACAATTTTTGGGGTGATTTGGTTTTTTTGAAGTCTTCACAGGCCAGCCAGAATTCAATATTTTCTTCACAGAATTCCGACTTTAGAAAAGCCCTGAATGCAGCAAGACCATCTGAAGGGGGGAGAAAAGAAAGCATGCAGAATGTGAAGAACCGAGTGACCAAATGATTCTTTATGTCTCTCCTAGTACTTCTCCCTCACATTTTAATTATTTCTAAATGACAGCAATTTTCTAGATTTCGCTTAAACCTGTAATTCTCAAAATTTAGCTTTTTAAAGACGAAGATACCAGTAGGCAAAATGCTTATGTTGGCCCTCTGCTGCAAAAATATAAGTACTTTGCTGTCAATGCAAAGTAAATATTTATAGGGGAGACATAAATTCCCTGGGAACTAAGCCTCTTGAAAACATTGTATGCAATGGAAAAACTGACTCAACCTTAACTATAAGCAACTGCCACTTTAATTTTTTGAGGCTGATTTTCTTCCCCACCTGGAGGAAATACATGCATTTATTTCCATGGTTAAACCCTGGGAAATAAAGGAGAGAAAAACAGGCTTTATCCAATAGTGACTGCAGTCTAATCCCCCTCAGGCAAGCTGCTCTTTTGTTGTGTGGACCCAGCCTTTCCAGGCTTTTGCAATGTTAGCAACGGCTCAAGTTCAAGAGTTAACTTACATTTGCTGGCTAGCAGCTCGTCAAATGCTTCTGACCACAGCTGTGCTTCCTCAGGAGAAGGTCTGCAAGAGAGGTTCTGCATGTTAGCTTATGCACATCAGAGTTCCCCTTTTCAGTTCAGCAACTAACTATTAATATTTGCAAGTACAGGATTCTCAACTTACTTGATGAAAGCTTGTTGTTTGCTTTTTTTGCCGGTTTTGGGTTTCCCAGGAGTAGAGGAATTTTGCAAGAAGTAGCTCAAACGGGTCTTCCAATCTTTTAAACTAAAACAAAAAAATTTAAAAAAGATAATCACTAAGTAGCAACACTTGAATATGCTACTGCAGCTGAACGCATTTTTACCAAATAAAGTCACTCAGTAACTAGAGACAAACTGCATAAGGCAAAGCAAGAACTCTTCAAATAACAGTCTTATCCACTTAACATTTAAACCTCATGTACTGAGCAGTTTCATCCATTAATCTGATCGTATCTACTAGTTTTACAACTAAGGGCAGGGCTACCTACAATGACTAGGGTATTGTAAAGAATTGTTAATGAATTTAGTTCAAAAGGCAGATACTATTTCTGGCTCACAAAGGGCATCAGTTTGTTTGCAAGGTTAATTACAATTCCGAGGGGTTTTACACTTTAATGAAAAGGACAGACGTGGAACTGTCTGGAGCCGGCCCACGCTTCTCTCTTTAGAGCAAGAGGTTCTGGAGCATGCCAGAGACAGTGTACAAGGAGGTGGGTGACTGATTCCCCTGCGCTCTTCCTTCCCCACCTACAACACTTCTTTTAAGCAGACGCTGCAGAACAATTATTTGTTCCACATTCGTGACTGGGTGAGATCTGCTCTATAATTAAAAAACAAAAATGGATTTTAAACGAGTATATTCACAACCAGCAAGAGCATCTCCTTCCAGGAGCTGTGTAAGCTGATGAGAACTCATCATGCAACGTATGCATGCTGGGGACGCGCTTCAGCCGCAGGATTCTGATGTCATTTTGAATGCAGGAGGACAAAAAGCCAACCCGCAATTTCTTAGCGCATCCACCACCGCCCTCATATCAACTATCTCCCTCGGTTCCTAAACTCTACCCGAGCATCACCCAGATTTAACCTTAACAAACTGACCTTTTCGATTTTTTTTTTTCCCCTGCAGAGGCTCGGGCTAGTTTCCTAACATCAAAGCCGAGCCCAAAGTACCGCGTTTGCAGCTCGCAGTGTGTGGCAGGGGTGGCAGGAGAGGGAAGAAAGCCATACTCACAGGGTCCGTTTCATCTTTTCCCGCTTCTCCTCGCTCTTGTGGCCGCTGCCAGCGCTAGTGTCCATAGGTCTGCAGTCGTGTTGAACAGCCAAGAACATAGCACTTTGCATTATCGTCCTCCCGCTGGGGCCGCGGCTGTTTGCTGCTGGGCGTGCGTCGCAGCTTTTATAAGAAGCCGCGACTTGGGGGCGGGGCTTCGCGGCTCCGGCCCCGCCTCAAGAGGACGCGGATTGGTTGGTTGCAAACGGGCACTGGGATGGGGTCAGCGCCCGCCAGCGGCAGTCACGGTTAACGCCGAAGGGTCTGGAAGCCAGGGCGCTGCTGACGTCTGCGGCCCGGGCTTCTTGCGCACTCGGACTACATAGCAGCGGCCAGCTGGGGCCGGTGTGCGAGCAGACAGGGACTTTTCAGTGTGGGCCGTTGCCCACGACCTTTTGCTGAAGCGTGGCGGCCAGGCGGGCTCGGGGGCTTGCGGCGGAGGGAGAGAGCCGAAGTTGGCTGCGGCCCGACGGAGGCTACGTCGCTCCCTCACCCACCCACCCTGACGGGCTCCCCAGCCCCAGGCCAGAGTGGCGATTCCCTGGCAGGAGGAGGTCGCCCGCCGCGAGGCCGGAGTTCAGTGGCCTGATTTTGAATGAAGAGTGGGATTTTTCTTCTTTTTTTGAGCGCGTTCCCTGACCCCGCGCCTCATTTCTTGTTTGCTGTCCTACTGTAGGGACTCATTCGACACACCCTGGTCAATGAACTGAGGCTACGGGGAGACCCTCCCCCGTTTCTCTCTGCCACTTAATTTAAGGAAGGTGTAACCTGAAACGTTGACTGCCCGGGGGCAGGGTGGGACCTGCTCTGCAGCTTGCTGAGGCGTCTTGAAACACTTTGGGAATGAACATTAGGGATTGAACAAGAGAAGGTGACTTTATCAGAAGACAGTGCTTTAATTGGGTTTGCATTTTTGATCACTACTAGGCACGTGGCTGGGTCTATCTATAGGGTCAGTCCTCAGGAGCCCTTGGTCACATCTGCCAAAATGGAAATCACAGGTTTCCTTATGATGGGAGAGGAAGCTGGAGACACAGATATTTCAGAGCTGTAATGCACTAGAATCATGAGTTCAAGAAGTCAGGATTTCCTTATGAGTCATTCTTGTTTTGAGTTAGGATTTACCAGAACTTTTAATAACTGGCAAAAAGTAGGGGGGAGGAGGAGTTAACAGTTTCCTTCATTAAGTTTTTTGTTAATTCTTCAAGTATCATCTCTACTCCTGAAGGTTTTAAAACGACTTGATTGGTAAAAACAAATAGATTACCTCAACCACAAAATGAGTTGATTTCGTACAATATTACCAGAACTAGCCAATGAAATGTTTAAGCGGCTTTGCAACCAAGCGGCAGATGTTTTCTCTAGATAGTATTCGACTTGTTAAAAGAAAATTGGAAATAGTTAATATATTCTTACGGTGAGCTGCCAGTAGTTGGAGCTCCAAGTTTGACTTAGAGGGCAAAACCTGCAGTTATTTAAGACAACAGTTGTGGACTTTATTGTGGAGAGGAAAATCATGTAGATTTCAGTAACAGATATTTTGAAACATGCTTGTTAACTCAATGCCATTTTTCCTTAAGCATATGCTCTTCCTCTCCTAAACTTTGCATAATATTCCTACATCTATTTTCACTTTCTGATGACTCAGTACGTATTTATCAGCTGTCTGTAATACGCAGACACTTGCTTTTTCTCACCAATGTAAACCTCAATATATTTTATACTTAGAACCTTAGATGTTAGAATTCACTCATAGACAGTTAAATTCGCTGGTAGGCCAGGAGTTCTCGCAAAGAGGCCGCAGAGAGAGAGAGAGAGAGCTGGACTTCTGTCAGGAGACCTAATTAGAGCCTAGACTTAACCAGTAAATGATAAGTAACTGTTGGGACAGTAGCTTCACACCTCTTTGAGTCCCAGTTTCTCATCTGTAATAAGAGTAACATGTAGTTTCTGGCCAGCCTCAGAGGATATTATGTGACTCTTACATGAAAGGTCTTTTCTAAACTCTAAAGTACTGTACAAAAGTTTATTACTGATTTGCATATGTGTGGAAAAAGGAAATGTTCAAACCATAGCTATTCACGATGGAAAAATCATACGAGGATTAACTCAGAGGTAATTAGGTTATAAATGTGTAGGTACTATTAAATATCAAAATGTTTAAATTTGTAGGTACACAAATACACAAGATACACAAATTTGTAGAAGATCAAGCTCATTATAGATATTTAATAAATGCTCACTGGATAATAAACAAATCAGAAAAATAAGGAAACTGATTAACATTTAAACTTTTCAGGCTGGGTATTGTGGTTCATGCTGGAAATTCCAGCACGTTGGGAGGCTGAGGCAGGCGGAAGGCTTGAGCTCAGAAGTTCGAGGCTCAAGCATTCAAGTTGCAGTGAGCTGTGATTGTGCCGTTGCACTCCAACTTGAGTGATAGAGTGAGACCCTGTCTCTTAAAATAATAATAATTAAATACACTTTTCAGAGATCTCCACACCAAGGAAGTTTAATCATCTCAATATATTAATGAAGGTGAATATACATGTACCTGTGTAAGCAACTGGTTTAAATATAGATTATTCTTGATGTTTTTGTGTTTAATATAATTCTTTGCTTTTTTCATAAACCCAGATCAGTGGCTGATGTCAGGTGGCAGAAAATTAATTTTTCTCTGAAAATTATGTGGTTGGTTAATAAATCTGGATATAAATCAACTTGCAATTTTTGTATCTCTGTGTAATTTTAAGAGTTAAGGCAGTACCTGCTATAGAAACCTTTTCCTCAAAAACTTGCCATGTTAATGTCTTTTAAAAGACAGGGCAATATATGTATATTTATATATACATGTTACATATAACATGAATATATACATCTTATATATTTCATGCGTATGTGTAATATGTATTACATGTATATTTACGTATATATGTAAAACGAAAGCTGGAATCTTTGATGACTTCCCTTTTTGTTGTTGCAACTGGCTTTTAGGTAAATAGAATTGCTCCACATAAAGATGACACATATTTTCCATCCTGTGGTAGAGGAAGAAACAATGCAGTGGGTTGTAAAAGTTGCGCAGCAAAACCATAGTTTGAGAGTGGCTTATAAACGAACCATACATTTTCTGTGTTGAACCTACCATGCCCTCTACTGGAGAGATTGATTGAACAGATTAGTGGTGGAGGTTTTCCAGCTAGTTTATGAACTTTTTATAATTTTTTAAAAGTTTATAGAAGAAGGCAAACAAAAAATACAAGTTTCTTGCATAACATATCTTAGGTTCTTGTATGATATATTTTGTGTGTCTTAAATTATGAAGAGTAAAAATTTCCCATCATACTTCTCCCTTCTGCTCCCACTCTATGCTAATTTTATTAATAAAAATTATTAAGTCCTATTCCTATTAACTAAAAATATTTATATAAAATAACTCTCCTACTTATGCTTTAGAAATGTAGAAACCACTGGACGCTGTGGCTCACGCCTGTAATCACAGCAGTTTGGAAGGCCAAGAAAGGAGGAGGCTTGCTTGAGCCCAGGAGTTCAAGACCAGCTTGGGCAGCATAGCTAGACCCCGTCTGTACAAAAATATATTTTAAAAAAATTACCTAGGCATGGTGGTATGCACCTGTAGTCCCATCTACTCAGGCGGTTGAGGTGGGAGGATTGCTTGAGCCCAAGGAGTTTGAGGCTACAGTGAGCCATGATGGTGCCACTGCCTCTAGCCTGGGTGACAGAGGGAGACCCTGCCTCTTAAAAAAAAAAAAAAAAAAAGATTAAAAAAAAAAAAAGGAATTTAGGAACCAAGATACTTGCTTTAAAAAACACAAAAGTATAATTCTGTGTATTATTCTGTGCTTTGCTTTTTTCAGTTAGTAAGATATTTTAATTTCCAAATTTCTGAGAGCTGTAAACCTATTGATTACCTTATGAAATGTTAAGTAGGTGCGTTAGTTAAAAAAAAAAAGGAAAAAGAATCAGGAAGTTAAATGCTATGTGGTGATGAGTAATTGGAAAAAATGAAAACTTTTTTTACCCTAATTGTCGAATATATTTAAAGAAGTATAATGCCTGTGTTTTAAAAAAAATTTTGTCCGATTTAACTTTAGTTGGTGAAATATTCTTTAACAGAATGAAACTATGACCCCATGAGATTTTGTACTTTACTCCTTAACCCCAATATGATCTGAGATTTAAAAATTATGATTAATTTTTGAGAATGTAATGTTCATACCCAGAAGCTGAGAGAAAATGAGTGTTTTTGTCAGAAATAAATCACAGGTTAAACCTATTTGACATGTATTATAGCTAAGTTAATAATTTTACCAGTCCTTGTGTTGATACTTCCAGTTAGTGTAATTCCATGGTTCTGTCTTAAATTTATGCCAAGTATATGATATGGAGTATGTCATACTTCCAATGCAGGCAGGTCCTGCTTAAATTTAATAGCCCCCTGTTTACAAAAACATCTAGATGCCCTTCATAAACCAGCAATAAGAGCGTCATGAAGTGTTTTTTTTTTTCCTAAAAAATACTAACATGTATTGAAATACCTTGGAAAGGTTGTTGTAGCTATTAGGTCTGTAAGGTAAAGGACTATAAGTATGAGGTCTGAATAAGGGAATTGTTTCCAATGTGTTCCTGCTGCTGCACTCTTTTTGTGCATGGAGTACCGGGGGAGAATAGGTGATATAAATGCTTTCTTATAAAATAGGTTACATAGTTGGCATATTGTCTATGAGGGTAAAGCTAGGAATTTCTTTTTTGGTGTTTCTTTTGACTGGAATTTTAATTTCTGTCCATGAAATTTTGCCAAACCATTGGAGTGTCAAGTGTCCTATCGACTACTTTTTTGAAATGTGGGGATAGTAAGTTAACAAAATACAAAATTTTAAGTATCTATGTGATAATAATCACAAAGCCTTTTTAAAAAAAGTCTGAAGAAAGCCATTTTTCATCTCATAAATAAGGAATCTGTTTATATTAGTATTTCTTTTTCAGTATACTGATGACTATTTGTATGTAGAGAGCATTAATCCATTTCAGAATTGGTTTTCACAGGTTTTTATTCATGGACTACTTCCTAATAACCTAAAACCTTGTGGATTTCTCTCCCAAACACATTTTTGAAACAAAAATTCCAAAATCTCAACAGAATTAATTAGAAAAAATATAATGCTTTTAAGGAGGTATCTGTAGGCCTTGACACAGTTGCCATGTGGCACTAGTCCCCTCAAAAGTTCCCAGTTTCAAAAGACAGAATAATTTTGCATTTCTTTTCATGAAGTACCCTTAGGAGAGTGGGATGGCGGAGGGGTTGTCCATAATTGGGATACTTGGTTTTTGTTCCTAGTCTCTGCCCTAATTTGTTTAGAACTCAGGCACATTGTTTGGCTTTGTTGTGCTTAGGCTACTTATCTTTCATGCACAAGTACTTATAGCACTCTTCCTTTGTAGGAATTTAAAAGAAAACAATACTGGAAGTGTCCTGGACAGCTTGGTAGATGATAGTACATAGTTCTCAGGACTGGCCTTCAGCTAAACTTTGTAGTAGGACTAGTTTCTTCTAGGTGACTCTTTTGTCCATTTTTCTGTCTTGCTCCTGTGCAGAATCCTCATTCTTTTTTGGGGATCTGTTCATTTATGAAGTTTCCTGGTGGTCGTCTTGGGCCCTTTCAAATGCTCCTTTGGGCACATCAGTGGTGTAAGGTTACTTTTTAATTTAAAGAGTGTTTTTGTAGAGCAGATTACAGCACATTTGAGAGGAAGGTACAGAGATAGCGCATATGTCTTCTGCTCTCATACATACATAACCACCCCATTACTAATATCTGACAGTTGATAAACTTATATTGACACATCATTACCACCCAGAGTCCATAGTTGACATTAGGGTTTGTTCTTGGTGTTGTACGTTCTGTGGGTTTAGACAAATTTATAATGACATGTATCCACCATTATAGCATCATAGTATTTTCACTCTGCCCTAAAAATTCTCTGTGTTCTGCCCATTCCTCCCTCCCTACCTCATAACCCCATAACCCCTAGCAACCACCAATTTTCTGTTTTCTGTCTCCATAGTTTTGCCTTTTCCGGAGTGTTAATAGTTGGAATCACACAATATGTAGCCTTTTCAGATTGGCTTCTTTCACTTAGTAATATGCATTTATGTTTCCTCCATGTCTTTTCAGGGCTTAATAGCTCATTTCTTTTTAGTGCTGAGTAATATTCCATCGTCTAGATGTACCACAGTTTATCCACTCACCTACTGAAGGACATCTTTGTTGCTTCCAAGTTTTGACAAATATGAAAACGTTGCTATAAACATTCATGTGCAGGTTTTTGTGTGGGTGGAAGTTTTCAACTCCTTTGGGCAGATATTGAAGGGCATAATTGCTCAATCATAAGGTAAGAGTATGATTAGTTTCATGAGAAACCACCAACCACTTCCAAAGTGACTGTACTATGTTGCATTCCCACCAGCAACAAATGGGAATTCCTGTTGCATGTCCTTTTTGACATTTGCTGTAGTCAGTTCTGGATTTTGGCCATTTTAACAGGTGTGTATTGGTATCTCATTGTTGTTTCATTTTGCATTTCTCTAATGACATATGATGTAGAGTATCTTTTCACATGCTTATTTGCCATCTTTATTATCTTGGGTGAGATGTCTGGTATGTTCTTTGGCCCATGTTTTAGTTGAATTGTTTTCTTATTGTTGAGTTTTAAGAATTCTTTGTATATTTTGGATTAGAGGTTTTTTAAAATCAGATATCCCCTTTGCAAATATTTTCTCCCAGTCTGTAACTTGTTTTTCCATTACGTTGATGTTGTCTTTTGCAGAGCAGAGATTTTTTTAATTTTATTTTAATGAAGTCCAGTTTATCAATTCTTTCTTTCATGGACTGTATCTTGATGTGATATTCATTTTCATATCCAAGGTCATCTAGATTTTCTCCTTGGTGATTCTCTTCTAGGAGTTTATAGTTTTGCATTTTACTTTTAGGTTGGTGATACATTTTGAGTTATTTTTCTGAATGAAGTTACTTTCCCAAATATTTATGTTCTTCCTTAAAAATGTTTTGGAAATGTACAGCTCTTTACATGTTAATCTTTTCATCTTTTTTTGTAGGCATCTTCACTATCTTTACAGAGTGAATTATCTCCACATTAGATATTTGGTGAAAACATTTCTCTTTCTCAGGGCACTGTAGGAAGGACTTAAAGTTGCCACTGGAGCTTTTGTCTCTCCCTTTCTGACTGCATTTCCCCCCATTTCTGATTGTAGTGAAGATTTCTCACTTGGAGACTTATAATTTTTCAGTGCGTCAACTATTTTATCTCCTTCAGTTAATTTACAGTGAACATCTGGTTAAGAGTTTCTAAAGTAAATTTGAAAATAAGCCCAGCTGAAGCCAGGATAGCCACTTGGCCTAGCCCAGCCTAGATGAGCTGTATTTAACTATGCAACATTACTCATATTTTTTCAGAATTCTTTTGGATTTATTTTTAGAAGCACCCATACTCTGATGCATTCATTATATCTAATTTCAGAATTCCACTGTTCATGTTTTCTTCTACATCAACAGCAGCCTTATCTGTCATCTTTAGCAAATGGTGGATCTGACTTTATTATTTAAAGCTTATTCCATACGCACTAGCTTTTTAAAACTTTATTTTCCTGATTAATAAGTTTGCTCATCTTTCTATCCACTCTTTAGCTTCTTTTTTCCCCCACTGTTTAATATGAAACATCTTAATATAAAAAAATCAATATTTTATTTATTGCATTTTCTTAAGAAAATCCAGAAAAGGGATCACTTCATATTTCCATAATAGTACAACATTGCAGATTGAAAACAACTGTTTTGAACACAGCTGAACTTTCAGATAAATTGACTTTCATTTGATTGCAGGATTCAACATTTCTCAGATGTTAATACAGAGTCAAAAGTGGCAGATAGAACTTTTCAAATTGCTTATGTTTGTTCCACCTGGTTGCACTGATGAACACACAGGCTGTATTCATCATTGCTTGCATCTGTGTTCTTCAGAGCCAATAAGATTTTTTCCACCCTCAGACCATCATCATAACACACCATCCAGAGGATTAAATATAGAACATGCCTATACAATATATCATACTGATCTGATGTTGATACTTATATCACACTTGGAAACTCCCATTATAAATTTTTCCTCCAGAAGAACAAGAGGCAACTTTTCATCTTGCTCGGCAACATCTATATAATTTATCAGGTCTAGCGGCCCTTCAAGACATTTTCTCTGAGAGAGTTTCAGTGTCTTAATGGCACCACCACATTTTATTTGAAATTCTGCACACGTATTTGAATTATTGTTGCTTTGTCCTGAGCTCTTGGTGGAATTTACGTTGAGACTGGCCACAGGGCTGGACTATGAAAGGCCCCCAATGCTAGAATCTACAGACTTGCTCTTAGTACTGATTTCACCACTTTGGGAACTGCTACTACTGTGTCTTTTTTTTTTTTTTTTGCCTTTCCAAAACATTTTTCACCATAGCTTCATCTAGAGAATATCACCATAGAATCAAATATTATTTTATTATCTTCAAAGGTTCTAAAGACAGGTCTGCACAGATAGCTTCCTTTCATCCTAACATAGTTAGTTCTTTTTATAGAAACAATGTACGTCAACACGGAGCATAGGCGGAGGACCGCCTATGTTTCTGTTAGAGTCAGAGCACTGCACACCTCCTTAGTTTCTTGTGAAAGCAGTTTTTTACTTCTCATAATATAGAAGTTTTCATCAGAAACATCTCCTCAGTGCTGTCTGAAGTTGTTCGTCAGTCTTCTGATATATTTTGAAGGCTGTTTGCTTGTAGCTACTTGAAATTGAATGTCTTTAATGCATTGTCTGTTATTTTGCTTGATGAATCTTCTGGATATTTCTTGTAATGTCAGGTTCAACTTGTTCTAAATGTTCAGGTCACTCTTTGCTAAGTCTTTTTCTAAAAGAATGTATTTTCTAAGTCCAAGCAAAGAGTTGGAGATTTTCAGCTCTTTTTTAATGCCTTCCGTTTTTCCATTTCCGATAGTTTGTTTTGGAGCATGGATTCCATTAAAGTTAATTCAAGGCCTTCAAATTCTTTTTGAAAAAGGTTAAATGTGTAAAAAATTTGAAAGTCTTTCCTCTAGAAGAAGAGAAACATCAGCGCCTAGTTCTATGTCTTTACTTGTATAAGATAGGCCTTTAATTATTAAAAATCTGATCATGACTATAAATAACACCATCTTCCACAGCAATCCATGGGTATCGGGATCTGGTTGAAAGTCCTCTGGCAGGGCTGCCGCTGGCTGGCACAGTGTCCCCTAGAACCAGTGCAACACTGAACATCACGGCCATGATCAGTCTCTCTGTGATCCCCTAGGCTGTTGTGAGGCGCTTCAGTTTGTTAGGTCTCATAGACCATCATAGAGCACTAGAGAGTATCCGGCCTGGAACCAAATCAGTGCCTGGTAGACTTCAGTGGAGGTGAGAGAGAAGGAATAAATACAGTAAATTACTGGCTAATTCTTCTCCTTCTCTCTCTATTTTTTTTAAAGAGACAGGGTCTTGCTATGTTGCCCAGGTTGGAGTGCAATGGCTATTCACAAGTACCATCATAGAATACTATGACCTCAGACTGGGCTCAGACAATCCTCCCACCTCAGCCTCCTGAGTAGCTAGGAGGAGGTTTGCACCCCTGCACCTGGCTTCTCCTTCTCTTAAATAAACTTATCATTTTGTGGCCCTGGATCTTTTAGCCACAGAGCACCAAAAACTTCTTATTCTCAGAGCCTCTTCATGTCTGGCTGGCCTTGACTATTCACAGAGAGGGCAGAACACAAGTGGGGAAAAGATTATGAAGGACCCTACAAAGGGTTTCAACTTACTTCACCAATTATACCTTGAAAAACAAAGGAAGAAATAAGTTGGAATTTTAGAAAGTTTTCACAACTCAAGCCTGTACTGTAGTTATGAGCTAGGAAAACTCAATTTTCTCAAACTCTTTTTGCATGTGGTAAAATGTTTGATGATGCAGAAGCCCTTCAAGATACTTCTTTTCAGAATGATAATCTTTGAGGGTATCAGATGCTGATGCAGCTTTCCTCACAGGGACTGATCCCTAGGCAGTAGGGGACCCAGGCTTTGTTCAACTGAATTTAACAACTCAGTCTTGGCCAGGCTTGGTGACTCACACCTGCATCCCAGTACTTTGGAAGGCCAAGGTGGGAGGCTCACTTGAGCCCAGGAGTTCTAGATCAGACTGGGCAACATAGCAAGACCCTGTCTCTACAAACGAACAAATGAAACTTAGCTGGGCACAGTGGTGTTTTCCCACGGTACTAGCTATTCTGAGGCTGAGGTGCAAGGATTGCTTGAGCCCAGGGGTTTGAGACTGCAGTGAACTCTGATTGTGCCACTGCACTTTAGCCTGGGCAACAGTGAGACCCTGTCTCTGAAAGTCACTTTATCAGGCCATTCTTACGTTGCTATAAATAATTACCTGAGACTAGGGTAATTTATAAGAGGTTTAATTGGCTCATGGTTCTGCAGGCTGTACAGGAAGCATAGCACTGCGACTGCTTATGGGGATGCCTTGGGAACTTTTACTTATGGCGGAAGGCAAAGTGGGAGCTTGCATGTCACGTGGTCAAAGCAGGAACAAGAGGGAGAGGGAAGGAGGGGAGGTGCCACACACTTTTAAACGATTGCATCTTGTAAGAACTAAGTCACTATGGTGAGGACAGCACCAAGCCGTGAGGGACCTGCCCCCATGATCGAAATACCTTCCACCAGGCCCTGCCTCCAACACTGGAGATTATATCGCAACAGGTGATTTGGAGGGCACATCCGAACTATATCACACACACCATCCCATTGACAACAAATTGGTAGGAATTTTTAAAATTCTACTTATTTCTTCCTTCTTCTTTTTTTTTTTTTTTTTTTTCTTGGAGACAGTATCTGTCTCTGTCACCCAGGCTGGAGTGCAGTGGCATGATCATGGCTCACTTCAGCCTCGACCTCCTATGGTCAGGTGATCCTCCCTCCTCAGCCTCCCGAGCATCTGTGACCATAGGTGTAAGTCACCACACCTGACTAAGTTTTTTGAGTTTTAGTAGAGACAAGGTCTTGCTATGTCACCCAGGCTAGTCTTGAACTCCTGAGCTGAAGGGTCCTCCTGCCTCAGTCTCCGAAAGTGCTAGGATTACAGATGGGAGCCACTGTGCCCAGCTCTTCCTTCATTTTAAAAGGTAAAATTGGTGAAGTAAGTTGCAACCCTTTGTGGGGCCCACTGGTTTTGGCAGGGCCAGGCTGGGCTGGGATGAATGGCTCTGCAGGTCTGGCTGAGCTCCCTCATGTGTGCTGAGGACAGCTGATATGGGCAAGTGCAGCTCCAGCCTTGGCTCTGGCCCACATATTTCTTACCCTTGTTTTATAACCTGTGTTATAAGCCCGATCTTTTCTGCCCATGGTAACGGCAGATGCACAAAAGAGCCATTGGGGAGCAGTTATCCAATCTACATTTTCAAAAGTTCACCCTGACTATGAGATGTCAGAATCTCATTTGATTGCCTTTTCATGAAGTCATGATCCTCAGGGAGCCTGTAGGTTTTCTGGAAGTAGGATATAGAATAGGAGCTGATATAGTCACCCATTTCTTCTGTTTATGTGGCTCACTTCACCAGTCACTGTCAAGAAAAGTTGGGATATTTGAGCTGACAGAGATGAGATCACAATAAACACCAACCCAGAGATGGTATTCTGAAATGACTACACTCTGTTGACCAGGTGAGGAGTGGCCCTCCACAGCACATACTGTCCTATGGGCAGAGCGACAACTTAGGTATCCAAGATGCTGATGCAGCAAGGCCTAGTGCTGAGTAACTGCAGGATTCCAGGGAGCTCTTCATAGCTATAGGCCTCAGTTTCTTCTTTAAAGAGGAGGAAATATGTGAATAGAATCTATATCCTGAATCAGTGGGGTTCAAGCTGGTGTGAATACTTCATCTTTGAAAGGGCTGAGATACTTTTTCTAGTACGTTTAATTTTTTATTTTTTTTTTAATTGATTGTAGAGTTTTCCTGAAAGAATAAATCAACACTGATATCAAGAGAGCAAGGAATGATGGACCAAGTCTTTCCAAAACCTATTACCTTGCCAAAAGGTGGTAAGTCATTATTTCTTGTCCTGAAATACCAGCAGCAAGTAAGAGCTCCAGAATTTCAGCCAACGTGACGTGTTATTTTTTATATTCCCATTTCCATATCTGAGGTGCACAGCTCCTGGCTGTCCTGCCTCTTGGGGAACACCATGATTCCTTCCTGGGCTGGCAGATGACTGATAAAACATAAAGAATGTCTGGAGGAAGTTGTCTATGCTTTGTGAAGCCCCTTTTTAATTTATTTACTTTTTCTTATTTTTTCATTTTTTAATAACTTGTTTTCCCCACATGCCTTCTATCCTTCTGATCCCCCCATTTTTTTTAATACAAAAAATTAAGTATTTAGGGTTTCTTTTTGCCATGTAGCACATAAACAGACCTCCTTAATAGACTGCTTTTTGGTTTGAAAGAGAGAAGCAGTCAAGAACACAGGTTCTTGAAAATAAGGAAGTGTGTTTGTGAGTATATGTGTTTTGGGGGAGGGTAGAGAGTAGGGTTAAGTGATGATGGTTATGAGAATTTAAAGGCTTAGCAGAGCTGTGAGTTTAAGGTGGTCAGGAAAATTTTCTCCGTAGGTCTTTTATGTCCAAATCAGGGAATGTTTGTAGAAATATCAGATTTTCTTTCTATTTGGGAAGAGGTTGTCTCCCTTCAATCTTCCGTCTCCAAGAAAAAAAAAAAGAAGAAGGAGGTACAAATAAGTGGAATTTTAAAAATTCCTACAATTTGTTGTCAATGAGATGGCGTGTGTGATAGTTTGGCTATTATGTTGAGATGTAATCTTATTTGTCCCTCAACTGTTGAAGTTCCTTAGATGTCTTCTCTTTTCGTTCTGCAGATTTACTCTCTCTCTCAGATTTACTATCCATTCCCATAAATTCACGTGTGATCTGTATACTGACGAATCCTTGTGCTGATCTCTGCTCATCTCAGACCCTTACAGCTCATTGTCCTAACTGATTCACTTAGATGACAAAAAGGCAGTTCAAAAGAAAAACCCCACAGCATTTAGCATTTCCTATCTTTGCCATTGTATCTATTTCTTTGCCTTTGTTCTCTATCTCAGTGAATGGTACTATACCTGGGACAAAACACGGGAGGGAGAGAGTAGTCACCTTTGAGTCCTAGCCTCTCCTAATCCCATATTGAATCTATCCTGCTTATTTCTGCCCATTATACAAATTTACAACTTTGTAAAAAAAAGTTTTATTTCTTTTTACAATTTTTTTTTTCAATTAAAAAAATATTTTTTGAGACAGTCTCCTTCTGTCACCCCGGCTGGAGTGCAGTGGCACAGTCACTGCTCACTGCAGTCCTGGGCTCAAGCCATCCTCCCACCTCAGCCTGTGGAGTAGCCGGGACTTCAGGTGCATGCCACCACACCTGGGTAATTAAAAAAAAAAATTTTTTTTAGAGATGGGGTCTCACTATGTTGTCCAGGCTGAATTTTACTCTTAAATATGAACTTCTCCTCTCCATTACCATTTCCACTTTTCTAATTCTCTCCTTATCTCTCTTATGAACTGAAGCAAGACTTCTTATCTTTGTCTGTTTTTTTTCTAAATTATATATTTTTCAGTCAGCATGATTTTACTAAAACACTTATCTGATTATTGTTCCTTTTCTGCTTAAAACTACTAATGACTTTTCATTGCCCTTAAGTTCTAAATTCCTTAATTTGAATTACAAAAGTCTTTGTATCTGGCTCCTGAATGCCTTCCCAGCCTCATCTTTTAGTGCCTCTGCCTTGCTCTCTATGCTATTATCCTATTAAATTGTTTTAGTCTGCCTGCCATGCTTCCTTGTTCCTCTGTCTTGGATCTTTTCCTTATTCATCCCGTTCTTCATCTGACTAACTTGTATATTATTCATACTCCTTCAGATATTGCTTAAATAAACTTCCTCTCCTGGAGACTTTTCCTCCCTCCACTAACACATCTGAGTGAGATGCCTCTCCTACATGTTCTCACAGCACCTATCATTTCTCACAGCAACTATTAATTTACTTACCGTAATGAATTGCAATTACCTAGTGTCTTGTCAGTACCTCTGACTACACTGTAGTTATTGTGTTTATTTTTGTATGTTGGCACATATATAGAGGATACTCTGCCATTGCTGAGGGAATGGATGGATGACAGTGTTACAAACTCAGGTTCAGTTGCTCACTGCTTGCAGAGTCCAATTAACAAGAGGGACGTCTGGTATAAAGAAGGTCACTTTTTATTCCAGAGCTAGCTCAGGGAAGAAGTACAGGCTTCCTGCCTTAAGGGTACTACTTTGCCTTTGAAGCAGAAAGTGGGTGCTTTTAAAGGGAGTCTATCATGAATGGCACACAACAGTAGTAGTAAACAGGTGGGGACTCCATGTACCAGCTTGGTGCCTTATCTACTGGGCAGTCAAGTTGCTGTCTTCATGGGCAGAAATAGGTTGTAAAGTGGCCACAAACTCTCCAGGTGAGAGTTTTGTAGCAGGACTTTGGGGTGTAAATAGACTATTATCTCTCGAGGCAACCTTCCTACTGGTGGGTGAGAGTTCTGTTGTGGAGCTTCCAAGCACATAGTTAGATCAACTTGCCCTGTAGGGAGTGTCTGGTGAAGGGAAGGTAAAAGGTTATCCTTGCATTTCTAAAAGGCTAAATGGAAAGTGGGAGATAGGGAGAAATGGAGAAAAAAGAAAATAGTTAAAAAATAGTAACTGTTTCTTTTTTTCTTAGAAAAATTAGGATACTTGGTTACGGAAGTATGAATGAATGATTAGTTTTCCAGGGAGTCTGCTCTCTGTATCAGTGTTACTTGGCTCAGAGGTTCATATGTTCATGATTTCTATAATTAAATTCTGTTTGTAACTTTATAAGGTTTCCATATTAACATTGAATTTTGCATGGCTTACAAATTAATTTTCTATTTTTTCCTATTAGTTTTTTTCTGTTTGCAATTTAAGGCAGAACTTTTTTTAAAAAGTATGGTTCTTACCTGTTGTAAATGGAACACTTTGCAAAACTACTTAACGGAGATTCAAATCAAGGGGAAAATTGACAAGGCAGTGATATATAGGCTACTCATTTAAGCATTATTAACAGGTATATGATCTCATCTTTCCTCTAGTGAGAACATTTAAAAATACTCCACAGGATTAAAAAATCAGATGACATTATTATTTATTTTCATTTTATGATCTTTTGTAATGTATATTTGAATAAAGCTATACATCTTAATTAATTTAATAATTAATAAAATCTAATATAAAAGTAGCTTATTTCTGAGACTTTTAAAGAATTTCCATTTTCAACCATTATATAATAGGTTAGTTATGTCTTTGTATCTTCTGTCAGGCAAATGGACTGAGGCTTAACACAATACAGACTTTAGAGGACAGAACATTCCCTAATGGTTTTAAATCTTTCATAATTATAGAAAACAACTTTCTTCATACTTTTACTACACTTAAGCTCTGAATTTCTGTACTTATAATAATGCACTATTGCATTATTTGGATTCAAATGTTGAAATCTATCATAGCAGTTATATAATATGCAAAATTATCAGTTTAGACAATGTACCGAGGTTCAAGAAGAGGAAAACAAATAGGAAAACCTTAAGAGTAGAGTCAGTGATAAGGACTCCAAAAGAAAAACACATTGTGGATTTCTGCTTTTAGGTTTTTATCTGGAGCTTATGTACTTACCTCTCCTCCTCTGCCTCCCCCTCTTACAGTCCATTGAAATCACAGGGAACCACACTGAAACCAAACTAATCAGACTTGTGTAGCAGGTAAGTAGGGAGCCTCTTCAGAAGCAAGTAAGTGGGTAATTTCTTTAACTTACCCTGAAAGAGTTTTCATTTTGGAGCAACAGAGGTTTAAACGGGGATGTACTGAGGGCAAGAGGTGAGGGTTAAATTATATTATTTTGGAAACTTTACTAGTGACCCATATCATATATTTCCTTAGGTATTACTTTATATGGATAGTGTACTAAATAAAGAACTAATAAGTTGAGGAGAAAATAAAATAAAAATAAAACTCAAAGGCTATTTAGAAATTATTAAAAGTGAAATAATCATATATGAAAATCTATGGGATGTGTTCAAAGATATACACAGAAAATAATCCAAGTCTTAAGTTAATTTCATAATAGAGCAGAAAGATTGAAAATAAATTAACTAATCCATGCTGGTCACTAATCCGTGGTTTTGAGGAGTGCTGTATTAAGAAGGGTTCTAAAGATGAGTCTGTGCTGACCACTGAGTGCAGCTGTTAGAGAGTAGAGAAAACAGCGTTCAGTGGATTTTGTTAGATGCACTGTATAAAGCCATTAAGAACCAGATAATTTTTTAAATTTTTAAATTATTTTTAAATTTTGCTTTAAGTTCTGGGATACGTGTGCAGAATGTGCAGGTTTGTTACATAGGTATACATGCACCTATCAACCCATCATCTAGGTTTTAAGCCCCACATGCATTAGGTATTTGTCCTAATGCTTTCCCTCCCCTTGTCTCCCAACCCCCTGACAGGCCCTAGTGTGTGTTGTTCCCTTCCCTGTGTCATTGTTCAACTCCCACTTCTGAGTGACAACAGGTGGTGTTTGGTTTTCTGTTCCTGTGTGAGTTTGCTGAGAATGATGGCTTCCAGCTTCATCCATGTCCCTTCAAAGGACATGAACTCACCCTTTGTTATGGCTGCATAGTATTCCATGGTGTATATGTGCTATATTTTCTTTATCCAGTCTATCATTGATGGACATTTGGGTTGGTTCCAAGTCTTTGCTATTGTAAATAGTGCCACAGTAAACATATGTGTGCATGTGTCTTTATAGTAGGGTGACTTGTAATCCTTTGGGTATATAACCAGTAATAGGATTGCTGGGTCAAATGGATTTCTAAGAACCAGATAATTCTTATATTGCTCCAAAGCTCAGAGTGAGAGGAGGTTTCCCAATTATTTTTTGAAGCAAGCATAATTCTGATACCCAAATCTGAGGAAGAAAGCATTCAAAAGAAAACTAAAGGGCGGGCATGGTGGCTCATGCTTATGATCTCAGCACTTTGGGAGGCTGAGGCAGGAGGATCACTTGTGGTCAGGAGTTTGAGATCAGCCTGGCCAATATGGTGAAACCCCATCTCTACCAAAAATACAAAAATTATATGGGCATGGCAGCATGCACCTATAGTCCTAGACACTTGGAAGGCTGAGGTGGGAGAATCGCTTGAACCCAGGAGGCAGAGGTTGCAGTGAGCAGAGATTGTGCCACTGCCCTCCAGTCCAGCCTGGGTGACAGAGTGAGAACCTGTCTCAAAAAAAAAAAAAAAAAAGGAAAACTAAAGATAAATTTGTAGAGACCTCAAATAAAATATGTTCAAGTAGGTTTCACCAGTAAACATAGTAAAATAAGCAGAAACATTGTTTACAGTGAAAAATAAAATTCACCTACAAGTGATAAAAGAAGCTCCTTTCAATTTCTGTTAATCTTAAATTAAATAAATTGTATTACAATTCACAGACAAGGTGGTGAATAATATCCATTCAGCTTTGTCCGGAACAGCACAGATGATAGTGACGTCGTGGAATTCACCTTTGTGGCTATTTAGTGACCCGTTATCACGTGGGCTGTGAGAAATCAGACTGCTAGTCTAGATTAGCATCTAGACTGAAAGTCTGAGAATAGGTGAAAGCCGAAGTAGGATGCCCAGTACCTGATTTTTAATATGAAACTCTCCTTTGTCTCTTATGTTTTGAGTTGGTTATCTGAATGCCTGTCTTATTTGCCTTTGCTTTCAAGAGATAAGAACTATAATGATTCACCTTTGTTTCCATCTAGGACAGACTTTTCCATAGAGCAGGTGCTAAGAAAACACTTAATTGAATTTAATTAAAGAGGCATTGGTATAGTAGGAAGTTCACTGGTCTTGGAGATAGCAATTTGGTTTCAAGGCCAGGCTTTGGTCAGGATGCTTCCTTTCCAGCTCAACTAGGACTTCCTCTCTGGGGGGCCTCCTTGCCACCCACTCTACCCTGCATTCTGAATGAGCTAATTCTCTGTGTTTTCCCACAAACCTGTTCTTCCCTTTCTGGGGCACTTAGCACTTTCCTGTGTCTCCTCTGTGAGACAGTGAGTGTGCTCGGTTCAAACTCTATCCTCTGAATCCTGTGTTTGCAGAGATTGGTACCCCCCATAGTGCTAAAAAATGTGTTACGTGAATAAATGGTTTAGCTTCTCTGTGCTTAAGTTTTTCCCATCTAAAAATAACAATGTTAATAATACATAATATTGGGATTTCCAAGAACCTCCCTTAGAAAAAAGGCTACCCCCTTTCATAAGAACAGCAGTTGTTTGTTATTGAACACTTATTAGATGTTCACTGACCAGACACTTCACATATATTATCATTATGTCCTATCATTGTGCCACAAAGAGATAGGTGCTATTGTTCCCATTTTATAGGTGTTTGGGGAGGTGAAACCACTGCCCCAAATCAATAGCAAGCAAGGCAGTGGCAGAGGTGGGATTTGAATTCCAAGTCTGTAATTTTTCTACTATAGAATTTAGTCACATGCGTTTAATATTTCCATAGGAAGCTCCTCTTGGGTTGCCATCAACAGGTCTCCTCATGGCTATCCTGGCTGTGTCATGATGGTCTCCAAAAGTCTGGCCCTGAAAGTTAAGCTACTGAGATCCAGTCCCTAATGTATTACTGAGTACATGGTAAGTGTCTGCTCAATATGTAATTGTTGAACAAAATACTGAATTAGTGAATGAAAAGCTTATAGATGATACTAGTAACTTATGAAATAAACCAAGAGACTCTTCATGTATGTGTGACTGAAGAGTTTTTAAGCACAACTAACCTGGGCAACATGAAGAAACCCTCTCTCTCCAAAAATACAAAAATTAGCTAGGCGTGGTGGTGTGTGCCTGTAGTCCCAGCTACTCAGGGGGCTGAGGTGGGAGGTTCATTTAAGCCTATGAGGTCGAGGCCGCAGTGAGCTGCCATAGTGCCATAGGACTTCAGCCTGGGTGACAGAGCGAGACCCTGTCACCAAACAAACAAACACACGCTCACAACTTTAGCTGACATACAAATATTCCTAGAAAGGTAAAACTGGAATTGGATTCTCATTTAGTAGTGAAAAATGTGAAATAAGGGATTGATTAGTTAACTAGGGATCTTATTAAAAATGAACACTTCTACATTCCATTTACAGGGTTTGTTATATTTAAACCCTCCATTTGTAAATGTGATATACAATGCTTTGTGAATTGTAAATTGCTAATAATACACTTAATATATTATTAAGGAATTGTTTTCTTTTAAGTGAAAGTTGAAGAAAGTGTCCTTTGGGATTTGTTGAAACTCAAGGAAGAGAACAGTTTTGAGACTCAGGAAGATCTAAAAAGAAAAGGGCTCTTTTATGCAGGGAAAATAATGTTTTCTGTTTTTTATTTTTTTTCTTGTCAGTGGCTCCTTAGAAACAAATCTGGTTGACTAAGCTTTAACAAATAGATTCAACCGGAGTATTTGGCTATTTCAGGGTAGCGACATCCTTAGATTTCCTTAGGTGAGAGTGGCGTATTGTCACGACGCACACGAGGTCTGAAAGGACAGCCAGGAAATTCTGAGCAAGCCGGCAGCGTTCAGGATGAGCAGCAGCTCTGGGGAGCCCGGGCTGATTCTAGTTGCCTGTCAGACTTGTGACTCAGCAGCTCTTTGCTTCCCTCGGTTGATTTCTTCCTGTTCCATCACCAGTTCGTTACTCCTTTCTTCTCTCCTTGTTTCTGCCAGTGGCTTCTGCTTATTGCCATTTATTTTAAAAAATAAGAAACCATTAGAGGCTTACTGTGTGCCAAACAAAATCTCATTTTTATTCTCACAGGGTACAGGGTGTCTTTCTTTTCTGACCATTCATTACCTTAGTCCCCACAATGAGTGTACAGGGACCCCCAAAGCCATCACAATAAGAAAATATTCATGAATGAACAGAAAACGATATATTTCCCACCCAAAAGCTCCTCCCCATTTATTATTAGTCTTAGTGATTAACAACCACTCATATATAATGTAAATGTAATTCAAAACATAATTGTAAAATTTGCAAAAGATGTAGAATTTAATGAAGTTGTCAACAGAAAAGCCATTGGTAAGTGAGAATTTGGGAGTGTGGCCAGTTAACAATTGGAGAAGATAAAATTGACATGGATCACAACATAATAAACATGCTAAAAAAGAAAGATTTGAGTAATAAAGTCTTGGAATAATTTTAGAAGTCTTGGAATATGTTTTTAAAAATGTGAAATGCAACGTGAACTGTATTATCCTAGCATTTTGTTTTGTCCTCCTAACTCCATGACTTGACACTTTGTTCATTCTAATACTTGGTATATACTGAAAGCTATAATAGAAATATTAGTAATATTTTAAGATACTTATTTTTATAATTCTATTTTTAAGATAAAGTCATACTCATACTTTTGACCATTTGCTCAAAATTTTTGGACTCTGTTTTAGTGGATTTATTTTAGGTGCCAAACAATTATCCATTGCCCTTTTTAAATGACAACCTCCTATACTATTATTTTTCTAATTTTACAGGTGAGGAAAATGAAGTCCAGAGAGGTTCACTCACTTGCTTTAAGGTTTTTTGTTGGTCACTGAGAGAACTGGGATTAGAATGTGGGCACTAAGATTTCACATACCACATTCTTAAATACCAAGTTAAACTGTCCTTTTGCCCTATCAATTCCCTTTTTATATCTCAAATTCAAATTTTCAGGAAGCTTCTTTTAGGCTGACTCATCACTATTTGGCTTAGAGTACCCCAGTTCGACACAGCTCTGGTTCCAGAACATTCTTATGCTGCTGTCAGTTTCCAAATAGCTCTTCTGAAGTTAAGGCCCAAATCTCTGGTTCAATCAGTTGCCCCTAACTTAGTGGCAAGGTTACATAATGCATGGCTACTTACTCTCAAGGAATTGTCTTTAATCATTTGGAAAGATACTTTGGTTGTGGCACTCATTTTACATCTTCTCAAAAAAAGGGACAAATAATACACAGGCTCCTGGCATGGCCTATTTAATATCTACATTTTTTGAACATGCTATCTAAATGGAAGATTTGCTCATAGCTTTACCTTCTTTGTTGGTAACTCAGAGAACTGGAATAAGAATGTCGGCACTAAGACTTCACAGGAATGAGTATAAACAGAAGACATCATTATTCTACCCACTGTTCGACACAGTCTGTCTCTCACTCTCAAGGACTATGTTAATTGTGCTACTTGAAAACTGGTTTTGCTATTTTGCTCTTCTGAAATACATTTTAGAAATCTTTGGTGTGCTCAGTATTATATGATTGAATGTAGGCATTAACATAGGCCAGACTTTTATCTTTTTCGGGTCCCCAACCTTTTTATGAAATAAGAATTAGGCTCTTGGTGATTTTTGAGTGATATATGTTCATGGGGTTAGAGAAACATGAATAGCTACTTGGAGCCCTTAGAAACTGAAAGTCATCTAAGACTTGTAAACGATAAAGGCTGTGACAAATTATTAATAGGCCCAAATAATCTCTTTAGCTTTCACTCTAAAGTCCTGCTAATAACACCTTACTTTTATATAGGATATTACGACATGAGAATTTTCTTACATTTATTATCTCATTCATGGTCACAAAGCTATATGGTGTAGAAAAGGGAAATGGCATTACTCTGTTTTTATGGTGAGGATACTGAGGTTGTTCTGATGTCTAGCAGTGACAGCCCAACACTAGAATAATTCCCTCAATTCCTGATTCAGTGCTTTTTCCACTCCCCATAATAAAGAAGGAGAATAAGACGATAATGAAGAAAAGAAGAAAGATACCTAATAATTGTTAAATACCAACCATGTGCTTAATACACTATTTAAGAAAGTTAATTTTCAATTATTTTGCATATTATAGTTGCAGAATACATGCTTTAAATTCTTTTCTCTGAATCAGCAAGATCAATATCATATCTACTTTGTAAGTGAAGAAATTGTAGAATATTAAACAATGTAGACACATTAGGAAAATCAGTTGGGAAATTAATTAGAATTTATGTGTTTATTAATTTTTAATTATTAATTTAAAAATTTTAAATAATTTAAAAATTATTAATTTAGTTATGTGTTTATCATCAGGTAATTATTAAAATAATTAACAACAGGGGATTTACCCAGACTAATTAGCTGTGTCTTTTACCCAGGGCAGCTGTTAGAATCTTGTCAGGTTTTCTCATCTTGCTTCAGCAATCGGTTTTATTTTAATTTTTTCTTCGTTAAAATTGGCTTATTAATTATGGTAAATCACATAGGTCAGAACAGTTTTTACACTGCTCTTATTGGGAAAAATAATACTTTGTCCTAAGCATTTAATAGTAATACTTTTAAAAAAGTTAAAAACAAAACAAAATAACACCAGCTGGAGAAGACTGACCCTTGGGGTGACTGGTAGCTTATCACACACTAATTGCATCTTATGTTCAAAATCACTGGCATGCAGTATATTACATTTAATCATAGTTCAGGCTCCAGGACTTTTTTTTTGTGGGGTGCTACGGAGAGAACAATAATAAAAAAACTGTGAGTCTCTGCATTTCTGACTCATGCTCTTTATTTTTCTTTACATGCATGTATTCAGAAAAGAGTGGTTTCTGTAGAATGGGTGATTATGGTAATAATTATAACTCATAGTTTCATTATAGGCAATTATTTGAGGTGGAAAATTCCTGAAATTTGGACTAATGTTGTCCTATTACCCATATCATATTGAAACCGAGTTTATTGACTGAAAAATTTAGCTTATGAACCCCTTTTAACAAGCTCCTGAAATAAATCAAGGCTTTTTTTAGACACATGTCCTTGCCATGAGTGCTTATCGGAATGACATTTTTGTGACTCTTGGCACATTAAACTTTCTGATTTTCCTGACTGGTCATTTGAGGACAAATTAAGAAGACATTGAGGATAAAGAAAAAAATGACTCTGAAGGCAGTTGTATTTAATTCTAAGATATAAAGAAAGGCTGTGGAAATATCATGTCTGAATTTAAAACAGAAATTACTTGAGACTTTCTGAGACTGACTGACAGGCAGAGAGTTTGCTTGGGATTTAAGTAGCCATTTTGTCAAGCAGAACGCATGCAACAAAACATTTCATTCCACGGAATAGGACTCAAACATGGCTCAACTGTATTCATATCTTATACATCATATTTCATTTATCATTTCTTTTATCAAAATATTACGTTTTGGTCATATACGTGATTTATTTAACTTTATATAGCTAAATCCTCCTAACATAGATTAAATAGAATTTCTGGCTAAGTTTTCAACTTTTATCACTCTTGCACATAATTTTTTGTTAAGACCACCAAAATCTTATATTTAACAAAATTTAATTTAACCAACTGAAAAACATTGAGAATATTTACCTTTAAGGTTTATATTGTATTTTTAAATATATAAAATCGTGTTTGCTATATCAGCAATTTAGGTATAACAGTATTTATGACATCAAAGAAAAAATCATGCAGTTTGTTTAAGTGGGAGGTGCCGTAAGATTGGGAAAAAAAGTGAGGTTTACATTCTTATTGTATTATTTACTATCTTTGCTATCTGAGACAATAATTTACTTAGTCTGGGTCCATGTTCCCTCAACTGTAAAATAATCTTTATTGCACATGGTACCAAGGCATATGCTGGATGTCCCACAAATATTAATTTCTGTCTTCTCGTGTATTTAATATATGTGATATTTTATTTTTTTAAAATGTGATTATATGAATTTATGGCCTTTTAAAATTCCTAAAAGTTATACATATTTTTCGTATTATAGTTGTTTCATAAATTTGTTTTTAGGGTCAATTGGTCAAAAATCCTGTCTTTTCAAAACTCTTTTTTTTCACTGTTACCAGTTAACTTTGTATTCATACTACACATACGGATTCATATTCTAGACTAGCAGTGCTTATTAGCTATGTATCCTGCTAAAATACATGCGTGTACATGCCACACATTTTGTACACCAGGTGCAGAGTGTGGAACATCCTGAACGGGCGGGCCAAGTCTACGCACGATGAGACTAGTTGGAAGATGCGTAGCTTCTGAATTTAAATGAAGGTGTGGAGATTGCAGCTCTGACTCGGACAGACAGAGCAGTGTGCAGAGGCTCACATCATGAATTTTAGCTCCAGATCAACTGCAAGAACAAACCAGCAATCCTGAGAGGACCCACAGACCCTCTCAAGGAAACGGACTGCTCTTGCAGTACCCGGGAGACACCCCAAATACTGTGAATGCCCCAACTGCGGAAGTGGGAAAGGGAGATCCTCTTCTCCTGAACACACATGCCCACTGGCGAAGCTGAAGGTGCTGGTATCCATGGCTGAGAGACCCACAGATGGTTCACATCATAGGACTCTGTGCAGACAATCCCTTCCCAGTACCAGCCTGGAGCAGGTAGACTTGCTGGATGGCTAGACCCAGAAGAGAGGTAACAATCACTACAGCTTGGCTCTCAGGAAGCCACATCCATAGGAAAAGGGGGAGAACACAACATCAAGGGAACGCCCTGTGGGACAAAAGAATCTGAACAACAGCCTTCAACCCTAGACCTTCCCAGTGACAGAGCCTACCCAAATGAGAAGGAACCAGAAAACCAACTCTGGTAATATAACAAAACAAGGCTCTTTAACACCCACCCCCCCACCCCCCCAAATCAAACTAGTTCATCAGCAGTGGATCCAAACCAACAAGAAATCCCTGATTTACCTGAAAAATAATTCAGGAGGTTAGTTATTAAGCTAATCAGGGAGGCACCAGAGAAAGGTGAAGCCCAATGTAAGGAAATCCAAAAAATAATACAAGAAATATTCAAGGAAATAGATAGGTTAAAGAATAAAACAACCAAAACTTCAGGAGACACTGGACACACTTATAGAAATACAAAATGCTCTGGAAAGTCTCAGCAATAGAATTGAACAAGTAGAAGATATAAATTCAGAGCTTGAAGACAAGGTCTTTGAATTAACCCAATCCAACAAAGACAAAGAAAAAAGAATAAGAAAATATGAACAAAGCCTCCAAGAAGTCTGGGATTATGTTAAATGACCAAACTTAAGAATAATCGGTATTTCTGAAGAAGAAGATAAATCCAAAGGTTTGGAAAACATATTTGGGGGAATAATCAAAAAAACTTTCCCAGCCTTGCTAGAGACCTAGACATCCAAATACAAGAAGCACAAACAACATCTGGGAAATTCATCACAAAAAGATCATCACCTAGACACATTGTCATCAGGTTATCCACAGTTAAGATGAAGGAAAGAATCTTAAGAGCTGTGAGACATAAGCACCAGGCAACCTATAAAGGAAAATCTATCAGATTAACAGCAGATTTCTCAGCAGAAACCCTACAAGCTAGAAGGGATTGGGGCCCTGTCTTCAGCTTCCTCAAACAAAACAATTATTAGTCAAGAATTTTGTATCCAGCGAAACTAAGCAACATATATGAAGGAAAGATACAGTCTTTTTCAGATAAACAAATGCTGAGATAATTTACCACTACCAAGCCACCACTACAAGAACTGGTAAGGAGCTCTAAATCTTGAAACAAATTTTGGAAACACACCAAAACAGAACCTCTTTAAAGCATAAATCACACAGGACCTATAAAACAAAAACAAGTTAAAAAGCAAAAACAAACTACAGAAAAACCAAAGTACACAGGCAATAGACAGCACAATGAATGCAACGGTACCTCACATCTCAGTAGTAACATTGGAGCCTAAGTGCTCCACTAGACGGGTTGTCAGGTCTGCAAGTCAATAAAGAAACAATGAATTTAAACAAATGAACTTTATAGATATATACAGAACATTTCATCCAGCAACTGCAGAATATACATTCTATTCAACAGCACATGGAACTTTCTCCAAGATAGACCATATGATAGGCCATAAACCGAGCCCCAATAAATTTAAGAAAATTGAAATTATATCAAGCACTTTCTTAGACCACAGTGGAATAAAACTGGCAATCAACTCCAAAAGGACCCTTCAAAACCATGCAAATACATGGACATTAAATATCTGCTCCTGAATGATCCTTGGGTCAAAAACAAAGTCAAGATGGAAATTTAAAAATTATTCAAACTGAATGACAATAATGACACAACATATCAAAAACCTCTGGGATACAGTAAAGGTGGTGCTAAGAGGAAAGTTCATAGCCCTAAAGACCTACATCAAAAGACTGAAAGAGAATAAATGACATTCTAAGGTCACATCTCAAGGAACTAGGGAAACAACAAACCAAACACAAACCCAGCAGAAGAAAGGAGGTGACCAAGATCAGAGCAGAACTAAATGAAATGGAAACAACAATAACAAAAAAATACAAAAGAGAAATGAAACAAAAAGCTGGTTCTTTGAAAAGAGAAAATTAATAGACCCTTAGCAAGATTAACCAAGAAAAGAAGACAGAAAATTCAAATAACCTCATTAAGAAATGCAACATGAGATATTACAACTGGCACCACTGAAAAGATCATTCAAGGCTACTATGAACACGTTTATGCAGATAAACTAGTAAACCTAGAAGAGATGGATAAATTCCTGGAAAAATACAACCCTCCTAGCTTAAATCAGGAAGAATTAGATACCCTGAACAGACTAATAACAAGCTGTGAGATTGAAATGGTAATTTAAAAATTACCAACAAAAAAAGTCCAGGGTTAGATGGATTCACAGCAGAATTCTACCAGACATTGAAAGAAGAATTGGTGCCAATCCTTTTGAGACTATTCCACAAGATACAGAAAGAAGGAACCCTCCCTAACTCATTCTATGAAGCCAGCATCACCCTAACACCAAAACCAGGAAAAGACATAACCAAAATAGAAAATTACAGACCAATATCCTTGATGAACATAGATGCTAAAATCCTTAACAAAATACTAGCTAAGTGAATCCAACAACATATCAAAAAGATAATCCACCAAGATCAAGTAGGTTTTATATCAGGGATGCAGGGATAGCTTAATATATGGGAGTCAATAAATGTGATACACTACATAAACAGAATTAAAAGCAAAAATCACATGATCATCTCAATAGATGCAGAAGAAGCATTTGACAAAATCCAGCATCCCTTTATGATTAAAACTCTCAGCAAAATAAGCATACAAGGGACATACCTCAATGTAATAAAAGCCATCTATGACATACTCACAGCCAACATAATAATGAATGGGGAAAAGTTGAAAGATTCCCTCTGAGAACTGGAACAAGACAGTTCCAGTTCTCTCACCACTCATCTTCAACATTGTACTGGAAGTCCTAGTCGGAGCAATCAGACAAGAGAAAGAAATAAAGGGCATCCAAATCAGTAAAAAGGAAGTCAAACTGTTACTGTTTGCTGATGATATGATTGTATACTAGAAAACCCTAAAGACTCCTCCAAAAGCTCCTAGAACTGATAAAAGAATTCAGCAAAGTTTCCAGATACAAAATTAATGTTTATGAATCAGTAGCTCTTCTATACACCAACAGTGACCAAGCAGAGAATCAAATCAAGAACTCAACCCCTTTTACAATAGCTGAAAAATAAAATAAAATAAAAATAAAATAAATAAAATAAAATAACTTAGGAATATACCTAACCAAGGAGGCAAACGACCTCTACAAGGAAAACTACAAAACACTGCTGAAAGAAATCATAGATGACACAAACAAATAGAAACACATCCCATGCTCATGGATGGGTAGAATCAATATTGTGAAAATGACTATACTGCCAAAAGCAATCTACAAATTCATTTTAATGCAATCCCCATCAAAATACCACCATCATTATTCACAGAATTAGAAAAAACAATTCTAAAATCCCTATGGAACCAAAAAAGAACCCACATAGCCAAAGCAAGACTAAGCAAAAAGAATAAATGTGGAGGCATCACACTATTGGATTTCAAACTATACTATAAAGCCATGGTCACCAAAACAGCATGGTACTGGTATAAAAATAGGCACATAGACCAATGGAACAGAATAGAGAACCCAGAAATAAGCCCAAATACTTAAGCCAACTGATCTTTGACAAGGCAAACAAAAACATAAAGTGGGGAAAGGACACCCTATTCAACAAATGGTGCTGGGATAATTGGTTAGCCACATGTAGGAGAATGAAACTGGATCCTCATCTCTCACCTTATGCAAATCTCAACTCAAGATGGATTAAGGACTTAAAACTAAGATCTGAAACTGTAAAAATTCTAGAAGAAAATGTTGGAAAAACCCTTCTAGACATTGGCTTAGGCAAGGATTTCATGACCAAGAACCCAAAAGCAAATACAATAAAAACAAAGATAAATAGTTGGGACTTAATTAAATTAAAGAGCGTTTGCATTGCACAAGGAACAGTCTGCAGAGTAAACAGACAGCCCACAGAGTGGGAGAAAATCTGCACAATCTATACATCTGACAGAGGACTAATATCCAGAATCCATAATGAACTCAAACAATCAGTAAGGAAAAAAACAATCAATCCCATCGAAAAGTGGGCAAAGGACATGAATAGAGAATTTTCAAAAGAAGATATACAAATGGCCAACAAACATGAATAAATGCTCAACATCACTAATGATCAGGGAAATGCAAATCAAAACCATGATGCGATACCACCTAACTCCTACAAGAATGGCCATAATCAAAAAATCAAAAAACAGTAGATGTTGGTGTGGATGCGATGATCAGGGAATGCTATACTGCTGGTAGGAATGTAAACTAGTACAACCACTATGAAAAACAGTGTGGAGATTCCTTAAAGACCTAAAGGAGAACTACTGTTTGATCCAGCAATCCCACTACTCGGTTTCTACCCAGAGGAAAAGAAGTCATTTTCCGAAAAAGATACTTGCACATGCATGTTTATAGCAGCACAATTTACAATTGCAAAATCATGGAACCAAACCAAATGTCCATCAATCAACAAGTGGATAAAGAGAGTGTGAATTTATGATCATAAAAGAATTTATGAATTTATGATCATAAAAGAGTTGCAAGGTCAGATAAGTTTCTAAATACTTTCACAGAGAGCAGCTCAAAGACTCAGGCAGAAGGACCAATTCTATGAAAAATGCACCATGTGTTTCCTGTTAACATTTACCTTTGCAATGCATGATTATGTTTTGTTTCATGGGTTTGACATAGTTCACTGCAATAAGACTAAAGGAAAAGAAATATAGTTCACTTCAATAAAACCAAAAAGATTAAATGGGCCGGGCATGGTGGCTTACGCCTGGAAGCCCAGCACTTTGGGAGGCCGAGGTGGGCAGATCACTTGAGGTCAGGAGTTCAAGAGAAGACTGACCAACATAATGAAACCCCATCTGTACTAAAAATAGAAAAAATTAGCTGGGCATGGTGACGTATGTCTGTAATCCCAGCTACTCGGAGGCTGAGGCAGAAGAATTGCTTGAATGGGGAAGCGGAGGCCACAGTAAGCCGAGTTCAGGCCACTGCACCCCAGCTTGGGCAAAAGAGCAAGAGTCTGTTTAAAAAAAAAAAAAAATGCTAAATGGAAGGGGTTGGGGAGAAGGGTGTGGTGTAAGTAAGAGAAGCATGATGGGTGTTAAAGAAAACCCATTGATCATATCAATCTTTGTAATGAAGGAATGGCCATATAGTCAAAATTCTTTATGTTGCTTCTTTTTGAAATTTGATTTCTGCTTGCTTTCCTTTGCTGCTGCTTATCCTCTGGATGAAAGCTCACCAAGTGTGCTGGTAAGACACACTCACAAAATAACTACCTGCCTTCACTGTATGTCCAAGGACTCTTGGTGATATTTGAGTGGGGGTGAGTGGAAGTGAGAAACTTGCACTTTTTCCTAATTATTTTATTTTCTCTTTCCCTTGAGACTACTACTGGTAATACGGCATCTATATAATCGTCTGGTAACATTGACAATAATGTTTGACAATAAGGGTTAAAGTGGAGCTTAGGAGAAAGAACAGTGATGACTGTAAGAACTCATGGACTTTGTCTTTGATGGTTGAGTTCTGAAATTAGTACTTGAAAGATCAGAGCAGAGATATCACTTTAAAGAACTGGTTCTCAACAAGATGGATTTTGTCCGTAGAAGATATTTGGCAATGCCTGAAGATATTTTTATTGACTTACATGTTCTTACTCGTTCTTCCTTCTCAAATTCCTCCTTCTACTCTACCCTACTCCACCCCAAGCCAATCCTATTTTCATTTAGTCTTATTGAAGTGAACTATGTCAAAATCATGAAACAAAATACAATCATGCATTTCAAAGGTAAATGTTAACAGGACACACAGGAGAGGGTATGTATGTGCTACTGGCATTGGGGCATACAGGCCAGTGATGCAGTTAAACATTCTACAAGGCACAAGACAGCCTGCCATAACAAAGAATTATTTAGTAGAAAATGTCAATAGTGCTAAGTTTGAGAAACTTTGCTTTAAAAAGACCAACTGGCTTTGAAATTAGTGAGTCTTGACTATAAGGGATTGAAGGTATTAATATATCATGAAAATTGTCCTGATTAGAGTAATGAATTTAGAATGTTTTTAAAAGATAAACTTTGGCAATACTTATCCAGGCAGTGTTCAGGGGGAACTTTCATTCCTTCAGCAAATATTATTGAATGCTTACTGTGAGCCATGCTACATTCTAGGAGTTCAACATGAGTTATGGCATTATTGCATGTCTTCTTCCTTATTAAGGAGATGGACCCATAAGCCCATTAGACTTGCTATTATCAAACATTCAAATAATAAAATTAACTGCATCTGCTTCCCATTCTGAGCCTAGGTTTACCAAGCTTCTTTGAAAATTTTGTTTCCGTGAAGCATGTGTCCAAAAAAAGATTGTACTATTTAGGCCAATGCCCCTATTCGACTGACAATTACATTTATCTGTGTGAAGTAATCCATTAGCATTATTGTCATATAGGTTTGTTTTGCATGAATTAGCATTCCTGAGTTTTATCACTCTGAGATATTGGTGAGATCCAGTTTCTGGTCCTACATGGTTGTGTGCCAGCGACCCCAGATAGTGAGCAATTTTCTGAGGTACATGTGGTATGTGGGCCTCCATGAATGGCAATCTTATTTTTTTCTAAGGTCCTACTCTTTCTCAGCATGTTCTTTAATTGAACTTCTAACAGTAAATTATTTATTCTTAAGAGGAAAATAAAAATAGATTAAAACATTAAACTTCTTAGTACTTACATACTTCCTTTTAGGCATGTTGTTAACATTAATTTTTTGATGATTGAGATTTGTATAGCTTATTGCAATCAAGAGCTCAATAATGTTTATATAAAAAGGTATTACCCAGCTCAAAATAATGCCTTTTTTCCCGCTAATTCCTGCAGCATTTAGTGTTGGGATATTTACTTTTAGACTTAATCACATTCTGGTTTTTGTTGCTATTCAAATTTGTATGTATTTAAGTTACAATCAAAGTGGAATGTCAACTTCAAGAGTGCACAAAACAGGGTTTGTAATTTCTTGTGAACTTCTAGGACTTTCTTTATACTGGGTACCACCTAGGTACTCAATGAAATTGGCTACTGTTTACTCAGCATCTACCGGGCATCAAGTGCTTTGTAGAAATTCTCTCACTAGCATTGAATGTGTTCAGATTTATTATGTGTTTTGGAGATCTGCATATAAGTGAAATGATTCAGATTAGAGTTTAGAAAAAAATGCTTATATTATTTTATATAAAATGAATATGACTCCACCTATATCTCACAATCTGCAGCAGCCTATTTTTTTTTTTTTTTCCTTTTCTTCTCCTATCTCCAGATTTCCCTTTGGACCCCCAGGGTTATTTACTTAGTCTAATAAGACTGTCCCAAGTTTCTATCTCCAGAAAATTGAGAGAATTGGCTGAATGGCATCATTCTGAGTTGCTATTGCAAATGTTGCTGCTCTTGGTGTTACATCTGAAACCCAGGTGAGTCTGGGCAGACCAGAGCAAACGTCCTTTCACTGAGATTGCAGTCAATCTACACAGTAGTTCCTCAGAGGGCTGCATCAGGGTGAAAAGTCATCAGCCACAGTTTGTGTTTAGAACCAGATGTTTCTTACTAGATTTCTACAAACAGGAACACAATCTCACCCTAAAAGCACTGCTAAAGGAGACTCCAACATTCAGACAAGGTAAGTCCAGTAAGCCACAGGATATTTTCCAACATCTTGCCCCACTGGCTAGTATACCAGAGATAGAGAGATTTACTACATCTCCGACCACCCCCAGAGACCTGGAACACTTGACTCTTCCTACCCTCTTCTGTCCCAGTGCAGTACTTTAGGAAGAGTCTAACTTGATTGTTACTTTTCCTTTGAAAGCATCTGAAAAAAGAGAATGCTTATTGATCGTCACCTTTCAGATTTAATCAGTTTGTTAGAGTGAGAACTCAGTTTCACACACTATTAGACAACAGCAGGGTAGCCACTGGAAGTACAAATGGAAGATCTACCAAACCCATTCTGGCTTATTTTAATGCAACTATGAATAAGCCTTGGTTTTAAAACAAAAGATGAGCCTGAGACAAATGCTCAAGTGCAAATGCAAAAGTGAATAGGACATCAGAACAACAGGCATAAACCTGGACCACTCAGGGAAACTGGGATGTAAACTCACTCTAAGGAAAGGGGTCCTGTCATATCCAGGAAAGAAAAAGAGGGTCAATATTGCTAAAATGTGTTGAGCAATGACTAGAGCAGCAGGAGATGAGATCACAGAGGTAGAGATGAGCCAGATAGTGCAGGGGCTTCTAGGCCATGGTAACGGTTTTGGATTTTATTCTAGGTATAATGGAAAGTAATGGGAAGATGTTTACCAGGGAAGCAACATGATCTAATTTGCATTTTGTAAGCAAATCAGCTTGCTTATAAAGTTATATATTCTACATGAAAGCAAACTGATTCTTGCTTTCATGTAGAATATAGCATTTTTGGTAAAAGAATGATGGATGGGCAAATAGAAGGAAATTTCAGCAGCCCAAGGTAAAGATGATAATGGCTTAGACTACCATGATAAAGAATGGAAAGAAATGGTTAGATCTAAGATACATTTTGGGGCTGCTGATGAGATTAATTTGGGGTGTGAGAAAAAAGGTAACCATTAGGTTTCCAGCTTGAGCAACTGGGTGAGCTATTGTGTCATTTGCTGATGAAGGGAAGATGGTGGAAGAACATATATGGTGGGGAAGCAAAAATTCTGTTTTGGACATGTTAAAATAGAAATGAATGCCATTTTTAGACAGAGAATTCAAGGGAGAGGCTGGAGCTGTAAAAATAGATTTTTGAGAATGAATATAAAGGTTGTATCTAAAGATTTGAAGAATGAACTCACAGCGAGCAATTAGTTAGGCAAGAACACCAGAACAATGTAATGCTACAAAAGAAGAAAATGCTTCAAAGGGAAGGGAGTATTAACAGTAGCTGTGTGCTGCTGAGGGCTTAAGGGCAGAGAAGTGACATTGGATTGGATGTGATGGAGATTATTGATGATCTTGCTTAGAACAATTTCTGTGGAATGGTGGGGACAAAGTCCAGTTAGATCAAATTGAAGAGAGAATAGGAAGTGAGAAAATGGAGAAAATGACTTTAGACATCACTTTGGATGCTTCTCTTGGAAAGGAAGCAGAGAAATTAGGTTGTAGCTGCAAAGGAGGTGTGAACAAGGGAACATGTCTTTCTCCCTCCATCTATCCATTCATCTATTTATCCATCCATTCTTCCATTATGTATAATAATCCAATTGACAGGCAGTAATTATATATATCAAGTCCTTGAAAAAGTCATAGGGGATCCAGAGCACAAGGGGACAGTCATCTATGAGCAGGAATACCTTATCTATTGGGAGAGGAGGAGAAAAGGTAGAATTTACTAGTAGGAAAGGTGTATTTAATGGTAGGAAAATTGCATTCTTTCTCCTTGCTAAATGAGGTATGAGGTCATTAGCAAATAATGAGAGGGATGGTCAGGAGTGTCGTGTATTTGAGAAGGAAGAAAAATGCGTGATATAGTAATTTGGATAGTAGGGGAACAAATATACCAGAAAAGTGTAGTGCAATGCCCACCAGTGTTGAATGTTCATTTAAGATTTGAGATTATGAATGTAACAATGGAATTTTTTAGCTTTATTGTGTGTTTTCTTCATTTCTGAGTTAGATGCAGAATATGCAAGATGCTGTATTTAAATAGGGCCAGGGCTGGGCGCCATGGCTCACGCCTATAATACCAGCACTTTGGGAGGCCAAGGTGGGTGGATCACCAGGGATCAGGAGTTTGAGACCAGTCTGGTCAACATGGTGAAACCCTGTCTCTACTAAAAATACAAAAATGAGCCAGGCATGGTGGTGGGCACCTGTAATCCCAACTACTTGGGAGGCTGAGGCAGGAGACTTGCTTGAACCCAGGAGGCAGAGCTTGCAGTGAGCTGAAATCGCACCATTGCATTCCAGCCTGTAGCCTGGGCAACAGAGTGAGACTCTGTCTCAAAAAAAAAAAAAAAAAGCCAGTATTTTTGCTGAGTCCTACAGAGAGAAGAAGGTGTATAAGAGCAGTGGTGTAATGGAAGTGTGGGCAGTAGGGGTGGTCTGCCACGGAGCAAAGTTTTTCAGCGTTGGCAATATTTAGAATCAGCAGCATGTGGTAGTAATAAACAGCATTTGGACTTTTAGTTGGTTTTATTATTATTTTAAAATTCTCTTTAGGTAATATAGCCTTTATTGGCTTCACCTGAGAAGGATGACTCCCACTATGAACCCTCCCTGGGCCACTATAAGGGAGTTACGAATATTTACAGAGAATGGAAATGAGGATTATGCTGACTAACATGGAATCCAAAGAGATGAATAAATCTACCTCCAAAGGCTATTCCTTAATTAAAAAAAAATCCTTTCACATTAGGTACCCCTCATACTTATAATCCTATCTAAGAAATGTTATCTCCATTTTACAAATAAGGAATGGAGGAGGTTCACAGATGTGTAAATTGCTCAGGCCAGTGGATGAGCAATAGGCATGGTTGTAAAAATCTAGATTCTTTTCATCCATGGCTTTTGTGCTTTTCTCTCCACCGAGGTACCTTTCCTCAGCAGAGGAAGTCCTTTCATTTTTCTCATGTAAAAAAGCCACAGGCTATCATAGGCGAATTTATGATTACTATCAGGATTGTTGGTTAAATAAAAGAATGTGAGGCTGGTAAATATAGTTTATTTATATAAATACACAATAGGAGACTTTATCTCTTTAATATGTGATCCAGAAAATAGAATTTTGTAAAGCTGATGATGAACATTTTACATCTACTCAGGGTTACAAGATAATCAGTTCTATGTGGCCCTCTCTGATAAGCCATTTCACCTCCTTCCCCCTAAGAGACGGTGTTTAGCGTGTGTGTGTGTGTGTGTGTATGTGTGTGTAGGAGGTAGCATCTGCAAAACTTCATTGTACACTTGTGAAGCAATGAATGTGGAAAAGCAAAAAATATCTTAGTATTATGCAAATAGTTTTGATCTTGTAGATTCCCTGAAAGAAGAGTCTTAGGGAGCCTCTAGGGTTCTTCAGGCCACACATATATCCTAGAACCACTGCTCTAAGATACATACTGAGTGGAATTTTGTGGTTGTATGTGAAGGACTGAATGATATACCATCCCGAAATATGCTGGGTTGATATATTGACTACGTTGAGTTGAAAACATGGCAGAAATGATAGTTTCAGAAAGGTCTAGCTGGCCTATCTCTTCCTGCAGGCAGCAAGCCATAACGACTCCTCTGGGAGGAGTACCTTCCCAGTACCAGGGCTAGAAAATAACCCTTATCACCAGAGACTGGGAACTGGGGGCTACAATGAGCCTTCATATACTTACTGTCCCTAGTCAGATTTTCTTTGTCCTGTCATTTCTTCTCAAATTTATCATTATTTGTCTAAAAAGTATAGAAGCATCTTTTTTATTTTTTGCCACTTCTTTGGACTTTACTCTTTTGTGAAGTCCCCATGTACATGCAAAACTAATAAAATGTGTATGCTTTTGTTTTGTTAATCTGCCCGGTGTCAATTTGGTTTATAGATTCAGCTGAAGGGCCCACGTAAGAGCTTAAAGATGGTTAGAGGTGATCTCTAACTCCCCTAATTATAGTGAGTACATCTTTCACACACTTCCAAACTTTTCCAAAGTGCTTGTGTCAACTTAAACTCCCGTCAGTAGTTTGTTAGAGTTCCCATTCCTCTACATGTTCACAGACACTTGGTATTATCAGTCTTCTTAATTTTTCCCTTAACCTTATGGGTTTTAAATGGTATGTTACTATAGCTTTAATACATCTTTACATAAATATTAGCAAAGTTGAACATGTTTTCATACATTTGTTACCAATTTAGGTTTTTGTTTCTATGAAAGATCTGGTCATTTTCTCATTTTTACATTTTGTTGTTTGTCTTTTTAAAAAGCTTTATTTAGGTATAATTGATAAAAATATTTCTATATATTTAAGGTATACAGCTTAATGTTTTGGTTAAGTATACATTATGAAATGATCATCACAATCAAGCTGATTAACATACCTATCACTTCAGAGTTACCCCCTTTTTTTGATGAATACACAAGATTACCTTCTTAACAAATTTCAAGTACACAATATAGTATCGTTAACTATAGTTAGCATGCTTTACATTAGATCGCCAGAACTTATTCATGATGCATGAGTGAAATTTTATATCCTTTGTGTTGTCTTTTTTCATACTGATTTTATAGATGTTCTTTGTATATTCTGTACTGTCTTTGTCAGTTATATGAGTTATAAATTATTTCTTCTACTCTGAGCCTTATCATTTTATTATTTTAATATTGACTTTTAATATTTTAAGTAATTGAATGTAAAATAAAATTTTACAGTTGTAGATTTTTGGGTCTTATTTAAGAAAATGTTTTTTGCCTTGAAGTTATCAAGGAATTTTAAAATATTTTCTTCTAAAGTCTGTAAAATTTGATGTTTTTATATTTAGTTTTAAAATCTACCTGGAATTTACTTTTGTGTATGGTTTAAGGTAGGGACCTTGTGTGAGTGTGTGTGTGTGCGCACATCTGTGCATGCGTGCCTGCATTATTTATTGAATAGTGTACTTTGCTTCCTTCCTATATGGCAAAATATCATTACAGAATGGCATACAGCCCTCTATTGTTGTATATATAAACATTTCTATTCTAATTTGTTTTATGTAAATTGATGCCTCTATTTATATGTTACATATTTCTTTATATATCTAAAAAGATTAGTATTTATGTGTATGTATATATTTATTTATAGTTAGGTCATTTCCTAGATCCTGTATCTATGATTCACTCTAGACGGCAGCCTGGGCGCTATTGTTTCTTTACAAAAAATTATTATTTTTATGGATACATAGTAGGTATAAATATTTATGAAGTACATGAGATATTTTGATAGCGGTATATAATGTGTAATCATCACATAAGGGTTAATGGGATATCCATTACCTCAAGCATTTGACCTTTTCTGTGTTATGAACAATCTAGTTGTATTCTTTTAGCATTTTAAAATGTACAATAAGTTACTTTCAACTGTAGTCACCCTATTGTGCAATCAAATACTAGGTTTATTGATGGATTGATTGATTTTTAATTTTTTCAGAGAAAGGGTCTTGCTCTGTCACTCAGGCTAGAGGGCAGTGGCAGGAATATGGCTTACTGCACCCTCTAGGTCCTGGGCTCGAAAAATCCTCCTGCCACAGCCTCCTGAGTAGCTGGGACTACAGGCACATGTCACCACTCCTGGCTAATTTTTAAAGTTTGTTTTGTAGATATGTGACTTGCTATGTTGCCTAGGCATAGGTATCAAACTCCTGACCTCAATCGATCCTCCCTCCTTGGCTTTCCAAAGCACTGGAATCACAAGTGTGAGCCACCATGCTCAGCCTTTAAATAGTAGATCTTATTTATTCTCTCTAACTATATTTTTGTCCCGTTAACAATCCACTCTTTCCTTCCACACCATCCCCCACTACCCTTCCCAGCCTCTGGTAACCATCATTCTACTCTCTATCTCCATGAGTTAAATTGTTTTCATTTTTAGTTCCCACAAATGAATGAGGACATGTGAACGTTGTCTTCAGCACCTGACTTCTTTCACTTAACATATTGTCCTCCATTTCCATCCATGTTGTTGCAGATGACAGGATCTCATTCTGCTATTATGGCTGAGTAATACTCCACTGTGTATATGTACCACATTTTCTCCACTGTGTGGATAGAAACTTAAGTTGCTTCCTCTATTGTTTCTTGAGGAAAGGTATAATTCAAAATATTTTGGAGGTTGAATCAATACTGAGGCCTGGGAGTCAAATTACACAATTGAATGAAATACAATTAATTAAATATTTCTGACAAAGTTTGATACTATAAAGTGTACCATAGGCATGTATTAACTTATTTCCATGAATAAGTAAAATTATCTGAAGAAGAGAAACCATGGGGGTGAGATTTAGGGCATTATATTTAGATAATAATATTAAATTTTTTATTTGCATTAATACTTGATGAAGCCCTCAGTAAGAGGCATTCAGCATAATCCCTCCAGTACCATTGAACATTCTGAGACATTCTGTTACCTAGAATGTGACAGTCAAGTGAGAAAGTTGGAACAGCTTGTTTTTTCCTAAGATAATAAAGGTGTGAGGAAGAATGCTCAGGAACATTTGGTTCAATCTCAGTCAGGAACACTGAGACTGTTCCGCTGATTACTTTGTTTTATTTGTTCCCTCAGGAGTCCGCCTTTAAAAAATCTTTCAGAGAAGAAGTGTTTTTTCCTTCACTTCGGGAATTCTACATGAGGGAATGTGTGGGAACAGAACTGGATCACAGAGGCTCCAACAAGCTGCATCCCCCTCTGCACACCCCACTAGGTCCTAAGACTCCTGAGGCACACATCAGACTCCCAAAGTCAGGAAGTGCGGATGTGAGGTAGTTTGAAAATTCTCCCTTGGTAATTCTAATATGCCTTCTTTCACCTTGCACTATCTCACTCCCTACTCCCTCCTGAAAAATCACTCTTCCCATGCCAGTAGTTAACAACATAACTCTTCTATGCTGAAAAAGGAATGCAGTTAAAATCTTTAGGAATTTATGTTGGGAAAAGGTGCTGGGCTGAAAAATGTAGCCTTACATATATCTGAATATATATATCATAGATTTTCATTAGACCTAAGAGCTGTTTTAAATAGGGTTTATATTTCTTTAGGAATACATCAAGATGATGGGCAAGTGCATGTATTTTTGGTTGTCCTGGGAGACCTAAGTGTGTGCTTCCACTGCAACCACTTCAGCTTCACTGAAGTAGTGCAGAGCTGAATGACTTGGATTCCGAACATACCGGCTCATTCAGCTAAGTGAGACATATTAGCAATTAACATACACATTTGCACTTATAGACTTAGCCTAGTAGATTTTGATGCCACCTGGAGTTATGCTTACATTTTTTTTCATTCTATTTATTGTAATTGATAAGATTCTGCCTTATACACAGTCCTTTTTGACACTGAGTGCCATTGCTTTTAATATGCAAATCTGATACTTTCTCCTTATCACATATACTTCTTAATGCAAAGAAACTGATTTCTGATACTTTTTGTATATTGTTCTCAAATGAACAAATGACATTTAGACCTCTAGGTGCTGTCCTTTCCTTTCCTATTTGTGAAAGAAGTCACTTTAACAATTCCTTAAAGCTACTGCTACAAGTTAATGTAAAGAACCTCTATCAGCACACTCTTCTTAAATTCCTTGATCATTAGTTGCACTGAATAATACGTCTTGCCATAATCACTCTTTCTCAGTTATTAAGGATATCTAAAATACAGGATAAACTTTTACCACAAACTTGGATTAAGAAGGTGAATTAGCTCAAGTATCTCAGGGTGTGTTTATCAAATATTAAGCATGTAGGCAATCAGAACTCTTAAATAATCTGTGACTGTCAAATTAATGTAAATAAACAACAGTCTTTATTCTCCCACAGGACCACATTCAAAACTGTGGAATGGTGCATCATATTTCAAGTCTCATAGCTTCCCTTTTGTCTTCACTTCCATCCTCATTAAGGTCCTTACTAGAAGCATCTCAGTCATTTGTTCCTCTCCCGAGGCTTGTTTTCATGCGCTGTTGACACTAAAACTTGAGGCCAGGCAAAGAACCTCCTCTGAACCATCCCAGCAGAACTGCCATTGTTCTGTGACCCTACTGGAGGCCACACAGAGACCATTAGCTGCCTCTCACCTTCCTTGTTCTGTACCTTTAAACACATGACAACCCAATCCCCCTCCCCCTACAATCTCCTTTTCCATTTTTCCTTAAATTTCTGAGATGGTCCTTGAGAATTTCTCTGTAGTACATTTTTCACTTCAGTCCATTATACACTGAGGTAGTTTTCCTTATGGTGTTTTAAATTGAACATGGTAAACATAATGTCTAAGGATAATGAAGAAAAAGGGAGAAAGTTTTGCTTAATCTATAGACTGATGACTATGGAGATTTCATTTTATAACATACAGCAAAATAAGGAAAATTCTTAAAGAAAAGTAATTTAGAAAATAAAATAGAAAGTCTAAATTAATTTCATGGTGTAACAAAAAGTTTAGACTTTGATAAAAGTCATCCCAACACCACATCCTTTATAATATGGAACACAAAATCTATTGGAGAAAGGTCAGTTCGAATTTACACAGAGCTTAAGACCCCAACTACTTTTTATATTGATGTTCAACATTGTTAGAATATCTCTCATCGCCGAAATGAGAGATGAGGAATTCAGGAGTTTGAACTGGTGACAGCCTCTTCTGGGGCGGGGTTGGCTCTAGGCATTGTATATGTCTGACTCAGCCACTATAGCATTGTGTATATACCTTGGGATTAATGACCGAGACTTTAAATATAAAATAAAAAGCTGTAACACTGGGAGGCCACAGCTACAGTAACTTGGGACAAACATAGCTGAGACTAACCCTGGGAGCTGAGACTTTGCTTTTACCTGTACACTCTGAGAAGCTACCATCTGATCAGAAGAGATATCACTATTGCAGTGAATAAGGTCAGCATGTAATCTTCCTGTTTTCACAGCAGCACCATACGGCAGTGACAGCGCCTTCTGCAAGAAGAGAAACTCTAAACCGACTACAACAGTATCATTTCTGTGTTGAACCATAAGTCACTGAAAACCCACTGCAACCATGTTTCCATAATAGTAGCTGGAATCTCCAATTCTAGAAAGAAAAGGTAATAATTCCTCTTATAATAAAACCTCAAAAATTAATTTCTTCTTATTAGAAAAACTATCATTTATGCTAATAGCACAAGGATAAATTTCCTAAATGAAAAGTCAAATGGAAGGATAATTGTTATCTACAAATATGATTTTTTGTGCCTATTCTCATGAATATATATATATATATATATATATATATATATATATATATATATAAATTTTCTTTTGAGATAGAGTCTCTGTTGCCCAAGCTGGATTGCAGTGGCACAATCTCAGCTCACTGCAGGCTCCACCTCCCAAGTTCAAATGATTCTCCCATCTCAGTCTCCCAAGTAGCTGGGGCTACAGGCACGCACCACCACGCCCGACTAATTTTAGTATTTTTTGGCAGAGACAGGGTTTCATCACATTGGCCAGGCTGGTCTCAAACTCCTGGTCTCAAGTGATTGGCCTGCTTTGGCCTCCCAAAGTATTGGTATTACAGGTATGAGCCACCATGCCCATCCTCATGATCATATGTTAATTTGTAGACAACATGTGAAAATCAAATCATAAATCAACTTCTTTATGTAGAAAAAATACTAAGGAGTAGTAATTTTCTTCACTGGGTGAAAGGATAGACAGGATAACTTCTAAGGCATTACTAACTAAGCTAAACATTGGGCATGAAATTTATTGATTTCTATATCCTTTTTAGTCTCTGAGAAGGCTTGCCCAAAGTGGGAGACTCCCTGGATTTGGGACTTTTCACTTTGGTTACAAGATCCCTTATAACATTAAGCGTTACCACCACCTGGCCAAGTACTAGCTATAAAAAGTCACAGAACTTTCTAATTAGGGGTGCTGTAAATGCTCAATAATTAATATGCAGCAGCTATCTGCACTGGGAGTTACATGGAATGGTTCTTAGTTTGTTGGTCCAGGTCTCAATGTTTAGATTCAGTAGCATCAATATAACTTGCCAACACAAAGTACTTCCAACTATATGCCATGCTCCTTCCCACACACATGCTGTCTAGCTTGAGGCTGCTGGGCAGACGTATGTGTCAAATATTGATGACAATTCACACAAACTTTGTAAAAGAACCACTTTTTCTTTCCCCTTAAATAATGTTGAAGTAACATACATGTAGCTTTGAGGAGGAGGCAGGCACATTCAAGCTCATGGAGAAGACTGATAGCCACAGGTAGGTACTCGTGAGAAGTGAATGTAAATCATCAGACAGAACATACTCAGGAGGCACTGTCTAGCATAGGTAAGCCTTGCAATTGTTATTTAATATGGGAAAAGCATAAGAATGAAGCCTGACAGATACGGCCTTAACCAAGTGATCAAAGTTAAAATCACCAGAGATAAATCACATTAATATCATCTGTCCTCTGACATGATGCAATGAGAAAGATGCTTCACCTAGTGGGGTTGTTTGTAGAAATTCATAACCTCAGTGTCATAATAAGAAATTGTGAGGCAAATGCAAAATGAAGGCCATTCTACAAAATGCCTAACCAGAACTCTTGAAACCTCACTGTCACACATTGTGACTTTAACAGAGAAGTATTGTTTCTAAGGGTGAATGAGCAAATTCGAAACATGGTGAGGAAGGAATGGAGATCCAGATTCTTTTAGTAAGGGAATGAAGAAATTGTTAGAATTACTAAAAATCATAACAAAAATATCACCACTCTTTGTAACACCACATAAGAAGGATTCTGAGCCATGAAAATGACTGTTCTCAAAATATATTCTCCCAGTATACCACTGCCATCCTTAAAAGATGAAGGCAACTATTCTTTAAAAGCCCAAAGGATCATGAAGCTAAACACTGGGATTTTAAAACAAAATGCTGCCAAAAAAAAAAACCAAAAAACAAAAAAAACAAAAAAAAAAAACCAACTTTAGAGAGGCCACTAAATATTCTAGGTAGCCTCTTTTAAAGGAACTGACCTAGTATGATGCTAGTAAACCATGTTTATGCTCAGTGAACTTTGTGGATTCCCTAAGCTGTTTTTTTTCTGAATGTTATGTTCTGACATCATGTAAAATATGTGTAACAAAAACACTGAGGGCAAAGAATCAAAACAATTTGGACAGATAACATCTTTGAGACAAGCTGATATTGCTTGCGTTTGAGAATTACAGAGGGAAGGAAGATGAGATGGGTCATTGGTGTCTTCCCACAACTTCATAAATCTGCTGACAATTGCCAAATTTGGAAAGTCAAGTGAAAACAGATGGGCAGAGTAAGAAAGATCAGAGGATATCTTTGACAGTCACTTCTGGTAAGAGCTCTGGGAAATCTGCTCATCTGAAGTCTAGACAATGTGATACAGAAGGTTTTGTGCCTGACAATTTTATCTGAAGTCAGGAAGGAAAAGAAGACCCTACTAAATCTTTGATAAATTGTCCTGTCAGTGTGTTCACAAATTGCGGAACATATTTCTTTTACCAGCTGTGCAAATGTAATATATGAGAGGCCATATATTAGTTTAAAGTTATAATTCAGTCACTTCAGAGACTCTTTGGAATATATAAACACTATACCTATTTCTTTTCTATTTTTATGATTGGCTGGATGACTCATTTTTAGGCTAGCGTCCAACCTAGACTGAAGGTGAGCTGTTCACTAGTTGGCACAGACTTTAGCACTGGAGAGAACTTTACCACTGGAACGAATCTTGGCAGTAACTTGCTAGCTGAGGAATTGTGGGCAAGTCAGTTAGCTTCTCTAGGCCTCAGCTATCAGAGGAAGACAAGAGTGGGTTGAGTGTTGTGTGTAAGACAGACATAGATATCAAGAATGATACCAGTTTTTTGACTTGAGCAACTGGAAGGATAAAGTTGCCATTCATAGAGGTAATGGTTTGAGGCTGGGAATCAATGTTTGGGGTTGGTGCTCAGTGTTGGCTATATTAGATGTAAGATGTCTAGAAGACACCCAAATGAAGTTAAGTAGGCAGCTGGATAAGTTTAGAAAGAGGTTGGGAGAGAGATAAATATTTGGGAGTTGACAGCATATGGATAGTAATCAAAGCCATCACTAAGAGACTGAGTGCAGGTAGAAAAGAAGCATTCTGAGGATAAGACATTGGAGACCAAAAGAGGAATCTATAAAGAAGTGGTAGGGACAAAATTTGGAGTGTATTTAAGACAATGAGAGGTGAAAGGAAAAAGAATTGGAGATGTTGAATATACATTTTAGGAGTTTGCTGCAAACAGAGCAAAGAAATGGGGCTGTAGCAGTCAGTAAAAGGGGCAGGCAACTTTTTTGTTTTGCTTTTGGCTGTGAAAAATAGCAATATTGGTGAGCGGATAAAAACATTTCAAAGGTTTTTGCATCCAGGCAGTATGGCTCCAGACAGCATGCTTTTAATGTTGTGATCTACAATTCTAGTATGATAGGATATACATATCCAGCATGAAAGGAAGGATCAGTGATAGAGGACAGGAAATGGAGAAATGCTGGGAAATGTCCTTGGGCAGCCACAGAGGAGGGGGATCTCATTTAGTTCTGCTAGGAATAGAGACATTTCTAGATTTTTAACTGGAGAGAAAGAAGGCAATATGGGCACAGAGAGAATTAGGTGGATTGTTGTGGTGGGGGACATTCTCTTTTAAGAGAATCATCTAAGAGTAAGAGTGAGAAAGAGCTGTTAGAAATTTGAAAAGAGGGCTGGGTGCAGTGGCTCACGCCTGCAATCCCAGACCTTTGGGAGGCCGAGGCAGGCAGATCACGAGGTCAGGAGTTCTAGACCAGCCTGGCTAACATGGTGAAACCTCGTCTCTACTAAAAATACAAAAATTAGCCGGGTGTGGTGGCACATGCCTGTAATCCCAGCTATTTGGGAGGCTGAGGCGGGAGAATTGTTTGAACCTAGGAGATGGAGGTTGCAGTGAGCTGAGATTGCACCACTGTGCTCCAGCCTGGGCGACACAGCAAGACTCTGTCTCAGGAAAAAAAAAAAAAAAAAAAATTGAAAAGAGAAAAGCAGTTAGGAGAGTAGGAGAGTGAATAATTAGGAAAATACGATATCCCGTTGCTGGGCAGCTCTAAAGGCCCTCTCCAGGTAGTGCTTAGAACACACAGAGGATTAGTTCTTTTAATTTATGTAAACATTTCAGCCTTCCACATCATCTAAAGAGCTTTCAGATAATTATAAGTCTTGAAACAGCAATGCTCTACTGAGACTAAATTTCTATCAACTTTATCATTTGTGTTGAAGTATACGTTTGATCTGTACTAGAGCTAGAAATATAGTTAGAGCTCATGCATTGTAGTGGGCACCAGGCCTTGTCTTCAAGGTCAAAGATTAAGAAATACTTGATGTAAATAATTTCTATTTGGATATGAATTAAACATTTCCAACTAAACACATCCAAAACAGAACTCTTTCATCTGTTTTCCTCATCCTCCAGCCTTCCTGCCTCCTCTCCCATCTCGTTTTGAAGCTCCTCAATCTCAGCAAATGTTACTACCATTCATTCAGTTGCTTTTGCCAAAACACCTGTCAATATGCATTCAAATTATTTCTCAAAAACTCTTCCTTCCTTTCATTCTCACTTATGTTACCATGACTCAAACCACTCCACTTAGATTACCATAAACTCCTAACTGATCTCTGTGCTTCTACTTGTGGCTCTGCTACAAGCCACAAACAAGGCAGAGTGGTCCATGTCACCCTGTTTGTTTATTGCCCTCCAGTGGTTTCCCATTGGAGGAAATAAAATAAAGATTCTAAATCTTTATTTTATAATAAAGATTTATAATAAAATATTTATTATAAAATATTTAAAATAAAATCTTTATTTTATTTTATAAAGATTCTAAATCTTTATTTTTAATATTTTAAAATCTTTATTTTATAATATTTTATAATAAAGGAAATAATCTAAAGATTTTTAGAATAAAATCTGTACTTTGCCCACATGGCCATGTCTGAGCTTGCTTTTCTGCCTGCTAACTTCAGCGTGTCCCACATATGCGTCATTTACTAGATTTTAGCCATACAGGTCATCTTTTTTTTTTTTTTTTTTTTTTTTTCCTTTCAGTATTTTGTACAAATTAAGTGCATTCCTGTCTCAAGGACTTCATAACTATCTTTCCTTTGCACAAATCCTAATCTCTCTGCTCTTTGCATAGCTAGTTTCTTCCAATAGTCTTCCAAAGATATTTTTTTTTTCCTCAGCTCAAATGCTATTTCCTCAAAGAAATCTTTCCTGACCATTCTGTTTCCTGGTGCTACTAGAAAGAAGTTAGTACAGGAATCTTGTCAGTCGCTAAAACAGTGCCTGGTACATAAGGGTCATCCAGGAAATAATTTGAAATGCTGATGAAAAGATGAAAGCAACACATGGATACTTTGTGCCTTTCAAATTTGTTATTTGATTTATCTGTCAGGAAACTATCTTGTTGAGTCGTGAATGAGTGGTGGATGATTTTGTTGAACTGTAAATCATAGAGTTAAATGTAGGCTCTCTGGGACTATACCGCCTGGATGCAAATGACTGGCTCTATATAAGCTTGGGTGAGTTACTTAACCTCTCTGAGTCTCAATTTCCTCATCTGTAGAACAAGGTCTAGTGATAGTAATGCATACCTATAGTGTTTTTTTAAGGATTAAATGATTTAATTTAGCATAGTGCATGGCATAGTAAGGACTCAGTAAATATTACCTAATATTAATTTTTAATTCATGAATAACTCATATTATTTCCTATTCAAAAAATCAGTAGCTGAGAGAAAATAAAAAATGATGTAAATAGCTTTTCATAGATATTTGAATATGCTGCATGTTAGGAAATAAGTGAATTTAAATTATCTTAAAAGTTCCCCTTTGATGAAACTAATATATTTATGCAGAAAAATCACTGGCTCAACAAAATATTAGCAAGTCAAATCCAACAATGTATAAAAAGAATTATATACCATGATCCAGTGGGATTTATTCAAGGTATGAAAAACTGGTTCAGCATTTAAAAATCAATTTATGTAATTCATCACATCAGCAGGCCAAAGAAGAAAAATGGCATAATAATATCAATAGATGCCAAAAAAGCACTTGACGAAATCCAACACCCTTTCATGATAAAAACTGTCAGTTAAATTAGAAATCGAGGGGAACTTCCTCAATTTGATACATAAAGAATATTTACAAAAAACTCTACAACTAAAATCATACTTAATAGTGAGAAACTAAAAGGCTGACCGCTAAGACCAGGAACTAAACAAGGATGTCCCCTCTTAACACTCCTTTTCAGCATCATATTAGAAATCCTAACTAATGAAATTAGAAAAGAAAAGGAAATAAAAGTATACTTACTGGGAAGGAAGAAATAAAACTATTTTTTTGAAGATGATATGATTGTCTATGAGGAAAATTCAAAAGAATCAACAAAAATCCTCCTGGAACTAACAAAGGATTACAGCAAGGTTGTGGGATACGATGTTAATATATGAAAGTTAACTGCTTTCCTACTTACCAGCAATTAGTAAGTGGAGGTTGAAATAAAAATGCAATATCATTTAAAATAGCATCTAAAAAATACTTAGGTATATATCTAAATCTAAAAAAATGCACAAAATCTACATGAGGAAAACTAAAAATATGATGAAAAAAATCAAAGAGGAACTAAATAAATGGAACACCATTCCTTGTTCTTGGATAGGAAGACTTAATACCATCAACATGTCAGTTCTCCCTAACTTTGATACATAAATTCAGTTCACTTTAAATCACAATCCCAGCAAGTTATTCTCAAGTTTATTTAAAGAGGCAAAAGACCCAGAATATGAACACAATATTGAGGGAGAAGAAGAAAGTTGAAAGTCTCACACTACCCGACTTTAAGATTTACTGTAAAGATACAATAATCAAGACAGTGTGATAGTGACAAAAGAATAGGCAAATAGATCAATGCAGCAGAATGGAGATCCTAGAAATAGACTTACATAAATAAAGCCAACCGATCTTTCACATAGGAGCAAAGGCAACACGATGGAGCAAAGATAGTCTTTTCAACAAATGGTGAGCAAACAACCGGACAGCCACATTAAACAAGTGAGTCTAGACACATACCTTACACAAACATGAAATCAAAATGGATTACAGACCTAAATGTAAAATGCAAAACTATAAACTCCTAGAATATAATGTAGGAGAAACTCTAGATGACCTTGGATATGGTGATTACTTCTTATCTATAACACCAAAGACATGATCCATGAAAGAAAGAATTGATAAAACTGAAATTCATTAAAATGAAAAGCCTCTTCTCTGTGAGAGACAATATCAAGGGAATGAAAAGACAAGCCACAGGCTGGGAGAAAATATTTGCAAAGATATATCTGATAAAAGACTGTTATCCAAAACACAGAGAACCCTTAAAACTCAACAACAAGAAAACTAACAACCCAACTAACGAATGGTCCAAAGACCTTAACAGATACCTCACTAAAGAAGATATACAGATGGCAAGTAAGCATGTGAAAAGATGCTCCACATCATATGTCATCGGGGAATTCAAATTAGAACAACAATGAGTTACCTTTACACGCCTGTTACAGTGGCTGAAATCCAGAACACTGACAACACCAAATGCTGGAGAGGATGTGGAGAAACAGGAACGCTTATTCATTGCTGCAAAATGGTATAGTCACTTTGGAAAAGGGTTTTCTATTATGAGTTGGACAGTTTCCTACGAAACTAAACATACTCTTACCATAAAACCCACAATCATCGCTCCTTGGTATTTACCCCAAAAAGCTGAAAATGTGTGTCCACACCAAAATCTGCACATGGGTGTTTGTGGTACCTCTTTTCATAATTGCCAAAACTTGGAAGCAAGCAAGATGTCATTCAGCAGGTGAATGGATAAATAAGCTGTGCTACATCCAGACAATGGAATATTATTCATTGCTAAAATGAAAAGAACTGTCGAGCCATGAAAAGACATGGAGAAAACTTAAATTCATATTACTAAGTGAAGGAAGCTAATCTGAAAAGGCTACACACTGTATGATTCCAACTACAATATAACATTCTGGAAAAGACAAATATACGGAGACAGTAAAAAGATCAGTGATTGCTAAGGGTTAGGGGTGAAGCAGGAAAGACTAGGCAGGGCACAGAGGATTCTCAGGGCAGTGAAAATACTCTGTATGAAGCTGTAAAGGTAGATACATGTCATTATGCATGTATTTAAACTCACAGAATGTACAATTGTCATTATGCATGTATTTAAACTCACAGAATGTACAACACCAAGAATAAGCCCTAATGTTAGCTATGGACTCCGAGTGGTAATGATGTGTCAATGTAGGTTCATCAATTGTACCAAATGAAGGGGGAGGCTGTGGAGGCAGGGTGTATATGGGAAATCTCTGTACCTTTGATGCAATTTTGCTATGCATCTAAAACTTCTCCAGGAGAGTCTAGTAAAAGAAAAAAGATTATTGACTCCCTGACTTCAGCTTTAAGACGAATTCAGTGTAATTTGGTGAAAACTCTAACTGTGTCTGGCAATGTGCCATAAAAGGCCAGTCCATAAAATTAAACTGATGATTAGGAAAACCATCTTGCTCAAATATTGTTAAAGCTGCTAGTGAGAGAGGCTTATCATACAAACTGACTAGGAAACTTTATAGAAGTGTTAACTATTAACTGTGATAGAAAACTATATTGCATATGTCTCCTTAAAATTTGTTTTACTATATGTAAATCATTGTTTTAAATTGTGCGGGGTGAATTAGGACTTGTTTTTTTAAGAAAAGAAAGTCATTAACACTAGTCATCAAAATGTTACTACAAATCTCAATATTAGAGCAAAACATAATCACTAGCTTTCGGCACAAACTTGTTTTCAAAATAGATTCGAATTTCAAAATTAAAGGGAGAAGAGAAAGCTAAAGCTTGGTCACCAGGGGAGCCTTCCAGCTTACTTAGGTTTTATTCTTTTTCTCTTTTGAGAATACAAGAAGAAAAGACCTGAGGTACCATTTAGGACACAACCCTTGGGCAAAAAGGGTTTTCTATTACAAGTCTATATTGAAATTCAAGTGGGCTCAGAAAGTCAATGCTTGTTTTCTGAAAAGGCAGACAAAACGGTTCCTGGTAGCCTGCCCAGCATTCAGACTCTGACCTCAGCCCTACAGCAGAGCAGGCTCACGTCTGAAGAGTACTACAGGTGCCAGACCAAGATCTACTTAGCTGAATAGGTGTTGAAGAGGTTTGCAGCAATATGCATTACCACAGCCAGGACAAAGGAAGCAGGAAGAAGATGGTAATTATGCAGAGATTTCCAAGCAATTGAAAATAATAAAAATGTATATAAACTCTCTTAAGTTCAGTGGTACCTAGTGTTGATATAGGAGTTAAGAAGAAATCACTTAGGCAGATGGTAAGGGTATGAGAGTCCTCGATAAGGCTTTCCTTTTTAATGAAAAGCAGCTCAAAATCATTTTCTAACAAAGAGCAGCATGTAAAGTCAGGCTGCAGACATAAGACAAGCAAGCTGGGAGCTTTCACAGGTGAATGCCAGGCAGAAACTAAGGACTAGACATGTTCAAGACGGCAGCTCCATCTTCCCTTCTCTTTGTCAGCCACGTATACAGTAAGAAGCAGACAAGATGGTGCAGATCAACTGCACTCTTCTCCAACCTCTCTCACTATCCCTCAACCTCTTTCTCCTTTCAATCTTGGTGCCACCCTTCAATCTCTCCCTTCTCTTAATTTCAATTCCTTTCATTTTCTAGTAGAGACAAAGGAGACACGTTTTATCCGTGGACCCAAAACTCCGGCGCCAGTCATGGACTCTAGAAGGCAGCCTTCCCTTGGTATTTAATCATTGCGGGGACGCCTCTCTGATTTTTCACCCACGTTCCATTGGTGTCTGATCTCCATGGGGGCGCCTGCCTTGATCATTCACCCATGTTCCCTTGGTGGCAAGTCAATTGTGGGGACGCCTGCTTTGGCTGCTCCCCACCCCCTTCTCCGTGTCTCTACCCTTCTCTTTAAACTTGCCTCCTTTACTATGGGCAACCTTCCACCCTCCATTCCTCCTTCTTCTCCCTTAGCCTGTATTTTCAAGAACTTAAAACCTCTTCAACTCTCGCCTGACCTAAAATCTAAGCGTTTATTTTGTTCTGCAATACTGCTTGGCCCCAGTACAGACTCGACAGTAGTTCCACGTGGCCAGAGAATGGCAGTTTCGATTTGTCTATCCTACAAGATCTAGATAATTTTTGTCGAAAAATGGGCAAATGATCTGAAGTGCCTGACGTCCAGGCATTCTTTCACACATTGGTCCCTCCCTAGTCTCTGCTCCCAATGAGACTCATCCCAAATCTTTCTTCTTTCTCTCCTATCTGTTCCTTCAGTCTCCACCCCAAGCTCTGAGTCCTTTGAATCCTTCTTTTCTATGGACTCATCTGACCTCTCCTCTTCTCCCCAGGCTGCTTCTCACCACGCCAAGCCAGGTCCTGATTCTTGCTCAGCCTGTGCTCCCCAACCCTATAAATCTTTCTGTCATCTCCCCTCCTCACACCTGGTCTGGCTTACAGTTTCATTCCGTGACTAGCACTCCCCCACCTGCCCAGCAATTTCCTCTTAAAGAGGTGGCTGGAGCTGAAGGCATAGTCAAGATATATTTGCCTTTTTCTCTATCAGACCTCTCCCAAATCAGCCAGTGTTTAGGCTGTTTCTCATTAGACCCCACTAAATATATACAGGAATTCCAATATCTAACTCTGTCCTACAATTTAACCTAGAGTGACTTAAATGTCATCCTAACTTCTACCCTCTCCACAGATGAACGGGAAAGAGTTTTTTCTCTGACCCAATCTCACGCTGATAACCACCGGCTTCATGAGCCAGACCTCCAGGAAGGCATTAGAGCAGTTCCCCGAGAAGATCTCCAGTAGAACTATCTGGCCGATTCCCCAGGTATAGCTAGGCGAGATTACATGGTTTCCTGCCTAGTTGAAGGGCTTAAAAAGGCAGCTTACAAAGCTGTTAATTATGACAAACTTAAAGAAACTACCCAAGGTAAAGAACCCAGCCCAGTTCATGGCCCGCTTAGCGACAACCCTTAGACACTTTACCGCCCCAGACCCAGAGGGGCCTGAAGGCCGTCTTATTTTCAATATGCATTTTATTACCCAATCCCCTCCTGGCATTAGAAAAAGCTCCAAAAATTAGATTCTGGCCCTCAAACCCCACAACAGGACTCAATTAACCTTGCCTTCAAGGTGTACAATAATAGAGTAGAGACACCGTATTTCTGAGTTGCAATTACTTGCCTCCACTGTGAGAGAAACCCCAGCCACATCTCCAGCACACAAGAACATCCAAACGCCTGAACCGCAGCGGCCAGGTGTTCCTCCAGGACCGCCTCCCCCAGGAGCTTGCTACAAGTGCCGGAAATCTGGCCACTGGGCCAAGGAATGCCTGCAGCCCGGGATTCCTCCTAAGCCGTGTCCCATCTGTGCAGGACCCCACTGGAAATCAGACTGTCCAACTCACCTGGCAGCCACTCCCAGAGCCCCTGGAAGTCTGGCCCAAGACTCTCTGACTGACTCCTTCGCAGATCTTCTCGACTTAGCGGCTGAAGACTGACGCTGCCCCATCATCTCGGAAGCCTCCTGGACCATCACAGATGCTTTAGGTAACTCTTACAGTGGAGGGTAAGTCCCTACCCTTCTTAATCGATACGGAGGCTACCAACTCCACATTACCTTCTTTTCAAGGGCCTGTTTCCTTGCCTCCATAACTGTTGTGGGTATTGACGGACAGGCTTCTATAACTCTTAAAACTCCCCAACTCTGGTGCCAACTTGGACAATATTCTTTTACACACTGCTTTTCAGTTATCCCCACCTGCCTAGCTCCCTTATTAGGTCGAGAAATTTAAACTAAATTATCTGCTTCTCTGACTATTCCTGGGCTACAGCCACACCTCATCGCTGCCTTTTTCCCCAGTTCAAAGCCTTCTTTGCATCCTGTCCTGTATCTCCCCACCTTAATCCACAAGTATAGGATACCTCTACTCCCTCCTTGGCAACAAATGATGCACCCTTTACCATCCCATTAAAACTTAATCACCCTTACCCCCACTCAACGCCAATATCCCACCCCGCAGCACGCTTTAAAAGGATTAAAGCCTGTTATGACTCACCTGTCACAGCATGGCCTTTTAAAGTCTATAAACTCTCTTTACGATTGCCTCATTTTACCTGTCCAAAAACCGGACAAGTCTTATAGGTTAGTTCAGGATCTGTGCCTTATCAACCAAATTGTTTTGCCTATCCACCCCGTGGTGCCAAACCCACATACTCTCCTATCCCAAATACCTCCCACCACAACCCATTATTCTGTTCTGGATTTCAAACATGCTTTCTTTACTATTCCTTTGCACCCTTCATCCCAGCCTCTCTTCACTTTCACTTGGACTGACCCTGACACCCATCAGACTCAGCAAATTACCTGGGCTGTACTGCCACAAGGCTTCACAGACAGCCCCCATTACTTCAGTCAAGCCCAAATTTCTTCCTCATCTGTTACCTATCTCGGCATAATTCTCATGAAAGCACACGTGCTCTCCCTGCTGATCATGTCCGGCCAATCTCCCAAACCCCAATCCCTTCTATAAAACAACAACTCCTTTCCTTCTGAGGCATGGTTGGATACTTTTGCCTTTGGATACCTTGTTTTGCCATCCTAAAAAACCATTACATAAACTCACAAAAGGAAACCTAGCTGACCCCATAGATCCTAAATCCTTTCCCCACTCCTCTTTCCTTTCCATGAAAACAGCTTTAGAGACTGCCCCAATACTAGCTCTCCCTGATTCATCCCAAGCTTTTTCATTACACACAGCTGAAGTGCAGGGCTGTGCAGTCTGAATTCTTACACAAGGACTGGGACTGCACCCTGTAGCCTTTTTGTCCAAACAACTTGACCTTACTATTTTAGGCTGGCCATCATGTCTCCGTGCAGTGGCTGCTGCCGCCCTAATAGTTTTAGAGGCCCTCAAAATCACAAACTATGCTCAACTCTCTACAGTTCTCATAATTTCCAAAATCTATTTTCTTCCTCACACCTGACACATATAATTTCTACTCCCCGGCTCCTTCAGCTGTACTCACTCTTTGTTGAGTCTCCCACAATTACCATTGTTCTGGCCCAGACTTCAATCCGACCTCCTACACCTCACCCCCATGACTGTATCTCTCTGATCCACCTGACATTCATTCCATTTCCCCGTATTTCCTTCTTTCCTGTTCTTCACCCTGATCACACTTGGTTTATTGATGGCAGGTCCACCAGGCCTAATTGCCACACACCAGCAAAGGCAGGCTATGCTATAGTATCTTCCACATCTATCATTGAGGCTACTGCTCTGCCCCTCTCCACTACCTCTCAGCAAGCCGAACTCATTAGCCTTAATTCAGGCCCTCACTCTTGTAAAAGGACTATGCGTCAATATTTATCCTGACCCCATATCCTGCACCACCATTCTGTTTTATGAGCTGAAAGGTTTCCTCACTACACAAGGGTCCTCCATCATTAATGCCTCTTTAATAAAAACTCTTCTCAAGGCCACTTCTAAAGAAAGCTGGAGTCATTCACTGCAAAGGCCATCAAAAGGCATCAGATCCCGTCGCTCAGGACAATGCTTATGCTGATAAGGTAGCTAAAAAAGCAGCTAGCGTTTCAACTTCTATCCCTTATAGCAGTGTTTCTCCTTCTCATCTGGTCACTCCCACCTACTCCCCCACTGAAACTTCCACCTATCAATCTCTTCCCACACAAGGCAAATGGTTCTTATACCAAGGAAAATATCTTCTTCCAGCCTCACAGGCCCATTCTATTCTATCGTTATTTAATAACCTCTTCCACGTAGGTTACAAGCCGCTAGCCCATCTCTTAGAACCTCTCCTTTCCATCATGGAAATCTATCCTCAAGGAAATCACTTCTCAGTTGTTCCATCTGCTATTCTACTACTCCTCAAGGATTGTTCAGGCCCCCTCCCTTCCCTACACATCAAGCTCAGGGATTTGCCCCTGCCTAGGACTGGCAAATTGACTTTACTCACATGCCCCAAGTCAGGAAACTAAAATACCTCTTGGTCTGAGTAGACACTTTCACTGGATAGGTAGAGGCCTTTCCCACAGGGTCTGAGAAGGCCACCACGGTCATTTCTTCTCTTCTGTCAGACATAATTCCTCTGTTTGGCCTTCCCACCTCTATACAGTCCGATAACGGACCGGCCTTTATTAGTCACATCACCTAAGCAGTTTCTCAGGCTTTTAGTATTTAGTGGTTCCTGGTTTTACCTCAAACTGCCACCCTTAAGTCTCTCTTTAAGTGGATAGAAGACCTTCAGTGACAAAGTACACTCCAATACTTTCACCTTGATGAAATCCTATTCCTTACCTTTATACCTACTCTTATTCTGGTTCCCATTCTTATGCTGCCCTCTACCTCTCCCCAGCTATCTCCACCACCCTATCAATCTCACTCACTCTCTCCTAGCTGTTTCTAATCCTTCTTTAACAAACAATTACTGGCTTTGCATTTCTCTTTCCTCCAAATTCAAGGAGGCCCTGACTTACTCACTGCTAAAAAAAGAAAAAAAAAAAAAAGTGGAACTCTATATATTTTTAAACAAAGAATGTTGTTTTTACCTAAATCAATCTGGCCTAGTATATGACAACATAAAAAAACTCAAGGATAGAGCCCAAAAACTCACCAACCAAGCAAATAATTACACTGAACCCCCTTTGACACTCTGTAATTGGAAGTCCTGGGTACTCCCAATTCTTAGTCCTTTAATACCTGTTTTTCTCCTTCTCTTATTTGGACCTTGTGTCTTTCGTTTAGTTTCTCACTTCATACAAAACTGCATCCAGGCCATCACCGATAATTCTATACGACAAATGCTCCTTCTAACAACCCCACAATATCACCCCTTACCCCAGAATCTTTTTTCAGTTGAATCTCTCCCACTGTAGGTTCCCACGCTGCCCCTAATCCTGCTCAAAGCGGCACTGAGAAACATCGCCCATTATCTCTCCATACCACCCCCAAAAATTTTCACTGCCCTAACACTTTACCACTATTTTGTTTTATTTTTTCTTATTAATATAAGAAGACAGGAATGTCAGGCCTCTGAGCCTAAGCTAAGCCATCATATCCCCAGCGCCCTGCACGTATACATCCAGATGGCCTGAAGCAACTGAAGATCCACAGAAGTGAAAATAGCCTTAACTGATGACATTCCACCATTGTGATTTGTTTCTGCCCCACCCTAACTGATCAATGTACTTTGTAATCTCCCTCACCCTTAAGAAGTTTCTTTATAATTCTCCCCACCCTTGAGAATGTACTTTGTGAGATTCACCCCCTGCCCTCAAAACATTGTTCTTAACTCCACCGCCTATCCCAAAACATATAACAACCAATGATAATCCCACCACCCTTTGCTGACCCCTTTTTCGGACTCAGCCTGCCCGCACCCAGGTGAAATAAACAGTCATGTTGCTCACACAAAGCCTGTTTGGTGGTGTCTTCATGCGACATGTGAAACACAAGTCATTTTTTTTTTTTTGTTAAAGGATTTTGAGAGAGCCAATTTGATGGATATGAGTGGTTCCTAAATAATACTTCATATTAATGTGACCAAAAATCTGAACATACTGAACTTTAAACAACAGAGAAAAAAAAAAAAAACAGAACTAATTTGTTCAAAGAAATTCAGGTAATTCAGGCTGATACTAGGTGTATGGATTGACTAGGAGCTACTAGAAAGCTGAATTTTCTTTCACCACTTGAATGTTCTACCTCCAATGGAACAAAAGATTTTAGAAAAATTCAACAGTTTCCAGTGAAAACAAAGCCACAGTTTCAAAGATGATTTGAAGTTTCTGAGTGCCAATTATCTTCAGTTTTTTGCAGGCATATTTCTTGAGCTAGAAGCTGTCTGAATTATTAGGTACCCATCTTTGATGGAAGAAAGGAAAATGAATCTTTAAATTCCTAGACTTTCACTTTTTGAAATGAGTGCATCAATCCTAAGAATATCCTTACGTTTTTGGAACTATGACCAGACTATAGACCTAAGTCCATGGCTTACATGTTCTCTTGCGTGAAATTGCTGAAATCAAAGTAAAAGCTAATATGACTTATAAAAAAAATCTTGAGTCACAAGTGAGATATTCTGTAATAGAATTCATTTCTTTCTACCTGCCACTGGGCCTCAAAAGTATGAAACTTTTTTTTTTTGTGGGGTGACATGATCTCGCTCTGCTACCCAGGATGGAATGCAGTGGTGCAATCCTAGCTAACATAACCTCCAACTCCTGGGCTTGGGATCCTCCACGTCAGCCTCCTAAATAGCTAGGACTACAGGCATGTGCTGCCAAGCTTGGCTAATTTTGTTTTTTCTTTTTTTGAGATAAGGTCTCACTATGTTGCCCAGGCTAGTCTTGCAGTCCTGACCTCAAGCAATCCTCCTACCTCAGCCTCAGGAAGCAGTGAGATTGCAAGCATGAGCCGCTGCACCTGGCCTAATGTTTTCAATAAACTTTATCAGAGTTAAATTATGAACAATATTGGTCCTATATGGTAAAGTTTTGTATACATAAATTCAATTAAACTTTTGGAATCACTTTGCATTATTTATAACATTCTATTATCAAGTTAATAAAAACGTCCAAAAGGCTCTGCTGAAAAAAGGATTTTGGTTGGGTAGCTCACTGTGAAAAACATCTTTCTGTCTTCAGTGAGAAACTGTTTTTCCTTTGTTAAGTTGCTTTATATAGTCAATAAAATTTAAGTCATCAAATATTATATAGTTCTTTGTCTTCAAGAATCGGTATATGTTGTTCTAATTAAGAAACGCCACTGAAGAGCTTCTAGGAAGTTTCTGCATTTTAGCAAACTTGAAACAAGAATACCTACATTTAAGTGAAACATGAGTACAATGCCCTGAGTTGGGGAAAACGTCCTGTAACATATAACATGAAGATTAATTTTGAGTAGTACAAGGGAAATGTCAAATTGGAACAAAGCAGTATCAGGAACTTAAGGAAAGAATCATTCATTTAAGCAGCTGTAGCCAGTGATCAGAGAAACAAAACTCTCTAAAAGAACAATAAATAATGCATGCTCTATCTCAAGCTAACTATGAGCATAAATGAGTTTGCAGATAAATCCCGGATTTCATTTACCTCTATCAATTGTCCTAATTTACGTGGTTTATCACTGTAATCCTAACACATAATTTTCAGTCTACGTGAACACACCAGAATAGCTGCTTCTAAAAAGGAATCATTTATTTATTTTCCATACTTAAAGACTCACAACCCAATGAATATCATATTACTAAAGTAAAATAAAATTTCTCCAAATGCGTTTTGAGACTATTTTTGTTTATATCTTTGTAGTTTTTAAAGACAATTTTATGTGGATCTTGGGATGAATAAATTGTTCACTATTGAATCTTTTTGTAAATTTACTCCTTTTTCCTCAAATAGATTTTCTAAATGTCATAACCCTACATTCATTTATTCTGTAAATGTTTATTGAGCACTTACAAAAAGCTAGTACCTATGTGTTAGGATTACAGTGCTAAACCATGTACATTTTATTCTTGTAGTTATAGAATTCGGTTTGGTGTGATTTTGTTTAACCTGTGCTCTGAGAAATGCTGAAGGTTTTAGGAGATCCCTCAAGGGACAATTGATAGAGGTAAATGAAATGGGAGGAGACGGGCTGGGAGTTCCTGTTCTGTCTCTTCTTGAAACTTCAATCAATTGCACATTTTCTTTTTACCCATTAGCTACTTTGAAAGATTTCAGTTGCATAAAAGATCCTGATGCCAACCCAGTGTAAAATTCACAATCTAGTTAGTCTAACTATTCCAAGTCCTACCTTTCCCAGTCTCTTTCATTTTTCACTTATTTATTCAAGCAACATTCGACGTTAGGGATTGTGTTGAATGTTACAATGGATCATAAGACATTGTCATTACATTCTTGAGGTTTAAAAATCGAACAGTACTTTATATGGTTTCAACTACCATATGACTAGGGGTACTGGGGTGACCCCTGCCAGGTTACAGCTATTCTGTGAAACCACTTGCAAAATTTCTGTGCCACTGAATTAAAGAGCATACTCCTGGGCCAGTGGAGAGACTTTTGGGAACAGCAGTTGCTGTGTACACAGGAGAATTATGGAGTATTTCCTACCTTGCAAATCAGTGGTACTCAACTTTTGTCATGTAGTGCCATCTGTTCACGCATAATGCATGCCAGGGATTTACTGAGATTTTGGCCGTCGAGACAAAGATGAACTAAAATCAGTTTCCAGGGATGAGCAATTCCTTTCGCATTAGTCATAATTCCTTCCTTTTCCCATGGTTGGTTGTAGCAGGTCACTGTGTTAGGACAGCCAGGCTGAAGTCTGCAGCTGCTACCTCACAGAGTGCTTTATTTTCTGCCCTTAGATTTTGAGTACATGTTTGCAGAACTGAACTGAATAGAAACAGAGGTCTTTCCTATACACATCTTTCAGCTGTTTATTAAGGTGCATGAGTCAGCACCTAATTGATGATTGTCTTTTATATCATGCCTGATGTGGTATAGGGATAAAGTTCCTTTATCGGCCTGGTACAGTGGCTTACGCAGGTAATGCCAGCACTTTGGGAGGCCGAGGTGGGCAGATCACGAGATCAAGAGATTGAGACCATCCTGGCCAACATGGTAAAACCCTATCTGTACTAAGAATACAAAAATTAGCCAGGCGTGGTGGCGTGTGCCTGTAGTCCCAGTTACTTAGGAGGCTGAGGCAGGAGAATTACTTGAACCTGGGAGGTGGAGGTTGCAGTGAGCCGAGATGGTGCCACTGCACTCCAGCCTGGTGACAGAGTGAGACTCCGTCTCAAAAAAAAAAAAAAAAAAAAAAGAAAAGAAAGTAAGTTTTTTTTATCTTTAAGCAGGGCTAACATCACTGGTAGAATGACTGGGTCAACTGAATGAATTGATCTGAGGGGACTCTGCCGGAAAGCATCTCTCCTCAAATACTCTTCTGGTTCTTAGAGTCAGCAATTCATTTTTTTCCCCTAGTAGTTAAAGCAGTTTGTCTGTAGGCATCGCTATTAATATATGGATCCCTCAGTCCCCATGCCCTCCTAAGGTGTAATTTATGTTATTATCATACATTTGAGTCTTATGAGTCTTACTTAATTCATCAGGTTGACTTCAGTTAAATATTTTTAATTAATCACAGACAAAACTATTTTAAAATTTGAAATGAAGGACATGTAAGTCTGTGTTGACTTTGAAACTTTTAAGAATTTTATAATTTTAAATCTAGAAACTTCCATTTAAAAATTTTTAATATTTCAGAAGTCAAAACATACATATGAATCTTTGACATGCCCTAAAATCACTGTGAGTTAAGTATTATGAAACTTAATTTGGCATGCTTATCTATTAATGAGATCTGAAGAATTGCTGGTTTATAATTGAAGTGATGTAACACTGAAGACATTTTTTTCAAGACTACGTGCACAGTTGATTCATTAAGTAATTTCTGTTTACTGTTGTGTTATCCTTCTCCACTTATAGAACTCAGTAGGACAAGCATGCTTGCTATCCTAGTTAAAAATAGATTAGCGATTAACTTTTGCATTGAAAGTCAAAGAGCCTATATATTTATCTGAAAATGGAATGTGAAGATGCAGAGATATAATTATGATGCATGGCTTATAAAATCTAAACATGCTTCTGAAAGGGTCAGTTCTTTCCCTTAATACCTTAGATTTTATTTTTGAAAGTATGGTGTCAAAAACTAGATTCTATAAATCAGTATGACTATTTATTTATTTATATTTCTTTGACAGTCTCTGAACATGAATATTTTCAATTAATATGCAAAACCAGCAATCAATTTACTCTCTATAACCTGTGAAGTACAGATCATTTAGCCTTTCTATTCAAAGTGCCTCAATTTGGCCTCCACTCTTGTTTACAATATTACATCCTAGTAAACTGCCACCCACACCTTCTATTCTAGTTAGACTGGTTCAGCAAACATGACATTTGTGTCTGTCCTCTGTTACTCCTCTCCAACAGACTGTAGTACTACCTTATTTATCTTTGCCCATTTATATCCTAACTGCCTTTCAAGCTGCCATTGAAGTCCTTCCCCATGCTTGACGTTTCTTTTGTTCTGCTGTGTACTACTTCTACCTCTACTCCATTTCCAAGTTCTTCTCATCTTGTATGTATTACTCATTTGGAATCAAATAACAATAGACATTTCCTGAATGCTAAATCCAAGCATTGTGCTAAGATTATTTCCTCATTTACTCCTCAAACCTAATCAGAAAAAGGTACCATTGTTATCCTAATTTTGATTACAAAACATCTCAAATAATTTAAATGTAGGCCACCATCTTAAACTGGTGAAACCTAGATTACAATGCATATTCTTATCTATTAAATAATGTTACCTTAAATTAGGAGCTAACCTTTCATCCATTTTAATCTTTTCCTCCTCGAGATTTTAAGTTCTTTTGGAATTTTGGAGGATTGCAATTTATATTTTCCAACCTCCCTGACACTGCCTGTCTCCTGCACATGGCTTTTAACATAGTGCTCTGCATTTGGTTGAATCTCAATAAGTATTTTTTCATTGAAGAAAGAAAATCATGTATCAGTGTACTTCTACATAGATTTATAATTTGTTTCTTTACCTTTTTTAGAAACTTATATTTTTCTCTGTAATAAGTAATTACTCATTAATATACCTCAGTGACATGAAATATTCAGTCTACGAGTGCCTTAAATATGTTACCAATTTTTTTTTTTTTTTTTTGAGATGAAGTCTCGCTCTGTCACCCGGGTTGGAGTGCAGTGGCACCATCTCAGCTCACTGCAAGTTCCACCTCCTGGGTTCACGCCATTCTCCTGCATCAGCCTCCCAAGTAGCTGGGACTGCAGATGCCCGCCACAATGCCCAGCTAATTTTTTGTATTTTTAGTAGAGACGGGATTTCACTGTGTTAGCCAGGATGGTCTCGATCTCCTGACCTTGTGATCTGCCTGCCTTGGCCTCCCAAAGTGCTGGGATTACAGGTGTAAGCCACCGCACCCGGCCTGTTACCAAATTTTTTACCCTGGAAACATTGAAATATCCTCAACTCTGGGAAACTTTATTAATGTAATCATAAGATAGACTTTGTATAGGATAAACCTTAGGCAAAATCCTATTCAGTGCAAAGTATGTTTACATTGTCATAGATCAATATTTTTTTTTAAAGAATAAATGAATGAATAATACCTAAAACCACAGAAGTACAACTGTACCAAAGATAGCGAAATTACATAGAATGGCTGTGTATATAACAATTTTTAGTGACCTTTGCCAATAAAACCTTGATACCATTCTTACAGAATCCCTTTAAAACGTCTTACTACTTATCATTATAAATATGGAACAAAATGTTTTATTCATCTGAAGCTAAACTGGGTGTATCTATGGTAGCACTGAAATATTATGTAATACAGTGTCAGCATTTCATCATATACGATTAATCTCATCTTACTTCCGCAGGGGCTGCTGAGGCTTCTTGTGTTGCATGGTAACTATCAACAAAAAGGTGTAAACAAAAGCACATTGCATCGCTTAGGCAGATAAAATATTCTTCCCTCCTAAGTCTATTTCTGATTCACTTTGGGGTGAATTGGTTATTAATTGGGTTGGCAGGCAGAACTTCTGCTAAAAAACATTTCCAAATTGAATAACTGTTTTAGGCTATTGGGGTGTCTTTGTGTGTGAAGAATCAGTATCTAAAGGCTATAATGGGAAGATTATTCATGTATAGGCAAATATGCTTATATTCCATTCTAGAATTAAAACATTAAAGACTCTTAAAGATACATATAACGATTTGTGTTGAAAATGCTTTCTGGCCCTTAAGCTGATAGTAATATATTATTTGTGGATACATCATTAATGCACATGGACTATTAACTCTACTCAAATGCCAGAGCTTCTTGTTGCATTAATTCTAGGCTGTATATATCATTGTTAATAATTATAGAAGTAAAAACCAGCCTATCATCTAGTTAGATATGAATTAAATACATCTGGTTGGATATGAGTTAAACTATAAACTCATGGTAGTGAAGGAAATAATATACTCTAAAATCCCAGATGGAGGCCTCATTTATATTCACCGGGGGTGATTCAGCTCAGAACTTCATCTCTGGTTCACATCCCTAACTCTCTCCATTTCACCACCAGATAGGAAATCTTGACTGTTAGCTCTCCTGCTGAGATTACTTACCGAGAAATCCTTACTTGATTATGGTAATACCACCTGACTTCCCTTGGGAAGACATTCAGATAAATTAAATATTCAAGAATTCATGAATAAAATGAAATCCAAAACATGTTCGTATTCATATGGTCTCCTCTTTTAAACAATATTTTAAAATATTGCCTCCTTATATCTATTTAAGCTGCTTTTAAATAAAGAGGAGCCACAGACGTTCCATGAATATTATTTTTATTTTTACTGAACATGCTTACTGGGAATACATGATATTATGAGTAGCTATTTTTAAATTTATATAAAAAACCCTTTCAGATTATCAATATATTTTTGAGTCTTTGCACTTGAGTGATATACATAATAATTAAACTCATGTTCTTCTGAAATTATTTTTTGTTAGAGACAAGTATTCCGAGAGTTTTTCTAAATGTATTTACCACAGTTGAAATTGTCTTTGAAATTTCATGTTAGGATAATTCAACAAGTGTGTTACTCTTAAAGGGCTGTGATGAATGGGAGAATATTACTTTTTAGCTTTGATATGAGTAACTTTGTCATATTTGGTGAGAAATAAAGTAAAAAGAACTTTGAGTTTTCCCCTCATTTGATACAGGAAACAAATGAAAAGCTTGAAAAACAATTAAAGAAACACACTAAAACTGTTTTCTACTGAGTAAGAGGATATATTCCAGGGATTTCAAAGCAGTTACAGGTAAGATCATTCATTCTCAGATATCTTGTGTGTGTCCTACTCACTTAGGTGGTATCCTACTCACTTAAATGCTGATCAAAGTCAGGTGACCCAGCAAGTGAGTGGAAGGAAAAAGTTGTTTTTAGACCTCATGTGGTACTTGTGTGTACTTCATGCTAAGAGTATACTCTCATTTCTTTACCTACGAATTATATAAACAAAATTTTAGATCAACATCAGATTGAATTTCTGTATTTCTTTTAGTTGATGTAATACTTGGGAAATGTGTTAAAGTGAGGTAGAGTTTGTGAAAAATAATAATGAAAGTATATGTAGGCTGGGCGTAGTGGCTCACGCCTGTAATCCCAGCACTTTGGGAGGCTGAGGTGAGTGGATCACCTGAGGTCAGGAGTTTGAGACCAGCCTGGCTAACTTGATGAAACCTTGTCTCTACTGAAAATACAAAAAAGAGCCAGGCGTGGTGGTGGGTGCTTGTAATCCCAACTACCTGGGAGGCTGAGAAAGGAGAATCACTTGAATGCTTTGCAGCGAGCTGCTGAGATTGCACCACTGCACTCCAGTCTGGGCGACAAGAGTGAAGCTCCATCTCGGTGAGGGGGAGGGCATGGAAAGGAGAAGGAAGTATATGTAGTATATAGTATAAAAGGTATCACTTATTTTGTAGAATAGTTTGTTATGATGGAGTTGGCTATAAAATATATTTCCATGAAGTAATCCTACATATTTCTAAGAGGCAAACTAATAGGATTTCCTACTTACTTCTATGTTAAACAATGAAGCATTTTCATTATAAAATCCCTTGAAATGTGATGAGAAAAAGACCTGAGCATCTGGTAACATGCCGGTGACATTATGCCTAATGTGACTTTTGCTTAGTTGAACATTACAGGAAGTTTTATATGTGAGATATTTAATTCAAATTTAAGAGTTTATCCTGTTTTTGCAGTACATTCCAATATCCCATTTCAACTATCAACTGCTTCTCTGCTCTTCCTTTTCCTCTTATGTCTCAGAAACAGTCAAAGCTCTTGAGCTTTTCTTCCTTGAGTAAGAAAACAGTGACAAATAGGCTCAATGCAAAATTAGTCTTTACCAGTAGGTCCTATTCATTCAGGTCCAGTAGGTCCTGGCCAGTTCATTGGCCAGGTTAATTAACTAATTTAGAGGGTCACCCACATAGTGTGATTAAAGAAGATACTGAGAAATAAAAGTCCTTTGCTCAGAAAAGGTAGTTCACTTATTGTTTTTTCATTGTGTCTATATTTCTCAGTATGATTTATTTCTTTGTATCTAGAAGGACTTTCAACTCTAAAAAATCTATTACTGAGAGACAATTAGTAATACTGTTTATTTTAGCAATATCAACAACTATGGCCTGGTGCAGATGAGTTGAGAACTTTCTCAGAGTAAAACATTCTAGGGAAGGGAACATAATTGGTTTAAGGGACTATTTTCATGTTTCTTTTATGAATGCTGTACATGACAGTATTTAATTAGATAGTTTTCAATGGCTGAGAAAAATACCCTGAAGTGCTTATAATTTTTTAAATATGTTGCTAGATTGTTTTTAAAGAAATTACTTGCAATAATGAAATGTATGTTTCAGGAAATGAAATGGAAATAGTCCAATTTCAGCCAACTCACAATTTAAAGAGGTCTTGTCTATTGTATTATCTTTTATACATCACGTCGCAAAATATTAGTTACTTTAAGATAGAGCTACCTTACGTAGAGTCAAAGCCCTTGTTAATTTGATTTGGATTTACTTGCAGTAAGGAATAACTAGAGTGGATTTCTTTGGAGGATTGCTTGCTTTGATTTTAATTTTGTATTAAAGCCCATTGGGCCAAGAAGCTTAACCAATACTTTCCCCAGGTGTAACACTTCTCTGTATTTATTCCCTAGTTTTCTCAGTTATTTCCTTACTGGAATTCAAAGCATATGGTAATTATAGAAATAAGTTATCTGACTATCATCAGCCTTGTGGGCTTCTTTGGAACAAAGGAAAAGGTGATAATATCATTTTCTGGAATCCATGGATGAAAACTGTAGCTATGTTTGCATTAGGAAAATAGTTACCCGAAACAAATAAACTTACCTTTGGGAGTTTCCAACTCACTTGAAGTGTCTACTCCAGGAGATCTAAATTTAGCAATCACCTTAAGATAGTTTTCATTTCCCTAGTTCTTGATTTGTATAGATTACTACATCTTCCACAAGTTGATTCTATGTAGTAAGTTTATTGCCTAAAATTGGCTTTCTCAGAAGTTACTTCTTTTACTAAGTTTACTTAAAAAAAATTTGTTAAGTTACATGACAAATTGAAAAATCAATGTGTGAAATTCTGGTAAACAAGCAATAAAAATGGTAAAGTGGTAATGTTGATTTTGGTAATGGTGCTTGTGTGTTTGGAAGGACTGTATACAATAGCAACATTTAAATTATTAATCTTTTTGGTACATATCTTATTAAGGAAATAATTTTCAGTTGTTATAAGAGTATATCACTTGGATATAAAACAAAAATTATTTTTTAAAGAGTTCCACCCATTATAGATTTTAAAAAAGTCATTGTTAAGCCAATGTTTCGAAGTCTGTTTATTTGAATAAATTATGAAGCTTTTGAAGTCTATCAATTGATATTGATATCAATGTATTAAAAGCTCTAGACATTCTATTGTCTTAAAATACTCAATTTTAATATCAATTTCTGATTGATACAGGACAGATGTAATTTTTATCACAATTTCTAGTTTAGGAAGCTATAGTCAATTATCTTTATAGTTACATATAATGAATCATTTCAGTTCCAGAAAGTATCTTAGGCTCCAAGTTTAATTCGTTTCTCAGTCTATAGTAAAATAACCTACATTTGAATCTCGGCTTTTGCTCTTAGTTAATATTATTGTGACTTCAAATAAGCTAAGCTGTGGCTAACGTTTTCTCATCTATAAGACAGTTGACAAGAGTACCCATTTCGTAGGCTTACTGTGAGGACTAAATGTATTAATTAGAATTAAGTCTAAATTTCTGAGTACCATGCCTGGTACATAGCAAGAGGGCATTAAAGATTAACTGTTATTATTATTTGATTATGGCGAGTGTATTACTGAATAATGCTGGAGGCAGAGAGATTTAATTCCTAATCCTGGATTTAATTCCTAATCCTGGATTTTTTTAGTTAATGATGTTGAGTACGTTAGTTAACTTGTTTGAGTTCAATCTTAGTAGAAATCTAATAGAATTGTTGTGCTGAATAAGCTAGTTATTTAACTTATTAGTACATATTTTGTCATTATTAGATGTGTGATAAATGATAAGTCAAAAAAAGATGGTAATTAATGACAGAGAAGTAAAGTAGTTGCAGATAACAACTGTAAAATACTAGACTGAAAAGACACTGAAGACCATTGAAAAGGAAACAGAAGTCTGCAACTGGAATGGCTTTGAACACTTGCAATTGCAATGATTTTGAATTGTGAATATGCAGATTATGGGTCAAGAATGATGATCAATTATCACAGATATGGCTATGGAAAATGGTGGTGAAAATAAACTGCAGCCTTACCAGCTAATGATGCTAAGATCAATATGGGACTAGGTAAGTTGCCAGAAATTTAAAGGAAAATACTGAACAGCATAAAATCCCCAGAAAAAGTAAGACACAAATTCAGAACATAAGCTGTGTAAATTCATGTTTCACTAGTGAGCTACATATGTACAGAGATGAGGCTTAATGAAAAAGCAAGCAGATATCAAAGATAAATCCACTTTTAAAAATATAGGTATACAGATTTGAGTGGGAAACTTCTTAACTGAATGCATTTCTTGGCTGTGCACAGCACAAATGGCAGAAAGCTGAATCCGGATGGATTCAGAGTATCACTATATAGAGTACAAAGCCAGTAGAGCTGTTTCAAATTAGAGAGGAATTAATAGAAGTACCAAACCAGAGAGTGAGAATCATCTCTGCTCAAATGCTTGACTTACCACAGAACTTTGCAGGAACTGGAAGACTTACAGAGATCAGGCTACTCGCGAGGCTGAGGCAGGAGAATGGCGTGAACTCAGGAGGAGGAGCTTGCAGAGAGCTGAGATCACGCCACAGCACTCCCAGCCTGGGCGACAGAGCGAGACTCCGTCTCAAAAGAAAAAAACAAAACAAAACAAAAAACAAACAAACACACACAATAAAAACCGCTGCTATAAGACGCCATAGGCTACCTAACATAGGATGATGCAATATTTTTGTATGAATCCAGGCAAGTTAATGGCATACTAGAATAACACCCCAATAATTCTTGGAAGAACAATACAGGATTATAAGTAGCTATAACATACTATATACAATGTCCAGTTTTCTACCGAAATGTCTAAGACATGCAAAACCAAAACCAAAGCAAAACAAAATCCCCAGGAAATTGTGGCCCATGCTTAGGGAAAAAAGGTAGTTGATAGAAACTGACTCTGAGTTGACCCAGGTGTTGAATTTACTAGAAAAAAGACTTCTAAGCAGCGATTATACATTTTAAAATTAAACAAAATATGGTCAAATATTTAAAAGAATTATTTCTAAATAGAGAAATGGTAACTTCATCAAAATGCAAAATTTTAGAGCTGAAAAATACAGTAACTGATACTTTTTAAATGCTAGATAATCTTAACAGAAGATTGAAAGTAAAAGAAGAAAAAAATTGGCCGGGAGCAGTGGCTCATGCCGGTAACCCCAGCACTTTGGGAGGCCGAGGTGGGCGAATCACGAAGTCAGGAGATCAAGACCATTGTGGCCAACACGGTGAAACCCTGTCTTTACTAAAAATACAAAAAAATTAGCCAGGCGTGGTGGCGGGAACCTGCAGTCCCAGCTACTTGGGAGGCTGAGGCAGGAGGATGGCATGAACCTGGGGGGCAGGACTTGCCATGAGCAGAGATCTTGCCACTGTACTCCCGCCTGGGTGACAGAGCAAGACTCCGTCTCAAAAGAAAAAAAAAAGAAGAAGAAAAAAATTGTGAATTTGAAAAACGATTAATAAAATGTACACAATCCGGAACAGAGAGAAAAAGGTAAAAAATGTAAACAGAACGTCATAAACTTCTGGGACATTATGGAGCCGTCTAAGATACGTGTAATTGGAATTCCAGAAGAAGAGAAAAGAAACGAATTAGAAAAATACTTGATTAAATAATGCCCCAAACACCACAGTTTAAGCAAACATTAATCTACAGTTTTAAGAAACTCCACAAACTTGAAGATGAATAAACAGAGAATGTTACTCCTGGACACATAATAATCAAAATGCTGAAAGAAAAATATTGAAAGCAGCCAGTCCAGAAAAAAATGGGAGCTACAAATAGGGAAATTACTGATAAGATAATGATTTCTAGGTGTAGTGGCTCATACCTGTAATCCTAGCTACTTGGGAGGCTGAGATGGGTGGATCACTTGAGGCCAGGACTTTGAGAACAGCTGGGGCAGTGTAAGATGGTCCCTCCAAAAAAATAAAGAAAGAAAGAATATTACCTGGCGTGGTGCATACCTGTAGTTCCAGCAACTCAGGAGGCTGAGGCGGGAGGATTTCTTGAGCCCAGGAGTTCTAAGCTGCGGTGAACTATGATTATGCTATTGCACTCCAACTTGGGCCCAGAGTAAGACCCTGTCTCCTAAAATAATAACAATGACCAATTTCTTGGTGTACTGTGGAATCCAGAAGACAATGGAACAATAGATTCAAAGTGCAGAAGGAAAACAAAAAGCTGCCAAACAAGAACTATTTGTTCAATGAAGCTATTCCTCAAAAGTAAGCAAAATAAAGACATCTACAGATAAACAAAATGGAATTTTCTACACACCAGCACCACAAGATATGCTAAAATGAAGTTCTTTAATTTGAAGTGAAATAATATGGGGATGCCAACTTATATCTATAGGAAGACATGAAGAACACTAGAAAGAGGAAGTATGTAAAAAAAAACCGTATTTATATATATTTCTCTTCTTAATTTTTAAAAATATATGTGCCTTCTTAAGGGAAAATTATAATATTTTATTGATGGTTTTATGTTGTATGTAGATGTAATATAGGTGTCAACAGTAGTACTAAGAATGAAGGGTACATTGAACAAAATGGAAGGATGAGGATAAATTTCTATTTGTCTACATGTCCTTCACTAGTTTCCTTATGTCCAAGCCAACTGCTGTTTGTGAGCCAGCTGGTGACATTTAGGGTATAAATACCAGGAGGCTAATTTTGGAGTCATTGTCTCATTTACATCAAATATTAATTAGCTAAAGTCAACTCCTTTCTTTTTGTACACATACATATGTACAAATATATGTCTGTGTGTATTTTTGGTCGACTTAAAAACGTGATAATTTCTTAAATTGTGGAGGAAATTTGTACATATATTAACAATGTTTATATATATACACACACACATTTTCTCTATAATTTAAGAAATTATCACAGTTTCCAAAATCTACCAAAAATATGATAATGCTATTAAAGAAAATTTGAAACTATCAGAAAAAAAAAAAAAAAAAAAAAAAAAAAATTCTGTGAAAGGCTGATTAGCCATTATCTAAATTGTAGTGATTGTAAATAAAAGACTGTATTAAAAAAAACCACAAGTACAAATGCTGACCATAATAGTTTGTGTGTATATATGACCTAAGGTTTTTAAAAATTTAATTGACAATAATATTATATATATTTGTGGGGTACAATGTGGTGTTTCAATACCTGCATACATTGTGGAATAATCCAATCAAGCTGATTGACATATCTTCCACCTCCTGTACTTATCATTTCTTTGTAGTGAAAACATCTAAAATCCATTCTTGTAGCAATTTTGAAATATACAATACATTATTAACTATAGTCCCCATGCTGTGCAATGGATCATCGGAAGTTATTCTTCCTGTATAACTGAAACTTTGTGCTGCTGACTAACGTCTCCTCTTTCCCTGGTCAGCCCCTTCTCCCAGCCTGGTAACCATCGTTCTGTTACCAGTAGAGGGTCTTGACTGCAAATTGTCCAAGTTCATGGCGTTTTGAACAAAAAATTGGACAAAACGCACAGCAAAGGAAAGAAACAATGAAGCAACGAAAAAACGATAGCAGAGATTTATTGAAAATGAAAGTACACTCCACACTGTGGGAGCCGCCCAGCAGCCGGCTCAAGGGCCCAGATACAGAATACCCGCTTGAGGTTTTCCACTGGCAACTTGGTGTTTAATCTCATGTAAATGAAGTAGTGGCCGGGCATCAGTTTGATTGGTTGTGGACAGCGACCAAAGAGGCTAAAGTGAAGTTACAAAGTTACACTCCTATGCAAACATCTGATTGGTTGCAAAAAGCAACCAATCAGAGGTACTTTCAATTTCCCATCTGCCCCACAGAAAAGGTGGGGGTCTACAAAGGGAGTAGCTTCTGGTTCCTTTGTTACTTAGGTATGGAAAGTTAGGGTTTTCCTTTCACTTTAGTTCTAGAAGTCAGCGCGAAACGCCTTAAGTTCCCTGCCTCCAGACTCTATTCTCCGTCTCAATTCTACTCCCTACTTTTATGAGCTGGACTCACATGTAAGTGAGATCATGCAGTATTTGTCTTTTTGTGCTTGGCTTATTTCACTTAGCATAATGACCTCTGGATTCCTCCATGTTGTTGCAAATGACAGAATTTCCTTTTTTAAAAAAGCCGATTTGTGTGTGTGTGTGTGTGTGTGTGTGTGTGTGTGTATGTCACATTTTAAAAATCAATTCATCTGTTGATGTGCAATTCAGTTACAACCTAAAGTTATAAATGTACTGAGAAGTTTTAAAACCTAGGGGTACTAGTGCAACAAATTTAAATATGTTTTTAAACTGAAATAGAACAATATTTAAATGAATATCAATCCTTAGGGATAATCAGTACTCTTTTCTTGCTAAATGTAACGTTTTCCAATAAATATTTAATATTGCCTTATATGAGAGGATACTATGCCAGATTCTTAGGAGCAACCAAACCTATAAAGTGTGATTTTTGTTTTTAAGCTCATTAAATATGTGGTGGAAAGAACATGCATTTAAAAGGGTTAAAACTGTGTTTACTCAAGCATTTGTTTCAATATGTAGTTCTTAGAACACCTGCATTAAATTCACCTAGGACACTTATTAAAAATGCAGGTTTCTTGTCTCCAATCTACACCAGTTGAATCTCAGTCTCTGGAGGGATGGTTTCGGAATTGGAAATGTTTTAAAGCAACCCAGGTGATTCCAGTGTTCACCAAAGTGCTAATAGCCTTGGGTTAGAGCAGTGAGAAATGGCCTCCAGCTGGAACTGTTTCATAGTCAAGGTTGTACTTCCCCTGGCCCTTAATTGGTGGTTTGGATCTTCAGAGGTTGAGATGAGAGCCGGGGATATTACAAAAGGATGCAGGATATGAACAGCGTGCCAACTTATCTTCTTTTGGAAGAGTGAGTATTTTGGTTTGTCTCAGGTGTGGTGTTTAAAAACTACTGGAAAATTAAGTTGGTGTCATTTTGAGTGTGTCCTTGGTTTCTTTCTATCGATAAAAAAGAAAAGTACTTTTTATACCTGTTAACAATAAACCCTCAAGATAATGAAGTAATTTTAGAGCTACTTGAGCACCTTTGCTTTCAGGAGCTTCTTTCCCATGTATATATACCATACATTTTGGCTATCTTTGCTTTTTCTTTGTTAAGATATTTGAAAGTAAATATTAAACATCCTACTTTTTATTCCAAACACTTCACTATACAGATCTAAGAAGAAAATGCTTTCTTACCTAACTTTAGTATCATTATCAAAACAACAAAATTAATACAATTGTCTCATACTGTCTAGTACCTGGCACGTATTCAAATTTCCCCACTTTTCCCATATTGCTTGATACAGCTGCTTTAAACAAAAAAACAAGATGTAATTAAGCACCACTTTGCATTTGCTTTTGAAGTTGCTTTAAATCTAGAACGCTACTTTCCCTGCCCAAGTTTTAACCTAGAACAGTACTTTCTCCTTTCATTTTCTTTTTATCCCCTGTGTGGTAACTTTTGAATTACAACTAATAGAATCAAAGAGATTTTACCTCTTCCCCCACCCCTTTCATCCATTCATTTCATTCATCAGCTCCTTCCCCTTTTAGGGGATTATTTGTTGAGCCTCTTCTGTGTGCCACACATTGCACTTAAAGCTGGACACGCAAGAGGATAACATGGTGTCTTCTCTATGATGCGCCAGGAATTATCTTGAAGAAAACATTGTTCTTTGGATGAAAGTACAAGTTCCAAGAATGTCATTAAAAAATACACGCACAGATGCACACATGTACCCGTATGTTTAACAGATTGCAGCAAGTTTTAAACAGCATATAAAGTGGTTTTTGTTTATTAAAACCCCGTTTCTGAGTTTATAATACACAGCCATAACATTTCAGCTACAGTCCTGTCCCAAGTGCTGGAAAGTGTCAGGAAATTGAGAGATGTTCTTTTGCTCCTGGAGTCTTATCGAGCTTGAGGAGAACAGCTAATTGAGGAAAGCTAGCAGAGGGAGAACTTTATTTTTGCCCTTAAATGATCTTGTTTATATGTCAAAACATTTTTACTGATGTTGAAGGGTGCTCTGGAATACCCTGCAGCCCTCATCACATTGGGAGCTGTTCCTTTCCTCATCCATCTGGACCTTGGGGAGCTGCCTTAGGAATGAGCAATAGGAGGCCTTCCCTGGGAAGGTGCCCTCACTCATCACATAAGGGCATTTCGGTTCATGACAAACCGCAAATACAACAGTTGTCTCATAAGATGATAATGCTATATTTTTACTGTACCTTTGCTATGTTTACATATATTTAGAGATACAAATACTTATTCTGTTACAATTGCCTGCAGTATTCAGTGCAGTATCATGCTGTACATAATTGTAGTTTAGGATTGGTAGGCTATGCCACATAGCCTAGGTGTGTAACAGGCTAAACCATCTAGGTTTGTGTGAATATACTCTGTGACGTCACACAGAAATGGAATTGCCAAATGATACATTTCTTAGAACATATTCCCATTGTTAACCAACGTATGACTGTATTTTAATTAAAACTGAGAAAAGTATACCAGTCTCTGAGTTCCTAGAATATGGAATGTAAGGCTCATGGTATGTCAGCCCCATTTTTCTAGTTAAAATTTCAGAGAGGAAGAAACCACTTTGCAAAGAAAAAGAGAAATGAAGCTGATGTTGAAGAGAAAGAGAAATGAAGCTGATGTTGAAGAGAGTGATGGAGAGAGGATGATGGTATTTGAGTTGTTCTTGGTTTCACTGTTTGCTGAGGCTAATCCATGAGACACATAATTTCCTAAAGTTCTCTAAGCATAATTTCGTTTTTAAAAAAGGCAGTCTCAGCCGGGCACGGTGGCCCACGCCTGTAATCCCAGCACTTTGGGAGGCCGAGGCGGGCAGATCATGAGGTCAGGGATTCGAGACCAGCCTGGCCAACATGGTGAAACCCTATGTTTATTAAAAATACAAAACTTAGCCAGGCATGGTGGCGGGGGCCTGTAATTTCAGCTACTTGGGAAGCTGAGGCAGGAGAATTGCTTAAAACTGGAAGGTGGAAGTTGCAGTGAGCCGAGATCGCACCACTGCACTCCAGCCTAGGTGAGAGAGTGAAATTCCGTCTCAAAAAAAAAAAAAAAGCCAGTCCCAGTTGGGTTTCTGTCCCTTACAACCCAGGACACAAATTATCTGATATCTACCTACTTTTTTTCTAATTATTTGAATGTTAAATCCAAATTAATAAAAAAGAAGTATTAGAACAATAATAGGTAGAACTTACATAATGCTATGCTATGTCAGGCACTATTCTTTGCACCTTATATTAACTTATGTAATCCTCAAAATGATCTTGTAAAGTAGGTGTTGGTATGATCTGCATTTTATAAATGAAGCACAGTGAGATTAAGTATTTTTTCTAAGTTTATCTGTAAATGTTGGAGTCAACATTCAAACCCAAACAGTCTGGCTCTGCCATGCCATTACGACTATACTCTCTGCAACTGATTGGTATGCTTTCTTTCTTCATATATTTCTGTCCGTGACTGCCACACCATCTCGCAATTATTAAATGAGCAAATGAAACAGAAGTGCCTGTTTTGAAAGCAACAGCCCTGTTTCATTAGTTTATGTGCTTGTGTTCAGCACTGGGGTTGTTGTCTACATTACTAATTCTGTTTACATCTCAACCAACAAAAGTTTGATAAAGACTTTGCACTGTGGGAGATCCACACATAAATTAGGAACAAGAACTCACTCTGAAATCAGCGCCAAGTAGCCGTGTGTGAGCACCCTCAGAATTTTAAGGTGAGCCCATCAACTAGGAATTAGAGTTTAGTGGAAAAGCATGTTTTAAACACTTTAGAAAATTTTTAATCCAGAAATGATCAGTCCCATGCTGATATTTTCTAGATTAAGACATTTTCTAAATTGTTTAAAAATATTTTGGCCTCTCAAAAAACTGATTGTTTCTCTCTCTCTCCCTCTCTCCCCCACCCTCTCTCTCCTTTTCTTTTCCTTTCCCTCCTTCTCTCCCTCCCTCCCTCTCTCCCTCCCTCCCTCCCTCTCTCCCTCTGTCTCTCTCTCTCTCACACACACACACACACACCCGCACACACAGTTATCCCCTCCTCAAATCTAACAACTGGGAATTGTCACAATTCATGCATCACCCGAGGTCTGCTAGGATGACCCTGCCTGCCATCATCTGTTAAAATCTGCATAACTCCATCTGTACCTTGTGGGCTGTCCTTTTGTGGCCTGGTGAATTACATCATCATTATGTGATGCTCCCTATGAAAACCATTCTACAATTTTTATAATAACCATTGATTTAAAAATATATGATGGTAAAAGATTTGTTTCAAATAACTTTGTTTCTTGAATATTAAAGTTTTCAGACTCCAGGGATATAGTTACAATAATACAATGGACGATGTAATGGTTGAGAAGTTTTCTTTGGCAGTGTTCTTCTAGGTGGGGTTTATTTGTGATGGTGATGGTAGAGATTACCTGTTGAGTGAATTATTTTATAAACTGTTAAAGGGTCCGTTTTGTCTAGGAATTCATTTCTTTAAAAGTTCACAAATTATTACTGCCATCTTATACTAAAATATTACATTCATAGTATAGTAAATTGTTATGTTTGGATAGTTTATAGAGTTGCTTTTTATTATACAGAGTATATAAGGCCAGGCGCAGTGGCTCATGCCTGTAATCCCAGCACTTTGGGAGGATGAGACGGGCAGATCACCTGAGGTCAGGAGTTTGAGACCAGCCTGGCCAACATGGTGAAACCCTGTCTCTACTAAAAATGCAAAAATCAGCTGGCTGTGGTGGTGCATGCCTGTAATCCCAGCTACTTGAGGGGCTGAGGTAGGAGAATTGCTTGAATCTGGGAGGAGGAGGTTGCAGTGAACCAAGACTGTGCCATTGCACTCCAGCCTGGGCAACAAGAGTGAAACTCTGTCTCAAAAACAACAACAACAACAACAAAACTGTCTATGTAAAAAAAAATCTGCTGAGATCTTTCTCTCAGTTAAGTCAGTTAAGTCATATTAAGAGTAAGCATTTTTATTATAAGACTATGTAGTGAGAAGAGTTACTGATGGGAATGGGTTGTGTAGGAAAAAAGGTTGAAAAACAGTACTTTAGGGAATAAGATAATTCCTAATGAGAGGTAGAAGATAAAAAGACCTTGTTAAAATTTAATTAAGGCAAGGTTTAGCCTGAAGAAGTAAAATATCATTAATATATAAAAGAATCTATGATTTGTCAATTGTATGGCAATCTAATTAAAGAAATAATTTATGAACAAAAGGGATACAAAGGGGAATGACGATGCTTTTGAGGGTGGTGAACATATATGTTTACTATTTTGATTGTGTTGCTGGTTTCTCAGTAGAATAAATATATCAAAACATGTAATTCTACATTTGAAATGCATGCAGTTTATTGCATGTCCATTATACTTAAATAAAGTTGTTGAACTATCAGAAAAGAGACAAGGAAAGTTAAAAAAAAGGAAAGAAAAAATAGTAAGCATTAATGTTATAGTGAGGCCTTCAAGTAAAGTACTCATCTGTGAGTCCTAACCAAGTAGCCAGAGGGCCTCCCTCTGCCATCTAGTTTGTGAAATGTGCCTTGTTTTACAAGGTAGACTTTTTATTGATTCCACAGAGGGGAACATATGAAATGTAATGGGAGTTCATCAAAAGGGGGATTTCTTAGACCATGGAACATAAGGACTGGGGCGGGGGTAGGGGATGACTGGGAAACAAGTGAATCTCTAATTCAAGGGGGAAATAGTTTTAAGTTTTAGTGACATTTCCAAGAGAGCACCATTATCATATGGAAAAGTAAAGTGGCTTTGGAGAAGGGGTCATTGAGCAATTCTTGAAGGCCCTGTGGGCTTAAACATGTGTTGCTGTGGAAAAGGGCCTTGCAGCCAGAAGAGGCAGGTGACCAACATACAAGCAAAAAAAGGACAAGAAATGTATGGATAACAACATTTTTAGTGAAAATAGACAACATGAAGAACAACTGTGAGAAATACAGTTAGAAACTTTTTTTTTTAAATGGAAGACTAATAGACTGAATGAACTTCTCTCTCTGACCAAGATTCTACAGGGTGGATGATTGTTTTCTTACTTGACACAAATCACTTTCTATCCAAGGGTTCTTGTTATTCAATACAGAGGCATGGATCCATATGAGCAGTGTTATAAACTGAACATTTGTGGCCCCAAAATTCATAAATTAAAGTCCTAATCATCCATGTGATGATATTTGAAGGTGGGACTTTTAGGAGCTAATTAGGATTAGATTAGGTCATGAAGGTGAGGCCATTATAATAGAGTTAGTGCTCTTATGTAGAGGAGGAGGCATAGAATTTCTCTCTCTCTCTGTTCTCTGCCAGGTGAGGATACAAGGAGAAGGCAGCCATTTGCAAACAGGAAGTGGCCCTTGCCAGAAACTGGATCTGCTGCCACCTTGGTTATGGTGGCAGATTCCAGAACTGCGAGGAATAAATGTTGTTTAAGCCACCCAGTCCTATGATATTTTATTATAGCACCCCAAACTAAGATAGGGAGTTTGTATTTTGACCTGAATAAACCAAGTTGCAATATATTATGGAATGCTAGCATACATGTTTCATATAAGAAATTTAATGTATCTCCAAGTATACTTACATAACTCTAAATGTATTTTTAAAAGGCCTGGAGGTATTCACACCAGACTACTTCCAAAGAAGACAGTAATATTGGATAAGGTCACAGGATATCTATTAAGAAATTTTTTAACACAGAGAATATCTTTACATGTTAATTAAGTTAAAATAAGTTTCAACAAGATGCAAAAAAAGATACAATGAGAAACATTAAGTATTTTAACGCCTTGCAGCAATAAAGTAGAAATTAGAAGTGACTGGATTAAAACTATTATAAATTGAATTAGCTAATAAAAGAAATTATAAAATAGTGTTTTTGGTGACCAAATTTTTATAGTGGTAGCAAGTTTTAAAATGCAAATGTATTAGTAAAGAATTTAAATAAATCCTTCTCAGTCCTAAAATAACAGGAGATTCAGTTTCACCCTAGTACATTTTGGGCTTAGCTCTTTTGCTTTCTTTTCTCAAACCAGAAGTCGCGTTATCAGATTTTATTTATTTATTTATTTTTGAGACAGGGTCTCACTCTGTCACCCAGGCTGGAGTGCAGTGGTGCTATCATAGCTCACTGCAGCCTTGAAGTCCTCGGCTCAAGCAATCCTCCCACCTCAGCCTCCTGAGTAGCTGGGACTAAAGGTGCGACCCAGTGCACCCAGCCCTTTTTGTGATTTTAGTGTATGTAGTCCTAATGGCTTCCACAGCTCTTCCACATATTTAAAGGTATAATATTTGTTAACTTACCTGGCTTTTTCTAATTACTGAAGAGTTACCTTGCCATGACCTACTACATCCTTCATGGTGTGGATACTTAAAGTTGTGCGTATTTAAAACCTCATTTTGAAGTTGTGTATTATTACCAATAATGTATCTGACATGAAGTATTTTGCAAATGATTTTTATTTTCCTGCAACTCAGAACATAATCACACCACCTATGAGTTGAATTTCCTCCCAGAGAATGTGCTGTTAGCATCTTGTTTCTTCTAGGGCTAGGCACATACTCTCTGCTGGGACCTGCCTTCTCTCTTTTTGCTAGAGGCCTTACCACATCCCTGTTGTTTTATCTCTGGCTGAATCTACAGTCTCTGTTACCTACCTGGGTCCTGTAGTCACCTGTCTGTGATCCTCATCCACTGCAGCCCTGAGAAAATAACATCAATCCTGTCTGTTTCAATGTCTGAAGATGATCCTGTTGTCTCGAAGCACCTGGAATATTTAAGTTGTCATTTTGGTCTATCTGTGTAGAAACTTCTGGTTGATGTTTTGAAGATGATTCAAAGGGGCTTTAAGAATATGTGTCTTTATTATTCAGCAATTCCCTTCCCTTTGCCCATAAATTTGATTTAAATTTAGTACCAGAAAAGAATTCTTCTTCTCTGAAGGGTTAATATATTTCTCCCTAGGCAACAATGGTATAAGGGTAGGCACACGATTTACTGAGTTCTGTCTCTGTCTGTCTGCCTATTATCTATCTATCTATCTATCTATCTATCTATCTATCTATCTATCATCTGTCTATCTATGTGTTTGGCCTTGTTAAGAAAATGTGCAGGGCCAATTTAAATTCCAGTGGCAGCAGTGATGTTATTTGTAATCAAAATATTTGCATCTTCTTTTAATTTTTTGCCTGAACATTTTCTATTTTTCTTTGTTATATCTTTTGTTGCAATCTATTTTAAATTCTTTTAGAAGGATGAGGGATATGTCATTTGACACATAAAAGTAAGTTTTTAGAAAAATAAAAATTACACTATTAATATGAATTTGAGCTTTGCATAATTAGCTTGCAGAGCACCAACCATAATGCATATCTTTAAATGCTAATCAGCTGAACATTTTCCTATGGCACATTTCATTATAATATTGAATTCTACTCTATAAACACAATTTATAATTCCGGAGGTAAACTTTTATTTCTATAACAAAACAAATAGAACCAACATTTATCATCTGTTTATCTATGAATGTATCATTTATTTCTCTTATTCTTTGAAATAATCTTGGGAAATAAAAAATAACCATAAGAAAACTGAATAGTGTATGTTGGGTTCAGGGCTCCACAGTTTGTTGCATTACACTTTAAATGGAGCCAAGATGATTTGCTATTTATACCGTTGTAGATGGACAGAAATTGCTTCCTATCATTTGTTCAGAAACAGAAGACATCTGGTAGTAGACTGTGTTGAAATCATTTGGCTGGAAAAAAGAAAAAACAAAAAAAGCATCCATTCAACAGCTTACCAGATGGTTGACAAAACATGCCTTTACTGATTTGTGAGACAATTTTTCTTAAATATTACACTGTTCTTTTTTTAAAATTATTTATACTTTAAGTTCTAGGGTACATGTGCACAACGTGCAGGTTTGTTACATATGTATACATGTGCCATGTTGGTGTGCTGCACCCATTAACCCGTCATTTACATTAGGTATATCTCCTAATGCTATCCCTCTGCCAACTCCACGACAGGCCCAGGTGTGTGGTGTTCCCCATCCTGTGTCCAAGTGTTCTCATTGTTCAATTCCCACCTATGAGTGAGAACGTGCGGTGTTTGGTTTTCTGTTCTTTCGATAGTTTGCTCAGAATGATGGTTTCCAGCTTCATCCATGTCCATACAAAGGACATGAACTCATCCTTTTTATGACTGCATAGTATTCCATGGTATATATGTGCCACATTTTCTTAATCCAGTCTATCATCGATGGACATTTGGGTTGGTTCCAAATCTTTGCTATTGTGAATAGTGCCACAGTCAACATACGTTTGCATGTATCTTTATAGCAGCATGATTTACAATCCTTTGGGTATATACCCAGTAATAGGATGGCTGGATCAAATGGTATTTCTAGTTCTAGATCCTTGAGGAATTGCCACACTGTCTTCCACAATGATTGAACTAGTTTACAGTCCCACCAACAGTGTAAAAGTGTTACTGTTTCTCCACATCCTCTCTAGCACCTGTTGTTTCCTGACTTTTTAATGATCGCCATTCTAACTGGTGTGAGATGGTATCTCACTGTGGTTTTGATTTGCATTTCTCTGATGACCAGTGATGATGAGCATTTTTTTCATGTGTCTGTTGGCTGCATAAATGTCTTCTTTTGAGAACTGTCTGTTCGCATCCTTCGCCCACTTTTTGATGGGGTTGTTTGATTCATAATGCTCAACAAACAGAGAGCTTCAGACAAAAAAAAAAAAATAGCCATTGTGCAATAATTCAATAGGTGTTACTGAACTTTTTAGCCCTCAGTGAATTCACTTCAGAGCACAGGTTTTCTGAGAGCAGGGAGAACAGGGTGCTGTGCATTTCAAATCTAAACTCTGTGAAATGTATTGTTATTCAATTTAAAGCATTAAAGCATTCCCAGTTTTCACATTTACCTGAAAGGGATTGTGATTTAAGATTATCCTTGATCATACAAAGTCCCCTCCAAAATCTTTTGAGATTGGCTGCAATATCCAAGTCCAATTTTGATGCTATCTTTTTATTCACATTGGATTAATTTAAAAGGGACAATCATTTCACAAATAAGAAGCTGCTATTTTCCTTTGTCTTGAGAGGAGCTAAAAATAAGTGCCCTATTGTTGTTTTAGAAAGCCTTGAATCTAGGCCTTGTTTGCTGAGTTTCAAACTGCTGTATTTCAGCAGTGCTGGAAGCTTTGCTACTAAAGTCCTGCCTTGCCCCCTGCTGCATGATGCCAGAATGGAGTCAGGGGATTTGTAGTCATCGCTGGGGTTGACTCTGTCAGCCAGTTACTGCTGTGTGCTCTGGGGAAATCACCTACTCTCTCTAGATTTCAGCTTCTCATAGGATTGTTTTGAGAACTAAAAGAGAAAATGTTGTGTTAAATATTAGTAATTGGTAGCAATAGTAATATGATAATAATTATTATCTGTACACTAAATCTTCTCTATTAAAGGGCATAAGTATTTCTATATACGAGCTTTATGTACAACTTCTTCATCCTGTCTGAATCTCTTTCATGAACCCAGATATAAGTGTCTGTCCTGTCCTATGTAAGTCAGTGTCTATCTAAGTCAGCTCAGGCTACCATAGCAATATACCATAGACTGGGTGACTTAAACAACAGAAATTAGTTTTTTTCACAGTTTGGAGACTAGAAGTCCAAGGCATGGACATGGTTACTTTCTGGAGAGGCCTCTCTCCCTAGTTTGCTGACAGCTGCCTTCTTGCTTCGTCCTTTTATGGCACAAGGAGAGACAGAGTGAGGACGCTTTCTGCTATCTCTTCTTATAAGGGCACTAATCCCAACATAGGGTTCCCACCCTTAGGCGCTCATCTAAACCTAATTACCTTTCAAAGGCTCCATCCCCGTTCTCATCACGTTGGGAATTAGGGCTTCAACATATAGATTTTGCAGGGATACAATTGCATCTATAGCAGTGTCTGAGCACAAGGACCTCTCTCCCTTTACCTTTGTAAGTTCTTGGCACTCAGTGCAGTGCTTCCCAAAGAAAAGCTCATCAAAACTGTACTGATGCCTAAGTAGTGACCAGTTCAATCTTTGAACTGCATGGAGTGACACGAGAACTCTGCCATTGTGAACTGCAGACACTGTAAATCTGAAAAATCCTTAGGCCCCAGGATCACCTGAAGGAAGGGGAGGTAACAACACCACCATTGTCCTCAGAAATGATAAAATGTTCTCTGGTGACACTTCAGGGGAAATGATTTGAGGAGGGCCTTCCAACTGATACCATTCCTGGGTAAATGTCCACTCTAGGTGGTAGAGTGTAGTGGTTAAAAGCACAGGCTGCAAAGCTCAGATGGCCTGAGATTAAATGTCAGCTTTGCCATTTTTAAGCTGTGTGACCTAAGGGCCTTAATTTTCCAATCTGTAAAGATGGGAAGTAATAGCAACTTTCTCATAGACTTGTCAAGATTATATGATACACACTCATTCACACACACACACACTGCTTCGAGAAATGCCTGGCACACAGTAAGTGTTATGTAAGTGTGAACTGTTATTATTATTATTATTATATTTCATGCATTTTGTGAAACAGAGCTGTGGGTATGTGTCCTTGTTATCCACTTTCTTCTATGTCTCCAGAGTGGACCAGAGTCTGGAATGCTAATGCCAGTTAGATTCCAATTGATTAAGCATATTTTATTATAGAGTACCTTCTGTCTACCAGTCTCTTTGGACAAATGAAAGGGAGTTAGGATTCAGCCTTTAGACTCTAGGATTAAAAGAAGTGTGTGGTCTTCTGTTTTGGTTGTAAGGGACTGGAGGATATATACACAGTTGAAGAATTTTTCCAGAGAACAAGTCTTTGCTTTCAATTTATCCTACTTTTATGAGCTTTGTCTTTTTTTTTTTTTTTTTCTTTTCCGAGAATCTTTAGAGGCAGAACAGTTCTACTTACTGACAAAAATACACACTGTTATCATTTTATGTTATTAGTCAACACATTATGGTTGTGTACTCACAAATGGAAAATTTAGAGATGGGGAAAAATAGAAAGAATTTAACCTGGACTATTATAAAAATCTTTGTTGTACTGACCTCAGCTCTGATTTTTTTCAATTAATATGTAGGAGGCTAAAGAAAGAGAACTAAATGCTAAATTGCCATTCTACATGGTTATTCCTATATCCAGTTAGGAGCTGCTCAGCAGAAACTGCACACTGTGCTTTTATGTTTCTAATAACAATAACTACCTTTTGTTGAACACTTATGTATGATGTGCAGGACATATTATATATATTGTCTTTGAAAAAGACATTTTAGCCGTGCTAGCATATCTACTTAGAATGGAGGGAGTAGATTTTACTCCACTTCTCTGGTACCTGTTGGACTACAGAGTTTAGTTGTTTCCGGGGGGGGGGGGCACTGGAAGAAACCCTCCGTTCTAGAATCTGTCCATATCCATAAATTTACACAGATGTAGAGGAACTTTCTCCAAGGAAAGGGGCCCACACTGATGCAATCCTTTTGAAATTCGGTGATTTAACATTTTTACTGAACTTGTAACCTTTATCGCAGCTTGATTATAAGAAAGAGCAGTGAGGATCCTGAGAGTGAATTTATCCTTGGACTGGATGTGGCCGGTGGGCGAGGCTCTGCCTTCACCAGCTTCAGGTGGAAAGGAAGCACTGGTTCTGAGGCGATGAGTGTCTTTGATAGTGAATCAAAGACCTTATCACACTTTGTACTCAGGCCAATTTTGTCATGAAATACTCCTGTCTGAACCTGTCTTTTACACAAGGAGCATTTATCAAACCTTGACGAATTACTATATCCTGAGGAAATTGCTAGGGGCTGCTTCCCAGCTGTTGGAGAAGCGACCAGGACCCCCGCTTCAGTGACTGTGACCACAAGCAACAGTGGCTATTGTTCTGATGAACCCACGCCTCCGAGACTTCCCCAATTGTAACAAATGGTGACACTCAGCTTCTGCTTTAGGGACAGTGAAATGGGAGGTACTGAGAGATGTTCTCTGCCAAGCCCCATCTTCAGGGCAGATGGTCACTGTAGCAACAGCCATGTCATTACATAGCACTAAGATCACTTTGGGCCACAAATGACCTTGTTCCTAGATCGCCAACCTCTCCTCTTGTTACTCTTGCCTATTTATTTATTTATATATTTTTTGAGACGGAGTCTCGCTTTGTCGCCCAGGCTGGAGTGCAGTGGTTCCATCTCCGCTCACTGCAAGCTCCGCCTCCCGCTTTCACGCCATTCTCCTGCCTCAGCCTCCCGAGTAGCTGGAACTACAGGCGCCCACCACCATCCCCGGCTAATTTTTTGTATTTTTAGTAGAGATGGGGTTTCACCGTGTTAGCCAGGATGGTCTCGATCTCCTGACCTCGTGATCCGTCTGCCTCGGCCTCCCAAAGTGCTGGGATTACAGGTGTGAGCCACGGTGCCCGGCTTTTTTTTTAACAGCTTGTAACTCAGAGCTCTCTCCTGCCTCTGTGGGAGCAATTGCTGGATCTCAGGATTGGACCCCTAAGCAAACTGGAGATGTGCTAATTCCCAGGTGGCAGGAAAATATGGTAGTTCATGGGAAGCCTGCTTCTGGAGTGGTCAGTATTTGAGCAAGAAGTTAAGTCTTCCTCCCAGAATATCATACGTCTTAGTTTCTGCTTTTTCTTTTTTTTTCTCCAGAGGGAGTTTCACTCTTATTGCGAAGGCTGGAGTACAATGGTGCAATCTCTGCAACCTCCGCCTCCTGCGTTCAAGTGATTCTCCTGCCTCAGCCTCCCAGGTAGCTGGGATTACAGGCACCCACCACTACGCCTGGCTAATTTTTGTATTTTTAGTAGAGACAGGGTTTCACCATGTTGATCAGGGTGGTTTCAGACCCCTGACCTGAGGTGATCCACCGCCTCGGCCTCCCAAAGTGCTGGGATTACAGGTGTGAGCCACCATGCCTGCTGGTGTAGTTTCTACTCTTTTTGCAGCTGTCAAGAATAACCAGCATCAACCCTGGGATATGAACAAGTAACTCTGAAGATGCTGAAGCTTAAAGGGCTAAGAGAGTTGGAGCCTGAAGAAAAGAAGGTTTCTTTTCACTGGAGCACATAAGTGCTCAGTGTTGCATTTGGAATATCATGTGATACTGTTTTCCAAGTTTATGAAAACTAGATGTTTTGGCTGTATTTCTAAACTTTATAACTGTTATATAAAATGTGTACCTATTTTACCTATAAGGAAACTTAGATTAAGCAAGGTGAAATTATTTACCCTTTGCTGGTAAGCAGTAAAGCCAGACTTAAAATCAGCAGCTACAAACCCAGGCTTTTGCTACCATACTCTCTGTTGTTTACTTGTTTTTTCTCTTCATACATATGTTTGGTATGTTAGAATAAGACATTGAAAAAACAAAAAACCAAAAAAGAAAATGAGAATTTCACACCTGCAACTTGAGATCCAAATCCCTGGCCCAGAAAACATTTTCATATTAAGCTAATTCTGTATTCTCTTATGTCATTTTCCTGTGAAATAGAACTGTAATCAGTAAAATTTAGAAATTACTCTTTCAAGGTAATGCTGGAAGATAATATTTACAGAAAGCAGGAAACATCAAGATTATATTATATTATATTATATTATAGATTGATAGCCAAAATGCCAATTTGTTACTTTAAAAATATCCTTAAATGGCAAATTTTACAATGCAGCATTACAACTCCTTGGGTCATTGGTAAGAATAAAGAGCTCTTAGGAGAACATCATGCAATGATATGGTTGGTAACGGAGACATGCTATAGAAGGAATGAAAATGTTCTAAGAAAATTGACAGTAATATTTTACATTTGTACAACACAATTTTCAAATATATACATGATTTGAAGATAAATTATGTATTTGAAATATATATTTGAAAATAAGTTAAATTATATAAATTATATATTATATAATAAATATAACATAATATACTATACATAATATATTTATTATAACATATATAATTTATTATATTTAATTTTGTCAACAACCAGTTGCAGTAGTAGAACAAGTACTGTAATGTTCACCTTTTAAGATAGGGAAGTTGAGGTACAGCAAGGTCAGGTGCTTTTACTCAATGTCACTCATCAAGTTAATGATAAACTGGGATTAGAATTTGAACCTTCTGTCTTTTAGTCTTATGCTCTTTTCATAATATGGAATTTGTTACATTACTTTTTTCATGAAAAATATGAATAAGCCTCTGTAGGTTTCATTGTATTAGAATTTTGTAAAACATTTGAGCATGCTGTTAATTTGGAAAGGGTTATGGTAATCTTTAAGCAGAGAGTGCCGTGATTCTTGAGTTCATCATTGGTATATGTTGCAGTTTGGGGAGAGGGTCAGACACACGATTATGTAGTGTTTTAGGAGGAATTTGGCTTGGCCTTAATTCTCAGTCATGAAGCTACAGTGACTCAAGGATCTGCTGGAACAATGACATGGAATTTACTAATCAATGGGCCATTAATAACTAGACACACATAGCTGGGTGCAATGGCATGCCTGTAGTTCTGGCTAGCTGGGAGGCTGAGGCAGCAGAATTACTTGATCCCAGGAGTTCAAACCTGTAGTAGGCTGTGATCCCATCTGTGAATATCTATAGCACTCCAGCCTGGGCAGCAAAGTGAGACCCCCACCTCTAAATAGACAAGTAACTGATGTGTTAGTGTATTTATTGTAGGTTGACCGTATACAATATTTTCCCTTATTTTAATGACTGTTATAATTTAGTAAGATTTCAGTATTACACCTCATGTAAAGGAGAAAAGAGCTTCTATTGAATTAATGCCAGACTAATTATGATGTTGAAATTAAACTGGTACATAAGTGAATGATTGTCTTCGTAAGCACACAGCTCGTATTGTCTATTATTTAAACAATAGAGGGCTTTTCAAAGCTGATTTATTAAAAATATGCTGCAAAATTGATTTAGGATACCACTTAACATACAAATGTTTTCTCTGATTTTTAAGAAAAGCATTATTGAATGCATCGTTTCTCCCAGTATGACTGAGCATCCTGAAGCATTCTGTTAGCTCCAGTACACACAGAGGGAAGCAGTTGCTTTTGCCCCTTAGGGTTCCTCCATAGACAGTACACTTTGGTATTTGTTTAAAAGAACTAAATTAGTTAAGAATCATGCAGATTTTGTCTCCTCTAGTTTGCCAGTTTAATCACATACAACATAACTTGTATTCCATGGATTTTATGGCAAGATTTGTAGAATGAAAATAAAAAAAAATACATGAGGGAGAAACATTTCAATTGCTTTACTAATAGTTTTATGTGGGTAATTTCATTTAATCTTCAGAACAATTCCATTATGGTCCTCATTTTCCCATACATTTGGAAGAACCAAGGTATGGAGACTAAAGAGCTTCCTCATGGTCACAGAACTGGTCATTTTCTGAGCCAGGATTTGAAGTAGGCAGCCTGACTCCAGAGGATGGCTTTGTACCCAGGCCTGTGCAAGCCTAAGCCCTTCAACTGTACACTATCTGGATACTTTCTTGGAGTATGGAAAGAGGTGGTACACTGGGCTACAGTCTGAATATGAATTCTGAAGAACGTCATTTTAAAAGTTAGTGAAATTATCAAGCTGGGAATTTACTATTTTTTTTTTCTTGTGGGAAATTAATCAACAATAGAAAACAACTTTATGAAGCCTTTCAACAAGAACTCTGACCATAACTCTGTAACAAACTTGTGAGAAAGGGCCGTGGTGTAAGTTGACACATTTTGGATGGTTGTCTGGTTCGAGGAATAAGCCCCATTTATCAGTGTGTGCCTGAAGAGGTGCGCATAGCAGCTTGGTGTCCGAACAGCATCCGTTCACAGGGCGTGGTGGCTCAGGCCTGTAATCCCAGCACTTTGGGAGGCTGAGGCGGGCGGATCACGAGGTCAGGAGATGGAGACCATCCTGGCTAACACAGTGAAACCCCGTCTCTACTAAAAATACAAAAAATTAGCAGGGTGCGGTGGTGGGAGTCCTGTAGTCCCAGCTACTTGGGAGGTTGAGGCAGGAGAATGACGTGAACCCGGGAGGTAGAGCTTGCACTGAGCCGATATCATGCCATTGCACTTCAGCCTGGGCGACAGAGCGAGACTCTGTCTCAAAAAAAAAAAAAAAAAAAAAAAAAAAGTGTCACTAATAGGTTCTTCAATCTTTCCGAGCAGAAATGAAGCTCAAAGAATAACTTAACTCCCCTAATATTACGCGTCAAGACTGGTTCAATCTTGAACTGAGTTGGCTGGTAGAAATTAAAACCATGCAGTGTTTATGATACAATGCATATTGTTGAGAGCTGACCCTTTTAGCACCAATTTGTGAGATCTAAATTTATTGTGTGTGTTATTTATGTGGAGAGAATAAAAGGAGTAGAATAGGAGATGTAGATAGTCTATTCTGATAAGTTCACTCTGTTCTGGCTCCCAGCAATGCCTGAAGCAGAGATCCAACTGTGGCTGTTTATAATACAGCCTCACTGGGTACCAGGAAGCATTTTCAAATAGTACTCTATTATTTCTTATTTCCTGAAAACAGACGCCTTATTTGAGACATATATTTAGATATCATTGTTATTTTATTTTCCTTCAAAGGAGATAATTAAAATTCAGTCTATTTTTGGATCTGGAGTGTCATTGTAATTCACATTCGCTAATTTTGGCAAGCAGCCTTCTACTGTTATGATTTTCCATTTCCTTACTTGGTACTTTCTGACATGAGAAATAGAGGGAAAGTTTGGAGATTAAGTAAATGTGTTCTTGAGTCACATGTACCGCAGCAAATAATCAGTGGAACTTTTAGATAAATGAAGGCTTCATAATTGGACTTGACTTGATCTACTACAACAGATGAAAAATGAAGCAATTTAAGGGCAAATACCAAAGGTGGGGCAACTTTTAGTCCATAACAAAGAGCTTCTTCACATGTTTTGAGGAACGTGTGATATTTTGGGAAAGGCTGTCTGATTTCTGGCTTATTACCTTACGGGCATGATAAAAAAAATCGGGGAAAAACCAGATATTAATTACAAATGACACTATTCACAGGTCATTTGGAATTATTTTCCATTATTGATTTGGAATGAGTGATGATAGTTCAGCATTTTTATTATGTTACTTTCTCTATTAAACAATTCTAACATTTGGCACAGTATATTTAAATATTAATTATAATAAACTCCAAGAAGCTGACATGATGACTAATTTCAAGCTTGATTATATAATCTAGTATTGAATAATAGAAACTTGGGAAATTAGTTTTATAAAAAGAGAAGAAATAAAAATATTAAGCATTTAAAAATATTTAATTAGAAACCATATTAATATTGAAAGTCTTCCATTAATTAAAACTGTCATTATTTTAGAAATGTACCATTTTATAGAAGATTAATAAAAAGTATTAAAAATTGAGTTGTGATGTAGTTTTAAGATATTATGTACTCTAGGTCAAAATGTTCCTTTAAATTCTCAAGACAACATAGAGCTGACTCACAAAAATATTGTGTGCACTTTTGTGAAAAGGGTACTATTGTTAAAAAATACGAACTTTCTTCTGGCTGTTGTAACATATTAAAATCTGATTTAGTTTTCTGGACACTTAATTTTCTTTATCTCAGATCCCTCAATTACTACTTTTTTTTTTTTTTTTGAGATGGAGTCTTGCTCTGTCACCCAGGCTGGAGTGCAGTGGCTGATCTCAGCTCACTGCAAGCTCCTCCTGGGATTGCGCCATTCTCCTGCCTCAGCCTCCCGAGTATCTGGGAGTAGCTGGGACTACAGGCGCCCACCACCACGCCCGGCTAATTTTTTTTATAGTTTTAATAGAGACGGGGTTTCACCGTGTTAGCCAAATGGTCTTGATCTCCTGACTTCATGATCCGCCCGCCTCGGCCTCCCAAAGTGCTGAGATTACAGGCATGAGCCACTGCGCCCGGCCAGTTATTACTTATTTTTTATATTTTGTGTAATTACTATAGGTTTTTTGCTTTGTGACTAATATGAGACTTAAAAATCATCTTGTTATAACAGGTTATTTTAAGCTGATAACACTTACCTGATTATGTTTTAAAAGAAACTCTATACTTTTACTCCACCCCACCCCCACATTGAAATTTTTCAGTGTTATAATGTACATGGTTTTATATTGTGTTACCCTTAACAAATTATTGCAGCTATTATTATTTTTAACAGTTGTGTCTTTTATACTTTATTCTAAAGACACAAGTGATACACTTTCATTATAGTATCAGAGTATTCTGAATTTTATTGTGTACTTACTTTCACTAGTGAATTCTATACTTTCATATGTTTTCATATTACTTATTGGCATTCTTTTCTTTCAGATTGAAGAATTCCTTTCAGCATTTCTTATAAGATGGGTTTGGTGGTGGTAAACTCCCTCAACTTCTGTTAGCCTGAGAAAGTCTTTGTTTCTTCATTTCTGAAGGACAGTTTTGCTGGGCAACACATTTTTGGTTGGCAGTTTTTTCTTCAGCACTTTGAATATATCATCCTACTCTCATCTGGCCTTTAACATCTCTGCTGAGAAACCTACTGCTAGCCCTATTGTTATCCCCTTATGTGTTTTTACTTCCTTTCTCTTGGTGCCTTCAGTATCCTCTCATTGTCCAGATTTTCAACAGTTTGATTATTTTGGTGTCATCTTGCTTGGATTAAATCTGATTAGAGACCTTTGACCTTCATGTACCTGAATATTTATAACTTTTTCCAAACTGGAAAATTTTCTGCAATTAATTTTAGAAAATAATTTTTTTACCCCTTTGTCCTTCTCTTCTTCATGCACTCTTATAACTCAAACATTTGCTCTTTCAATGCTGTCCCATGAATCCTATAAACTTTCTTCATTCCTTTTTCATATTTTCTCTCTGATTGCATATTTTAAAATAAATTGCCTTTGAGTTCACAGATTCTTTTTTAGCTTAATCAGTTCTGCTATTGATGCCTTCTATTACTTTTTTAACTTCATTATTTATAATTTTTAGTTCCAGAATTCCTGCTTTTTTAAAAAAAATTTTGATCTCTCTGCTAAATTTCTAATTTTGGTCAATTTTTTTAATGTCATGAAATTGTTTCTCTGTATTTTTTGAGGTTCTCTGAATGCCCTTAAAGCAATTATTTTAAACTTTTTTGTCAAATAGTTTACGTATCTCCATTTACTTAGGGTCACCAAAGTCTTTTGATGGTGTTATATCTCCTTAGATTTTTATGTTTTTTGTTGCCTTACATTGATGGCTGCACATTTGAAGAAGAAGAGACTTGTTTTAGTCTCTAAAGACTGACTTTGTGAGAGCTCTTACAAGTCGAATCATCCTTACATCCCTGGGATAAATCCCTCTTGCTCATGATGAATGATCTTTTAAACATGTTGTTGAGTTTGGTTTGCTAGTATTTTGTTGAAGATTTTTGTTTCCATATTCATCAGGGATATTGGTCTGTAGTTTTCTTTTTTGTGGTGTGTCTTTGATGGTTTTGGCATCAGGATAATATGACCTCATAGAATGAATTTGGAAGTATTCCCTCCTTCTTTATTTTTGAGAATAGTTTGAGTAGGGTTGGTATTAGTTCTTTTTTATTCCTTTACCTGTTTAGAAAAAGAAAAGTATAGCTCGCTGCCAGAGTTCATTTAATTTTATTATACGTAAACATGCTTTCAGAGGCTGAAGAAAATCTGACTAATTTGCAAGGTGAAAATAAAATATATAACCTGTTCATGAAGTTATTTGTAAACAGAACTAATATCAGAATAGTCTGAATCATCAGAATCATCTATTTCAGAATAATTAGATTAATCAAATAAACCTTCAGCCAACAACTGTTCAAGAATGATGTGAACATCATGCATAGGAATTCCACGTTTTCTAGGTTTGGACATTTTTAGCAGTCAAGAATTACTTTATTCTTTACTCTTATTTTACCAGAATGTGATAAATAGAATGACGTTTTTTCTTTCTGAAGTTGATACACTAGAGTGTCGCAAAAATAATAACGAAAGCAAGATATTTCGTGGTAAAATTATTTCAGGGGAAACACTGTAGCTCCAAGTGCTGCTAGTCAGTATTCTTTGGGCAAATAGGAAAAGAATTAAATGGTTGGCAGAGTTTAGCAGTGAAGCCATTAGGTCCTGGGCTTTTCTTCACTGAGAGACTTTTTATTATGGCTTCAATCTTGTTTCTTGTTATTAGTCTGTTCAGGTTTGGGATTTCTTCATGCTTCAATCTTGGTAGGTTTTATGTGTCTAGGAATTTACATATTTCTTCTAGATTTTTCAACTTATTAGCATATAGTTGCTCATAGTAGGCAGAAATCCTTTGAATTTCTGTGTTATTGGTTGTGATGGCTTCTTTTTAAACTCTCATGTTACTCATTTGGGTCATCTCTTTTTTTCTAAATCTGGCTAAAGGTTTGTCAATTTTGTTTATCTTTTATAAAAACAACTTTTCATTTCATTGATCTTTTGTATTGTTTTCTTTATATCAATTTCATTTATTTCTCCTCTGATCTTTAGTATTTATTTTCTTCTACTAATATTGTCTTTGGTTTTATCTTGCTTTTCTAGTTCTTTAAGATGCATGGTTAGGCTATGTATTTGACATTTTCCTTCTTTTTTTTTTTGCTGTAGGTGCTTATAAATATACATTTCTTTCTTAGTACTGCTTTTGCTGTATCCTGTAGGTTTTAGTATATTGCATTTCCATTATCATTTGTTTCAAGACATTTTTCGATTTTCTTCTTAATATCTTCATTGACCCACAGATCATTCAGGAGCATATTGTTTGATTTCTGTGTGTTTGTTATAGTTTCCTAAATTTCTCTTGTTATTGATTTCTAGTTTTATTCCATTTGTGGTCCCAGAAGAGGCTTGATATTATTCCAAATTTTTTGAATGCTTTAAGATCTTTTTTATGAGTTAACATATGGCCTATTCTTGAGAATAACCCATGTGCTGAAGAGACAAATGTGTATTCTGCAGCTGATGGATGAAATGTTTGGTAAATATCAATTGAGCCCATTTGGTCTGTAGTGCAAATTAAGTTCAATATTTCTTTGTTAATTTTCTGTCTGGAAGATTTGTCCAATGCTGAAAATGAGGTGATGAAGTCTCCAGCTATTATTGTATTGGGGTCTATCTCTCTTTAATAATATTTGCTTTATCTATCTGGGTGCTCCAATGTTGGGTGCATATATATATTATATATATATAATATATATAAAAACATATATACACAATTGTTATATCCTCTTGCTGAATTGACCCCTTTATCATCATATAATAACTTTGTCTCTCTTATAGTTTTTTGTCTTGAAATCTCTTTTGTCTGATATAAAGTGTAGTTACTCCTGCTCTATTTTTGTGTGTTTGTTTCTGTCGGCATGGAATATCTATTTCCATCCCTTTATTTGTAGTCTATGTGTGTCTTTATAGGTGAAGTATGTTTCTTGTAGGCAACAGATCAGTGGGTCTTAGTTTTGTTTGTTTTTTATTCATTCAGTCACTCTATGTCTTTTGAGAATTTAGTTCATTTACATTCAATGTTATTATCGATAAGTAAGGACTTACTCCTGCCATTTTGTTATTTGTTTTCTGGTTGTTTTGTGGTCTTCCCTTTCTTCTTTTTTACCTTCCTATATTCCTTTTAGTGAAGGTGATTTTCTCTTGTGGTATGATTCAACTTTTTGCTTTCTATGTTTTGTGTATCTGTTGTATTTTTTTTTAATTTGAGGTTATCATGAGGCTTGCAAATACTAACTTGTGACCCATTACTTTAAACTGATGAGAACTTAACACTGAGTGCATAGACAAACAAACAAATGAAAAGAAAACTAATAAAAACTCTACATTTTGACTTTGTCCCCCTACTTTTAACTTTTTGTTGTTTCTATTTTTAGTTTATTGTGCTGTTTGTGTTTTGAAAACTTATTGTATTTATTATTTTTGATCGGTTCATTGTTTAGTCTTTCTACTTAAGATAAGAGTAGTTTATATACCACGATTACAGTGTTATAATATTCTGTGTACCGTTACCAGCGAGTTGTGTACCATCAGATGATTCTTACTGGTTATTTAACATTTTTTTCCTTCTGATCGAAAAAGTTCCTTCAGCATTTTTTTGTAGGACAGCTCTAGTGTTGATGAAATCTTGCAATTTTTGTTTGTCTGGGAAAGTCTTGATTTATCCTTCGTATTTGAAGGATATTTTCAATGGACATGTTATTTTAGAGTAAAACATTTTTCCTTCAGCACTTTAAATTTTTCATGCAAATCTTCGGACTCATAAGGTTTCCACTGACACGTCTGCTGCCAGAATTATTTGAGTGTCATTTTATGTTATTTGTTTATTTTTTCTTGCTGTTTTCAGGATATTTTCTTTATCTTTCACCTTTGGGAGTTTGATTTTAAATGCATTGAGGTAGTCTTCTTTGGGTTAAATCTGCTTGGTGTTCTATAACCATCTTGTACTTAGATATTTGTATCTTTCTCTAGGTTTGGGAAGTTCTCTGTTATTATTCCTTTGAATAAACTTTCTATTCCTATATCTTTCTCTACCTCCTCTTTAAGGCCAATAACTCCTAGATTTGATTTTTTGAGTCTGTTTTCTAGATCTTGTAGATGTGCTTCATTGTTTTTTATTTTTTTTTCTTTTGTCTTTTCTGACTGTATTTTTAAATAGCCTGTCTTCAAGCTTACTAATTCTTTCTTCTGCTTCATCAATTCTGCTGTTAGGAGATTCTGATGCATTTTTAGTATGTCATTTGCATTTTTCAATTCCAGAATTTCTGCTTGATTCTTTTTGATTATTTCAATCCCTTTGTTAAATTTACCTGATAAAATTCTGAATCCCTTCTCTGTGTTATCTTGAATTTCTTTGAGTTTCCTCAAAACAGCTATTTTGAATTCTGTTTGAAAGGTCACATATCTCTGTTTCTCCAGGATTGGTTGCTGGTGCCTTTTTTTTTTTTTTTTTTTTTTTTTTTTTTTTTTTTTTGTATTTTTTAGTAGAGGCGGGGTTTCACCGTGTTAGCCAGGATGGTCTTGATCTCTATTGTAGTGATCCGCCCGTCTTGACCTCTAAAGAGATGCTGGGATTGGAAAACGTAAGGCCACAGCATGTGACCTGCTGGTGCCTTTTTTAGTTCATTTGGTGACATCATGTTTTCCTGGATGGTACTGATGCTTGTGGATACTCTTTAGTGTCTGAATATTGAAAGGTTAGGCATTTATTGTAGTCTTCGCAGTCTGGGTCTGTTTGTACCCATTCTTCTTGGGAAGACTTTCCAGGTATTTGAAAGGACTTGGGTGTTGTGATCTATGCCATATCTGTATCAGTGGGTACTCTAAGTCCAGTAATGCTATGGTTCCTGCAGACTCATAGAGGTACCACTTTGTCAGTCTTAGATAAGGTTAGGAAGAATTCTCTGGATTACCAGGCAGACACTCTTGTCCCCATCCCTTGCTTTCTCCCAAAGAAACAAGGTCTCTTTCTCTTTTATGAGCCACCTGGAGCTCGGGGGTGAAATGACACAAGCACCCCTGTGGCTACCACCACTGGGACTGTACTGGGTCATACCTAAAGCCAGGATAGCACTGTGTCTCACTTAAAGCCTGACGTAACCACTCCCTGGCTACTGCCTGTGTTTGCTGAAGGCCCTAAGCCTGTACAATCAGCAGGTGGTGAAGTCAGCCAGGCTCATGTCCTTCGCTTTGGGGTGATGAGTTCTCCCAGGCCCCAGGTGGGTCCAGAGATGCCATATAGAAGCCAGGGGCTAGAGTCAAAAACCTAAGAAATCTACCTGCTTCTTTATTCTACCGAATAAGATGAAGTTCTTCCCACTCTTTCCTCTCCTTTCCATAGGCAGAGGAGCCTCTTGCCATGGTCACCACCACCACGGACCAATGGTAGGTATTACTAGGCTATCCCCGATATGCACTTAAGGTCCAAGTGCTCTTCAGTCAGCTTGTCATGAATGCTGTCAGGTCTGGGACTTACCCTTTAGGGCAATGGACTCCCTTCCAGCACAGGGCAAGTCCAGAAATGCCATCCAAGGGCCAAGTCCTGGAATCAGGAACCCTAAGAGTCTGCATGGTGCTCTCGCTCACCGTGGCTGAGATGGTAACTAAGGTGAAAGACCAAGTCTGTTTAAATTTTCCCTCTGCTTTTCTCAAGTAGAAGGAATCTCTCACAGTAGCCACCATACCTCAGAATGTGCTGTGGTCTCACCTGAAGCCAGCACATCCCAGAGTCTCTCCCTAGGCCCATGACATACTACTTATGGTATTGCTACTGGTTCTTCAGGGCTCAAGGCTGTTTAGTCAGCAGGTAGTGAATCCTGCCAGGACTAGGTCCTTTCCTTTAAGGCAATGGGTTCCTTCCTGGCCCAGGGTGTGTCTAGATATGTTATACAAGAGCTAGGCTGCTCAACTCTTGTCTATTGCCATGTTCTTCTGTGGTGAAGATGGTATCCAAGATGCAAGGTAAAGTCCTCTTTATTCTTCCCTCTCCTTTCTTCAAGCAGAAGGAAAGAGCCACTTTGTTGCTACAAGCTGTGCTGCCTAGGATTGGGGGAGGGATGGCATAAGCACTCCCTTAGCCTTCCTGGCTGCCTAAAACAAATGTTTACTAGGTTCCATACCCCTGACATCCACTGGCTCTGAGCCCAGCATAGCACTAGGACTTGCCTCAGAATTGCAGTCCTTGTGGCCTAGACTTCCTTTTAAATTTATTTAGAACCCCAGAGCACTTTAGCCCACAGTGGTGAGACTTGCCAAAACTCGAGTTCCAACCACTAGGATGAGCGGCAATTCCCCTCTGGCTAGGGCTGGTCTAAATGCTCCTTCCATGGGTGAGTTGTTGGCTGAGTTTAGCCTAGTGTTGCTTTCTGCTGTGACAGAGCAGCACTGAGTTCATTGCAGGGTCCCACACTCAATGCACTCTCCCTCCCCCAAATGCACAAATTCTCCATGCTACACTGCCACTGCAGGGGGATAGGGGAAGGATGATGTTGGTGATTTAAGATTGTCTTTCTTACCTTCTTCAGTGGTTCTTTCAGTGATACAAAATTATCACAGCATCAGTTATCACAGCACCAGTGATCTCAAGTGCTGTGAGATTGTTCACCTGAATTTTGGTTCTTAGGAAGGTGCTTTTGTGTGTGTGTAGATACTTGTTAAATTTACTGTTCCTGTGTATGTATGGGGTGAGGAGGCAATTGGTGAAGGCTTCCATTTGCCCATCTTGCTTTACCTTCTTTTTTCTTTTAATTTTTAAGAATAGAACTTGATTTATTGATAATGGAGTCAAGGAATTTTTAACCTTATTTCTTTCCTACAAAGTCAATAAAAAGAATTATAACTAGAGAAAAAAATGACCTGAAAAATGGCCACAATTCCAAATTAGAAACCGTGAACTGTTTATTGGTCATATATTGTGACGATTATGTTGTGAGCCATCATATACTTGCTTGAACCTTGAGGAAGTTACATATTTGTCCTAAAAAAATAGTTACAATTCTGAAAAGAGCATTCAGTAATTTTTATGTAAGGAAAACTAGAATCATTCCTAGAGTGACTCAATTTGACACCAAGGAATACCAAGTAAGGCGGATCCCAGGACAAATGACGTTTTATTACCTGGGAACTAGGCTTCTTGTTGGAAGTGAAGTGGATGAAGCGCTGCTAAAGAGTGTCTTTATTACACACTATTTACTTGAGTGCTAAAAATTGAGGAAAGATGTGCCCCCAATGCAGAGAAAATAGCAGTTTTAGTGAGATGGTGAATATTGCTGGGGACGATGTATAATAATGGAGAATGTCTTTTGATACATTTAGGCTGCTATAACAGAATACCATAGACTGGGTGGCTTCAAAACAACAGAAATGTATTGTTCACAGTTCTAGAGGATGGAGAATCCTATATCAAGGTGCCAACAAATTCCAGGTGTGATGAGGGTCTGCTTCTTGGTTCATAAGTGTTTGTCTCCTGTCTGTGGATGGAAACATGGTGGTTGGAAAAGAGAACTCTTTGTAGTTCTTTGTATAAGAGCTCTCATCTCATTCAGGAAGACTTCATTCTCATGACCTAATCACCTCCCAAAGACTTCACCCACTAATATTATCACTGGGGCTTAGGATTTCAATGCATGCATTTTGGGAGCACACAGACTTTCAGCCTTAAGCAGAGACTATGTAATGTCCCAGAACACTCATTGCCTGTTACCTATTCTAACCCTTCCTTCATATAGTTTTAGAACAAATAGCAGATCCATTTATTTAAAAAGTAATAACTAGAAATGACTAGCACAGTACCTATGCATACAAATGCAAAATGAGGAAATGAATATAATTAAAACTAGATGAAGAGCATATATTGTGAGGGGAATTACCCAAAGTGGCAGAAAAAATAATTTTTCAATGATGTTAAGATAAATAATTTCCCTCTATTTAAAAAAAAGCAGAGAATACAATATCTCCAAAATAATATCATAAAGAAAACAGAATGGGTGGAAGTAAGCTGGAAGAGCTTATAAACAAAATGGAATAAAAAAGAAAACAGTGTGGACACGAAAAACATATTAGAAGCAATAAAAAGAACATATACACAGCTGAAAACAGAATCAGTAAAATAGTGAATAGATTTAATGAAATGATCTAAAATGAAATGGAAAAAATAAGGATATAAACATGATTATAGGGAGTCCAATCCATGCATACATTTCTGTAAGAGAATTTTTATTCAATATTATTTAATTCCAGTTTCTCATTTTAGGTTTTGATGTAGTGGATGATAGATTAGTTTGCTGCTGCTATATACCAAATTACCCCAAAGTTTAATGGCTTAAATAACATTTGCTGTCTAGCAGCTTCTGTGGATTAGAAATTCAGGTGTAGTTTTGTTAAGTCATTTGGCTCAGGGTCTCTCAGAAAGCCACAATCAAGGTGTTAGTTAGGGGCTGCAGTCATCTCAAGGTTCCAGTGTGGAAGGATCTGCTTCCAAGCTCCGTTCACATGATACTTGGCAGGATTCAGTTTCTCAAAAGTAATTAAACTTCCTGTTTATGGTGCAAACTTTATAACTTGTTTCTTGATGGCTTTGCCTCTTGAATCTCGAAGTCCAGATCATTGGAAAATGAAAAAACTTCTGTGTGCATTAAGTGCCTTGCTCTTGAAACTAAAATATTTATCTTTCAAGACAATTTTCCAGGCTGTAAGTTTAATATAAATTTACTTAGCAACTTGACTGCCTTATCTTTTTAACAAGTAGGACAATCAATTATCTATATATATTTCTACCTTTTCTTCTCTGTCTGTACATAGGAAAAATGTCCACAGTGTTAATAAACTTTCAGAAAATAATTTCTAAATGTTGAGATTTTAAGGAATTTAAGAATATTTTCCTTTGTACTACATGGTTTTGTTTTTGATTACTTATAATGAACATATACAATTTTTATAGGGGTAATAATGTTATTATCCTTAGCTAAGAGAATCAAAATCAAAATAAAACCGAAGGGACATGTGTACCGGAATGTATTCATAGAATTCTTGATAGATGATAAAAACTCACACAAGTAATAGCTGCATCATTGCTATTTTTAAGATAGCATCATATAAATATATACTTGAATTCATTAAACTTTTGCTTTAAGCAAGAATTTTATTTTTTTGGCTAAAACATATGAACACATATATTTTTATCACAGATGATTTATTTCACTCAATCCATATAATGTGATTAATTGAGTTTTAATTAAACCTCTGAGATGTGGTCCGCACTCTGTAGTTTATTTTTGGTTCTATCTGATGAAGCTTTAAAAACTAACATTTATACAGGTGCCCACAATGACCACATTCCCTTTGCTTAAGAATACAGAACTATTTAAAGTTACCTGATCTGTTAATGATGAAGAGAATGGCAGTTAAATGAATATTTTGTGATTAGGAAGCCCAAGAGAGAACTGAAGAATAAAAGGATAATAAGCAATGCACTTCCATCCTAAAAAATGCCCTCTGAGCCAAAATAACTCAAAGTTCCAACTTGTTAGCAAAATTCAGTGGGGCTGAGGAGTGAAAGAAACAAAATATTATTCTGCTGCTCTTATAACAATTCTGATAAATTACAAGAATTTGGGTTTCCCAGGGAATCAAAAACGCTTCTAAAGGGCTATGCTCACAAGTAGTCAATCTTTTTCCTTACTTGTCCCAAGTTATATAGCAAATGCTAAAATGATATGTACCCTTTGGATAAATGTAGAATGGTGATTCAGACAACCACTTTTTTCTCCTTGCAAAATATATTACTATCCAGGAAAGGGTTGGAAACTTTTTCTTTAGATGATTAACCTGATTAACAGTTTTAAAAAAGAATTTCAAAATAAAGAATGACTGAAAAGAAGTATCTCTATTTGCCCATGGCACATGTTTACCTATTTAACAAACCTACACATCCTGCACATGTACCCCTGAACTCAAAAGTTGAAGGAAAAAAAGAAATATTGCCATTTGCTTCTTTAATGAAGTATCATTTTAAAACTATCTTAATATTTAATTGGCACATAGTTTATTCTCATGATTCTGAATTTTTCTCATGGTTAGGCTCTCATGATAAAGGGCATAGATCGAAGGAAAGTAGCAGTCATAATCTGATACTCTGTTGCTTTACTTGTTTCAAATGTTGAGAAGCTTAGTTTGTTGTAAAATGTTAGAAACTGTAGGGCAGAGATTACTTCTTGATCTTTAATTTTGAGCAATCTTGAGATGATTAGTTTGTCATTGAGATAATATCTTTTTAGTCCACTAATTGCCTTTCTGTTCTACTAATTTGTGAAATCAAAGTTTGACAGTTTAAGGTTTGGAAAATATTTAGAAGGTAAAATTTATCTTTCTAAAAAGTTAGTCATTCAATTTTTAAAATTATTTTCAATTGTTAATATTTAAATCATGTTCAAAGGAATCTTATGGTTAAATTATTCATGAGTCACATTCTATTTAGATATTTGTTAGACGGGATTCTAAGAATAAGTGGAATTTGTAGCATCATTCAATCGAAGAAAATAGTGGCAGCCTTAGGGCTGAGAGGGCACAGGGCTCCTTTGTGTGTTACTCAAAAGCACCTCCTCTGGGCTTCCAAAGGCCAATAGATGCATGGCTTAGGGAGTAGGCTCAGGCTGGCGTTCAGCCCCACTCACCAGCTTGGCTTTGTGCCTATGTGCAGAGAAAAACCCGTAGAACCCTTTGGAATGAACCTGACCAGCTTCATTTAGAAATGGAGAAATGTGGGTCCCATGAATGTTCTTTCTATTAGTTGACAGCTTAATTGGAAGGATCGTCATCATTTGAACAAACTACTTTAACTGCTAACATGGTTTTATTTATACTGCTTTAATGACTGAAATAAATTAATGGCGTGGCAATTAAATCTGTTGCTTTTTGCACAACTATTATAATTAAGAAAGGGAATTAACAGTCAATTCAGTGGTGCTAGGTTTGTTTATTTTGTGTTTTCTTTAATAATTTATCATATCAACTAATGGATTTGCAAAGTCAATTGAGAATTTTGACAATGGTATCTGCTGCTCATAAACATCTGTCCTGTGTAGCCAGGACATGGTGCTAATGAAGTTTTGGCCTCTGATTTGAACCTCATATGAGTGAGTATACCGCTTTATTTTCAATGATCGTAGACAGTGTCTAAGTCTACTAGTTTGTCAAATCCTAATGATAATTTATTTTATTTTATTTTATTTTTTGAGACGGAGTCTCGCTCTGTCGCCCAGACTGGAGTGCAGTGGCCGGATCTCAGCTCACTGCAAGCTCCGCCTCCCGGGTTTACGCTATTCTCCTGCCTCAGCCTCCCGAGTAGCTGGGACTACAGGCGCCAGCCACCTCGCCCGGCTAGTTTTTTGTATTTTTTAGTAGAGACGGGGTTTCACCGTGTTAGCCAGGATGGTCTCGATCTCCTGACCTCGTGATCCGCCCGTCTCGGCCTCCCAAAGTGCTAGGAGAAATCCTAATGATAATTTAATATCATTCATTTGATAATTTGTTTAGTTTTATTTACAACTAATTTGTTATATTTTATATTTTGTTCACTGTAGGTAATGTTGTTTAACGTTCTTTCTATGGCATAGACTATAACATAGGTTGTGCAATGAAGCAGTAGGTTTGTACTTATTTATTTAATTTGAACAAGAAACCTGAAAGTTATGCCTGTGTATTTTAAAAGGACATAGCAGGCCAGGTGCGGTGGCTCATGCCTGTAATCCCAGTACTTTGGGAGGCTGAGGTGGGAGGATCACTTGAGGTCAGGAGTTCGAGACCAGCCTGGCCAACATGGTGAAAACTCGTCTCTACTAAAAATACAAAAATTAGCTGAGTGTGGCAGTGTACGCCTGTAATCACAACTATCTGGGAGGCTGAGGCACAAGAATCACTCAAACCTGGGAGGCAGAGGTTGCAGTGAGCTGAGATTGTGCTGCTGCACTCCAGCCTGGGCAACAGAGTGAGGCCTGTCTAAAAACGAAAAGGTCATAGCAATAAAAATCTAATAATTATCATTGTTGCATCAATTTAGGAAGATTTCATGGGAATGTACTCTCAAAGAAAGTTCAAATTCAGATCTACATAAAGTATAAATTTTAGTGATCTGATGAGCTCAAACTGGAAACAAAGCACAAAACTATTAATAACCAAGAAAGTTACAAAAGGGGATGTTATTCAAACTGCTTCAGTGTTTTAAAATGCCTACTAGAATGATGCACTTATCTTCATTATGATGGCATAGATTAAATGAAATGTCAAGCTAATCTCACCTTAATGGAATGTACAGTCAAGTATACAGACACGCACACACACACGCATGCACACACACATGCATGCACACACACACACACATTTTCTACAGTGTATGAGAAAATGATTTTTATTGTGTTTGTCAGATTAAACAAGCAAACAAACACAATCAGCAACTTAAATACTTAAAGCCCAGTGTAGGGGATAAATAACAAGGAAGTTCATTGTAGCAAAATGATAGGGCTTTCCTGATCCAACCTATGTTTCCACATACACAATGTTGTAACTCTCCTTTGTGGCTATGTAAACCTCACCCAGTCAGAGCGTTATATTTGCTTTTACAATGTATAGACCTATATAAATTAAATAGCCTATTTTAAAATTATGTGCTCATTTTCTAGATAGTTGTCTGTGTGTTAGTTTTACAATAGACATTTATTTTCTCACAGTTCTTGAGTCCAGAAATCCAAGATCAAGGTGTTGGCAGGTTTGGTTCCTTCTGAGTCCTCTCTCCTTGGCTTGAAGATAGCTGCCTTCTTGCTGAGTCCTCATCTAGTCTTCCTCAGTGTGCCACATCCCTGGTGTCTATGTGTGTGTTCAAATTTCCGCTTCTTATAAAGTCACCAGTCAAACTGGAGTAGGCCCCCACCTAATTTAACTTAATCACCTCTTTAATGACTGTCTCAGGTCAAGCAGTCAGGCAGAGAGAGAGAGAGAGAGAGAGAGAGAGAGAGAATTTAGCTTTCTTCTGCCTTTTTGTTCTATCTGGGCTCTGGATGGGTTGGATGATGCCCACCCACATTGAAGGGGGGCATCTGCTTTCCTCAGTCTACCATTTCAAATGTGAAATCCTAAAAGACCCACTCAATCCCTAGTACCTCAGAGAGTAGCTATCTCCAAATGTAGTTATATCGCCAAATATAGTTATACTCTGAGGTACTAGGGATTGGGTGTTTTTTTTAGGATTTCAACATATGAAATTTGCAGGAATATAATTCAGTCTATAACATGCAGTAAATCTATTTTGATTGACTTACTGAGTTAAATAATTAGCATCAAAAAATATTTACTGTGTGACACACACAGTGGTTGTGGGGTGTGTCTGTGTGTGTGAGAGAGAAAGAAACAGAGAGAGAATGAGAAATAGTTTTTGACCTTTTGTGGAAAAGACAGACATAATAAAGATTTACTTCATTTAAGCCTTCACAGCACCTTGTTTGTATCCTTTTTATGGTACAAAATCTGCCTGCCATAGTTCAGTGTTTAGTTTGTAAATTTTTGAGGCGAGACACTGTCTGACTCATTTTTTTCCTCCTAATACTGGCCTGGTACAGAGGAAGCCATCAATGAATGTCTGTGAGTTGAACTGTGTACCTCATATCATTTAAAATTGTATATAAATAGGTACCATGGCAGAGATGTAAATGAAGAGTAATGAAGAAAAGATGAAAAGGACAATCATTCTGACTCAAGAAATTGAGGAGAGTTTCTTAGATGACATTCTAGTTAGCCAGGGTTTCAAAATGTGAGGATAAGAGAAAATGAATATATAAACACACACACACACGTGCACACACACACACACACACACACACACACACACACACACACTTTATGTGTTCTCCTTAACTCCAGATCTATGTGTCTAGTTTTCAGCTGGACCTCCATAACATGAATATTCCCAGAAGCAGATCAAATGTCTCATATCCAGAATCAAAGTCCTCCTCTTCTCCCCATATCCACTCTTCCTTCTGTGTTTCATATTTCATTTTATGGCATTATCACAGTCTCAACTGCACATGTCTGAAATCTCAGAATTTCAAATTGTCCGCTTTCCCTTCTTTCACCCTCCTCATCTAATCAATTTCCAGTCTCGTTACTTCCACTTCCACAGTGTTGCTGCCTTCATTTTCTCACCATTTCCACTGTCACGTCCATAATTCAGCCCTCACCATTTCCCACCTCACTTCACCAAGTTTCCTACTATTGATCCACCTTGAGCGCAGGCTTTTTCCCCATCCTTTTACCTTTCATGATGTCATGGTTACATTCCATAAATTAAAATCTGGTTATTTCACTCTTTCCAAAACTTGCAATGGTCCCAACATCCAAAGAGTAAGATACAAATATCTTGTTTGAGTATTCAACTATCTTATTTTGGTATTCAAGATCTTTCCCTATAGACTCAAAACAACTTCTCAGCTTTATTTAACAGTCTCCTGATTTTCCCTTGGTCTCTACTGTGAATCATTATTCCTATTACACATGTTTTACCACCTGTCTCAGATTCCTTCCTTCATCTTGCAAGGCATTATATTCATTGCCTATATCAATACATCTACTATCTCTCTCTCTCTCTCTCTCTCTCTCTCTCTATTATCTCTCTCTCTGTCTCTCTTTCTCTCTCTATATATATATATGTACACACATGTGTGTGTGTTGAATGAGATTTATGGTAAAGAATTCACTCATGTGATTATGGAGTCTGAGAGGTTCCCACGGTCTGCCATCTGCAAACTGGAGACTCAGGAAAGCCAATAATGTAAATTTCAGTCTGAGTCTAAAGGCCTGAGAACAGGGAGCACTGATGGTGTAAGTCCCAGTCCAAGGACAGGCAAAGACCAATGTCTCAGCTCAAGCAGTCAGGCAGAGGCAGAGAGAGAGAGAGAGAGAATGAATTTAACTTTTCTCTGTCTTTTTGTTCTATTTGGGCTCTGGATGGGTTGGATGATGCCCACCCACATTGAGGAGGGCTGTCTGCTTTCCTCAGTTTACCAATTCAAATGTGAATCTCTTATGGAAAACACTCTCACAGACTCACCTAGAAATAATATTTAACCAGATATCTGGGCATCCCGTGGCTCAGTCAAGTTGACATAAAGTTAATCATCACACAAGGCAAGAGATGTAGATTTAAAAGTAGATGGTGAAATTGTAACAACTGGAGATGAAATTGCTCAAAAAGAAGAAAGAAAAGTACTGAGGTTTAGATAAAATTGTTAGACAATCAGATTTTGTGTGTGTACACATACACATGAGTTTGTAGGAATATAAATGAGGTAGTTAATACAGAAGAGGTCAAAAAGGAGCAAACTGTATAATTTCAAAGGACTAATTTGTGGCTTACTCAAACTGTTTCAGGTGTGAAAGAGAATAGATCCATCTGATCTATATTCAAAAATAAATTCAGTATGTGTTTATTGCAGCAATATTCACATAAGCCAAGATATAAAATCTATCCAAGTGTTCATCAATAGATGAATGAATACAGAAAGTGTGGTACATATACAAATGGAATATTATTCAGCTATATAAAAAGGAGTGAAGTCTTGCCATTTGCAGCAACATGGATGTAACAAGAGGTCATTATGTTAAGAGAATAAGCTGGGCACAAAAAGTCAAATGTTACAGATTTTCACTTATATGTGGGAGTTTAAAAAGTGGATCTCATAAAGTTAAGAAGTAGATTAATGGTACCAGAGGCTAGAAACAATAGGGGTAGGAGGATGAAGAGAAGTTGGTTAATGGGTACAAAATATCATTTTTATGGGTTAGAATGAGTTCCAGTATTTGATAGTAAAGTAGGGAGATTATAGTTAACAATAATTTGTCCTATGTTTCTAAATAGCTAGAAGAAAAAATCAGAATGCTCTCAACACAAAGAAAAGATAATATCTGAGGCGATGGATATCTCAGTTACCCTGATTTGATCATTATGCATTGTGTACATGTATAAAAATGTCACATATACTCCCAAAATATGTACCATTATGTCAATAAAAGATATAAACGACAACAACAACCAAATAACAAGTAGTCAATCATGCTGCATTCTACTGCAAAAGCATCCTGTTAGTATCAATTAAAAATCAAGTTGTTTAGGTTCATGGCATTCCAGAAATCTCTGTGTAAGGCCTAAATTCCATTATGTTCATTTTATAAAAATAAAAAGGCAGATAGACTACTGTGTTAATTTTGTTGATGGATTTAGACTTTATTTAGACCTTGTGATATAGCTATTGCTAAAATATACCTAGAGATGGGGGAGAGTAGAATTATATATATTGTAATTGCAAAAACATTGCATATACAAAAATATTGCATGTATAAAAAATGGTTTTTTTGCTAAAAATCTTAAGACAGGCCTTGTTTTTCTGCTTCTTCCGTGGTCAATGACTACAGAAGTACTCTTTCACCTGTGGTTTTGCTTTCCATGGTTTCAGTTACCTGTGGTCGACTGTGGTCCAAAAATATTAAATGGAAAGATTCCAGAAATAACTGACAAGTTTCAAATTGTATGCCCTTAAATGGCATTTTGAAATTTTGTGTCATTCTGCTCTGTTCTCCCTGGGATGTAAATCATCCCTTTGTCCAGTGTATCTGCACCATATATGCTCTCCACCAGATAGTCACTTGGTAGCCATTTGGGCTATCAGATTGACTGTCCTGGTATCCCAGTGCTTGTGTTCAAGTAGCCTTATTTTACTTCATAATGGCCCCAAAGCACAAGAGTAGTGATGCTGACAATTCAAATATGCCAAAGATAAGCTGCAAAATGCTTCCTTTAAGAGAAAAGGTAAAAGTTCTCAATACGGAAAGAAAACAAAATCATATACTGAGGTTGCTAAGTTTACTAAGAACAAATCTTCCATCTGTGAAATAGTGAGAAAAGTGAAAGAAATTCATGCTAGTTATGCTGTCGCACCTCAAACTACAAAAGTTACAGCCACAGTGCATGATAAGTGCTTAGTTGAGATGGAAAAGGCAGTAAACTTGTGGGTAGAAATATGAACAGAAATGTGTTTTGATTGATTGACAACAAATAGATTGGGTACTATGTTTTCAGGCATCTACTGGGGGTCTTGGAATGTATCACCTACTGTATTACTCAGCAATTAGAAACTTTCAAATATGAGGGTAACATGTTTATCATTGAGACAGAAATCTATAAAGAGTGGAATTAAATCTATTATTTAATAGCATTAATTATAATCAAAGAGGCAAAATTTATTACTATTAGACTGGCATATGAAGAAATATGGGGATGATCTTGTTTTATAGAACCACAAAATAATCATAAAATACAACAGCTGTGTTCCCTAAAGTGCAATTTGATTTGTGTTTTTATTGATTTATCTTCATTCCTAAGCAATGCTTTATGCTCCTTTTTGATGGGGCTTTTTGATGAGGCTTGCCTTAGAAAGTGCAAAGGATCTAGTCTGAGACCTGAGTTCAATTCCTGTGAAACACTTCAATTCTTTTTTTAAGACAGAGTCTCACTCTGTTGCCCAGGCTGGAGTGCGGTGGTGTGATCTTGGTTCACTGCAACCTCTGCCACCTGGGTTCAAGCAATTCTCCTGCCTCGGCTTCCCAAGTAGCTGCGATTACAGGTGCCTGCCACCACACACAGCTACTTTTTGTATTTTTTAATAGAGACAAGGTTTCACCATGTTGGCTGGGCTCATCTTGAACTCTTGACCTCAAGTGACTATATTGGCAGGGCAGGTCTTGAACTCCTGACCTCAAGTGATCCGTCTGCCTTAGCCTCCCAAAGTGCTGGGATTAGAGCAATAAACCACCATGCCTGAACCACTTCAATGCTTTTAATTATTGTTTACTCCTTTATAAAATGACATATTCATGCATGAGAAAGACAATGTAAAGTTATAGATTAACATTAAGTATTAGAATTTATGCTATATGACACTTGGGTTTAGTGCTCTGAAACCTAAATAAGAGCATTCTTTCTTTTTTATTAGAATACACTGAATTTCTGCTTTTTATCTTGTTTTGTCTATTATTCTATGATTATCCCTTTTAGCTAGTGAGTCAATTTTACTGATCTTTATCAAGTTATGTAAATAGAAGTTGTTTGGAACTTGGAAAAGGTTGTGAAAGATACTGTGATTACAAAAGTGCATTACAAAGTAACACACAGGAAGTATAGAATTTGAAAATGTAACAACTAGTTTGTGGTGGAAAGTTGCTATGTCTCCAATAATTTATACAGATATGTTTTAATCTCCCAAATAAGATGGGGTTTCTCAATCTACATTTAGCATTTCTCTTATTCCTGGCAGAGATTTTAGAAGATTGTCACTCTACTCACCCTATTTTTAGAAATAATATTAATACTTCATGTTCTAAAGTGCCTTCCAGAACAGGAATCTCTCCAGGTAGAGGAAATATTTAACTGTAAATAGTAGATGTATTTATCCATAGCCAAGTGTGTACATTTTGGCTAAAGCATGCCCACGTGTCTATTAAATTTTGTATTATGATAAATCCCTTACATATGACTTCTAACATACCCCTTTATAAATATTTAGAAAAGAAATATTGACTCAATATCCACTGGGTAAATTTCTACTGCAAACCCAATAAGTATTGCATGATGATTCCTCTAGGCATATAGACTGTCAGACTAATTTTTCTTGCTTTGAAAATCAGCTAGTGTAGTTGGTTTTAGAAGGTGTTGAGAAAATTGAGTTTGTGAATTGGAGCTCAGGTAGGCCAGCTAGCTTCGTAATATTTCAGAATTATATTTTTACAAGCGCCTGTCACTGCTTTCAGCAGGAACCAGGTGAGATATACAGACAGATTAGCAAAATCCTTCTTCTTCCTTTTTCTTGGGAAACTCAATATAGCATATTGAAAAGAGGTCACAGAAACCATCCTTGTACAATTAGATATTTTTCAGTATGCAAATTATAACATTTCCATTAGAAGTTCAAATCACCACTTAAAGCATTTTTTAGGGCTCTTTAATATTGTTCAATTTAGGACAAGTTGGACTTAAGGTGAAATTAAGTTCTGTGTAACTCAATTTATTTTATATAGCTAAAATTATTTTACATTATGCTCTTCAGGTGATGTTAGCTATGTAAGTTGTACTATTTAATTAAATAAATAAATTGTATGACATATATACATTGATAAAATTGATAAATGAATAAAAATATAACCTCTAGATAGAACTAAGAATTAACTAAGAACCTCTCCTGAACAGTATAATTGGAAAACATGTAATGCTGCAGTATAGGAAATGCTCGCCCAATGAATCATCCATTTTCAAGGTAATAACTAATTTGGAAATTATGCTTTTCTCCATAGAAAACAGCATTAGCCTTATTTCCTTCAGGAAAAACTGAATAAAACACTTTTATTTATGGCACAGAGAATAGTTGCCTTACCCAGAGCTCAGAAAACCACATAAACAGAGGAAGAATGTACTCTTGGTTAGCATGTAAAGCATGCAGCTGACATTTTGCAAAGCTTGTTATTAGAACAACATTCCCTCCTCAGCTGTAAGGTGGTTGAGTATGCAGCTTAGAATTAGACGGTCTGCATCTGAATTACAGTTCACTGTTTCCCAACTGTGTGAGTTTAGAATTTACAAAATCCCCATAAGCTTGAGTTTTGTCAACTACGAAAGGGAAGTAAAAATATCTACCTTGCAAGGTTTTGTAAATAGGATATAAGATGGTAAATGCAAGATATTTAACATAGTGATTGGCAAATATTTTCATTATGAGTAAATATTATTGCAGTGTAATGATGGATCTCATACTTGAACTTTCAGCATGTGAAAAACTAGATTCTGAAAATAAGATCTGGATACTCAAGAAATCAGTGTTCATAGTAGATTAGGATTACACAAAACCAGTGAAGTGCCCACTAAAGAAAAACAAGATGCTAAATAAAAGAGAAATTAACACCAGAACAGAATATTTTCTTAGCCATTAGTATGACTAAGTGTTTTACCAGTTACTGTTTTACCAGCTAAAGTGTTTTACCAGTTCCACTGTGAGAAGGACATGGAAGTTTATTCAGATCCTCATTTTTATCTACCGAATGAATACTTATCATGAATGCTATGCATATGATCTATTTGTTTAATGCATTCATATATATAGAAATTTTAATAAACTTATCCACATGTACCTTATTAATACTTGGGATTATTATTTTCATTATCAATTAGAGTTTTGCATATCTCATAAAATGCTAGAAAAGGGAATATTTGGGGTATTATTTCATATATAGATAACTGAACTAGGTGAACCCAACTGACCACTATAGTCAAGATTCTTTTGCCAAGAAGGAGAAAACTGATGAGCAGTATGAGTAGTTCAAACACCAAAGACTGCAGTCAGATATGCTTGAGTCGAATTCCACATTTTCCATTTAAGAGATTAGACAGTATTCTTAAATTATCTGAGACTTCATTTTTCTGTCTATAAACTGAATGTAATACTGCCTCTCTCTCTGATGATCGTTGTAAGGTTTTAAGCATTTTTGAAGGCGTCTTACATAGAACTGAACACAGTAGGAACGTGATAAGTATTAAGTTCTTTTGTCCTTTCCTTTTCTTTTGAAAATGCCCTATTATCTGAAAGGAAATTTTCTTCTTTTGGGGAAGGGGGTGTATAGCTTTGCTGAAGCACTGTAAAGTGTTTGATATAATCCTAGAAAAAAGGAGAAGTAGAATTATTTCAACTGGAAAAGTAAAGGAGTGAGATAATCAATGGACATAATTTATATTTACAAAAACTCTAATAGTTAATAAAGATCTTTACACATATATGGATTTTCCTAATATATATATAATTCAGTTTGGAAAGTGCTTTTTGTCCTGTTAAAAATTTTTTGAGATAAAATAAATATGAAGGTCATGTCTTAACAAAGTATTGCTAAATTTTTATCTCAATTGTATTTTAGGGAAAACTAAAATCTTACATGTTATAAACTAGACTCAGGTAGAATCTCTTATAAATACTTTAACCCCACATTTATAAATATGCACAGATATATCACTACATTTTCACTCTGCTTTATTAATAATTAATTTCTTATAGCTCCTACTATGTTTATTGAGCCTTGCTGAGAACAGCCACTGTTCACCTAACTTTGTATTTTGCCAACATTTACTTATGATGTTCTTGATTTAATATGATAGGGTCTATTTTTAGGAACTATAGAGAGTTAAAAAAAGAGAATTAGTAGTTCAAAGAAAAATTATCACCTGTATGTACCCTTTGTCTATTACAAACAGGTTTGTATCTGCTGTGTAAAAGAACATTCACACAAGAGTTGTTAAGAACCTTGTCTTTGGCTGGATGTGGTAGCTCACGCCTATAATCCCAGCACTATGGGAGGCTGAGGCAGGCAGATCACTTGAGCACAAGAGTGCAAGACCATCCTGGTCAACATGGTGAAACTCTGTCTCTACTAAAAATATAAAAATTAGCTGAGCGTGGTGGCATGCGCCTGTGGTCCCAGCTACTCAGGAGGCTGCGGTGGGAGGACTGCTTGAGCCCAGGAGGTGAAGTTGTGGCCCAGATTGCGCCACTGCACTGCAGCCTGGGTGACACAGCAAGACACTGTCTCAAACAAACAACAAAAAAAAGAACTCTGTTTTATGTGGTCTTTGGTCTTTCAAAAATTGCAGGATGGCTCATGTTGACCCAGGTGAGCATTGTTTTTTTTTGTTTTTTGTTTTTTGCCAGTCTAATAACATGATTTCTGTGACTATTTTAAAGAATAGATGACTGTAGTACACTGTTTTAATATTTTGCTTCTGTTAACAGGAGTCATTAAGTTGTGAGAAATTTTAGTACTAGAGTTGTATTGAATTTCTTTAGTTTTCTTCATAGCATAAAACTTCTCCTGAAAAGGAAGAGGTCAATATGGACATCATAGTGGACAATTTCATGGAAGGATGATTTAGGCTTATTATAAAGCTTATTAGGCTTATTATGAATTAAAACTTATTATTAAGTATTAATGTAAATTATCATAGGGCCAGGCAGATAACTTAAATGAGATAAGTAGAAAGAATGAGAAAGTGTAAATCCCTAGAACTGTGCCATCTATGAAAATCTGTAGCCCACATTTACATGGACCGAATAAATCACTTCTGAGAGCTTCATTTGCTTTTTGAAATTCTTGTTGCTGTCTTGTCTTAAAGCGTGGGTCACATTTGAGTAGCACAGTGGAGAAGGTATCTTCTAAGACTGGGGACCATTATAAGTAAAATTAAGAAATAAAAATAGCCTGGTAGGTGGGGACGGCTTTAGGGGGTCAGCCACGCTGTAGGGCAGTAATGTTCAACAAGGGGTGATTTTACGAGCATGTGATTCTTGTCAATGTCTGTAGACGTTTGTAGACATTTTGTTTATCACAACTGGGGAGGGATGCTACTGGCATCTCACGGATAGACACCAGCGGTGTGCTAAACACCTTATAATGCACAGGTCATCCCTTCACAACAGAGGATTATCCAGTCCAAAAGATCAGTAGTGTCCAGATTGAGAAACTGCTCTAGATGAATGTGTGTGTTGGGAAATAGGGGGAGGTAAAGTTAGATATTATATTCTGCTGTTTTTGGAGTTTTTGAGACAGGGTCTCACTGTTTCGCCCAGGCTGGAGTGCAGTAGTACGATCTTGGCTAACCACAACCTTAACTTCCCTGGCTCAAGTGATTCTCCCCTCTTCAGCCAAGTAGCTGGGAATACAGGCTCATGCCACCAGGATCAGCTATTTTTTTTTTTTTTTTTTTTTTGAGATGAAATCTTTCTCTGTCGCCCATGCTGGAGTGCAGTGGCCCGATCTTGGCACACTGCAACCTCTGCCTCCCACGTTCAAGTGATTCTTCTGCCTCAGCCTCCCAAGTAGCTGCGATTACAGGCACATGCCACCACACTTGAATATTTTTTATTTATTTATTTATTTATTTATTTATTTATTTATTTATTTTATTTTTAGTAGAGACTTGGTTTCACTATGTTGGCCAGGCTGATCTTGAACTCCTGACCTCAAGTGATCCATCTGCCTCAGCCTCCCAAAGTGCTGGGACTACAGGTGAGCCACTGTGCCTGGGTAATTTTTGTATTTTTTGTAGAGATGGGGTTTTGCTATGTTGCCCAGGATGGTCTTGAACTCCTAAGTTCAAGTAATCTACTTGATTACAGGTGCGAGCCACCATGCCTGGCCTGCAGTGCTATTAAAATACCCAGCACAGAAGGTAGTAGTCAACTTAATCTATACTTTAAGGTCCGTTATTAACATGTTAAGTACCTTAATCAGGAATATGCACTCCAGGGATGGTTAGTTAGTACATGAAAATTTCTGAGTAGAGGCCCAAAGACCAGAGTCCTGGGCATTCAGAATGTTTCACTTCTTTATTTTAATTAATATCAGTTGCCCTGTTAATTAGTATAATGGAGGTTAGATATTACTTTTAATCTGTGAAATGAGGGCTCACAGGCTAGAAATTTGTATAGGCATGGGAACTGGTGCTTAAACAAGACACAGCAACCTAGTAAGTCCAACAGACCACATCCTTTGGAAAGGCATCAGAGGTTTAGAATTCTGAATCTTTCCTGTGTTCCATTGTTTATCAGAGGATATTGTTGTGAAACCCTGAACAGAAGGATAGTTAAATTCTTCTATTAGTATCTACTTCACGTGAATTTTCTATTCAGGCCACTATCTTAGTCCATTCAATTAAAGTACATTAGACTAAAATACTGTAAATTGGGTAGCTTGTAAACAACAGAACTTATTTCTCACAGTTCTGGAGTCTGAGTGGTATAAGATCAAGGTGCTGACAGATTTGGTGTCTGGTGAGGGCCCACTTTCTCATGGATGGTGCCTTCTTCCTGTGTCCTCACGTGGTGGGAGGAGCAAGGAAGCTTTCTGGGGTCTCTTTTATATAGGCACCAGTCTCATGTTTGAGGGCTTTGCCTAAGGCCTTACTCCCAAAAGGCCCCACTTCCTAATGCCATCACCTTAGGGGTTAATATTCCAACATATGAATTTTGGGGAGGCACAAACATTCAAACTAGAACAACCACTGTTGGGACACCTGAAAAGCTAAGAGAGATGAGCCTTCACGGAGCTTAAAGAACTGGTCATATGGCAAGTTAGGGGTCAAGTGACTATTTGCGTAAGTAGCAGAGTCAGCTCTGAGTCTTGCTTTCATGTTGGTGTATTCTGAGTGGCCAGGCTGTGGGAGAGAAGACCCACAGGGTACATCTTCTTCTAACCATTGGTTACAGCTGAAAGCTACCAAAATGAATCCAATACTTGTGAATTAACAATGTGCGTAGTTTTGTTTAGTGCATTCAGTTTACAGAAAACCTTGAAAGAGGGGTAGAAGAAGGCGTATAAGCCAGGAAGTTGATGTGATGGGAAGTTGAGAGCAGGGAATAATTACTTTATTACTTATGTTTCAGATTAAAAAGAGGGAAAACTAAGGGATAAGAAAGCCAGTGAGAAAACTGTTAAAATAAAAGGTGTGAGGTGACAACAGTCACAATTCTGTTGGAGTCAGGAGCAATTGAGGGGAGATAAGTTGGAGAGATGTGTTGAAGGAATGGTAATAATAATATAGCTAAAATTTATAGTTCTCTTTTTTCATTACTATGCTACACTAATTTCATGCATTTTTTCACTTAAATCTCAGAACAATTGTACAAGTTAGATACTATAGTTACCTCTATTTCATAGGTGAGAAAAATCAAGCACCAAAAATATAAAGGGCTGACTAAGGGTCATTAACATTAGTAAATGATGGGCCTAAGCCTTCAAGACAGATTAGTGCAGGTTTACCTGGTAAGCCTTGTGTGATGGTGTTTCTAAAATGGGTATGCTGGAGATGAAGCCAGTTTTAATCAGGAAGGGAGAAGTACGCATGTGGACCTGCTTGATTTGAGATAGGAGAGGGAAGAATTTAGTAGGAGTTTTTGGCTCATGGAGGATCTGTGCTGCGGATCTGTCAAAGCTGAGCCACATAGACAGAGCCAAAACCATAATTCCGTCAGTTAAACTGCCTTGTTTTCCTGGACCTTTTGGAGTTTTCTGAGCAGATTTATTTAACTTTTACTACAATAATAATTCTTCAATAATTTGACTTTTACTACTTCAAAAATTCTAGGTTGTAACTCCTGATGATGTGGCTTGCTTACATGGGCAGTGTAGGAGTCAGGCCCTTTGGTATCCAAAGGCTTGTATCAAGGAAATCACACAGGCATGATTTTTTTTTTTTTTTTTTTTTTTTAAGATGGAATTTCACTCTTGTTGCCCAAGCTGGAGTGCAATGGCACAATCTCAGCTCACCACAACTTCCGCCTCCCAGGTTCAAGCGATTCTCCTGCTTCAGCTTCCCAAGTAGCTGGGATTACAGGCATGTGCCACTACGCCCAGCTAATTTTGTATTTTTAGTGGAGACGGGCTTTCTCCATGTTGGTCAGGCTGGTCTTGAACTCCTGACCTCAGGTGATCCACCTGCCTCAGCCTCCCAAAGTGTTGGGATTACAGGTGTGAGCCACTGCGCCCGGCCAGGCGTGATTCTTAAACATGAATCTCTGATATTCAAACCTACTAAGATGAAGCACTTACAAAAACCAGGGCATCAATTTCTGCTGATTATAATCCTAGACAATTTGGGTTAAGTAGGTTAATAATTTTTAGATTATAACCTTGATAACTTTTATTGCTTCATCTCGCATTTGCCCTCACAAACTCAGAGGGTGAGGCAGGGTCTTCCTGAAAATTTTTTGAAAGACTGCTGCAGTACCTCACTGGGACTTAAAATTATCTGAGACATAATCTACAAATCCCTCCAAAGTCAATGAAAATGGGTGAAACTACCCCATCCCTACTTTTACCTTCAAGCCCAAACATTGGAAACCAGTGAATATTCTCAGGGATCCTTCCTGTTGAGAAGGATCTTAGACACATAGACACACTAGATCTTAGACACTCTAGATCTTAGACACTCTACTAGACATTTTATGAAAAGACATTTGGTTATATTGTCTTCATTAATGACTCATTGCAGTGATTTATTTTTTTAGCAACCTACACTTCAAAAGATTTAATCCATGTAAAGTCTTATTTAAAGCTTATTTTTTCTTGCTAAAATAAAAGCTTCTTGAAGGCAAGGAACTTGTCTTTATCTTTAGTGCCTACATTAATGTCAGACATATTGCAAGGTCTGAGCATGGAAAAAAATTCCAGTCTTTGTGTTAAACAATACTGAGAGGTTAAGACCACAAACCAACTAAAATATCTACCTTATTAAAACAACAACAACAACAACAACAACAACAACAACAACATGGTATGCTCATCAGAACTGCTTTGCAAACAATCACTTCAGTAGCTCACTCACTTCACTCTGCCCACCAATCTACATTATTATGTGATTAACTCTACTTAATCCCCTGCTATTTGCTTTTCAAGAATGACTTCTGATATGCTTTGACTGTGTCGCCACCCAAATCTCATCTTGAGTTCCTACATGTTGTGGGAGGGACCTGGTGGGAGGTAATTGAGTCATGGGGTAAGTCTTTCCCATGCTATTCTCATCATAGTGAATAAGTCTCATGAGATCTGATGGTTTTAAAAAGAGGAGTTCCCCTGCCCAAGTTCTCTCTCTTTGCCTGCCACCATCCATGTAATTTGTGACTTGCTCCTCTTTGCCTTCTGCCATGATTGTGAGGCCTCTCCAGCCATGTGGAACTGTAAGTCCAACTAAACCTCTTTCTTTTGTAAATTGCTCAGTCTCAGGTAGTCATTATCAGCAGTGTAAAAATGGACTAATACAGTAAATTGGTACCAGGAGTGGGGAGCTGCTGAAAAGATACCTAAAATTGTGGAACAATAAGATCCAGGCTGAGGTAGTCTCAGATGGAGATGAGGAAGTTGTTGGGAACTGGAGCAAAGGTGACTCTTGTTATCTTTTAGCAAAGAGACTGGTGGCATTTTGCTCCTGCCCTAGAGATTTGTGGAACTTTGAACTTGAGAGAGAGGATTTAGGGTATCTGGTGGATGAAATTTCTAAGCAGCAAAGCATTCAAGAGATGACGTGGGTGCTGTTAAAGGCACTCTGTTTTATAAGTGGAGTAGAGCATAAAAGATAGGAAAATTTACAACCTGACAATGTTATACAAAAGAAAATTCCACTTTCTGAGGAGAAATTTAAGCCAACTGCAGAAATTTGCATAAGTTACGGGGAGCCAAATGTTAATCCCCAAGACAGTGGGGAAAATGTCTCCAGGACATGTCAGAGGTCTTCATGGCAGCCCCTCCCATCACAGACCCAGAGGTCTAAGAGAAAATGGTTTCGTGGGCCAGGCCTCAGGTCCCCATTCTGTGTGCAGTCTAGGGACTTGATGCCCTGTATCCCAGTCACTCCAGCCATGACTAAAAGGGGCCAAGGTACAGCTCAAGCTGTTGCTTCAGAGGGTGAAAGCCCCAAGCCTTGGCAGCTTCCATGTGGTGTTGAACCTGTAGTTGCATAGAAGTCAATAACTGAGGTTTGGCTACCTTTGCCTAGATTTCAGAAGATATATGGAAATGCCTGTATGCCCAGGCAAAAGTTTGCTGCAGGGGTGGGCCCTCATGGATAACTTCTGCTAGGGCAGTGCAGAAGGGAAATATGGGGTCAGAACTCCACATAGAGTCCCTTCTGGGACACTGCCTAGTGTAGCTGTGAGAAAAGGGCCACTGTCCTCCAGACCCCAGAATGGTAGATCCACTGATAGCTTGCACTGTGTGCCTGGAAAAGCCACAGACCCTCAATACCAGTCTGTGAAAGCAGCAGGGAGGGAGGCTGTACCCTGCAAACTCACAGGGGCAGAGCTGCCCAAGACCATGGGAACCCACCTCTTGCATCAGTGTGACCTAGATGTGAGACATGGAGTCAAAGGAGATAATTTTAGAACTTTAAGGTTTGACTGCCCTGCTGGATTTCAGACTTGCACGGGGCCTGTAGCCCCTTTGTTTTGGCCAGTTTATCCTATTTGGAATGGCTGTATTTACTCAATGCCTGTACTACCCCCATTGTTTCTAGGAAGTAACTAACCTGCTTTTGATTTTACAGGCTCATAAGTGGAAGGCACTTATCTTGGAAGAGACTTTGGACTGTGGCCTTATGAGTTAATGCTGAAATGAGTTAAAATTTTGGGGAACTGGTGGAAGACATGATTGGTTTTGAAATTTGAGGACGTGAGATTTGGGAGGGGCCGGGGTGGAAAGATATGGTTTGGCTGTGTCCGCATCCAAATCTCATCTTGAGTTCCCACATGTTGTGGGAGGGACCTGGTGGGAGGTAATCGAATCATGGGGTGAGTCTTTCCTGTGCTGTTCTCATGATAGTGAATAAGTCTTATGAGATCTGATGGTTTTAAAAAGAGGAGTTCCCCTGCACAAGTTCTCTCTCTTTGCCTCCTGCCATCCATGTAAGATGTGACTTGCTTCTCCTTGCCTTCTGCCATGATTGTGAGGCCTCCCCAGCTATGTGGAATTGTAAGTCCAATTAAACCTCTTTCTTTTGTAAATTGCCCAGTCTCGGGTATGTCTTTATCAGCAGCATAAAAATGAACTAATGCAACCTCAAAATCATTCAGAATAGATTCTATGATTCTATATACCCTTTTAGACTTTTCTTTCTTTGGATATTCTAAGACTTTGTAAAGATATTATTTTTGCTTGCTGCAGTAACTTTAAGAACCTCACCTTTTCTTTATCAGTAAGTGCTTCCAGTTGTCTTCATGAGGACTTTCAAACTGAGCTAACACATGTTTGTTGGGTGAATAGGTAAGAGATAACTATTGATATCTCCCTTTAACAGGTATGGACACTAAAGCTCAGAAAAGTAAAGAACTTCACTAAAGTATGTAGATTGCAGGTTGAAATTCATTCAGTTTTTCTGCAAAGCATAATTTGTATGGTTCTTTTGAGGTTTCTTTCTTTTTTCAATATTGCCTTAATGTTGCTTGAGCCTAATTCAGCATGTATTAATTGGTAGGGATTAGGGGGTGAAGAAAAGGGATAAAGTGTATTTGTACCAGTTGTATTGTTATGGGGTGGACTTAGACATGGTGAGGATGTGTGTACCTATTTCACCAGCTCATATGAGAAACATGAGATATACAGAGGTTGATGTATCTGAATGAGAATATGTAACTCAGACAATGATGAAGAGTCAGTAGAATGAAGACTCTAGTAAATGCATTCTCAAAAGGAGTGATACTGCCCCCAAGAAGTAAAAACTGGTTCTTGGAAAAGTAAAAAAACAAAACAAAAAAAACGAAAAAAACCTTACATATTACAATGGTTTGTGGCCCTACAAAGGGCATACATACAGTATGTCCATGATATTACAATTTCAGGGGAAATGGCAATTAGGGGGAAAAAAAGACTTTAAAAACTCCTTAGGAGGACAATAAAAAAGTTGGAGAAACACTGCTCTGGTGGTAAGTTCCTGTAAATGGCTGTGATTTAAAACTCCTCACATTTTATTCAAGGCTTTCAAATCTAGTACTGGAAGTATTTTCAGTATTTCTGGTACAACCACTCATCGGCTCACATAAAGGTGTTTAGTTACGTAGAATAATAACCATGGTTTAAGGATATATTCTTAAGTAGAAAGATACCTATGTACACATGTAGCTAGGATTTCTTAGTACCTTCATGGGTTTGGCTCTATATAAAACTGGGGGTTGTGGGGGGTTGTGTGTGTCAAGTTTTCTGAGACAGAAAACTCAGTGGACTCACCTGACTTGATAATGGGTCTCCTAGTGTGATATTCACATGGAAATTCACTTGGTAAAGAGATTAACTTGGCTCTATCAACACACTTTGGCAGACTGCAGAGAAAGCTACAAATGGGGCAAGTCATTAGAGACCATGATTTCCTAGCACTGGAACAAATAACAAGTTCTAATATTTACTGTACTCCATTACATTAGCAAGATGTACCAGTCAAAATTAATCAATTAGAGCTGGTAGAAAGCAAATAATTAACATGTCTCATTATATTATTTATCCTCTCAGCTGGCAGAAATACTTGATAATGGGTGTTGTGTGCTACATGACTGTTTGGATTTAATTTGAATTGTTTTCAGAAAATGATCAAAGATACTTAAAACATTAGATGGCAAAAGACACTAACCTGGGCTTATTGACCCAGTGTCTACTCATTTCTTTCTAAATAATCAGAGCTTCCAGGAAATATTAAGTACTAAAATAGATACTATCCACATAAACATATTCACGGAAATAAAATTATCCTGAAAATTGGTCCTTGAAACACCTTATCATAGTCTATGTGTGATATGGGTGTGAAGACTAGTCCAAAACATAATGAAGGCCATAGTAATCTTGGTTTTTATGAGGTTATTTTATATTTTCTACACAACCACAGGTGTAGACAAGCATCTAACATTTATTTTTTAAAATGTAAACTAAGAAGCCTACATTTGTTTCTCTTTCAATTTTCAGACTAACCAATATTGTGTTTGGGAATGATCACACTCTCTAGGCAGCTGGAATTTTCCATTTACAGAAAATAGAATGGGAATAATAGAAACAAAAATGTGTCTTTGTGAACATTTATTGAAGGCCATAATAGGCTGGTTAGTTTGTTATATACTTTACATATGTTACTGAGAACAATATAGCAACTGTGAACCCAAGAGTATCTGAGACAGTTCTCAATCAATTTAAAAAGTTTATTTTGCCAAAGTTAAGGACGTCCTGTGACACAGCCTCAGAAGGTCTTAATGACATGTGTCCAAGGTAGTTGGGATACAGGTTAGTTTTACACATTTTAGGGGACCTGAGACATCAAGTGATACATGTAAGATGTACATTAGTTTGGTTCAGAAAGGCAGGACAACTTGAAGTGGGAGAATTACAGGTCATAGGTAGATTTAAAAATTTTCTTATTCACAATTGATTGAAAGAGTTATTATCAATGGAAAGGAATGTCTGGGTTATGATAAGGGGTTGTGGAAACCAAGGTTTTAACATGTAGATGAAGCCTCTAGGTAGCAGGCTTCAGAGAGAACAGATTGTAGATATTTCCTATCAGACTGAAAGGGTCTGTTCTATCAGTAATTCCAAAAGGGAGGAGGGTACAATGAGGCGTGTGTAGCTCCGACTTCCCATTGTAGGTTGAACTAATTTTTTCAGGTTAACTTTGGAATGCTGTTGACCACGAGGGGTCCATTCAGATGGTTGGGGCACCTTAGAATTTTATTTTTGGTTAACACAACTCTGTGAATTAATTTTAACCATGACTCTTACTTTTAACCCCTAGCCTTTCTCCTCATCAGTCCCAGTTCATTACACTTCACACTTCCTTGCTTTTCTAGTGATAAGGAAATGGAGGCTCACAGGCATTAATTTCCCTAAATTTGGCAAGGATAGAAAAGCCTTACATTCCACATATACATGAGATTGTGCAACATTTTTTCTTTCTGGGTCTGGCTTATTTCATTTAGCATATGTGGATTTTTTTTTTTTTTTAAGTTCAAATAGATGGAGATATAGAACAAAACAGTGGCTACCAGGAGCATGGGGAGGCAGAGATGAAATGGGGAGATATAGTTCAAGGGATACAAAGTAGGAGATACGTAGAATGGGATATGTCTAGAGATCATTAGTGCAATGTGAGAACTATAGTTAATAGAATTATATTAGAGACTTTTGTTAAATCAGTAGATATTAACTGCTCTAGTCATAAAAAGTAACTATCTGAGATTATTAATTTGTTTCATTGTAGTAACATTTATGATCTACTTATATCTTATACTATGTTATAAATCTCAAATATATAGAATGAGATTTATTTGAAAAATGTTATAGAATACAAGTAAAGGTCCAAATCTGGCTAACCAATATCTATGCTCTTTTTACAGGCTTGTCCTAGTATTTTGGGAGTTAGGGCTATTTTTTAAATATACACTTAGCTGGTCATTTTGCATACTTCTCAACAAAGTCCTTGTTCTTGGGGAGATTGTATCTAATAGAGATTGACAGAAAAATAAACAAAAAAATAATGTGTTGGGTGTGATGAGTGTCTTGAAGAAAAATAAGGCATGGAAGATAGAAAAAGGTGGCAGTGGTAATGTAGCTATATTATATAGGGTGATTAGAGAATGTCTTCCTAAGGCATATAAGCAGAGAACTGAACTGAGAGCAATTGCAGGCACAGGGATTGGCCTTGTGGTAGAAAGGGAAGAAAATGATGAATTTGGGGAGGTTCCAAGATGGCTGAATAGGACCAGCTTGTCTACAGCTCCCAGAGTGAGTGATGCAGAAGACGGGTGATTTCTGCATTTCCAACTGAGGTACTGGGATCATCTCACTGGGACTTGCGGAACAGTGGGTGCAGCCCACAGAGCAGGGTGGGGCATCACCTCACCAGAGAAGCTCAAGGGGTGGGAAATTCCCTTTCCTGGCCAAGCGAAGCCATGACAGATGGTACCTGGAAAATTGGGACACTCCCACTCTAATACTGCACTTTTTCAACAGTCTTAGTAGACGGCATGCCAGGAGATTATATCCCATGCCTGGCTCGGAGGGTCCCATGCCCATGGAGCCTCACTCACTGCTAACACAGCAGTCTGAGATCGAACTGCAAGGTGGCAGCAAGGCTGGGGGAGGGGCATCCGCCATTGCTGAGGCTTGAGTAGGTAAACAAAGAGGCAGGGAAGCTTGAACTGGGTGGAGCCCACTGCAGCTCAAGGAGGCCTGCCTGCCTTTGTAGACTCCACCTCTGGGAGCAGGGCATAGCTGAACAAAAGGCAGCAGAAACTTCTACAGACTTAAATGTCCCTGTCTGACAGTTTTGAAGAGAGTAGTGGTTCTCCCAGCATGGAGTTTGAGATCTGAGAATGGACAGACTGCCTCCTCAAGTGGGTCCCTGACCCCTGAGTAGCCTAAACCGGGAGGCACCTCCCAGTAGGGGCCGATTGACACCTCATACGGCCAGGTGCCCCTCTGAGACAAAGCTTCCAGAGGAACGATCAGGCAGCAACATTTGCTGTTCTGCAATATTTGTGGTTCTGCAGCCTCCACTGGTGATACCCAGGCAAACAGGGTCTGAAGTGGACCTCCAGCAAACGCCAACAGACCTGCAGCTGAGGATCCTGACTGTTAGAAGGAAAACTAACAAACAGAAAGGACACCCACACCAAAACCCCATTTGTACATCACCATCGTCAAAGACCAAAGGTAGATAAAAACCACAAAGATGGGAAGAAACCAGAGCAGAACAGCTGAAAATTCTAAAAATCAGAGCACCTCTTCTGCAAAGGAACACAGCTCCTTGCCAGCAATGGAACAAAGCTGGATGGAGAATGACTTTGATGAGTTGAGAGAAGAAGTGTTCAGATGATCAGTAATAACAAACTTCTCTGAGCTAAAGGTGGATGTTTGAACCTATTACAAAGAAGCTAAAAACCTTGAAAAAAGATTAGACGAATGGCTAGCCAGAATAAACAGTATAGAGAAGACTTTATATGACCTGATGGGGCTGAAAACCAGGGCATGAGAACTACGTGATGCATTCACAAGCTTCAGTAGCTGATTCAATCACATGGAATAAAGGGTATCAATGATTGAAGATCAAATGAATGAAATGAAGCAAGAAGAGAAGTTTAGAGAAAAAAGAGTAAAAAGAAACGAACAAAGCCTCCAAGAAATATGGGACTATGTGAAAAGACCAAATCTACACCTGATCGGTGTACCTGAAATTGATGGGGAGAATGGAAGCAAGTTGGAAAACACTCCTCAGGATATTATCCAGAACTTCCCCAACTTAGCAAGGGAGGCCAACATTCAAATTCAGGAAATACAGACAACACCACAAAGATACTCCTCGAGAAGAGCAACACCAAGACACATAACTGTCAGATTCACCAAAGTTGAAATGAAGGAAAAAATACTAAGGGCAGCCAGAGAGAAAGGTCGGGTTATCCGCAAAGGGAAGTCCATCAGACTAACAGCAGATTTCTCAGCAGAAACTCTACAAGCTGGAAGACAGTGGGGGGCAATATTCAACTTCTTAAAGAAAAGAATTTTCAACTCAGAATTTCATATCCAGTCAAACTAAGCTTCATAAGTGAAGGAGAAATAAAATCCTTTACTGACAAGCAAATGCTGAGAGCTTTTGTCACCACCAGGCCTGCCTTACATGAGCTCCTGAAGGAAGCATTAAACATGGGAAGGAACAACCAGTACCAGTCACTGCAAAAACATGCCAAATTGTAAAGACCATCAATGTTAGGAAGAGACTACATCAACTAATGAGCAAAATAACCAGCTAACATCATAATGACAGGATCAAATTCACAAGTAACAATATTAAACTTAAATGTAAATGGGCTAAATGCTCCAATTAAAAGATACAGACTGGAAAATTGGATAAAGAGTCAAGACCCATCATTGTGCTGTATTCAGGAGACCCATCTCATAGAGACACACATTGACTCAAAATAAAGGGATGGAGGAAGATCTACCAAGCAAATGGAAAACAACAACAACAACAACAAAAGCAGGGGTTGCAATCCTAGTCTCTGTTAAAACAGACTTTAAACCAACAAAGATCAAAAGAGACAAAGAAGGTCATTACATAATGGCAAAGGGATCAATTCAACAAGAAGAACTAACTTCTCTAAATATATATGCACCCAACAGGAGCACCCAGATTCATAAAACAAGTCCTTAGAGACCTACAAAGAGACTCAGCCTCCCACACAATAATAGTTGGAGACTTTAACACCCCATTGTCAACATTAGACAGATCAATGAGACAGAAAGTTAACAAGAATATCCAGGAATTGAATTCATTTCTGCACCAAGCGGACCTATGAGATATCTATAGAACTCTGCATCCCAAATCAACAGAATATACATTCTTCTTAGCACTACATCACACTTATTCCAAAATTGACCACATAGTTGGAAGTAAAGCACTCCTCAGCAAATGTAAAAGAACAGAAATTATATAACAAACTGTCTTTCAGACCACAGTGCAATCAGACTAGAACTCAGGACTAAGAAACTCAATCAAAACTGCTCAACTACACGGAAACTGAACAACCAGCTCCTGAATGACCACTAGGTACATAACAAAATGAAGGCAGAAATAAAGATGTTCTTTGAAACCAATGAGAACAAAGACACAACATGTCAGAATCTCTGGGACACATTTAAAGCAGTGTGTAGAGGGAAATGTATAGCACTAAATGCCCACAAGAGAAAGCAAGAAAGATCTAAAATTGACACCCTAACATCACAATTAAAAGAACTAGAGAGGCAAGAGCAAACACATTCAAAAGCTAGCAGAAGGAAAGAGCAGAACTGAAGGAGATAGAGACACAAAAAACCTTTCAAAAAATCAGTGAATCCAGGAGCTGGTTTTTTGAAAAGATCGACAAAATTGATTGACCATTAGCAAGACTAATAAACAAGAAAAGAGAGAAGAATCAAATAGATGCAATAAAAAATGATAAAGGGGATATCACCACCAATCCCACAGAAATACAAACTACATCAGAGAATACTATAAACACTTCTATGCAAATAAACTAGAAAATCTAGAAGAAATGGATAAATTCCTGGACACATACACCCTCCCAAGACTAAACCAGGAAGAAGTTGAATCCCTGAATAGACCAATAACAGGCTCTGGAATTGAGGCAATAATTAATAGCCTACCAACCAAAAAAAGTCCGGGACCAGATGGATTCACAACCGATTTCTACCAGAGGTACAAAGAGGAGCTGGTACAATTCCTTCTGAAACTATTCCAATCAATAGAAAAAGAGGGAATCCTCCCTAACTCATTTTATGAGGCCAGCATCATCTTGATACCAAAGCCTGACAGAGACACAACAAAAAAAGAGAATTTTAGGCCAATATCCCTGATGAACATTGATGCAAAAATCCTCAATAAAATACTGGCAAACTGAATCCAGCAACACATCAAAAAGCTTATCCACCATGATCAAGCTGGCTTCACTCCTAGGATGCAAGGCTGGTTCAACATAGGCAAATCAATAAACACAATCCATCATATAAACAGAACCAAAGACAAAATTATATGATTATCTCAATAGATGCAGAAAAGGCCTTCAACAAAATTCAACAGCCCTTCATGCTAATAACTCTCAATAAGCTAGATATTGATGGAACATATCGCAATAATAAGAGCTATTTATGACAAACCCACAGCCAATATCATATTGAATGGGCAAAAACTGGAAGCATTCCCTTTGAAAACTGGCATAAGACAGGGATGCCCTCTCTCACCACTCCTATTCAACATAGTGTTGGAAGTTCTGGCCAGGGCAATCAGGCAGGAGAAGGAAATAAAGGGTATTCAATTAGGAAAAGAGGAAGTCAAATTGCCCTTGTTTGCAGATGAGATGATTGTATATTTAGAAAACCCCATCGTCTCAGCCCAAAATCTCCTTAAGCTGATAAGCAACTTCAGCAAAGTCTCAGGATACAAAATCAATGTGCCAAAATCACAAGCATTCCTATACACCAATATCAGAAAAACAGAGAGCCAAATTATGAGTGAACTTCCATTCACAATTGCTTCAAAGAGAATAAAATACCTAGGAATCCAACTTACAAGGGATGTGAAGGACCTCTTCAAGGAGAACTACAAACCACTACTCAACAAAATAAAAGAGGACACAAATGGAAGAACATTCCATGCTCATGGATAGGAAGAATCAATATTGTGAAAATGGCCATAAGGCAATTTATAGATTCAATGCCATTCCCTTCAAGCTACCAATTACTTTCCTCACCAAGTTGGAAAAAACTACTTTAAAGTTCATATGGAACCAAAAAAGAGCCTGCAGTGCTAAGACAATCCTAAGCAAATAGAACAAAGCTGGAGGCATCACACTACCTGACTTCAGACTATGCTACAAGGCTACAGTAACCAAAACAGCATGGTACTGGTACCAAAACAGAAACATAGACCAATAGAACAGAACAGAGCCCTCAGAAATAATACTACACATCTACGACCAACTGATCTTGACAAACCTGAAAAAAATAAGAAATGGGAAAGGATTCCCTTTTTAATAAATGATACTGGGAAAACTGGCTAGCCATTTGTAGAAAGCTGAAACTGGATCCCTTCCTTACACCTTATACAAAAATTAATTCAAGATGGATTAAAGACTTAAATGTTAGACCTAAAACCATAGAAACCATAGAAGAAAACCTAGGCAATATCATTCAGGACATAGGCATGGGCAAAGACTTCATGACTAAAACACCAAAAGCAATGGCAACAAAAAACAAAATTAACAAATGGGATCTAATTAAACTAAAGAGCCTCTGCACAGCAAAAGAAACTACCATCAGAGTGAATAGGCAACCTACAGAATGGGAGAAAATTTTTGCAAACTACCCATCTGACAAAGGGCTAATACCCAGAATCTACAGAGAACTTAAACAAATTTACAAGGAAAAAATCAAACAACTCCATCAAAAAGTGGGCAAAGGATATGAACAGACACTTCTCAAAAGAAGACATTTATGCAGCCAACAGACACATGAAAAAATGCTCATCATCACTGACTATCAGAGAAATGCAAATCAAAACCACAATGAGACCATCTCACACCAGTTAGAATGGCGATCATTAAAAAGTCAGGAAACAACAGGTGCTGGAGAGGATGTGGAGAAATAGGAACGTTTTTGCACTGTTGGTGGGATGTAAACTAGTTCAACCATTGTGGAAGACAGTGTGGCAATTCCTCAAGGATCTAGAACTAGAAATACCATTTGAGCCAGCCATCCCATTATTGGGTATATACCCAAAGGATTATAAATCATGCTGCTATAAAGACACATGCACATGTATGTTGATTACGGCACTATTCACAATAGCAAAGATGGAACCAACCCAAATGTCCATCAGTGATAGACTGGATTAAGAAAATGTGGCACATATACACCATGAAATCCTATGCAGCCATAAAAAAGGATGAGTTCATGTCCTTTGTAGGGACATGGATGAAGCTGGAAACCATCATTCTGAGCAAACTATGGCAAGGACAGAAAATGAAACACAGCATGTTCTCACTCATAGGTGAGAACTGAACAGTGAGAACACCTGGACACAGGGTGGGGAACATCACACACCAGGGCCTTTCATGGGGTTGGGAGAGGGAGGAGGGATAGCATTAGGAGAAATACCTAATGTAAATGATGAGTTAACGGGTACAGCACACCAACGTGGCACATGTGTACATATGTAACAAACCTGCACGTTGTGCAAATGTACCCTAGAACTTAAAGTAAAATAAAAAAAAAAGAAAAAAGAAAATGATGGGTTCATGGAAGAACAAGGAGGCCCAGTGTCTGGAATAGAGGGAGCAGGGATGCATTGTTGTTGGTGGTGTTAGGGCAGGAGAGAGTGTTGGGAGATAAGACTAATTAGGTGGCGGTTGCAAGGGGAAGTGAGTTGCTGATAGACCTAGTTGACCATAATAAGAATTTTTAATTTTTTTCCTTGAGTGAGATGGAAATCACTGGAAAATTTTGAAGACTAATATAATCTGACACATTTTCAAGTGAACACTCTGAGTTGTGTGTGCCTGAGTATGCATGATGTTGGGGACAACTGGCAAGTAGGAGGTGGAAAGCCAGGTAGGAGCCTATTGCAGTGGTCCAGTCACAGTAAGAAGTGGCTTGGGGTTGGGTCAAGCTGTAAAAAGTGATAGGATTCAGGATGTATGTCAAAGGAAGAGATGATAAAATTTACTGATTAATTGCATATGGAGCAAGACAGGAAGAGCAGAGTTCAGGAAGATTCCAAAGTTCGTGGCCCAAATCACTGGTAGATAATGTTTCTTCAGATGAAAAAAATTGAAGAGAAAAGGTTTTGGCAAAGATCAAAAATTCATTTTTGTACACATTAAGCTTAGCAGTGACTTATTAGACATCCTATGTACAGTTCCTCAAACATGCCATACTCCCTTTGTTTGTAAGGGTTCTTTGTTTTTCAGAAGCAGTAAATCAAGAGCAGATGGTACTCTACTTAAAGTACTTTATAATGTCTTCGTCCTTGTTTTATTTTTGGTTCACGTGTAGATGATTTTGCCAATTCCAGATTCTACTGGAGGATTTTTCAGAAACACTTACTCTGTCTTAGTGATTTACTTGATAATAATTCTTTCATACCATGTTGTACTTTTTAACTGCCCAGTGGTTTCTCAGGATCATCGCTAGCTCTGATATGCAAGAAATCTTTGTCTAATGTTTATGAAATCATCATTATTTACTGTAGAGTTCTAATGTATTATGTTTTCTTCTAGTGTGATTTACTTTTTCCTTTAAGATGTATATTACTTCATTAAAACTGTGAGCCAACTTCAACATCGTCCATCCACTTTTTGACTTTATGAAACCTACGTCAGAGAGCCTCCTTTTTGCTCTTGGGTGACATAGTTACTTGAATGTAGATTTGTTATTGGTTAAGAATGCTTTTCCTAAAACAATGACATCAAGAAACAGATAATAAAATTTGTCTACCTGAGGATGCACTAGATTCCTACAAATAAAAATTTAGTATGGAGGACCAAACTAAGTTCTGGGTTTTCCACTTGTAGCTGTGTGGCCTGGAATAAAGTACTTAACACCTCTAAAGTCTTAGTTTTATCAGCTATACATTAGAACAGAATTTATTGGTTTGTTATGAGAATAAAATTGATAATCCATATGAAGTGCTTCACACGGTGCTTGGCACATAGTAAATGCTTAATAAGTGATATAATTGTTACTATATTGTTGTCATCACTAAAGGATATAATACTGTATCAAATGTACTTATAGCACTTACTCCTGGCAAACCGTTGATGTGGTCTCTGGTGAATATAAAGATAAAAAACCTAGTCAGTTCTCTCCCAAAATTTAGAATCTATTTGCAGAAATAAGAGTACTATTCTTGAAAAGAATGTGATAATAAAAATATTATAAAGTAGTTCAAGAAGGAAGAATTATGACAAAATAGCATGAGATTCATGGCCCGTGAACTGCATTAATAATGCTTGCTCTGTGGATTCAGAGATGAAAGAGAGATGGTTTGCTAACCCAGAGTGATCATGGAGGACTTTGGCAAAACATGGAGGGATTTGAGATGGATATTTGGGGAGGAACATAATTTATTTAAGCAAAGAGGGAGGAGGAGAAATTTCAGCTAAGGGAAATCTAATAAGGAATAGTACAGAATTAGAAGAGGTAAATGTATTTATAGAAGCAGTTTTTATAGGAGGGCTAGGATCTCTATCAAAGCAAAGCAGATTTTTCTGATGAATTATTTTCTAAATTTCTATTGGCAAAATAAAGTAGAAAAACTAGAAAGATAAGTGAACTTATCTTACCTAGAGTAAATAAACTTAAAATTTACCTTGCAAAAGACAAAATGTTTAAAAAATTTTAGTAAAGACTACTTTGCAGTAATACATCTCCTAATTATTAGAGATCTTTTTAAAATTTAATTTTTCTAATGACACAAACTTTATGTGTGGTTTTTCAAAACAACCATTTTAAAGTAGAGAAAACTTTTCTTTTGCAAATAAAAGGCTTTTGAGATCTTTATCAGTTCTGCAAATTTTAAGACTTTATTTTGGAACTCAAAAGCCAAGACTTCAATCATTTGTTTTCTGTGCCATTTTTAAGTGCTCTCTTGAGCTACTGTTTGCTCTAGACAAAATAGAAATGCAAGAAAAAAATCTTGATTAATATCACATACACTTTTTTCCTACAAATCCTTCCTAGTTATAAGAATCAGATTATCTGAATTACAAAAATAATTACAGATAAGATAAAATACTAGGTGATAATTTGTGCAATCCAGAAGTTTCCATATTTGGAATGTATGAAATTAGTTACACATATATTAATGATTAGAAGTTCTGTGTGGAGGTACAAATATTGGAAGACTGTGACTTTAAAGAGATGATAAATGATTAACTATTGACTGGTCTTGTAATTAGTAATTTCTGAAATGAATAAATTGAAAAAGGGCATTTCATGTACAATAAACTGCACAGTGGAAAGAGGCCATGTGAATTTAAAGGGCTTGTAAATGTGTGTGAGTGACAGAGAGAGGGATGGAGAGAGAGAGAGGAACATTAGAGAGTGATCAAATAATGAGATTAGGGTGGTAAACAAAACTAAGACATTTGGAGAGACATATTCATCATGCTAGAGACATAGGAGTTCCTAAAGTGGTTTTAGCGCTAATCATATTTAGTAAGCAGTGTTATGGACATAAGCTACCTTGGAGACAAGGAGTTTCCATCTTGCAGAAGGTAACTAAATCCAGGCAAGAATGAGGACAGCTTCAGGAAGCATTTAGAATCGAACAGACTGGACTTGGTTACTAACTGGTAGTAGGCGCTGAAGGAGAGGAGGGAATCTCAGGTGACTTCTAGGGTTCTGACTAAGGTGACTGGGTGACATTATTTAGCAAATACTTTGCAGTAAGTGAGTTTTACACTCTCTTTCAGGCTCTGTGATAGGTTCTGGGCACACACAGATAACTGATAGCTTAGTGTAAGAGACAGGCAAGTGAGCATCCAATTATATTACAGTTGAGAAGTGATGCCATTCATTCTGAATAAAGAATATGGGATGGGGAGAAAGCAGAGATATCAAATGAGGGAAAAAGATGTACTCAGCTCTAGATATGAAAAACATTAAAAGAACGTTAGTACCACAGGTGCGAATCAGGGCTTATACTGAGAGGCAGTGATGACTGGAGGAACAGGAATTAGCCTTAAAGTCAGAAAGATCCGGGCTTGAATTGCTGCCTGGCTCCATCACTTCTTAGATTTGTAACTTCAGGGAAGTAACAATTACATTCAGGAAAGGAAACATTACAGAAAAATGAGATTCAGGTTACGTACGCTAAAGAGTTATTGAGGATGAGTGATGGTAATATATTACATATCTCAGCACAATAACTGGCAAAAAATAGTGTACAATAAATGGTGGTTCTGATATGTGGTAGCATTGCACCGTTTAGGTCTGGAGTTCAGGTAGGAGCTCTGGACCAGGGAAACATTGATGATGTTTCAATGGGCAAGAGACTACTCTGGACAAGAGATGCTAGCAAGCAAGAGATGCTCTGATGATTTCTGAATGTCATCTTGTTATCTGAATGATTATTCATTTCAGTATTATCTGAACAGTTTCCCTGCCTTTTGATGATGACAATAATCTGTTTTAAAATTAAGCCCTTATGATTTTTTTTCTTGGAATGTACATATCAATGCTGCTTGAATATTGCATAGAAAGAATTTTCTAACTTAAGATGATGACCACAGCCATCTTCATGGTATCATTTGAATGTTGAAAATAGCTATTTAAAGATGTATCAAGAAAATCAGTATTAGTCATGCAAGTATCCCTCGATGTCAGAGGTCTGTGCATGTGATTGAAAAACACAGGTGCAATTAAAGTAAAAATCTCATTTGATTTATGGGAAAGGGTGACTTTTGGAGTCAGAAAGTTTAGTTTTAGTCTCAGCTTGGTTTCTTAGTTCTTTGAGTTTGGACAAGTTTTTAATCTCTCTGAATCTCAGTTTTCTCAAGATTAAAAAAATGTAGTTAATAATAACTTCTTTACACATTTGTTGTGAGACTTAAATGAGATAAGAAAAGCAAAATGACTATTCACAGTGCCTGGTACCTAGTAGCTTCCAAGTTTTTTCCTGTACATGAAACCTCGGAATCTTATTTTCTCTCTCTTACCTTTCAAAGAATAAGCATGTATAACACTTTTCACCAAAATTTTAAGTTAATAATAACATTAATTTGTGGCACCTCTAGATAGAAACTGCCAAACTGAGACATAAAAACTGTGCGAGCACATGCACTCCAATTTTAGATTGAGTTGCTTGGGATGTAACTTGCATATGAATCACCAAGGGGCTGGGGTGCTATGAGACGGCATTACAGCATAAAACAGACTATATTTACCTTAGCTATCTTTTATTCTTTTCTCACCATAAGAGGCCTGTGAGAACTCAGTTACAAGTGCTGCCAGGGAAACACATCTAAGTGTCTAATAATATGGCAAAATGCATTATTAATTAGAAGCAGCAAGATGAGCTGTAATCCTGTCAAGCAGTCAAATTGTCGAGTAGATTTTCCCACCTCTTTCTTTACACGATTCCTTTTAAAGTATAAATTTCAAACTAAGTATGTTTCTAGATCTGGCATATTCCTTTCTTGTATTGAAAACTTTCCTTATTAAGAACGAAAGTTCTCTAATGAAGGATGTTTATCATTAAAAACATTGCTTATTTACCATCATAACATTCTCTGCATTGTGCTTATTTTTTCATTTATCTCTCCTCTATTCTAATGTCTAAGCACATTGAGGGTTTGGAGCACATTTTATTTGCCTACTGCATATTGCCTGCAACTAGTCCAATGCATCATATCTATTAAGTATTTAATGAAATGCTAAGGAAGCAATGAATAACTTTGAACTTAATAAATTGAGACACACTGGGTCTGTGAATTCTGTTTGACGTCTAAGGCTGATACTCCTTTCAGTCTACTTTACTACATACTTCATTTTGTTTTCTCTTGTGTCCTAACTATTGCTTTCATCCATTTTGGTTCTTACAAGCCATTACTTTCTAAAATGTGTTCTCTTTTAATAATGATCTTTTCAGGATGACAGTTATCTACCAGGTACTGTGGTCTGGGCATGCATGTCCATCAGCTTGCTGGATTCACGCAGCACCCCTGCAGGGCAGGTTCTGTTTTCACCTTTTTACCAGATTTTTGTTTGTGTGCTTGAATCTTGCCACTCAGTCACTGACCCACATAAATCAAAGGTCCTACTCGTTGGGTTTCATTACTGTCCTCCTTTATATATCAGGGAGAAAAATGCCTTCCCACTAGGACTGTTTTGAGGCTCAAGTTAAATAATGTATACCAATATTCTTTATGAACGATGAAGACTTCATTGATTTGGGGAGGCACTCTGTCCTTAAACTGTTGAAATGTGAAAACAACCCTGGGCAAGTCCTTTCTATAAACATATTTGTTTATACTTAGATAAATTATGTAAGCCTGAAGTGGCTAGTTCTTCATTTTAAGCAAGATCATGAGACAAGGCAACAGTGATAGGTGCCAGATACTGGGTAGTGTCTTCAGAAACTGGCAAATGCTGCTGCCTCTGGCAGATAAAAACGACATCAGATGAGTAAGATGCTGCTTGTTAAAATTAAATAAAATGAGCTCATGATTTTCTACTTTATTTTCTCTAAATTATTTGGCCATACATTCCAGATCCTTTGAGTACTTTTTTTCTTTCACTTTTGGTGTTTCTAATGATATTTCTTGCTATTTGTTCACATCCGTTGTTCCTCAAACTGAAGGTGAAGAAGCCAGTTGGTACTGACTGCCCACAGCCCCGACCTTGGATCTCCTCTCCTTACTTATTATCCAAGACAACAGTGACATGCTGGGGTGCCGCATGGTTTGGACCATGGCCTCCAACCTCTTGACAGGTGGTAGTTTGGCTCTTTTGCCTTTGCCTCTTCTCCCTTTAATAAATGTATAACTGAGTACCCAATATGTGCTTATCACTTCCTGGCTTAAGTAACCTATTTGCTAATTAAAGAGAAAGCGTTCCATTTTAGTACTGGAACTTGGGCATCATCACATCAGTTCCCAGGTAAATCTTCTGAGACCTAAGCATCAATGATGTTTTGAACTAATTTGTATAAGTTTATTAGCAGCAGTAACTAGAGATAGGTATAATAGCAAACATCCATATTAAATCAGTTTGTATAGGTAATGGCATTTTAAATTTGAACACAGTTACTTATATTAGATCATTATACATTTATTTTCCATTTAGTGTGTTTGTAGAAGGCAGTACTTATAAGGAATTGGAATTATGAAAACTTTCGTTCTAGCCGAGAGTCATTAAGGAAGCTATTTATTCAAGTCCTTAGTTCGTTTCCAAATCAGGCTATTAGCTTTTGTTTCGCTATTGAATTGTAGGATATATATATACACACACACACACACTTTCATATATATATGATACATATATGTGATACATATAGGATATTGACTTATAGGATATATATATGTAGGATATATATATAATCAATTTCTTATGAGATATATGGTTTGTAAATATTTTCTCTCATTCTCTAGGTTACCTTTTCACTCTGTTGATTTTTTTCTTTGCTTTGCAGAGATTTGTAGTTTTTTTTAGTTGAATTGTAAATATTATTAGGAGCTTACAATGGGAATTTAAGAGTCATTAATATGTTATGTTCTCCCCTAAGATTGGATCCTTTGAGTTTCCACTGTGCACAGTTTCCTGATAAGATCTTATCTATTTTGGCTTTTGCTGCCTGTGCTTTTGGTGTCATATCCATAAAATAATTGTCAGGACCAATGTCAAAAAGCTTTTCTCCTATGTTTTCTTCTTGGGGTTTTATAGTTTTAAGTCTTCTGTTTAAGTCTTTAATCCATTTTGAGTTGATTTCTGTGTATGGTATAATATTAGGGTCCAATTTCATTATTTTGCATGTGGATATTCACCATTTGTTGAAGGGATCATTCTTTCTCCATTGTGTGTCCTTGACACCTTTGTCAAAGATCAATTGACCATATATACATTGATTTTTTCTGGGCTCTGTATTCTGTTCCATTGTTCTGGATGTCTGTCTTTATTCCAGTATGATACTCTGAAGAAGACATGCAAATGACCAACAGGTATATGGAAAGATGCTCAGTGTTACTAATCATCAAAGAAATACAAATCAAAACCACAATAAAATCACCTCACACTTGTTAGGATGACTAATATATACATGAACAAGACAAGTGTTGTTGGGGATGTGAGTAAATTGGAACGCTTGTACGTGTATACTGTTGGTGGGAACGCTTGTACGTGTATACTGTTGGTCCTGCTGCTATGGAAAAGAGCATGGAAGTTCCTTAAAAATTAAAAACAGAACTATGATATGATCCAGCAATCCTACTTCTGGGCATTTATCCAAAAGAATTGAAATCAAGATCTCAAAGAGATATTAGCACTCCCACATTTTTGCAGCACTATTTGCAAGAGCTAAGATGTGGAAACAACCTAAATATCTATGTGGATAAATGGATAAAGGAAATGTGGTGTACACATACCATGGAATATTATTCATCCTTAATAAAAAAGAAAGTGGCTGGGTGTGGTGGCTCATGCCTGTAATCCCAGCACTTTGGGAGGCCAAGGTGGGTGAATCACTTGAACTCAGGCATTTGAGACCAGCCTGGGCAACATGGTGAAACCCCATCTCTACAAAAGACTACAAAAATTAGCTGGGCATGGTGGCACCTGCCTGTAGTCCCAGCTACCTGGGAGGCTAATGTGGGCTTGAGCCAGTGAGGTTGAGGCTGCAGTGAGCAGAGACTGCACCACTTCACTCCAGCCTGCTCAACAGAGTGTCTCTGTCTCAAAAAGAAGAAGTCCTATAATATTTGACAACATGGATGAATCTCAAGGACATTATGCTAAGGGAAATAAGCCAGTCACTGAAGAAGAAGAAATACTGCATGATTCTATTTATATGTTGTATCTAAAATAGTCAAACCTGTAGAAGCAAAGAATAGAAGAGTGGCTTCCAAAGGCTGTGGGGAGAGAGAAACGGGGAGTGGGTATAAAATCAATGGGTATAAAATTTCAGTTATGCAAAAAGAATAATTTTTAAAGATCTACCATACAGCATCATACCTATAGTTAACAATACTGTATTGCACAAGTTAAAAAAAAATCTGTTAAGAGAGTAGTGCTCATGTTAAGTAGCGCACACACATACACACACACACACACACAAATTGTTTAGCTTCTCAAAGCATCAAATTCCTCATTCTTGATCAGGGCTGTCAAGAGAAGAGGAGGATATGAACTACATAGAGAGGGTCCCCTGACTTCTTTCTCCAGTGTGTCCTCACCTGTACCTGCCACTCTCTACTATTTTATTTTATTTTCACTCTTTACATCACTTATCATAATTGATGTGATTTTCTTTAGTTGAGTACCCTTTTTGTTACATAAAGCCAATTTAAGCTCCAAGAGGGCAAACGTGTTTTGCTTGGCTTGTTGCTGAATCCGCATCTCTGATAACCATGTCGTCATACAGTAGATGCTCAATAACTATTTGTTGAATGAATGAATGCTATATCAACACTTAGCTCAATACCTTTTACATGGTAAAATGTCATAAATGATCATTATGATAACTGTAAATATCATGAGGAGTTTACAGTGAGAATTGAGGAGTCATTAATCTATTATATTCTTTCCTAAGCTTTGATTGAGTCTTTTGGATTTCCACTTTCTGTTCTGCACAGATTCTCTGTAAGATCGCATCTGGCCGGTGTCTTAGTCATGCCAACAGTTCCCAGTTCTGCATTTCTGGCCTCTACCTCTCTCTGGAGTCCCACTTATGACATGGCGGCACCTCACACGCAACATGCCCTCTGAATCCTGCCCATCCCTCTGATCTCTTTCACTCAGTTAATGGTACCTGTTCTTACCCTGCTGCTTAAACTAGAAACTTTGGATCAACCTTGATCTCTCCCTCCTTGCTGCGCTCATAATTTCTCTTTCAAATTGTTTCTCTTTTCCTCATTTTCCTAGCTCAGACTATCATTGTCTCTCATTTGGGCTTTTGTGATAACTCGTAATACAGTTAAATTATATTGAACACAGAATCAGGACTTTATATGCACTTTTTATATAAAGAAGCCTGTGAGGTAAGTGTGATTAATGCTTTTTTAAAATATATTATTTTACTGATGAAGAAAAAACAAGGTTCAGTGAGATTAAGCAGTTTTCTTAAATTCTCATAGCTGCTAACTGTTAAAGTCAGGCTTTGAACTTAGATCTGTCTGATTTCAAAGCCTCTACCCTCTTCTAAATATTTCTAATTGCTACAAGATTCTCCCTTCTCCAGCTCTTGTTCCAATTCACACTGCTTTCCTCTTTCCTCTTAAGTGATCTCTTAATTATTCTTCAAGATTCATCTCAAACATTACCTCTTCTCTTTTCAAATTGCACTGGGTAAAGGTAGATGCTTCTGCCGGGATTCCACAGCAGTCTTTACACAGGTCTACCTTGACTACGATTTATTTTGTATTTTAATTATCAGCTTACATGCCCTTGAGAACAGAAATACCACCTAATTAATGTTTGTGTGTACAATATCTATACTCATTAGGAGCTGGTTAGATTGTTATAAGGAATGCTTCTATAAATACTATTTAATGAGGAATTTAATACTTGCTCTTTTATTTTTATAGAAATCTTATTTTATTCTACTACAATCTATAATTATCAATTTAGAACATCTGATTTTTTAAACTAAGCCCTATTTTGGTTTTCCATAAGCATCATGGGGATATTTTTATAAGCAACCCATTTCCATTTGTTCCCAAGTCCCATTCAGCACCTGATAACCTCTAGCTTCCCTACTATCTTTGTTCACTGAGCCTAGATATTTTCCTGTGCTCCCTATATTCCAGCATTCCATTTTACCAGAGTTTGCTTTCTGCTAGGCAATGGCTAAAGTGTTAGCACTAGTGTTTCACTTCTCATGATGTGGATTTTGATGCAATGACAAGTGGTGAAAGTTGCAGCCCTACATATGGTGACAATATTTTTGGGCAGTAGGGTGAAGAAAATAATAATTTTCTTCAAATTGCAACGTTTTATGTATTTGAAGAAAGCTTTATATATCTCTTTTTCATAGTAATTCTTCCAAAATTCATAAAAAGTTCTTTGCAATTGATGAAATCATGCTGTGGCTGATGAATTATAGAGAAGTGTTCATATCTGCCAAGATGCTTGAATTCTGAATTGTACAAATCTCTATCACTATCTTATTTTGGAGAAGCTAAGATTTTATTTCTATGCAGGGACAATGAAGGCTTGTCTTGCACATTTCCAGAGTCTGGAAGTATATATCAAACATTTTTTAAAAATCAAATATATTCAGATTCTGATCTCGGAAGTCAAAGAATATGATTTTAACTCAAAAATATTAAAGTACTAAGGATAAAACAAACATGTCAAAATGCATTAATATGAACATAGGCTTGTAGCCATTTGATAACTGTCATTTAAAATTGTCTTAATGGAATAAAATATTTAATAATTTAAAAAATCCCCTGAGAAAAATTAGCAATATTTAGAGTATTATTAAGTTAAAATAATCTGAAACTATTTTAACTATTTGTAAAATGAAACACATACTTCCATGCAGTATTCTTGGACAGACAGCACTTAAGCGCAGATATAATTTAAGTTTAATTTCTCTGTTTCTAAGTCAAATACTTTAGAAGAACTCTTATAATTAGGGGTAAATGCAAAATATAATAAATAGATCATTATTAAACTCCTTATGAAAATTTCAATTTTTGGAGAAATTACTCTTCAAAATGAGTCCAAGTTACAGAAAAGAAAATGATGAACACATTAGTAATGGGATGTAACAAAACATGGATAGCACATGCTTTACTCAATCATCTCATCCTACTTTATTTTATAGATGAGGAAGCTGAAGCCTACTGGTCCTAAAGGTACAAGAACATCAGGTGAATGAACAGATGCTAATCCAATTGCTTTGTACCTCAATCCAAAGCTTTTTGTTTCATGACACCACATGGCATCTTCTTTGTCCACCATGATGTGGAGGTGCTGAGGGAGCAGGGCAGAAAGCCTGTATTTAGGAGGTAAAATCAGAATATTAGGCAGAACTGAAAACTCTAGACTTACTCTGTTTTGGAGTACAAATATCCATCTATTCAAGGGGAAAAATAAGTAGTAAAGAATGCTAATTATTCTGTTATCATTTACTAGTTATGTCCGTATTGGACTGATTTAGTATAATTTGAATGAGAAAGACCCATGGTGTTCTAAATGTGCTTGAAGCATGTGTATTGTGGCCATGCATGTTGTATTAGTTCGTTTTCATGCTGCTGATAAAGACATATCTGAGACTGGGCAATTTACAAAAGAAAGAGGTTTATTGGTCTTACAGTTCCATGTGTCTGGGGAGGCCTTACAATCATGGTGGAAGGTGAAAGGCACATCTCACATGGTGGCAGCAAGAGAGAGAATGAGAGCCAAGTGAAACGGGTTTCCCTTTATCAGACCATCAGATCTCATGAGACTTACTCACTACCATGAGAACAGTATGGGGGAATCCGCTCCCATGATTCAATTGTCTCCCACCGGGTCCCTCCCACAACATATGAGAGTTATGGGAGTACAACTCAAGATGAGATTTGGGTGGGGACACAGGGTCAAACCATATGTGTAACATTTCCTACTTGCCCGTATATATGTGAGTATGTGTTTGTGTAGATAGATAGATAGATAGATAGATAGATAGATAGATAGATAGATAGCTACTCATTCACTGATGGACTGAGATGAGGAGAATTTGAAACGTGGAAATATTTTTTTTTCTTCTACCGATAGTGGCTAGAAATCATCAAGTTTAGGTATCTAGGACTTCAACCTGTATTTTTATACTGGTATTTTTAAGAGAAAGTGAATAAAATCAAGTGGCTTAGATGAAATTGGACTAATGTGGTAACACTTTCCACAACTAACAACAGTTCACCTTAATCAATCATATACTTTTTAATGAAAATATTCTCTTTTACAGCTAATTCTCTATCTTGGAAATGAATCCCCCAGTATTTATTGTGTGGAATATCACAAATAAAATTTCTCATATTTAGATCAAGAATAATGGTAGTTTACTTTCAATATGGACAACATGCCTATAATAATCCTTTTGCATCTTAGTGGGAACTCTAGTTTATACTCATTTTCATATCATATAGTTTGTAAGCATTTCAAATTAGTAATGACATTTCAGTTGAATTTGAGATCCAAGAAACATTTTTCATAGTAGAACTAAATATCTTCAACAAAAATTTTCTACATTTAATTCTTTGGAAAAATAATTTTAAATATTTTAGATATTTTATTTTTCATCAAAAGTATAGAATATTTATCCATTTGTACAGAACATTTACCCTATGCTATGTGCCAAATAAAGAAAGTGAAACAGATGTTTTTCCTCTAAAATATTCTGACAAATATGAAGAATCTGCTATGATAGTGATGTGAAAAGCTGTCTTTCTGCAATTGATAGAAATATTAAATGGAAGTCAATTAAACATTTAGAAGTTCAGCTTTTAAAAATTATTTTGAAAGAAAATTTGATAAGCACATTTACCTTCCTGACTTTGGAAAAGAGAACCAAGAACTCTTTTAGTTGGAAAAGGAATTAGAAGTTGTTAAAAAAAAATCAAGGGAAAGTTTAATATATTTGTTAATAATGAAAACAACCAGAATTATCACTCCTTTATTGATGAGATAACCGAGCATTGTTTTAAAGCCTGCTTTCCCTTCAGCTAGCGAACCATGCTCACTAACTTTTACATTTTCCTGTACCTGTTTGGCTTGCATTGTCACACTCTCTCCCATATCAACAATATTTAGTAGAACTGATCTTTTGTTTGTCCAGTCTTTCTATGCATTGGATAGAAGATTTGCTCAGTTTTTAAAATTCAGATCATAATGCTCTATTTTTTATACATATGTTATCCTGAAATTTTACATTTTTCGTGCAATCCTGGAATTGCTTTTTAAAAGTTGGCAGTGCTAAGTTACAGAGTAAAGGAGATCCGACACCAGATTTATTCATTTCTCATTGATGATGAATTGACTGATTCATTTATTTACTCATTCACTCATTCATTTATCTATTTTTTTGAGTGTCATATGTTCCACGTCCTCTACCTAGCAGTGAGGATATGATGTAAAATAAGATATGACTGTAGTCTTAAGAAATTCGTATTCTTCTGTTACCTTCTGGCCTCCACGGCAGTGAACAATATTACTTAGTGCTCCAAGAATCTTAATAATACCCTATTTTCTCCCATCCATTGTAAGTCATACAGGTTCTAACACTTTACACATGTTATCACTAAAGTTTCAATACAGTAAACATACAAATGCAAAGTTTAAATACAGTGAAGTTTAAATACTGTAAAGAATATTAATATTGCCCCGGCTTCCAAGATAGCCGAATCGGAACAGCTCTAGTGTACAGCTGCCAGTGAGATCCACACAGAAGATGGGTGATTTCTGCATTTCCAACTGAGGTAACTGGTTCATCTCACTGGGACTGGTTGGACAGTGGGTGCAGCCCACGGAGGGCGAGCTGAAGCAGGGTGGGGCGTCACCTCACCTGGGAAGTGCAAGGGGTTGGGGGATTTCCCTTTCCTAGCCAGGGGAAGCTGTGAGTGACTGTACTGGAGGAATGGTACACTCCTGCCCAAATACTATGCTTTTCCCATGGTTTTAGCAACTGGCAGACCAAGAGATTCCTGTGCCTGGCTTGGTGAGTCTCACACTCGCAGAGCCTTGCTTGCTGCTAGTACAGCGGTCTGAGATCAATCTGGGACTCTGGGACTTGGTCGGGGGTGGGGCATCGGCCATTGCTGAGACTTGAGTACAGGGTTATATGCTCAGAGTGTAAATAAAGCAACAGGGAAGCTTGAACTGGGCGGAGCCCACTGCAGTTCAGCAAGGCCTACCGCCTCTCTAGATTCCACCTCTGGGGTCAGGGCATAGCTGAACAAAAGGCAGCAGACAGCTTCTGCAGACATAAACATCCTTGCCTGACATCTCTGAAGAGAGAAGTGGCTCTCCCAGCACGGCATTCAAGCTCCAATAATGGACAGACTGCCTCCTCAAGTGGGTCCCTGACCTCTGTGTAGCCGGACTGGGAGACACTGCCCAGTAGGGGCTGAGAGACACCTCATGCAGGCAGGTGTCCCTCTGGGATGAAGCTTTCAGAGGTAGGATCAGGCAGCAATATTTGCATTCTGCAGCCTCCACTGGTGATACCCAGGCAAACAGGGTCTGGAGTGGACCTCCAGCAAACTCCAACAGACCTGCAGCTGAGGGGCCTGTCTGTCAGAAAGAAAAGTAGCAAACGGAAAGGTAAAGCATCAACATCAACAAAAAGGACATCCACACCAAAACCCCATCAATAGGTTACCAACATCAAAGACCAAAGGTAGATAAAAACCACAAAGATGGGGAGAAACCAGAGCAAAAAGATTGAAAGTTCCAAAAACCAGATAGCCTCTTCTCCTCCAAAGGAACACAACTCCTCACCAGCAAGGAACAAAACTGGATGGAGAATGAGTTTGACGAGTTGACAGAAGCAAGCTGCAGAAGGTTGGTAATAACAAACTTCTCTGAGCTAAAGAAGCATGTTCTAACCCATCACAAGGAAGCTAAAAACCTTGATAAAAGGTTAGATGAATGGCTAACTAGAATAAACAGTGTAGAGAAGAGCTTAACTGACCTGATGGAGTTGAAAACCACAGTATGAGAACCTCGTGAAGCATACACAAGCTTCAGTAGTCAACTCAATCACGTGGAAGAAAGGATATCAGTGCTTGAAGATCAAATTAATAAAGTGAGAAGACAAGATTAGAGAAAAAAGAGTGAAAAGAAACAAAGTGTGCAAGAAATATGGGACTATGTGAAAAGACCTAATCTACGTTTGATTGGTGTACATGAAAGTGATGGGGAGAATAGAACCAAGTTAGAAAACACGCTTCAGGATATTATCCAGGAGAAGTTCCCCAACCTAGCAAGGCAGGCCAACATTCAAATTCAGAAAATACAGAGAATACCACAAAGATATTCCTCAAGAAGAGCAACACCAAGACACATAATTGTCAGATTCATCAAAGTTGAAATGAAGGAAAAAATATTAAGGGCAGCCAGAGAGAAAGGTTGGGTTACGCACAAAGGGAAGCCCATCAGACTAACAGTGGATCTCTTGGCAGAAACCCTATAAGCCAGAAGAGAGTGGGGGCCAATATTCAACATTCTTAAAGAAAAGAATTTTCAACCCAGAATTTAATATCCAGCCAAACTTAGCTTCATAAGCGAAGGAGAAATAAAATCCTTTACAGACAAGCAAATGCTGAGAGATTTTGTCACCACCAGGTCTGCCTTACAAGAACTCCTGAAGGAAGCACTAAACATGGAAAAGAACAACCAGTACCAGCCACTGCAAAAACATGCCAAATTGTAAAGATCATTGACGCTCTGAAGAAACTGCATCAATTAAACTGCTAGGCGAAATAACCAGCTAGCATCATAATGACAGGATCAAAATTCACACATAACAATATTAACCTTAAATGTAAATGGGCTAAATGCCCCAGTTAAAAGACACAGACTGCCAAATTGCATAAAGAGTCAGAACCCATTGGTGTACTGTATTCAGGAGACCCATCTCACATGCAAAGATGCACATAGGCTCAAAATAAAGGGATGGAGGAAGAAATAACTAAGATTGGAGCAGAACTGAAGGAGATTGAGACATAAAAAGCCCTTCAAAAAATCAGTGAATCCAAGAGCTGGTTTTTTGAAAAGATCAACCAAATATATAGACCGCTAGCAAGACTAATAAAGAAGAAAATAGAGAAGAATCAAATAGATGCAATACAAAATGATAAATGGGATATCACCACCAATCCCACAGAAATACAAACTGCCATCAGAGAATACTATAAACACCTGTATGCAAATAAACTAGAAAATCTGGAAGAAATGGATAAATTCCTGGACGCATACACTCCCTAAGACTAAACCAGGAAGAAGGTGAATCTCCGAATAGATCAATAACAGGTTCTGAAATTGAGGCAATGATTGATAGCCTACCAACCAAAAGAAGTCCATGACCAGAAGGATTCACAGCCAAATTCTACCAGAGGTACAAGGAGGAGCTGGTACCATTCCTTCTGCAACTATTCCAATCAATAGAAAAAGAAGTAATCCTCCCTAATTCATTATGTGAGGTCAGGATCATCCTGATACCAAAGCCTGGCAGAGACACAACAGAAAAAGAGAATTTTAGGACAATATCCCTGATGAACATTGATGTGAAAATCTTCAATAAAATATTGGCAAACCAAATCCAGCAGTGTATCAAAAAGCTTATCCACCAAGATCAAGCCAGCTTCCTCCCTGGGATGCAAGGCTGGATCAACATATGCAAATCAATAAACGTAACCTAACACATAAACAGAACCAACAACAAAAACCCCATGATTATCTCAATAGATGCAGTAAAGACCTTTGACAAAATTCAGGAGCCTTTCATGCTAAAAATTCTCAATGAACTAGGTACTGATGGAATGTATCTCCAAATAGTAAGAGGTATTTATGACAAACCCATAGTCAATATCATACTGAATGGGAAAAAACTGGAAGCATTCCCTTTGAAAATGAGCACAGGACAAGGATGCCTTCACTCACCACTCCTATATAACATAGTGTTGCAAGTTCTGGCCAGGGCAATCAGGCAAGAGAAAGAAATACAGGACATTCAATTTGGAAAAGAGGAAGTCAAATTGTCTCTGTTTGCAGATTACATGATTGTATATTTTGAAAATCCCATCGTCTCAGCCCAAAGTATCCTTAAGCTGATAAGCAACTTCTGCGAAGTCTCAGGATCAATGTGCCAAAATCACAAAATAAATGTGCCAAAATCACAAGCATTCCTATACAACAATAAATCAATGTGCCAAAATCACAAGCATTCCTATGCAACAATAACAAACAGAGAGCCAAATCATGAGTGAACTCCCATTCACAATTACTGAAAAGAGAATAAATACCTAGGAATCCAACTTACAAGATATGTGAAGGACCTCTTCAAGGAGAACTACAAACCACTGCTCAATGAAATAAAAGAGGATACAAACAAATGGAAGAACATTCCATGCTTATGGATAGGAACAATCAATATCATGAAAATGGCCATACTGCCCAAGGTAATTTATAGATTCAATGCTACCCCCATCAAGCTACCACTGACTTTCTTGACAGAATTGGAAAAAACTCCTTTAAATTTCATATGGAACCAAAAAAGAGCCCACATAGCCAAGACAATCCTAAGCAAAAAGAACAAAGCTGGAGGCATCACGCTACCTGACTTCAAACTGTACTACAAGGTTACAGTAACCAAAACAGCATGGTACTGGTACCAAAACAGAGATATAGACCAATGGAACAGATCAGAGGCCTCAGAAATAACACCATACATCTACAACCATTTGATATTTGACAAACCTGACAAAAATAAGCAATGGGGAAAAGATTCCCTATAAAATAAATGGTGCTGGGAAAACTGGCTAGCCATATGTAGAACACTGATTCCTTACACCATATACAAAAGTTAACTCAAGATGGATTAAAGATTTAAATATAAGACCTAAAACCATAAAAACCCTAGAAGAAAACCTAGGCAATACCATTCAGGACATAGTCATGGGCAAAGAATTCATGATTAAAACGCAAAAAACAATGGCAACAAAAGCCAAAATAGGCAAATGGTATCTAATTAAACTGAAGAGCTTCTCCACAGCAAAAGAATCTATCAACAGAGTGAACAGTCAACCTACAGAATGGGAGAAAATTTTTGCAATCTACCCATCTGACAAAGGGCTAATATCCAGAATCTGCAAAGAACTTAAATAAATGTACAAGAAAAAACAAAACCCCACCAAAAAGTGGGCAAAGAATATAAACAGACACTTCTCAAAAGAAGACATTTATGCAGCCAACAGACATATGAAAAAATGCTCATCATCACTGGTCATCAGAGAAATGCAAATCAAAACCACAATGAGATACTATCTCACACCAGTTAAAATGGTGATCATTGAAAAGTCAGGAAACAACAGATGCTGGAGAGGATGTGGAGAAATAGGAATGCTTTTACACTGTTGGTGGGAGTGTAAATTAGTTCAACCATTGTGGAAGACAGTGTGGTGATTCCTCAAGGATCTAGAACTAGAAATACCATTTGACCCAGCAATCCCATTATTGGGTATATACCCAAAGGATTATAAATCATGCCCATATAAAGACACATGCACATGTATATTATGGCACTATTCACAATAGCAAAGACTTGGAACCAACCCAAATGTCCATCAATAATAGATTGGATAAAGAAAATGTGGCACATGTATACCATGGAATACTATACAGCCATGAAAAGGATGAGTTCATGTCCTTTGCAGGGACATGGATGAAGATGGAAACTATCATTCTCAGCAAAATATCACAAGGACAGAAAACCAAACACTGCATGTTCTCACTCATAAGTGTGAGTTGATCAATGAGAACACATGGACACAGGGAGGGGAGCATCACACACTGGGGCCTGTTGGGGGGTTGGGGCCTGGGGGAGGGATAGTGTTAGGAGAAATACCTAATGTAAATGACGAGTTGATGGGTGCAGCAAACCAACATGGCACATGTATACCTATGTAACAAACCTGCACTTTGTGTACTTGTACCCTAGAACTTAAAGTATAATAATAAAAAAATTAATATTCTCATGAAACTTTTACGTCCTATAATGACAGGATCATCTATGAATGCTTCTTTCAGCAGCTTTTGAGATATCATTGGTATATAAAAATCATGTATATTTAAGATCTACAAGTTGCTGTTTTGATATATGTATATATAGTGAAATGACCATCATAATTTAGTTAATTAACATATCTATCCCTTCACATAGTTACCATTTGTGTGTATGAATGTGTGTGTTGAGAAGATTTAAATTCTATTCTCTTAGCAAATTTCAAGTATACAATACAGTATTGTTGACTATTGTCACCACGCTGTACATTAGATCTCCAAAACTCATTCATCATGCATTACTGAAACTTTGTACCCCTTGACCAATATATCTTCATTTTCCTCTCCCTCCAGTCCTTGGCAGCTGCCATCCTACTCTGCTTCCATGAGTTTGACTCTTTAGATCCCACATACGATTCAGATTATGGTGTCTTTTTTTGTTTTGTTTTTTAGATGGAGTCTCGCTCTGTCGCCCAGGCTGGAGTGCAAAGGTGTGATCTCGGCTCACTAAAACCTCTGCCTCTGGGGTTCAAGCAATTCTCCTGCCCCAGGCCCTCGAGTGGCTGGAACTACAGGCACCCACCACCAGGCCTGGCTAATTTTTGTATTTTTAATAGAGACGAGGTTTCACCATATTGGCCACACTGGTCTCAAACTCCTGACCTTGTGATCTGCCCGCCTCAGCCTCCCAAAGTGCTGGAATTACAGGCGTGAGCCACAGTGCCCGACCCAGATCATGGCGTCTTTTGTGTCTTGCTTACTTGGCTTAGCAAAACGTCTTCCAGCTCCATCCATATTAGCACAAATGGCAGAATTTCCTTCTTTTTCAGGCTAAATAATAATCCATTGAGTATGTGTGTATAACTTTTTCTTCATCCACTCATTTGCCAAAGGACATGTAGTTTGCGTCTAGTTCTTGGCTGTTATGAATAACGCTGCAGTGAACACGGGGGTATAGATATCTTTTTGAGATCTTGTTTTCAATTCCTTTGGATAAATACGAAAAAATGGGATTACTGGATCATATGGTAGTTTAATTTTTTGAGGAACCTCCTTACTGGTTTCTACAATCTTTGAAGGCTTTTCTTGGAGCTAGAACACCAGCCTCAGCAATGAATGGTGTGGGAAGGCCTAAGTTAAGGAAGCAATCTGAACACATGATCTTAGAAGAGTATTTTTGTGGCAAAAATCTGTTTTGAATGCACGACATTGTATTACATTTATGAAATCAATGGAAAGGCAATGGAATATCACACAAAACCCTTCAGATAATGAAGAACTCAGTAATTTAAGAGTACTTTTTGACCGGGTGCGGTAGCTCACGCCTGTAATCCCAGCACTTTGGGAGGCTGAGGCGGGCAGATCATGAGATCAAGAGATCAAGACCATCCTGACCAACATGGTGAAACCCCGTCTCTACTAAAAATAGAAAAATTAGCTGGGCGTGGTGGCACGCGCCGGTAGTCCCAGCTACTCGGGAGGCTGAGGCAGGAGAATCACTTGAACCTGGGAGACGGAGGTTGCAGTGAGCCGAGATTGTGCCACTGCACTCCAGTTTGGCAACAGAGCAAAACTCTGTCTCAAAAAAAAAAAAAAAGGTACTGAAGGTAGTCAGGATTTTGAAGCTGGAAAGGAGCTAAGGTATTATCTATTTTAATCACCTCATTTTAAAGGTGAGAAAACTGAGGAGCAGGGAGAATAAGTAATTTGTATAATTTGCTAGTTTACCTAGACCTAAAGAAATTTATATAGCTAACCTGGGAAATCCAGAACTGAAACCCAAGTTTCTTAACAATGAGTTCAGTATTATTTCCATTGTGCAGAATTAAAGTGTATTTAAATTGTATCAGTGATGCTTGTTTGCGTATTCACTTTTTTTTTTTTTGTAGGCTTTTTTGGTTTCAGAGCTGGAGGGAAGGTGGTTTAGTGACTTATTCCTTCTTAGCACCTATGCTATGATTGACTGTGTAGTTACTCTCATTGCTCATCTTTTAAAAGTGGACGGTACTGCAGAAAAACGCCTGTGATTTCGTGAACTACAGAAGCATCTGACTCTGACTAAATTTACGCTTCTTGGTAACAATAAAATATAATGACTCACAGAATAAATAATTCAGTGGTAAACCAATTAGTGAATCACTAGAAAGACAGAAAAAACTTTGCATCTGCAGAAGGGTAAAATAAGTCTATTTTAAGCCACTTTTCAAAATCAAGAGAAAATACGCATATTTTAAAATAATTCCAAGAGGGAAAAATCATTTTTGAATGTTTTCTTCCTTCAGGAATACAAGACTTGAAATTTCTAATTTGTTCCCTTTTAACTATAAAATGGAACAGATCAACTTTTACACTTGTAAATATGATGAGCTTCTGATTATGGATATTGAATCTGGATTCTTTTAATATTTTGAAGTGATAGGAAGGTAATATCCAATGAGGGTATTAAATTGTCTACACTTTCCAGGAAAACTATGGAAAATACAAATATTATATATTCTCACCATATACCAACTTTAGGCCTTTTGAAATTTGTACTGGAAAATATATTTATTTTGTCTTTGAAAAAGATAATGTAAGTCTTTAGTTGACATTTGGCTTTATTGATTTACAAGACCACAATGAGTTCACATTGTAAGGAAAAACATCTCAAAATATAGAAACCACATTTTATATCCTTATAGCAATGTAAATGCAAGAGCAAATTAAGAAATTCATATTTTTTTAACAGCTAAGAATCATCAGAAATATTTTACATGTAGAAGATTCATGTGATAAAGAAGTTTGTTTATGAACATAATAGTAGGAAAATTTTACAGATAAAATGTCTCTGAAGAACATCTTTTTGATTTTCTTGTGGTATAATACAATTGATTGTACTGTGAGTAGCATTCATCTATAAATTCAAGTTATTTAGAGTACTCTATAGAACGTATTCGTGCTAGAAACACAATTCATAGAACAACAATTTTTAAAGAACTAATTTGTAAATTATGAGACCAAATTTTATTAACAAGGAAATATCCATTAATTGACTACTACAGTAAAAATTTTATAATACTTGTGTCATGAAGAAAAACCTTCCTTTTCCTTATATATTAGTTGAACTACATAGGTATGCTGTAAATGTTGTTATTCATGTTATAAGAATTCTAGATTCCATTGATTTTGAGATATGTTTCTTTTTAGGAACTAAAAATCCATTTAGAGTTTGATTTCTGTTTTATTTATACTGTGTTCCTGATTTTGTGGGTTTCTAAATAAAAAGATCAAACCCACTACTTTCAATATACCATTTTCTATGTACACGTTTGAGTTATAGTCAGAAACTGTTATTGGACTGCATAGTTTTCAAAAGTTTTTGGTACATTTCTGACTTTAGAAATCTGGGATAGGAATCCCTTTCCATATGCATATAGACTATTTTCTGAGCTTCTTCAAAACATGTTTCAGTGGGTTCCTGAATGTTCTTGATGATAGTCTGTCTTGTCGAATTGTCAATGTTAATCTGAAAAGTGAAATTACATGTACAGCGTCAGTAAGCATAGTTGAAAAAAAGGCACATATAATAGAAAGGTTTAATTTATTCCCTGCTCTCCTTTTCAGTGGAATAGGGTAATTTTCTTTGTAGTTGTATAGGCATCTAAGAAGATGTATAAAAAATAAACATTTTGCTTTTTTAAAAGTAAATATCCAACTCCACATCCAAGAGGAACAAAAAAGAAAAATATGAGGCTCCAGGCCAGGGAAGTCTCTGAAACCACGGCTTACTCAGCAGGACGCAGTGGTTTCTTAGTAGCAGTCTACAAACCAGGGAGTTTGTAAGACAAACGTCTCTTTTTAAAGAAAAGAGAAATTGGTGCTTTTTAAAAATTTATCTCCCTTAATAGTCACAAATGTTGCTTTAACTGAATATGCTCTGAAATGGGAAGAAAATGAAGAGAAGTGGATAAATAGAGGGGAGAAGTGGCTATTTCAATAAACCAGGTATTTTCCAGACAAGAGTTCTGGGGAATATGTCAACAATGCCTACATTGTTGCCCTGTGCGATAGAAATCTCATATACTGTTCTCTCTCTTTGTTCCCTTGACAGGACTTTTTATGTCTCATTGCCCAACAACACAGGATTCTCACATGTCTCTTCATGGAATTTATAGTTCCTGCTGGGAAGGCCAATACTTTTGCCATAGACTCCTTTTTTCTTCTTAAGTTGCCTAGAAATTAAGATAATTTAATGGGGAGAAGCTTTGGAGCCAGATAGGTCTAATTTTGAATCTTAACTTTACCACTAAACGGTTGTGTGACACTGGACAAGTTCTCAGAGTCTCAGGTTTCTTATCTGTAAAATAAGGTTAGCAATACTGAATTTATAGCATTTTAGGAGACACTGGATGTAAAGTGCCCGGCACTTATGGATGCTAATATCCATATTAGTGCCCTTGCAGGGATGAACTGATTTCCATTCCTGTCATTGTGAGGTAGTTACCTCTCTAGGGGACTGTGGCTGGATGTAAATCTTATAAAGCTTCTTTGCCCTAGAAATTCTGCTCCACCGTGAGGCAATTTTCTTATAGGTTTCACAGGCCATCCAGAATTGAATATTCTCGTCACTGTGCTCCATTTTTAAATATGCTGCATAGACTACTGGACCATCTAAAAGTAGAGGAGAAATCAGTTTATTTTCATGGGTCAAAATCACCAAAAAAAATCTAAGCAATACGGTTAAAACAAAGCCTGATTAAAAACTCACAAATTATTTAACAGGTAAATATTTTATATCTATCTCTATATATCAATTTTCATGTCTATCACACACTCAGAGCTAACATCTGAAGCATGCTTTGACAATGCTGATCACTGGTGAGGTCATCCCTTTATTCTGAGTCACTCAGAGCAAAACACCCACCAGTGTGGATGAATCTAGGACGGATAGGACAGGAGACATCAGAGAGCCCAGGAAAAGGACTTAAGCTGCTCAGGAGGACAGGGCTCTAATCATGAAGCTGACATGAAAAATCTAAGACCTCATGCCAAACTATAGGGTAAGAGCAGGGTTTCAAATGTAAACTTGTAGGTCAAGGTCGGGAGAAAAATATCCAAGCCATGTAAAAGTGATACTCTAATTAGTTTGTATACCCTGGAGTGTTTTTCAATGTCCAATCAGAGCAGAACACAGATAGATGAAAAATTCAACTTCATATTCATGGTTTATGGTTCAAGCCAGAAATAAGGGAGCAGACAAGGAATGAAAAATCAGATGTGATGCTGGAAACGATCTCAGAATCTAGTACAGGACAGGGATTACGTGCAGCGTAACCATCACATGACATTTGATGCCAGAGATTCTTATCTTCAGCTCTGATCTTAAATTGCCTTTCTGGAGTGCAGAGATAAGTATAAGCCTAGGAGGAGCTTTTCCAATTAAGACACTACTTTGTAGGTGCTAGTATTTGAAGAAGAGGATTAGGTGAGCTCTCACAAATCTAACATATTCATTGGAATCTTTGGGAGGACCAAGTATTCTCAAGGTTCAAGATATTAATTTTTTTTGGCTAGACTAGCCTAGAAAGTGTCTTGGCGTATCCAAGGAATTGGATTGCTATATGATAAAACAACAATGTAACTTTCAATTTATGTTAATAGAAATGTTTGTGTAGGCACACTGAGTAATAACCACTTAGAGACTGTTAGCATAGGATATTTTGTTTACAAAAAGATGTACATAATTTAAAACAACTTGATGAATTTGGAGATAAGTATACACCCAAGAAACTATCACCACAATCAATGCCATAAGCATATCTATCACCTCCAAAAGCATAGGATTTTGATTAACACTATCTTGGTCAGTATCATTTACTGTTATGAGAAATAATGGTAGCCAGATGGAATGGAAATGATGAGTAAGATCATATTTTCCTGGATCTTCATCTAAGAGATCAGATCAAGTTTCCTAGCACTAGAAAGCCAGGCTTCTTGAGAGCTTGGCTTTGTTAGCAGTGATATACGAACAAAGATAACGAAGTATTTTGTCTTCAAGCAAAAGAACTCAAATAGAAGTAGATCTATTCTAAGGAGGCACTGGAGTTGGGGAAAGCTGAATATCAATATTACATTCTAGGAATACTCAAAATTGGTACATGGATTATTATTATCACGTGAGCAAATACAGCCTTCAGGACATTGCATGTGAGATGGTTCAACAAGGACATAACGTGAGATGAGTTAAGAGGACAGATGAGATAGAGGCATTATATAACTGTAACATAGAAAATGTTATAGATTAAATATTGCTATCCAATGGGAGGGGGATATATTTTAACTTGGATTTCAAACAAGCAGTTGATTTTCACACCGAAGGGACTGTAAGTTGTGTCTTGTCTCACCATAGGCACAAAAAGGTGGGAACAGAGAACATAGATGCAGGAATTGGTAATCCAATTCCTAAAAAGATAGCGGAATGGTGGCAAACCAAAAAACAAACAAACCAATGAACAAATAACAACAACAACAAAAAGAACAAAAAGCTGTTTCTGGCTTAACAAGTAAAGTTGGAAGCCAATATTTATATGGTTTGTACTTAGCTATGGAAGAGAAAGAAAATGAGATACCAGATAAAAATCTGTGGATCATGGAATGAGAGTCAGTCACACAGGCTACTTGGATGGGTTGAGTGGATGAGTAGGTAGGGGTAGGAAAATGATCTGGAAACCAATATTAGATTCCAAGTTAGTATTTTGAATTTGTGTTTATGTTTAGCTTAATTGTATAGTAAAGTTTATAGGTTATCACTTTAGAACCAACTGTATCTGTATCTGACTTCTTTACCTTTCTTCCTGATGGATTGGAAGAAGTATCCCTGATTCTTTTTGGGCTGGCCAAATGGTTCTACAATTCTTGTCATACCAAAGTCCTTTGCTAATGAAGCCATATATACATTGCCCTATCTATCTATCTATCTATCTATCTATCTATCTATCTATCATCTATCTTTTTTCTGTCTTCATGATCTGTTTCCTCTATCTATCTCTCCGCACATAAATACACATATTATAGATCCCAAGTTGTAGTATTCTATATATACTGCATGGATATATGGTATTCTATATATACTGCATAGATATACACTATTCTATATATACTATTAAATATATGATATATTTCAGATACTTGATGTGGCAAATTGTAATATTGTTCCTCAGTTACTTCCTGACCTTTGTGTAGGGGGATTATACTTCCATGTCCCGTTTATATCAGCATCAGCCATTGAACTTGTGTTAGTCATGAAATACATGCAGAAGTGCCATGGACACGTTCAAGCAGAAGGTTTGAAAACTATCATGTGGTTCTATTTCCCATGCCCCACAGCCACCACAGGAAGAGCATATTCTAGAAAAGAGCTGCTCCTTTAGCCCGAAAGCTGGAGTGAAGACATGGAATAGAGTGGAGCTGACCCTAGCTGTTGTGTATCATGAAAAAAGTGAACCTTTATTATTGTAAATCACTAAGATTTTCTGTCACTTGTTACCGTGCGGTGACTAGTGAAAGCTGAACTGGACTACTTGAGCCTGTCTGACATTTTAGATATAATTCTAGTGTACAGAATGAGTGGACTCACGTCATTGGCATACTTTACAGAATTCTGTCTTCATCAGGCTAATTTTTGTCTGAATATACTGCGAGTTACTCAAGCTAGCAGCTGAAAATGCATTTGTGTAAAAGTGTTCCAGGAATCTTAGTAATTATTGAAGTCAGAACTGAATTGCTCTCTTTAGAATTTCCATTGATTCATACCACAAGTGAATTACAAGGTGGAAAAGCCTTTTCTAAATCGGGCAGTGTAGGCTGTTCCGAAGTTTTAAATGATACTCATTCCTGAACATTATGCTCAGGAGACTGCGATTCTACTTGAGCAGAGTGAATAAGCGAGAAACAACAGAATTGCTCATTTAAATTGGGAGGGTGGAAGAAATGGCTTATGTCATACATAGTGTATACTTTTTCCTTAAAAAGTGAGAGTGGTGCCTTTGGGAATCTCTAGACTGTTCTTTTAAAACTAGTCACTAAAATTAGTATTTCTATGACACACAAGGTGACACATGCCAGTGTTCTTGATGCAGAAGGGAAATGTGGGCTTTCTCATGGCTGAGTCAGAACAGTGGCCCATCTATTCCAGAATTATTTTTTCTGTAAGACTGCAAGGCTTACACCAGGCAGGAAATCCCAAGGGTGTACTATGTTGCAGTACCATTAGAAATGCCTCTAAGCCAATTTAAAATTCATTTTATTTTCAATCTGTACCACTGGGGATAATGCATTTCGTAATTCTACCATAATATGTGTGGAGTTTTACACTGAAGCTTCAGTTTTATTAAAATTCTCTGTTGTGACTTCTATGCTGTTAATAATTTCTGATTTTTCTTCTACCTTTGTTATTAATATTAATATTATTAATATGAACACAGCTTAAAGAGTTGTGGGTCATTTTTAATGCAGAAAACTTCTAGTAAAGTAATAACCACTGTTAACCATTTGATATATTTCCTTTTATTCTTTTAATCCTTTGTTCATGAATAATTGCCTACCTGACTAGAATTCATTCATCTACACAAACACAAATACACACTGGAATCATCTTATGGGCATTATAATATGAAAGCAATTTTGTATCATTCTTATTCTTTCATAGTTAATAGTACATAGCAAACACTTTCTCCTTTTCATTTTTAGTGATCATATAATAGTATGTTGATGGGATAGGCCATAATATATTTAGCCACTCTATTATTATTGTTTTAGATTGTTTCCCCTTTTCTTGGTTATAAGTTATCCTACATTGAATATTTTAGCTTATAAACCTTTTCACCTCCATTTTCTTAGGAAAAATAATTGATTTAAAATAGTAGAATTTTTAGACTGAAGATGTAATATTTTTGGAGACTCTTGATACATATTGTAAAATTGCTTTCAGAAGGATTTCATTATTTTTCATTCCCAATGGCAGTGTCAGTGTTGACTTACTCCACCCTCTCCAATCTAATGGGGTGAAGTCAGTAACTTGTAATTGTTTAAATATGTATTTTTAAAATATAATGCTTAAACAGTTTTGCATTTTTACTGACCATTTCTTTTTTTCCTCTGAATTCCAAATCTTTTGTCTATTTTTTCTTTGCATTGCTAGTATTTTTTTAAAATTTTCACATCTCTTTATATACTGAGGTCACTATCTCTGTTACATTTATTGCATTACCTTCTGTTCTCTTTTACGTATTATTTTTGTTTGTGAATGTTGAGGTATATTTGTAAACCATCAAATCTGAAGAAGCCTCGATTCATCTATCTGATCCTGCTTTCAATTTCCTCTATGCTTTTATTAGAGAAAAATCTTTAAAACAAAAATCTAGCCACAGCCCTTTATTTATTCCCCTCAACATTTCCCATTGCCCCAGTGACAAAGGCCAGCCCTCTTTGCTGTGGTTTCCTTCCATTATCCTTTCATTCACCTGAGAACTCTTAGGGGATCAGGACTGCAGCTTATTCATCATCGTGTACCCCTTGCCTCAACACTGCTTGCTATATAGCAGGCACTGAATAAGCACATGTCAATTTGGACTTTTGAATCCCTCATATTTCTGTGTCTTAAAATGATTCCCTATGGCTCTTGAAAAGTGAAGAAGCAGACCCTAGTTATTCAACATCTAGGAAGCACTAAAGACCACAGGTTTATATCTGATATAATATTACTTTTTGGTTTTCTGAAATTCTGAAAGAAATACCAAAAAAAAAAGTACTAATTGGACAGTGATGTCTATACCAGGCCAGGTTCCCCCCCCCCCCCGCCCCCCCCACCCCGGCTTTGCAAGGTAAAGAAGTGCATGAGAAGTTAAAGAAGACAAAAAGTGCTAAGTGGAAATGGTAGAGGCAAGGCAGTGCAGGTAATATAAGGGTTGATGAAGGGAACCATGGCAACAGCAGTAGTTAGCAGAGATTAGAATAAGTGATAGTGTAGGACACTGCCAATCACACTGTGCAGCAAAGGAGCTTGCACAGATGAAAAAAGCTGAGAGAATGACTCTGCCTTTGGAATCAGGATGTACAAAAGGGAGCAGCAGTAACCGTCAGTAACTTCTACTGCCTGCTTTGTGCCATGATGCTGATGAAGATGCACCAGCCCTTCATATGGTTCATGATACAGGGCAGCCTTCATTGCCTTCAGCAGTATGACAATCCCACACTGTTTAACTGGCATTTCTAAGGTGGTCTGCATGAGACTGTGATAATTTAGAAAGGGTGGAAAATAGTACATTCCAAGATGATTTTGATCAAAAGATTAAAGCATTGTGATTCAGAGCACTTGCTTATCTGGAATGACTTAACATCTGCTCTGTGTGTATACTGGGGCAACCTGAACAAGCCAGAGAAAAATATACAACTATGGTCTCATATTTGAAATCATAACTTCAGATTTTAGACAGACACTCAACACTGCCCAGTCATCCAATGAGCCTTCCACAGTATCATAGTTCTCTAAATCTGCAGAAACGATTTCATGCCTTCTCCCTTGTTATGTTAAAATATACTAACACATCTTCTCCTGAGCAATTGAGCAATCTACTGGAGACCTTGCCTCAAACTTCACTGAGAGCACAGATTAATCAGATGGATATTCACTGTCTTCTCTGCAGAAATAACCAGAGTACTTCCATCTGCACTCCTCCTTTATAACCTCCCTCCTGAGAGGCAAGTGTCCCTGTTCCTTTTTGGGACGGCCAAACAAGTTTTTTCTGGTTCTCTCCTACTTTTGCTTTTTCCATCACTTTGCATTCCTCTATTATTATTATAAGTATCTCCACTCTATTCTATGTCATCAGTTTCTTCCCTGTGAATGGTTGCCATCACCCTACAAATATATTGCTGTATTTCCCAAATATAACTAGTAACAACTATTGACTCAAACTTCCGGTATTGACCTCATTCTTGCTTCCAGCCAATGCTTTTTTCCCTGCAGAACTCCACAGCAAAACTTACGTCAATGATTCCCTATGCCGTGTATCACTTCCTCTGGTTCTGCCTGTCTCTACCATACCCATGAAACTGCTCTTGTTGAGGCACTGTTGACTTCCATATTGCCATGTCTAGTGGTCACTGTTCCTTCCTCACCTCAGCTGACTTCTCAGCAGTCCTTGATAATTCACAGCTTCCTTCCTGAAATACTCTCTTCTTTGGCTTCCACAAGAACACACTATTTTGATCATTCTTATCTCACTTTGTGCTCCTTTTCCATCCACTTTGCTGACCTCTCTGGTTATCTGCACTTGGAAGTAGCACACACCTAAGTTTCATCTCGGGGTGTGTTTTCCTCTATCTGAACTCTCCCTCTCAGTGGTCTCATAGCCCTACGACTTTTGTTAGCATTTATATGCAAATTACCCCCAGCCTTGTCTTCCCCACTGAGTTCCAATTTTACCTGAATTATTGCAGCAGCCTTCTAGCTAGTCTCTCTACTTTAGTTCTATTTGAGTACATTATATTTCATATAAATAACAAGAAAATCTTTGATTTTTTAATATATAAATAACAAAAAATCTTTGGTATTTAAATATATAAATAACAAAAAAATCTTTGATATTTAAAAAAGTATTCGTGAATAATGTAGCATTAAATAGCATATCTAAAAGGTGTCTAAGTTGCTAACATTCTTAATTTCTAATTAACTTTTGGAGTTTGCCAGAGTTCTGTTCTCAAGCTGATGGTTTTCTTGGATCCCCTTTGCCCACTAAGATGTTGAATTTAATTGTATTTTGATCGCTATGACTTAATGGCTCCCCAAAACATCTCTAAACCAATTTCGGTTCATCTATTGAGACCCAGGCTGATATATTTCTTTTTCGTGTGTGTGTCTGAGCTACATGTTGTTAAAAATAATGTTTTAATCTGTGTAAAAATATGTATCTGCATATCTCAGCTAGAGCATGCATTTCACTAATGTTCTTGGTTAATGTCAGCACATTTTTATTCTCTGGCACATTTAATATTTATATTTTTAGTTTTGTCTTACTGGTTGGATGATCCATAGAATGATTTGTTTTATTACTTATGTGATTATTGAATTTTTACATGAACTTCATTGTAATATGATTTCTGTAAAGGCTCTTACCCTATTTTTGCTGGCTTTTATAAAGAGCACTATGATGTTTTCCTATTCTCATCTTTGCTAGAGCCTTTGCTTATTCTCATGACACTAGCTTTCTAAATTGCTGATTCTAGCAAGGCAGATGACCACTTGAAATCCTTGCCAAATAATTAAGCCTATTCACTTTGTTTATGAGGCTTCCAGAACTGGCACAGAAACTTACATAATATAGCATGGTGTTTTGATCTTTTCTCACTAATATTTTTCTTGTATTTATTCATGGAACATTTATTGCATGCTCATTGGGCACAAAACACATTTTCAGTCTCTCAGGGGTTTGAAAGGTAAATGAGAGGCAAGCTGTGCTCTTAAGGAATTTATAATCTAGGGAGAAAGTCACTATATAGAAAACCCAATACACTAACTAGCTACAGTGAAAAGCAGACTAAATGTTAATACTATCAAAATAGAAGATAAAGTAAAAATTTCTAAACAGTTTTCTGGAGAAAGTGGCACTTGAATTTAACTTTCAAAGATGAGCAGAGTAACTAGAGATGAAAAGGACTTTGAACAAAAGCCTGGAGCAGAAGAATCATAGATGTACAAGTAGAAAACGAAGTGACAGTCACATTGGTGGAGTGCATGTTATGTGATGAGGCATAGCTAGAGACAAATTTTAGGAAATGTTTTGGGTTAGGGTATAGAGAGTATTAAATACCAAGATTTTGGACTTGTTGGTAGGCAGCAGAGAGAAAAAGAATGATATTCAAAGACATGTACTTTATTACTATTAAAAGAAACTACCAATTATTGTGTGCCTATTAGGCATTGAGCTAGATGTTTTATATCTTACCTGCACAATAAAACTGAAAGGATAAGTGATATCATTCCCATTTTGTAGATGAAGAGTATGAAACTCCAAGAAAGAGATCAATCTAGCAAGGTGGCAAAATGTGTGTTACAGAGGATTAGGACAAAAATTTACAATATAGTTAACTGAATATATACTTTTGCCTCTTCATCCCATTTCAATGTTCTAAAATTGACCAAGAATATATTTGTTTAAAATTCACATTCATGCTGGCAAATTGGATTATAAGCTATGAGGAATACCTGAAAAGTGAAAGGCAGTGGTGATAGCATCAAAGGAAGAAACTATGGCCCCAAATGCCCATTGGAAAGGCGTGCTACAAAAGATGAGAGCTCAGGTGGTGACCCAAGCCTGTAGAGGTAGATCCAGCCCTAGGGATGGGGCAGAAGTAAGTACCAAAATTGTTGATTAACGTGTTTCAGCAGGAGTAGCCAAGTATCTACATCTACTGCCATTACCTTCTGGGCTGGGCAGTGACAACTGAGTCCATACTAAAGAGGGTCTTGAGTCAGAAAGAGCAAGTAGTGCCTCAGGAGTATGGCAACCTCTGTGAGGAATAGGAGGTACCTTGCCCAGAATAGCTACTGGTACCCCCACTAGTTAAAGCATGTAAGTAGCACAGCTAACTCTCCTTTATAGTCTATCGCTCTAAACAGATAAAACATTCACAGAGAGGCTAAAATGGGATCTTAAATAAAAAGATGGGTCTATAGGCAAAAATTAACAAGCATTGAGGGGAACCAACTCCATTTAAAAAAAATACCAAATTCAACAGGAGAATTTTCTGTGACTGCACCCTACATTTTTTTCTGTACCTGTCTTCTGGCTTTATCATTTTCTACAACCTGTCAGCTTTTCTGACCCCAAACGCAACTGACTATTCTCTTGAATGCACGTCCTCCTTTATTTTTCCTGCACTGAGCCCATGACTTTATGTCTGTCACATCCATTGCTGATATCTCTTATTTATACCATGTTAATGTTGATACTTACCAACAACTATATACAGACCCATGTACAGTCCCACTTAAATCAGACACTGAAAAGGTTGAAACAAACTTTGGGGAGAAGTTTTAGAACATCAAGACTCAAATTTGTTTTTACTTTTGAAGGCAGCAAGAACAGCGAGGTAAGTTTTTGGTTTAATACTAACTTTAGAAGGCTATGGTATGTGTTACTATTTAAGCATATTTTCCAAGGGATTTTGTGCATATACTTGTGAAGAATAAATATTCACGGTGACTAATCTTGTTTTAATTAACACCAGAGAAAATAACAGTGGTTGACACAACAAACTATTTTCAGGTTTTCTTTTTTTAACTGTATCAGTTGCCAGTTAGAAGGCTGTGAGAAGAATAGCATACATTCATCATCTGGCACCCCCACCTTTACCTCTAAGAATGGAACTCGCTGGTTATTCAAAGATGACAGATACACAATACTCACATTTTGTAGCCATTAAATTTTCAAAAGACTGGGACCACTGTAACACTTCCTCCAAAGTAAGGCTTTGAAAAGAAATAAAAAACACTGGGCTAAATATTCTCAAGGTTTTTGTTGAACTAAGTAAAATTATATTATCTTGAAAATGACACCAAAACATATTTACATTCCGTTTGTGTGTGGTTTTGGTTGGCAAGTTGTCTTCCTGTGATATTTTACATTTTATTTTTACTATTTAAATTTTTAAAATTATAAAAATTATGCAAATAGTATAGACTTGAAAATATAATTTAATAAATACTCTACAGAACCATAGTCCTATAATCTCTCTATTAATAAATTACCACTATTAGTATTTTGATGTAGTTTTTAAAAGTCTTTTTATATTTGTGTGTTTTTAATCAAGAAGTAATCACATTATGTGGGTGTATACTTTATGCATTCTATGTCATCATAATTGTCTTAATCATTTGTAGTGTTATAATTTATAATTACAAATGTATAATCATTGATAGTCATAATGTTTATGGTGATGGCAAAATAGGCTACAAGGGGGGCATTCCATAGTTTATTCATAATTATTCTCAAACAGCATATTGATTTTCTCTCATTTTTCACCATTAAAACTCAAATGTAGCCCAGCTGTGTTTAAGGCTTGCCATAGCCACATGATTAGAGTAATTCAAGGACACTAGCAGAAGTAGAATCAAAGCTGGTTAAGAGAGGCAAATTTTTAAGGTTTTTGGTACAGACTGCCAAATTGCTTTTAAAAGGGTTATGCACTGTTTGCTGCTGCCACCAGCCAAGTGTTTACCTATTTATCTATTAGAATCTTAGAGTTAATCCACAAAACCTATTTGCATGCACTCACATAATACAGTTAGTAACCCTAAAGCTACTATTTTCTCAGTCTCCTATTTGCTAGATTTTTTTTTGTATCAGTTTTAATTTTTATTAAGGTGTATTATGTCAAGTTACATTTGACCTGAACAGTATAAACAAAGCCATTTACCATTTAGAAAACAGTTGTGAAAGATTCCAGAATTCTGTTCATTTTGATGAGCTTCATGAGGTGAATTGGCAAATGACTGTATTCTCAAATACAAATAACATTATACACCATGGAATACTATGCAGCCATAAAAAGAATATCATGTCCTTTACAGGGACATGAGTGGAGCTGGAAGCCCATATCCTCAGCAAACTAATGCAGGAACAGAAAACCAAATACTGCCTGTTCTCACTTATAAGTGGGAGCTGAATGATGAGAACTTACGGACACATGGGGGAGAACAACACACACTGGGGCCTGTTGTAGGGTGGGGGCATGGGAAGAGAGAGAGCATCAGGAATAATAGCTATTGGATGCTGGGCTTACTACCTGTGTGATGGGATGATCTGTGCAGCAAACCATCATGGCAGACATTTACCTATGTAACAAACCTGCACATCCTGCACATGTGCCCCTGAACTTACAATAAAAGTTGGAAATGAAACAGAAATAGCCAATGTGCTTATTGCCATTCAGTTTATGGTGCATTCTTAATTGTTCTACTTTCAACAACAACTAGGTAATTGAAGATGGCTATAGGCACATGCAAGCACGGTCCATTGGCTATACCTAAAATTAGCAGCCTAAAAAACTAGTGCTGCAGGAACAGCCATCGGCATTAGCAGGTTCTTAACACAATGAAGGAGGATTAAAGAGATTAAAAAATATCCTAGAACATGGAAAAATATTGGGAGTCCTTAAAAGGTCAGATATCTTTTGTTTTCTAAAAATTCAGATGGATCCTGCCAGTTTTGGATGAACTGCTTGCATCAGTACTGAGGCTTAACAGTGTGCTGTGTTAAGATTGCTTTCAAAAAACATTTCCATGAAATACTATCTGAGTCGTTGTTCTTTTCTCTTGTTAAAACTTTAGAAAAAGTAACCTAAAATAACCTTTTCAATCCAGTGAAATGGAAAGAGCTAGGTAAGGTTTATTGAATGCCCGTGCGTTCTAATCATTATATAGGGAAGAATAAAATCTTCCCTATATAAAAGATATATAAAGAATAAAGAGTGAAGAGTCATTAATGTATTGGGAAGAATACAATCTACAACACGAGTGAAGAGTCATCAATGTGTTGGGTTAGCTTAAAATTAAGTGTCGACAATTGTTGGTAAGAGAGTTCTTTTGTCTCTAAGACTCATGAGATTTATAGGGAGAGATGATTGGAGTAATTATGGTTCGGGGTAAAGATGGGAAATAAAATTCATTTTTAATTGAACCCCATTTTTGCTTATAATTTTTTTCTGAGGCTCTCACAAGTTTAATGCTGGCCTATGGCTACCTGGGTGCCTTTATTAGGATTATTGAAACACCTTTTCTCCTGATACAAATTATCCCTTGTGTCCCCTCCATCCTTCTGGACAGATGGGCAGTGGATACCAGATATGAAAGCATTTTAAGATACCATGATGTTGTAGGCAAAGGAATGAAGAATGTTTGGAGTCTCTGACAGTCGTAGGTTCTAATCCCAGTGGTCTACTTAATTGTCCTTGGTCTTACTTAAAATCTTCAAACCCTAATTTTATTGTCTATATAATAGGGGTAATAACATCTATCTCACAGTGTTATATTAAAAATTAAATTAGGTCATGAATGCCAAGCACCTATTAAATAACTGTTATCTGGCAGCTTTCCATGAATGTGATTTTTTTATCTTTTTGGTCTTCCCCTTTTCTCATGGTGAGTCTATAAGGCAGATAGAAGAAATGCAAGCTGTGACAGTGTTCCTCTATGGGAATCATCAGAAGACAGGAGAGCTGTCCCTTAATTAACAAGTTATATCTTTGAACTTGGATGCACCTGTGCAGTGCAGTAGCCTTCATTGATCATTTAAAATGCTGAGCTTTGGGTCTTACTATCTCTTTTGCCCACTGTTGCAGCATCCTTCTCCTTGCCACACAGTAGCTTGTAAGCCTTTTTGGACATTTTGGTATTTTAGTGGAAGAGCATGCATGCCAGGGGCTCTGACCATACAGAAAGGTGTGGCCAGAACTGAGGACTGGACATGGACTAGGTTAGGCACTCATGGTTAATCTAACAGGAGTTCTCAACTTGGGAATTCTTTGAGGTGAGCAAATCCAACGCAATGGCCTGTTACTCTTCTCAAGCATTATTCTTTTCACTGTTCTCATCCAAATGGCTGCATTTTGAGTTATGGCAAAGTGTGGAGGAAGAGACTTGGGAGCTTGGTAAACATTTGATTCCTCCTCCAGTCTCACCTTCTTTATCTAGGTATGAAACTTTCTGGCACTTCGTATGTGGAGGGTTGGAACCAAGAAAATATTTTGGATTGAAGAATCTCATTTTAACACAAACAATATTCTTTGTTTTTAAAAAGAACAGAGACTATTCATAATAGATTCTAAAGCATTTAACTTGCTGAATTCTCATGTAAACCATGAATAATGAAAACAAGAATCTTAGTAACACATGACTGCTCTTCTGGTGAAATGACTCATGTGTAAATGCAAATTTTACTTTCTGAACAAAATATGTTACAATAGCAGTTTAATAAATATGTACCTATTTATCATCTGATAAATATGCTTTACACTTACCATAGAAACTTAAATGCTACTTACTTTGAAGGGGGCCTCTTAGATTCATCTCTGAACATCTTACAAATCCAACAATTGCGCCTGCTCATTTTTCTAAGGAAATACAGTATATATTTGTATAATTTGGTCATTTAAAATAATTATATATTAGAGTCAGTTTCTAAGGAATATACAATATTATAAATCATAAAAAAGGATGGGTTCTTGGAGTTAATGGAATACAATCACTGGGCGAGTAGGGAGGAGAGAGGAGAATAAAATGACTCATCTCTCATAAATATTTTATAAAAATACATGTGCTTAGATTTGTAAATGACTTTACTCAACCGGCCTAACTATTTATCAAACAATGAAGTTTAAAAAATACCAATCTCTGAAAAAGATCTTTTCATTTAGAGCTTACTGATAATGAATTCACCAACTCCCAAGGAAAGGGACAATTTTTATTTTTATTTTTATTTTTTTGAGACAGGGTCTCACTCTGTCACCTAGCCTGGAGTGCAGTGGCATGATCATGGCTCACTGTAGCCTTGCCATTTCCGGTCTTAGGTGACCCTCCCACCTCAACCTCTCGAGTAGCTGGAACTACAGGCATGACTAGCTAATTTTTGTGTGTTTTTGGTAGAGAAGGGGTTTCACCACATTGCCCAGGCTGGTCTCAAACTCCTGGGTCCAAACAACCTGCCCACTTCAGCTTCCCGAACTGCTGGGATTGTAGGCATGAGCCACTGTGCCCAGCCACAATTCTTGTTTTTAGAAAGCTCTCTCAATGTATTGGAAAAGAGCCTCATTTTAACTGGACAAGTAAAATAGTGTAAATAGTCAAATAAAAAATAAACCACCTTCTGAGTGAATTTTAAGGGTGCTGCTTATCTGGTTTTATCTACTCTGGGCACAGTAACTTTGACTTTAAAATTGAGTTAGAGTTTATTCATCTCGGGCACCTTTACATAACAATACGTGTTATCATAGAAGGTTTTTAACTCAGGACTTTAAAAAACAACAAATTTGTTAAGAGTTATTAAATACACATTTTAAAGCTGGAAATGGTTTGCTAAACATATATGCATACATATATAATGAATTATTAAGGGTAAGCAGTGAATTTTTATATCAGTCTTTACGATTCATTCAAAAGTCTATTGAGTACTTGTTATGTGCCAAGTTCTGATTGCCTGTGATCAATATACATGTTGTCTCTCCTCTTCCTGTCCTCACTGACAAGCAATTAAAATACATGTGATGAGCCAGGCACAGTGGCTGATACCGGTAATCTCATCACTTTGGGAGGCTGAAGGGGGAGGATTGCTTGAGCCCAGGAGTTCTAGACCAGCCTGGACAAACACGGTGAGATTCTGTCTCTACAAAAAATAAAAAAAAAATAGCTGGTCATGTTGACTCGTGCCTGTAGTCCCAACTACTTGGAATGCTGTAGTGGGGCAATCACTTGAGCCCAGGAGATGGAGGATGTAGTAAGCTGTGATTGCATCACTGTGCTGTAGTCTGGGGAACAGAGTGAGACCCTATCTCAAAAACAAATAACAACAACAACAAAAACCCCAACATGTGATGGGGGCTTGGATACGGGAAGTACAGGGGTTGTGAATACGCCTAGGAGGAGAACCTAGCTAGACTTGAGGGGTTAGTGAAGGCAGCCTAGTTAAGTAATATCTGAGCTGGAACCAGCAGGATATGCACGAGTGTGCTGAGTGAAGGAGGGGCAACATGAGCAAAGATTAAGAGGCAATGAGTTATGTCCCACTGAGGAAATAAAAGGAATTTAGGCTCAGCACTGTGGCTCAGGCCTGTAATCCCAACACTTTGCAAGGCTGAGGCGGGAGGCTCTCTTGAGCCCAGGAGTTTGAGACCAGCCTGGGCAGCATAGAGAGACCCCGTCTCTCCAACAAAAAGAACAAACAATTAGCTGGGCATGGTGGTGTGCACTTGTAGTCCCAGCTACTCAGGAGGCTGAGGTGGGAGGGTCGCTTGGGCCCAGAGGGTTGAGGCTGCAGTGTGCCATGATCACACCATTACACTCCAGTCTGGGTGACAAAGAAAGACCCTGTCTCAAAAGAGAGAAAAAAAAAAAGGAATTTTGTTACCACATGAATTTAGAGTGTGGCAGACACAGTGAGAGAGTGAGCTGAGAGGCATAGAGAGTTAAGATTGAACCAATCATCATGTTTAAAAATGTTCACTGCAGCAAGAAAGTGGTGGGAGAATTTGTAATGCTAGGTGGAGGCCGAGCATGTTAAGCCATACAGGCCATGGATTTCACAGTAAGAAGCTGGGAAATCATTGCAGGATTTAAAATTCAGAATAGACATGCTAAGACTTGAAGTGGGTTTGTGAGTAGAATGAATTACAGTGTGACAAGAGTGTCATCAGGGAGACCAGTTAGGGGGTGACTGCAGGAGTTCAGGTGAAGGATGATTAGGAAGGTGGCAGTGGAGATGGAGGGAAGGAGAGAGATTTTAGACATTTTGGAGGAAGAACTATTAGAACATGTTGACCCATTGGATATGGAAGGTGAGACAGAAAGAGAACAAGTTGAGGTGAGAGATTTGGCTTCAGGATAAAGGTGGGTTATTTTCATAAAACACATAAGAGGAGCCCCCCGCCCCACAAAAAAATGACGAGATGTTCCAGGAAGAGAGTGTGAACTGTAAAAAGCAGACAGCCCAGTATGAGTTTCTGAACACAAACATTTAAGAGAAAGGCTGTGTAAAAGGAGCTTGCATCAGAATAACACAGTATCACGGAAACCAAGGAATGAGTTTATCAAAAAGGGAAGAGTGGCCAATGAAGTGTTAAAAGCTGGGAAGCGATTAAGAGAGCAAAGGATCAAAAAATGTCAGATTTGTTCACAAGATGCTCATTAATGACCTTGCTGAGAGTGGTTTCAGTGGAGCAGGGAGGACAGAAACAAGAAGGAGGAAAGCAAGAGAAAATGAAGCCCAGGATGAATGAAAGGCTACTTGTAATTTCTGTTTGCCCTCCTTCCTTCTCCTCCTTCCTCCCTGCTTTCCTCTTTCCCTTCCTCCCTCCCTTTTCCTTTCTTTCTCTCTCTTTCTCTTCTTCCTCCCTCCCTACCTCCCTCCTTTCTTTCTTTCTCTTTCTTTCTTTTTCTCTCCTTCTTTCCTTCTTTTTTCCTTCTTTCTTTTCCCCCTCTCCTTTCCTTTTCTCTTTCTTTTTTTTCTTTCTTTCCTTCTTTCTCTTTCTCTCCTTCTTTCTTTTCCCTCTCCTTTCCTTTTCTCTTTTCCTTTCTTTCTTTCTTCTTTCTTTTTTTCCTTCTTTCTTTTTCCCTCTCCTCTCCTCTCCTTCCTTCCTTCCTTCCTTCCTTCCTTCCTTCCTTCCTTCCTTCCTTCCTTCCTTCCTTCCTTCCTTCCTTCCTTTCTTTCTTTCTTTCTTTCTTTCTTTCTTTCTTTCTTTCTTTCTTTCTTTCTTTCTTTCTTTCTTTCCTTCTTTCCTTCTTTCCTTCTTTCCTTCTTTTCTTTCTTTCTTTTCTTCTTTCTTTCTTGAAAGCTGTTGATAGACGTAATAATGACAGAGAGGCAGACTCTTGTCGTTTGACCATTCTGGTCTGCATGTCTCTCTAGGAGGCATTGTTACAATAAGTCAAGTTACAATGTGAGTGACATTGTAAAGTTGGCAAAAGGTACATAGACAGAGGTTGAAAACCCACAATAAAGAAGGAAAACCAATAGAATTTCAGGTTCCTGAAGAAGGAGGAGGGGCTAGAATTCAGAATGTGGGAGTTGAGACATTGGAGAAGTGGAAATACAGGAAACAGTTACTATTCTCTTGTAACTAGTGAAAATACAGGTATAGATTCAAGTTCATTTGCAGGTTTGGGGATAAGAATATATGGGAAATGTGGTCTGATTAACTTCATTTTCTATGTAGGTCTCTACTGTAAGTGAGGAGGACCAAGAAGGGGCAATAAAGTTATTTGTATCTACAGGAAGGAAGAAAATGGAAAGGGAATAGATTAATTCACTTATTAGTACTCTTCTGATTGCAAATAGAGATTCACAAGACTTAAGCAAAAGGGAGAGTTTATTAAAGGGATATGTTTGTGTGTGTAGTTAGGTTCTAGATGACCTTAAATAACAGACTAAAGCTGTTAGACTCTATTTTGTTAGTAGAAGTAATCCACTGAGGTCTTTAAATAGCAGTGTGATAAAAATAAAAATCTTTTTCTAGAAAGATAAATCTGACTGAAAATAATCAACACTGACATTAATTGAGACTAAACAACTGTTACATTGACTGGCCGTCAATAGCTAGTCCTGTGTGTAATTGTACCTTGAACTACATTAGTTCAAATTTCAAGCTACTTAGTTTGAGTTGCAAGATTCCTCATCTCTGTGATCACCTATAAAATGTAGTTACACAGTGACTCGCAGCTTATCTTCTAAGTAGGAGGATAGGAAAAAATTTACTTCCTCCACATGTCTTCTCTGTAAGTATAATTAGTCATCCCTGTCTTATGCTGAGACTTGACCTCTCCCTTACCGTCTATTTTTAACAATAGTTTTTGTGTCCCACTGTCTTCTCACTTGATCTATTGGAGCTATGTGTACACATTTTCAGACCTTTTATTGTGGTGATTTCTGTAACTCAAATGTATGTCTATTAATGAGTTATCATATTTTCTTTTATAAATTTAATGAAATTGGCAAAAGCAGAATGGTCTTAGTATGAAATACTCACTAAGGTCTGAAGTATAGTGAAGGTAAAGTAATTTCTGGATGCACTGGAGTTTAGGGGGTTCCCACAGCTCCTGCGAGTTGCCAGAGTATATTCAAATAGTTCTGGGGTCTGAAGCCAGACAGACATGTGCTTGAGGTCAGGCTCTTATTAAGCTGTGTGACCTTGGGCATATTAATTAAACCTCAGATTTTCATTTCCTTTTCCTTTTCTCTAAAATGGAACTGTAAAGATTTAAAAAAATTGCATGTATGCAAAAATTTTCTGTTCCAGTATATTCGATTTTCCTTCAGCTACTTGCATGCTCTTACTCAGGAAATAGTTCCTAAGTTCTTTTGTATGTACCAGGAAACATATATTCTGTTAGACTGCATTTCTTCCTCTTTTAAAATTTCATCTCAGATCTCACAAGTTTTCCCCATTAACTTTATTCATTCTTCAACATGTCAACATATAATCTGCAAATCCTCCTTCTCTTCATTTTTGTTGTTCCCATGTTTCTATATTTCTATTGTTCACACATTATATTAGTGGCTGAGTCCCAGCTTTAGAATTAATTGGGTCTACAACAGGGATTCACAGACATCTGGGTGTGTGTATCACACTGATGGGTTGGGGCTGCCAGAAGAGCTCAGGCATGCTTGAGTGTTAGAGAAAAAAGGGGCAAGAGGACAGCCCAGCCACAGCTTCCCTTTAAATGCAGTTATTCAGGTTGTTCTCTCTACAGAGATGCCTGGTCCAAAAGGAGAGAGAAGGCTGAGATCCACTCAGACCCCCCTAAGTCTTGGCTTCACAGCCAAGTGGGGCTTCATCCACGTGGTGAAAGGCTACTTTTTAAATAATTCCAGCAAAAACTCTGTGTACACCAATAGCAGCCCTGGGCTCAGCTACATGACTGATTCAGTGAGGGTTCCTTGGTCCAAGCAACTTATTAGTTAGGTGACATTGAAAAAGAAACAATATATATAGATATAATGTTATTTATATTTCTGATTTATCTATTCCTACTAGACTTTAACTTTCCTAAATTGTTACATTCGAATGTTACTTGATAATTACATATAAGTAGTTGTTTATATGTTGGTTAGCATTTTAAGTCAAACATTTACAGATTTATTAACTTATGGAATACAAATAGAATATAATGTCACAAAAGTATCAATGATTAAATTGTAGAAAATATTTAGTGACAGAATTGTGTATGAGATGCGTTATGCATAGAATAAATAGACCAGAAGAGTTGTTATGCATAGAATAAATAGACCATAAGATGTTCTCTGGTGTTCCTGTCCTTTAGGAAATGGGACTGGAGACTGGACGCTGTCCCATTGACTAGAGTTCTGCTCCTGTGCCCAGAGCCTGGTGCCTTCCCGCCTATATTCTAAGATTTCTGGAACTGAAAGTCCATCCGCATGTCTGTGTTTCTCTCTATTGATTACTGCCGGATTCACAAGCACCATGTACCACCATTGTGTTGGAATATCACAGAACTCCCCACCCCCCAACTTTATAATGCTCTCTGCGTTGAAACAAAGAGATAAATTCACAAATACTTAACCCACCTTCAGGTAAAAAAGGTCATATTGACCACCTGAGTTTATTATCTCTTCCAACCCAAACACTAGTAATATTATAGCAAAGGAACATGCAAGGCTTGAACATGAAGGAAAAAGGACATTAAACAAGGGGAAAATGACAAAATATTCCAAAGTAATTTTGGAAGATGGAAGGCAGATGCTCAGAAGTAGAAATTAAAATTCTCATACCTCTAAAATGAGAAGAGAAAAGGCAGCCTTAGAATATCATCTGACAAAATAAGAAAATATAATTCACAGTCTGAGGACAAAGAATTTGCAAAATAACCAGTGGTTTAAAAAGAAGTATCTACAATCCAACATTCAACAATATTTATCATTAAATAATACATCTCAATCAAAGTTTAATAGCACCAATATAGAGTGGCAGAATGAAATCCTCTCACATTTACAAATGAGAACTTCTAAGAAATATTCTTGGTAATTCCATAAAGGGTACATTCTAATTTTTTTGTAAAAGTAAAGTTCTTTAGGATAAGGATTTGATTAAAACATCCTATTGATAAATGTATTTTGTTAGTTAAATTCAACCAAGGGCATCTTTAGTTGTACCCTTAAAATTAGAGTTCAAGTAGTCAATACTGATAAAAATAAAAATTTACTTTAAATGTTTTATAGAACTACATATCTACTTTGGCAAAAGGAGAATTCCCAGTGAAAGAGTGATCTAAATTGGTCTGACATAGAACTGATTAAATTGTGGATAAACTCACCAAGCTTCAAATAAACAATAATCATTTTTTTCTCATGTTGGTGGTATAATATGTGGAAACAGTCCATTGACCTAAAAATAAAATAATAACAAAATCAAACAAAAACAAAAAGATTATTGTGTGCTTCCTGGAGAATGCATATTTGGCAAATATTTCTATAAATACTCTTAAGTTTTAAGTAAATACTTTTTCCACCTCAGAAATGCTGGATTACGGTTGTTCCTATTTTTATTTATTAACTCTTTATCTAAAATTGTCTTAATTTCATGACATTATAAAAATTTCTTTACGGTTTTTATTTGTATTTTTCCATTGCTCTTTATTTAAATAATCCATATTTATCTTAACATTGTGTATTAATTTGCTTTTCTTTTTTGTTTTTCAATACCCTCTCGGTAAAACTAGCATGTAATTTTACAATAGAAACATAGAGTGTTTAGAACAAGTTTAGGTCTCCATGATGATTTTGCCTCCACTGTTTTCTCCTAATAATTATTTAAAAGAAATACATTTCACTGATAGAATCGAATTCTCAGACTGATTATAAATGCATTGGTGATGGATTGAGTTGTATTAGCAGTATGCCAGAAATAGATTTGTTTCCTCCATTATTTAAATGAAATCTTAAAGTATCATGAAAATAAATAAATGTTCTAAAAGCAATTCTGTCTGTTAACATATATCTGCATTTAAATATGTTTCTTTATGATATAGCATGTTACATAAAATTTAGTAAAATTTGGAACAATTTACATTTTAGCGAGACTTTGTTTACACAGCACACAAATTTCTTGTCCTTTAAAAATGCAAGAAATTAGTGCATAGTTGCACTTAAGCATAACATAAAAGAATAAAAACATTCTATAAAATCAAGATTAACAGTGTTTCAGATAAACCTTACAAAAATCCACACCTGCGTTCAGTATCGCTAATAAAGTGATGAAACTAATAATTTGGTAATGCATGATTTTTGAAACAATTCATAAATGTCTGATTTTGTAATATATTTTTATCTAAACATATAAAATGAAAAACATTTAAAATGAGGATATACACAAAAAATATTTAAAATAAAATAATATACTTTAAAACTGTAGTATTTCCTCTATTGCCCAATTTAAAAGATTCATTTATATAGTGAGTGACTGTAAGTTTTGTTTTAAATATAGAAAGCCAGGCAAAAGAATATGTGTTTGTTAGTTTGCTTTTCTCCCTTAGAAAAACTTCTGCTGACACTCCCAGAAGTTCTACCAATGAAATCGGCATCCTTTAGTCATTTATATCAAACCAATAGTCTTGTATTTATCAACTATTTTATAGAATCTCATACTTACAAATATATCCTGTCGAGCAGTCCACCATGCTAAATTTGATCTCCTCTTTGTTATGATCCGTTTGAAATCAGGTTCTGAAATTTTATGAGACACCTAACATTTTATTTTTCCCAGCGTAAAAGGATTTTACTGTCTCTGTAATTACCTTCAATGGCACTCTGGCCTCAGTATGAATGTTCTGCTTTTACACACATGTATCTATGCAAAGAGAGGTTTTGTTGAATATGGAAAGTAGTGCTGCAGGACTCCAGTGCATTACTGATAAAGAGGTTTTATCTAACATTATCAGACCATCTGAAGTGATCAGATGATTGGAAGCAGCAGCTCCATGAAATCTTCAAAGTAATACTCAAACCTTTTTTTCCAAAATAATTTTTCTAGTTTTAGAAAATGTATAGTCTAAAGTAAAATTCCCTTTTAAAAAAGACAGAGAACTGAGTACAAACACATAGGACCTCACTGCAAACATATGTTAGCAAATGGTTAAGAACTATTAAAATCACTCTGTTTGTAATAGATTACTAGGGACTTTTAACAACTGAAGGATCTAAAAAAGCATCTTTTCTAGTTATACCTCTCTAGTTCCTTCAACCGGTCCTCTAGGGCAGTCCTGGACTCCATTGTTCTACAGTTGGTTAACGTGCCTTCAAAATCGGAATTGAACACAGTGCTTAAGATGAAGTCTAATGAATACAGAATATGGCAAGATTGTGAATGTCCTTGTCCTGGATTTACTCCAATTGTGTGTGTGTGTGTGTGTGAGAGAGAGAGAGAGAGAGAGGAACAGAGTGGTTGGAGTAGAGAAATGCTAGAATAAAACAGCAGTAAAGAAGATCAAAATGTGGTTAATGGAGTGTTTCTTAAAATATTTAGGGGCCCAATGAGACAGAAGATTAACCTTACTTGTCTTTAGTAATATTGAAATTCAAACCCAAGAAAATTGGATTTATCAAATCTGAGAGATAAGTTTGGGACTAAAAAAGGAAAGTAAACTTTGGAAAGTCAGAAGCTGCATAGATGTAGCAATAATGTAGGATGTAAAGGGCAGGTTTGCCTTAGTTTGGGAGGATCTGGGTTGTTTGTGGATAGCACTCATTTTCTCTGGTTGCTACTTGTGCAATTTCCTCCCCATCTCAGTACATTTGGGATACTGGATCTCTTCAGGAAATCTTCAGTGTCATAGTCAAGACTTTTCCTCACCCCAAATAATTTGTTTTTTTGGGGGGATTTAGGAATGTTTGCTCTTTCTCATGGTGTGTACTCAAGGAACTGGCAGGAAGGTTCTGGAAGTAACACCCTGTGTGAGTGTGTTTCAAAGCTTGCTTAATGGAGTCAAACATAAGAATCTCCCTAGGCCGGGCGCGGTGGCTCACGCCTGTAATCCCAGCACTTTGGGAGGCCGAGGCGGGCGGATCACAAGGTCAGGAGATCGAGACCACGGTGAAACCCCGTCTCTACTAAAAATACAAAAAATTAGCCGGGCGCGGTTGTGGGCGCCTGTAGTCCCAGCTACTCGGGAGGCTGAGGCAGGAGAATGGCGTGAACCCGGGAGGCGGAGCTTGCAGTGAGCCGAGATCGCGCCACTGCACTCCAGCCTGGGCGACAGAGCGAGACTCCGTCTCAAAAAAAAAAAAAAAAAAAGAATCTCCCTACAGAGTAAAATTTAAGTGTCAACAGGGACTGAAAAACAAAGAAATCATAGAGTGAAGAGTAACAGCATGAGTAGGTGCAAATTCCTGGAGGAATTCAAGAGCAATGTATAGATATTTGTGGCAGATTTCTAAGCATGGTTTGTTTCTCTGAAAAGGTGTAGTTCAAGCTCAGTTTTTGAAATCAGAGCAATATAATGCTTTGTACGGCACATAGGTGGATCAGACTAATTCAGAGCTGTCAGGTTAGGGCAGGTAACACGATTATGCTTTTGTTGGTGCAGCTTGGGAATGCCCTTTCCATTGAAAGGCTGTCGTTCTGATGAACTGATCTGCTTACTCTGGAGCACTTTTACTGTATTTCAATTTCAGCCAATGTAAGTCCAAAGTAATACAAGTTCCAATGTGCACAATTAAAAATATTTAATATTTTCATGTTGAGAGTTCAAAATGAACTTCACAAGAGCAGAAAAATGAAGTATTAGAAATTATAAATTCAGAATTTGCCATTTATATCTTCTACAAAAAGTGGAGAAATATAATTACTGGTTAATGTTGGTGATGACAGTTTAAGAAATAAGCCTACTATTTTCAGTGCATCCTATTTATACTATATAGTTGTTGCCATTTGTTCAAAGGGTGGCTCTGTCTGTCTTCATATACTCATTGTCCATATCTTGGAGTGGACAACTCAGAGACTTGACCAGTCTCCTGTCCCCTCTGGTTTGCTGCCAATTAGAAACAATCTAACTTCGGTTTCTGATTTGTGTGAACCCAAAATATACTGAGAACAAGATTTATGAAGAGATTACTGAGCATTCCACACTATTGTTAGCACAAAATAAACCTCAGTAGCAGTTAAAGTTACTTACCAATTCTGTCTGCATTTATCCAGATGACTTGCTTTAAAGATGTCTTTAATTATAATCATGGTCCTGTTATGCTATAGTTTAGTCACTAACTCCCAATCATTCTTAGTTCCATTTTGGTAGCTGCTTTAAATCCATTATCTTGGCCCTTCCAGGAAGTCAGAAATGCTCTGAGGTTTCAGATCTCCAGCATGTAATTGAAAAAAACGGTGGTCCTACTTGGTTTCTACTTTCTCCTGAGCACTTGGTGGATTATCTTGCCCTTCCTGACTAAATTCTGGGGAATTCATCCAAATCTTATTGTTTCCTCCTGTGTATTTGGGCTAACATTAACATAGGAAAGTGTTCTTTTCCTGGAAAAAAAAAAAAAAAAAAAAGGAAGATACTCCGCAGTTGTTTAATTTGCACTGAGATGAGTCTATTAGCTCTTTTGTACTTTCACGTTGTTTGATCTGTGAAATTGTCTAAGAATGGGGTTAAGGGCACATCCCTTTGAAGAGGATTTGCACTGGCTCTGTCAGGCAGCCCAGGCACTCCTCTAACACAAGACTGCTTTGTTATTTTCTTAGCTTGGGTCTCCTGGACCACACCGATAGGGTAAATTTAAATTACAGACCTGGTTTTATGCTGAAATACATGTTTCCCTGTCATCTATTTTTGTAGGTGACTTGTTTATTTTCTGTCTGCTCTTTCACGGAAGGTATAGCAGTTCAAGAGCCCCTGGCTCACATTAGGACAGCCTTTGATTTTATTTTCTGGCTTGCAACAAATCTTAAAAGCCAGATCTCTAGGTTCCTGAGATTAGCAAGTGCTGAACTCAGCTAAATTTTAAATATCAGTTTATCGCTCCGATTTCGGATTCCCTCTGTTTTTTTCTTGATTTCTCTTAGTTTCTGCAAACTTGCCTATGCATTTAAATGGGGTTATTTGTTATATATATATATTTTTTCTAGCATGTCTGGATGTCTGGTAGAGAAGGTTTTCAAGATGTGTCTCAAGATCATCAAGATATGCTTTCCTTTTATATAAGATAATGTTATATACTCATTTTAGACAAAAGTAAATGCAATAAAATGTCAAGGAAATTGGAACTTTGGCATTTCCTTGTTATCACAGATGGAAAGGATCGTTTGCTTCTTTAGATGCAGAATGCTTTGAACATACAAGGCCCACTGATGTGCAATTGCAAAGCTGAGGCCTGTTTCCAATCACCTAATCAACTCACTATCCCTTATTCTTTAGTTAAGCCTGTCCTGTTCTGCCATGTGCAAAAGTATACAAATTTTCTACTATAGAAGGGCAGAACAAACATACTTGTGCCACATTTCCTGTTTTTTTTTTTCTTATCACAGAAATTAAAATGGTTTTTCTGTGGATCACTATTGAAATACTTTTTGTCTTATTCTTGAAACAAATCTATCCTCAGGACTTACGTGGTGTCTGGTGACTCGGGGCAGTAGATGGCTAGGTAGTGAATCAGAGGCAGGGAAAATTTTAAAAGAAATAGGTACCTCAGTCAGCTGACAGGAGAGACGTGAAAGAGCATAGTGCTCAGAATTAGCTTGCACTCCTTCTCCCTCCTTTACCAAAGGAATCTCCCACTTTTCTCATTCATGCTTCAAATGCATGTGTGGACATAGCATTTAGACTGGTGTAGTAGAAGCTCAATAAATATTCGAAGAGTGAATGGATATAGTTTTTTTTTTCCCAACAGGATTTATCCAAGCTAAAAACTACCCCAATGTTCATTTTAACCAATTATCAGTTAGATAAAAATTATCGGGCGAAGTTTGGGAAGGATTATATTGTACAAGCTTCCCATATCTCATACTTTCCTAAGAAGTAGTTCTGCCTCTCTGACTGTAACCTTTTTATAACCTATAATTTGTGTAGTGGTTAATGAGATATATCCGGAGATTCTTTGTAAGTATAATTTACACAAATATATATTTTTATGAGGCATGCAAATTTAAACAATGGTGTCCTTGTGACTTAGTCAAACAAGGAACTATAATAAAATACAAGGCAAATGTTTTTCTTTAACGTTATGATACTATGTCTTAAAACCTCTGAAAGATGTGATAGTGCAAATAAGATGAGATAAAACAAGTTTAGTTTTGTAGAAAAGGCAAATAATTTAAAACATTGCAATCCCAGAAGCTTCAGAAACCTACTTTGATATGCTTTCCTCTATACAAAAAGTGTTATTTAATTCCCCTACAAGTTTGAATATTTGAGGGGTTGCTTTAAGAACTTAAAACTAGTGCATCAACTACATGCTTTTTGCAGATATGGAAAATATTTTCTTAAAACATTTTTTACATAAAGGAAAAGTAATTTCGCCCAAAGAAAATAGCATCCATAGGAAAACGAAGAGTGATTGGTGTTATAAGAAATATAATCCTGGAGGCCCGGAACTACATAAGGCATCCTGGAGGTACAGCGTGAGGCCAATAGAGATTATAAAAATGATTTTTATATATGAAGCTGAGCAAAGGGGCAGAATAGGAAGAAGAACAAGGGGGACTGAGACAAGAATGATGACTTTTGTTTGAAAAAGAAAATGTTCAGGGTATTAAAAACACATGCCATTTTTTTACCCCAAAGCATTTTCAAACACTACAGAAAATAATATCTAATAAACCATGAAACTTGATTTAACTCTTTTAAAAATTTCCAAACAAAGGAACTTAGAAAAAATGGCATTCTAGTTATATTTCCCCTAGATCAGTGGGAATTTATTCCATCTTATTGCTTTTCCAAGTGAGTAGGCAGAAAGTAAACAGAAATGTGAAATTTGTATCGATTGTTTTCCTTATAACCTTTGCCAAACAGTTTTGTGCAGGCAGCTCTTCTGATAAGGAAGGTGTTTTTATATCTAAATGTTGATTGTCTGCGTAGGAAGTAGAAGAGCTTGTTTCAGAGACTGCTTCTCCAACCCCCCCCTTTTTTTTTTTTAATCATACTTTAAGTTGTAGGGTACATGTGCATAACGTGCAGGTTTGTTACATATGTATACTTGTGCCATGTTGGTGTGCTGCACCCATCAACTCGTCAGCACCCATCAACTCGTCGTTTACATCAGGTATAACTCCCAATGCAATCCCTCCCCCCTCCCCCCTCCCCGTGATAGGCCCCGGTGTGTGACGTTCCCCTTCCTGAGTCCAAGTGATCTCATCGTTCAGTTCCCACCTATGAGTGAGAACATGCGGTGTTTGGTTTTCTGTTCTTGCGATAGTTTGCTGAGAATGATCGTTTCCAGCTGCATACATGTCCCTACAAAGGACACAAACTCATCCTTTTTTATGGCTGCATAGTATTCCATGGTGTATATGTACCACATTTTCTTAATCCAGTCTGTCACTGATGGACATTTGGGTTGATTCCAAGTCTTTGCTATTGTGAATAGTGCCGCAATAAACATATGTGTGCATGTGTCTTTATGGCAGCATGATTTATAATCCTTTGGGTATATACCCAGTAATGGGATGGCTGGGTCATATAGTACTTCTAGTTCTAGATCCTTGAGGAATCGCCATACTGTTTTCCATAATGGTTGAACTAGTTTACAATCCCACCAACAGTGTAAAAGTGTTCCTATTTCTCCACATCCTCTCCAGCACGTGTTGTTTCCTGACTTTTTAATGATCGCCATTCTAACTGGTGTGAGATGGTATCTCATTGTGGTTTTGATTTGCATTTCTCTGATGGCCAGTGATGATGAGCATTTTTTCATGTGTCTGTTGGCTGTATGAATGTCATCTTTTGAAAAATGTCTATTCATATCCTTTGCCCACTTTTTGATGGGTCCAACCCCTTTTTAAAGTAGAAGTTCCATCACGGACATTTAGAGGTTAAAGGAAATTTAGATAATCTAGTTCAAAGCTTTCATTTAATTGAAGAAAGAAATTGATCTCTTGTGTGTTGCCCTGAGCCACACAGTAGCTGAGATACAGCAGAGGCCAAAACCCAGGCTGCCTAACTCCTGCATTCTGTGCACTTTAAGGTCTCTCATTCCCTTTCTGGCTTAGTTCTGGTTGAAAATCAAAGAATTGTGTGTATCTTACATTCTTATCTCAGTTTAGGTAATAGCCTAAAGTTTTTAGGCCCGTGTGTCTATGTATCTATCTCCTCTTCTTCTTTCTCTACTAGAAAGACATGTGACAAGATACTGTGGTTACACAAATTCTCCCCCACTCTTGCTTTATTTTATTCATTGTAATTTATTCCATACTGAGACTCTGGTCTTTTCTCTTGAGTGTTATTAACATAGTTTCTATTTGAGTTGAGTAAATGGAATATTATGCTTCTGAATATAATTTTTCTGCCTCAAATGATGCAATTTGAGCATCATTCTTTAAAGACACACAATATATGCTGCCTTCTTATAATGAAATATCTGAAAGAAAAATATAGATTAACAGATGATTATTATCATTGAAAATGATTTATTTTACAGAAGAATTCCATAAGAATTTCTTTAGTTAATTCTTCTAGTTCAAATGTCTGAAATTCAGTTTATGCCCAGTATTCAAGCAGATGACATAAAGCAAAATACATTGGCTTTATACATTTTATGAATTTGCTTTATGAATTTTATGCATATTGAATTTGATGACACTTAAAAAACACCCAAGTGTTTCTAAACAAAGAACTCTAGCAGCTCAAAACACTTGTTATATCTGATAACATAAACAATAATGTACTTAATAATATATTTCTTATTATTTTATTTTCACTTTCTGCCAAGGCCCGGGAAAACATTTAAATTGCTTATGTGCATGTTTAGAAATATACTGGAGAATCAAACATGCCTAAGAAAACAGGGTCAAAAAAGTGTTGTGAAACAGTAGTAACTAAGGAATATGCCGCTTAGATCTGTTCCAAGTCAAGCAGTGTTCCAAAGGGACCGTGGCTTTATTTTTAGGCTACAGTTCATTGACTCAGGCTGTCGCTTCTGCTAATTGGCATAGCTACTCTTAGCCTACAGATGTTTTATTGGGCCTTGATAATGGGAAATAAAATGTTTTATCTGTCATCCTAGAAAAAATAAACTGATTACTCTGTTGAGAAGACCTTGCCCAGGGTCAAGCTTTATTCTTAGGTGGATCGCATGCAAAATTATTTGAAGATACTGAGATTCACACGGTCCACACACACAGGAATTCCCTTGGCCAATAGGTGATGGATTAGTCAATAAAAATGCAACAGAGATTTTGGAGGCCATACTTGAAATGGGGATGTGAGGATCAGAAGACCTTCCAGGTACAATCAGTCTAGTGAATTAATTAGTAGGTAGCTTGGTCTCTGAGAGGTTGAGACATGAGACTATCAAATGGCAACAGCCCATGATGTAAACCAATGAAGCCAAGGGAGGTTGCTGTGGGGAGAGAGGAAACACTTCCTGGTTGATGAAGACACCATGGTACACATGTTTAGAAGGGTTGAGAACTCAGGAATAAGAGAGACTGGTGTAGCTTCATGTGCATGTGACACATCCCACGCTAACACAGGGCCAGAATTTGGTTTTAGGGCCCTGTTGTCACTGTCTTAATATTCTTGATTTTGAAACAAAGGACCTTTCATTTTCATTTTACATTGGGCATCACAAATTATTTAGCTAGTTTTGCTGGAAGGGGATATAAAACTAAGGGATAGATACCAGAAGACAAATTCTGTGTACATTTTAATTTGGGTTGTGGAAAACTGTATTCTCTATCAAAGGGTTTAGAGGAGATGCATTCAAATAATACTCCTAACAGTTGGATAAACTGTAATGAGGGCATTTGGCTGTGAAGTTGCAGTGAGTGGAGAGGATTGACATTGTTGCTGATGGTGATGTTCCTGGGTGAGTAAAGGACAGTGTTGAGATTCACAGGGCAGGAGTAATGAGGTGGTGTAGGGGAGGCAGAGTCAGGGCTAGGGTCTCAGAAGCCTACTGGATAGCAGTAGCAACTGGGTGAGAAATCTCTAACAAGGGTCATTAAAGTTGCTTGGGCAATTGCAGTTGATCTAATTAGGAGGTTTGATGAGTAAATAGAATTTAGAGAGTTGCATTGTCCTTGTTCACTGGCACTGAAGACAAAGTCACTTAACTGTCAGTGTTCCAGATTAGTTATCAGAATGATTTTCCATACTAGCTTTCCTCTAATAACAAACAGCTTTTAATGTGATAGTATCTGTCAAGTGCTCTCTGGGTCCCTAGATAGGCTCTTTATCAGTTGGTACAGTAGCCTATTCTTTCAACAGAAATAAGTGAATTTGGAGTCCTGTAGAGTTGCCTAGGAAGATACGGTTTAGAGTTTAGGAGTTCAAGTGTTCTGGTTGGAAGTTCTCTAGAGAAATAAATATAGTAGCTCCTCCTCCCCAGAAAAGCTCTAGTATATTATCTAGTTATATTTATTTCCTGACAAAATTAAGGATGGGTTCAGACACAAGACATTAGGTCTCTCAGATATTGCAGATGGGTACTGTTTAACCTAGAGGATTCATTAAAACGATAGTTTGTAAGCTCTGGGAGCATTGAAAACAATTTAGGTTGACTCCTTAAATTTTCAAATGACAAAATTAAAAGAGAGAAGGGTTGTGAGTGGGCCAGGTTTCACAGCCAAGTATGTAGAGACCTATCTAGTGACCACGTCTGTCAGCTGCCGGGTCACAGGTCTGCTATCACACAGTTTCCTTATGGCTATATTTGAAGAGTTTCATTTCATTTTGTGTTTATAGACGTATCCAACACTATTATGAAGTATTTATTAATCAAAGTAATAATAATAATAACTACCATTTACATAGAGCATGAAATGGGCGCAATGAGCTAGGAACTTTACCTAATCTTTTTAATGTCCTCGAGAGGCGGATTCTATTATCTTCAATTTTCAGAAGAGGAAATTGAGACTTAATGTCACATGGCCCTAAATTAGATAAACTTTAGGAAGTCTTCAACCTTCCAGTAGTTTTTGGCAACTATTCATCTCTGAACAGACTCCAGAACATTAGTGGATGCTGTCCCAATTTATCCTCACTGAGCAAAAACTAGGGCACTAATTACAAAGATATTTCGCTTACAACATTTAGGTTTTGTTATTAGTAATCATTATGAACCCAATTATAGCTGGTCCTATATTGGCACATTAGAGATAATTTATAATTTTATATATATATATATACACTACAGCTGTGAATAAGCAGAGGAAAATGAGTGAACTAAAATGAGAGATTTTTCTTTGCATTATTTAAATTAATAAATGATATTTAATTTTATCTTTTTTTTCTAGTTGATGACATAGAGGACTTAATTTCCTCCTCATGATTAATCTCACAGTTGGAAAGTATACCCACTCTTACAAAGAATCCAGGTGAGAGGAATGGGGAATTAATAAGAGCTAGGAGGGTACCATTTTTGTAGAAATATAATAGTGACATACATATTTGTCGACTATCCGGGAGACATACCCGAGCAAAATATTTTGATTATAAGAAAGGACAATATTTGAAATCAACTTAAGCAGAGCTGACTAGAAATGGAAGAACACCTAAGGGAAATAAAAGGTTTTTCTAGGTTACACTTGCCCAAGTCATGTAATATTCCGGCTAAAGGCAAGCAAAATTCAGAACATATACATTGACCCCTCTGCTGGGAGCAGAGAAGAGCAGAGTGGAAGTCCAAGGAGTGTGGTGGATGCCTGTCGGGGGAAAGTGCTGTAGCCTGGAGTACCCTTTATCCTGCAGCTCTTTGCCAACCCTGTTCAGAGACAGAGAGAATATCCTCTGAAATGAACTCAGGGCCCTACTGTCAACTGCTTCTCATTTACGTTAAGCAGCAAAGCTATTAGACTTAATTTACCTAAACTCTTCCCCTATAATATTCTTCCTCTATAACATTCGTGGTCTGCTAAGGTTGCTGTAAGCAAAGCAAAGTATAAAATAGCACACAAGTTCCTGTTTGACAAGTGAAATACCAGTTTCTTATCTCTCCCCAGGGACCTCTTATAACGAGAAATTGGCCTTGTGAGTTTTTAAACTTTTCCATTCACAACCCTGTATGTCTTTTATTATTTTGTCTTTTAAAATTAGCATGCTATTTTAAAAATATAGAAACCAGGCTTTAGAAGCACAACAAGGGCATCTGCTTTGCAGAAACTACTTTTTAGTTCCTGTCTCTTCACACTGAATTTTCAGTTGCTGTTAAAGTAGAAAAATATGCAAATGCATGACCTGTGTATTGAGTATGTTTTTATCTTGAGATTTTCCTGTATATCCAAAGGATAGATATCTGTTTGTAGATTTGATTGCTGTTTCTCTATAAGACTGTGCTTGTGGATTCTAGAATGTGGTATAGCCTAGAAGGCATGATAATTCTGTAAGGTGACTATATGGTAGCTGGTACCTTGCATTGTTCCTTCATCACTGAATCATCCAATATATTTTATTGTTAATAATGACCACAGTTTATATATACTGAGTTTTTGAATTTAGGCAGCGATTTGAAATTATTGGAAGAATGAATCTTCTGATTTTATAGGTGCTCCTCATTTGTACCCTTGTCTTTATTTTTGCATTAATAAAGACACTCTTGTCTTTATTTTTGCATTACTGTGCTTATCACCAGGTAGTACATTTGCATGCTGAATTGTCTGTCGCCTTCACTGAACTCTAAGCAATTTGAGAATAGGCCTTGTGTCTGTCTTGATCATTATTGGGTCCTTGGAACAAATTAGTGCATGGCTGTCAGTGGGTACTTAATAAATATTTGTTTAATTGAATCAATACTTTTAATGTAACTTTTAAAAATATCTTTAATACGACAAGCATTGTAAAGAGTGCCTTAAACACATTTTCTCATGTAATCTTCACAACAACCAAATGAAGTTGTTATTTCGGTCTTTATATTAGAGAAAAGGAATCTAAACTTCAGATGGGGTAAGGAGCATACTTAGGTCTTCCACCCGAGCTGTGTAATTTGGGATTGGGACTATGTGACTTAAAAGCACATATCTTACTTCCTATACCACACTGCTTTGTGTATCAGAAGGTAGAGTCATATAAAAATCACCCCAGATACTGATGGGGACTTGAAAAACATGAAAGATGGGAAAGTTTATAGATATATTGGGAAAGGAACATTGGCAGAGAGAGTTAGCCCCTTCAAAATTTTCACAGAGAAGTTATTTTCATTGACTACAAATATTTCTTGCTCCTTAAATAAACCAGAAAAATCTTGTTTGTTCATTATTTCTGCCATTTGAATTGATATAATATACTTGAATGTTGTTAATTATAAGTAAGGATGGCAGAACCATTATTATTTGATTTAATTGACATTATCAAGCAAGTACTTTCTGAGAATGATTTTGAGTGGGATTGAGGGTTGGGACAGAACAGTGAACACAGGTAGTATAATATGTCGCATATTTTCACAAGCTTACAGTATAATTAGTAATAAGAAGAGTAATCAAATTACTAGAAAGAGAACATAATAAAGGTAATCAAGGTTGTACAATCTATAGAGGATATAAAAGGAATAAGAAATTAGATTTGTTTGTGGATATCAGAAGTGTATTACTGATAAGGTAGCATTGGAAAGGTCCTTGGAAAATGGGCAGCATTTAACAGTTTTATGTGCTGTCCCTTTGAAGATGAATAAAGACATGGTCTCTTTCTTTAAGAAAGCCAAGACTCATTGGTAGAAATGAGTCCTTGAGTGAGTATTAGCAGGTGAGAGAACACTGAACTCCAGAGAGCAATTAAAAAATAATTATGCAAGTGGCCAGGCGGGGGGACTCACACCTGTAATTCCAGCACTTCAGGAGGCCTGGGTAGGGGGATCACATGAGGCCAGGGTTTGAGACCGCCCTGGCCAACATAGTGAAATCCTGTCTCTACTAAAAATACAAAAATTATCTGGGCGTGGTAGCACACACCTGTAATCCCAGCTACTTGGGAGACTGAGGCAGGAGAATAGGTTGAATCCAGGAGGTGGAGGTTGCAGTGAGTCAAGATTGTGCCACTGCACTCCAGTCTGGGCGACAGAGCGAGAATCCATCTCAAAAATAAAAAAATAAAAATATTTGCAAGATAATATTGAGAAGGTCATGTGAGACTTTGTGTTTTGCTAGAGGAGCAGTAAGAACTTCAAATATAGGTGGCCAGCAGTCCATGAGCCCGGGGATTTAGAGTGTGTTTATCTGGTCCCATGAATGAGTTAAAAGTTTGTTCCAAGAAAGGATCCAAAGGGGCTTGCAGGGATTCGTAGGAAACTGCCTCAACTAATTTAAGTTTCTGTTCAGTTGACGTCGTTGTCATGGGGAGTCAGAATGCTTTGAGTGTGGACTCCATGAGGTTTGGAAAGGGAAAGCATTCTTCCCTGAAAAGTGGAGTGGATTGTTGTAATACTCACCAAAATTGGCAAAGAAAAATCAGGCAGCATTTGTGTTGGGTTATATTGAAATCACGTCAGAGACTGTGAATAATTAAAACCACTCTCAAGGGAAGTTTGTTTTTCCTTCTTGTAATGCACATATGACTCTGGCACAGAAAATGTTTTACTACTTAATTTTGCTTCATTTCCCATTTAAGATTTGTCACAGTAAATAATCCTTTCTCAAGTGGCAGTATCCTGAACATAAAATACAGCAAATGCTGTCTGGATATTAGGCAATCAGTCCCATAGTGGGATCAATCAGATTTTCCTTAGATGAAAACTATAAAACACAATAAACTAACACACATAATTAAAGAGTAGGAATGTTTCTATGGTGAGATGTCCAGAGGTGGTTTTGCTAATAGAAAGAAAATGGGATGTTAAAGATGTTAATTAGCTGTGCTATGGCAACAGCTTTTTCCACAGTGCTAAGCTTCTCTATTTGCCTTACATGTTTACAGCTCCATGATATTGGCTATGAAAATGCAAATAGTATCTCTATATATTTGAATTAAAAATTATCAATAAGTCATTTTTAATAGCTTTCATGAGGAGTTGTTTACATACCATAAAACCATTCATCTTTCTTGTAAAAATTGAGATTTTATGTGTAAATATATAGTATTTGTGCAATCATCATCACAATCCAATCTTAGAACATGCCCATCACTCCCATAATATCCCACATACCCACTTCCACTCTCCACCCTCCCTGAGTCCCAGGCAACCACTAGTCTGTTTTCTGTCTCTATAGATTTGCCTTTGACATATGAATATAGGATGGAGGGCATCATTCAACCCATAATATATTAGAATAATAATAACAACAATTATAATAAATACTCATTTGTCGCAGAATATACTAAGCACTGATCTGTAAGCCTTACAAATAACTCAATTAATTATCATAACAAATCTATAAACTAGATACTGTGATTATCCCTGCATTATAGATTTTTTAAAAATTGGGGCATGCAAAGGTCATACAGATAGCAAATAGTGGATTGTGGATTGGGCATTAGAATCCAGGCTATCTGGCTTCAATGTGTATACTCTTACACCTCAAAGTATACTGTATGTACCACTCCCTAGGCATTCACAGTCTGCCCAAATAGCCTTTACATTATAATGAAATGGAAAAACTCTTTGATGATGGACAGTTGACAACCCTAGTCTCTTAGTATGGCATTATGAAGGAAATTATATTCCTCCTTAACATGGAAATATAGATTCAGAATGGTCTTTGATTTCTGCTGAAGAGAGAATAGATTATGTGAGATGAACTGCCTCATAACATAACACTTTTATTAGGTTGAATCATATGACATTGGTTTTTATAAGGTAAAAATGGTAGCATATGGATAACTTTATGTGGTTCAAGCTAATATCTTTACTGCTGTTTAAGCCAAGTTTTGTTGGCTTCCACGACTTGTCTTTTCTTGGTAGATCGAGTAGGCAAATTTCTCTCTTTATTTCTCTGCAAATTGCTTTACCTTTCCACACTCTACCACTCCCACCTATCCCAAACATCTGGGCAGCCAGACCTGCAGCTTCCACTGCTTCAGGGAAGAGTGATACACAGCGTGCAGGGGGCAACTGCAACAACAACATAGGATTACTGACTTTCAAAGTTCAAATGCCTACATCAGAATATAAAATATAAATTTTGAAGGCAAATAGAAATTTTTCCACCTCTGTTCCCAGGTTAAATAAAGATTTTTAGTATCAGAGAAGGAAATAAAAAGGTCTGAGTAGCAGCAAAAAGCTTCTTTTCTGAGAAGATGAGAGCCAGTTGCTAAGCAATGGAATGTATTAGTTGTTACTAATCCTTATAATAATTTTCCTCAGGAAACTAACATTTGTGAGTTATAACTCAGGATGGCTATGCCTTCCTGTCCCAGGTCAATCCTTGAAGGGGAGGAGGGTGAAGGATGACAGAAATGTGTCCTATTTTTTTGTTAGTGCCGTGGATCACAGCAAGACGCCACCGTCCTCCCGGGACCACATGGCTTAAGTTACATTGTGGTTTATTTCATAATAAGTCTAAACTTACTGACAGGACGTATGTCCACTTTAAAAAAATAATGATTTTTGCACACTTAAATTTGTTAAATTTCACACATTTATTACTTGAGAGAATTATGGTTTTAAATTTTTAAGTCTTCAAATTCAGCTTTTATCTTTATTTTTACATAAAATAAATGTTCCATGTTTTTATAGACATAGTGCTAAGGACTGAGGTTTCAATATTTATAAGAAAGATTATATTCATAATATGTTTTATTGTAAGCTATAAGGTACTTTATGAAGCACTTAGATAAATATTCACAATATTAGGAATTAAAGTATTTTCAGATCACTTTGATTTTGTGTATTAAAAAAGTCATGTACTATGTGAAACAGAAGATTATATAGATATTAAATAAGACAGTCTGTATGCTTATTTGCATTTTGCCTATTTTTTATGACTTTAATCTCTATTTGCAATAATTTAGGCAGGTTTACAGATTAAGTAAGTTCTGGATATACATGCTGATAGAGGCGAATATAGTGAACAAGACAAAGAGAGAAAGTTTTACTTGGGCAAGCTTGAGTTAAAGAGTTGCCAGGTAAACAAATCCCAAATAAGCAGCATGAATCATGGTCAATTATGACATATGGAAGCCCCTGATGTGGGGATAACCAATTTTGGTGTCAGAAAGAGATGGATCTATATTTCCAACTGAGTCATCAAACTATGTGCATGATTATGAACAAGTGACTTTATATTATAAATGTTAGTTTTCTGAGGAAAATTATTATAAGGATTAGTAATAACGAATACATCTCAAGTGCTTAATAATTGATAAATTTTATTAATATTATTTTGTTGCTGATAATATTTTCCCATGATAATGCCAATTCACTATATGTAACTTTAAAAGATTAGTGATTGGCCAGGCATGGTGACTCAAGCCTGTAATCCCAGCACTTTGGGAGGCCGACACAGGCGGATCACGAGGTCAGGAGATCGAGACCATCCTGGCTAACACAGTGAAACCCCATCTCTACTAAAAAATACAAAAAACTAGCTGAGCGAGGTGGCAGACGCCTGTAGTCCCAGCTACTCGGAGGCTGAGGCAGGAGAATGGCGTGAACCCGGAAGGCAGAGCTTGCAGTGAGCTGAGATCGGGCCACTGCACTCCAGCCTGGGCGACAGAGCAAGACTCCGTCTCAAAAAAAAAAAAAAAAAAAAAAGATTAGTGATCATGGTCATTATCTGAGAACAGTATTTTCACTTATAATGGAAAGCAATATTTTATCTGTAGTTACCCTTAGCTTATGTACACAGTTGCTGTCAACTCAAGGAGGTTGTAATTGAATGGGAAAGAAGATGACTATTTTTATTTCCAGCAATTTTTTGAACCAACCAAGTAACTGAAAATGCTTCCAATACAAAACAAAGAGATTTTCTGACTAAAATAATTTTAAAATTATTTTAAATTCATGGCTGCTCTTACTAGTAAGAAAGGAAAATTCTCAATTTCATATACAAAGTGGGAATTGAAAATCATAGTGGTAGGATGGAAAACTGGAATTGTGACTCACCCTGGCAAATAATCTTTTCTTTTTTCTTTCCTGGTTAAGGAAAAAGAAGGAAGCTAGCACCTGGGCTATGATGCCTGTACCTGTGGGAAGTTTGTATTCAGATCCGCTAACCCTCTAATCTGTTTTTCAGAGGGATAACAATCAGAAATAGGTTGAACTAGAAAATATCTTTCCAGTGGCATAGGAGACAACAAGAAAGCTTAGGTCTCTTGGCCCTGGGCTGCAGATGAAAAAATGAAGCCTTCCATGATAACTTGTAATCATGGTAATGGGATTTAAATTTACTCTATCCATGAGCTCCTAAAATTCTCAAGAGAGGAATCAATGTAAAAAGTAGTATGGGCTGGTAATATCCTTGGGGCACCTAGCAGAAGGCAGACAATATATCCCTGGAATGACATCTGTTAACACAGGCCACACAAGACTCCTTTGGAAAAATCCATACTGAAGACGAGCTTAGTATCTAAAATTTACAAACACACAATTTAACAAACCCTCATGAAAAAATACCAAATTAGAAAAAGAAGCAAGATTAGATTCCTAAGATCTTCAGCTAATAGAATTGCTGAATAGAAACTATAAAACAAAAATATTTAAACTGAATAATCTATTTTAAAAAATCTCAATTTTGAAAACAACAAAACCATATTTCAAAAGATTAGACAGATGTGAAAAAAAAAGAGATAACTTCTGGAGGTGAGAAATATAATCACTAAAAAACAAACTAATGGACAGATTAAACCACAGATTAGCTAAAGGAAGAATTTGTGAATTAATAGATGGACCTAAGAAAATTATTCAAAAAATAGCAGGATGATATAACAAGATGAGTATGTAAGGTAATATGGTGAGAATTTTCATAACTAATAAAAGATTAATAAGATTGACTATGTTTAAATCCTCAGCAGAAATCTGTCTGTCTGTCTGTCTGGCTGGCTGGCTGGCTGTCTATCTATCTATCTATCTATCTATCTATCTATCTATCTATCTATCTATCTCTCCATCCATTTATCTATCTATACATCTGTCTTTATACCAGTACCTCCACACGTTGATACAGCATGATAACAGTGTAGAGTTTTACCAAAGTAAAAGGGAAAAAATTAATAGTAATTAGACCTAAATAAAAGATTGCTTTAAAATAATAATTGCAGATACCTCAGTAGCAAAAACAGAAACAAGAAAATAATGGAAAATTTTCTTCAAATATTAAGAGAAAACAACTACACATTCTGTATATATTTAAAGTTCTACACATACTATTTGATTCTCAATGAAAGTTTCAAATACATATACTAAAGAAAGAAAAAAATTAGAGCTACAGGGAGATTGAGATTCAGAAAAGAAATGATGAACAGAGAAAATGGTACACTTGGAGTTTTATGTACACAACTATTGTTTGTATGAACAATAATAATAATTTCAGTGATATGAAAAAAGTGGAACTAAAATGCTGCCAACAAAAATGAGAAAGTTTAGAGGGGCTTGATGAGAGTTAAAATGTCCTGGCATCCTTGTAGTGGGAATAAAGTAGATATTTTAGAAATAAACTTTATACTTTGCTGTGTGTATATTCATGCCATAGTTTTGTGGGTTGTAAGGGTAAGGAAATCCTGCAACTCAGTAACACAAAAACCCAATTAAAAAGAATTGTATAGACACATTTTCAAAGAAGACATAAAAACATGTAACAAGTATATGAAAAGCTACTCAGTGTCACTAATCATCAGGGAAATGCAAGTCAAAACCACAATGAGCTATCATCTCACACCTGTTAAGAGGCTACTGTCAAAGAACCAAAGACTAGTGTTGGTGAGGCTGTAGAAAAATCAGAACCCTTGTACACTGTTGATGGGAATGCCAAATGATGTAGCAACTATGGAAAACAGTAAGGAGTTTCCTCAAAAAATTAAAAAAAAAAAACAAAAAAACCACAAAACTACCATGAGATCTAACAATCCCACTTTTGGGTATTTAACCAAAAAAAATTGAAATCAGGATTTTAGAGATATTAGCATTTCCATGTTCATTTCAGCATTATTCACAATAGCAAATATATAAAAATAACCTAAAGAGCTGAGTAAATGGATAAAGCAAATGTGGTATATACATAAATGGAATGTTATTTAGCCTTGAAAAAGAAGGAAATCCTGCAATATGCAACAAAATGGATGAATCTTAAGGAAATTATGTTAAGTGGAGTAAGCCAGTCACAGGACAAACACTGCATGATTCAACTTCTATGAGAAATAATCTATCTAAAATAGTCAAACTTCTAAAAGCAAAGAATGGTGTGGTGGTTTTCAGAGAGTGAGAGAAGTAAGAAACGGGGAGTTGCTAATCAATGAGTGTAAAGTTTCAGTTATGCAAGATGAAGAAATTTAGAGATCTGTTGTACAACATTGTGCCTATAGCTAACAGTACACTGTATTGTATTATACTGTGCACTTAAAAATCTGATGAGAGTGTAGATTTCAGGTTGTTTACACTACAATAAAATGTAAAAAATAGAATTTAATCTTCAAAAGATGTCTTAAAAATTCCTCATGCATTTAGAAACTAAAACAAAATAAAACAAAAACACACTCTAAATGGATCAAACAGAGAGTCAAAATAGGAACTGGAAAATGTGAATAAAAGATAATGAACATGTTGTGTATCAGAATTTGTGGGAGAATGCTTAAATGATTTTTTTTTTTTTTTTTTTTTTTTAAAGAGATAGTGGTGCGATCATAGATCACTGTAACCTTTAACTCCTGGGCTCAAGCAATCCTCCCATCTCAGCCTCCAGAGTAGCTAGGGCATATACCACCATGACTTTTTTTTTTTTTTTTTTTTTTTGACGGAGTCTCGCTCTGTCGCCCAGGCTGGAGTGCAATGGCGGGATCTCAGCTCACTGCAAGCTCCGCCTCCCGGGTTCACGCCATTCTCCTGCCTCAGCCTCCCGAGTAGCTGGGACTATAGGCACCCGCCACCACGTCTGACTAATTTTTTTTGCATTTTTAGTAGAGACGGGGTTTCACCGTTTTAGCCGGGATGGTCTCGATCTCCTGAGTTCGTGATCTGCCCGCCTCTGCCTCTAAAATGCTGGGATTACAGACGTGAGCCACCGTGCCTAGCCCAGCATGACTATACACACACACACACACACACACACACACACATTTTTTTTAAAGTTTTGTACAGATAGGGTCTGGCTATGTTGCCCAGGCTGGTCTTGTTCTCCTGGCCTCGAGCAATCCCCCCAGCTTGACCTCCTAAAGTGCTAGGATTACAGGCATTCATGACTGTGCCAAGCCTAAAATGACTTTTTTTAAGGATAAATTATATGGCATTAAATGCTTATATTTTAAAAAGAAGGAAAACTGTAAAATAATGAGCTATGAGATCAACAAAGAAGATAGGGAAACAGTACCAAAAAAAAAAAAAAAAAAAAAAAAAAAAACATAGAAATCAGAGGGAAAGGAATAGTACACAGGTAAAAGCACAAATTAATGAAATCAAAACAATAGTCATAATTTAATAGAAAAGGAATACAGAAAGGATTAAGAAACAAATTTGTTTCTACATAAAAATGAGGAAGTCTTTCTGACAAAAGTGATGTAGGAGAAATAGAGAGATGACCTTTAACAACATTAGGGAGAAGAAAAGGCCATGGCTACAGATCTACAGTTCCAATAGATTTGAAACAGAATCACAGGAGAATACTCTGACCAAAAAACAAATGGTCATATTTCTCCAAAAATGTCTCTTAGCTGATTAAAAAAAAATTAGAAAATCTGAATAGATCTTTAACTATTATGGGAATTAAATGAAAGTTTGAAAATCTTCATCTCCTAGTGCATCAGCATACCTCCTCCTATGCCCCTGTCTCCATCCACACTCACAAAAACACAAATCCAGCTCCGGTTAATTTTACAAGAAGCTTAATCAACTGTGCAAAGAACAGGAAATCCCAACATGACATCAGCTTTTCCAAAGAGTAGAAAATGAGTATATCTCTAAACACATTTTATGAAACTAGTAAAACCTCTATATCAAAACCAAAGAAAGACAACATGAGAAAGGAAAATTACAGGCTCATCTTTAATATGTAAAAGAATACAATAGAACTAAATTGGACTTGTTTTAGAATTCAAGGAAGTTTTACTATTATAAAATATTTTAGTATATTTCATCACATTAATAGATATAAGCCATGTGATTATCCCAATACGTGCAGAAAAAGTATTTGATAAATATGCAATACTCATTTACAATAAAGAAGACTAGGAATAAAGCAGAAATCCCTTTATCCTATGAAGGGTTTCTACCAAAAACTTACAGCAAATGTCATATTAAGAATAAAACATTTGAAGTACTATCCTATTACTGTCATTGTTTCTATCAAATGTTTGCTGGAGGCCACACCTAGTGCAAAGTGCAAACAAGTATAACTATTAGCAGTGAAGAGACAAAATTATTGTTGAATTGGGAAGGCCTATCAGCTTACTAAGAAAATCTAAAAAGATTATATAGGCAAATTGTTTGGCACTAAAGAAAGGTTAATTACGCTGTTGAAATACAAGATTAACATGTAAAAATAATCTGCTTTTCTTTATATAGCATAAGCAAAGATAAAATATAGCTTAAAGCATAGCATTTAAATTGTGACAAAAATTATATAGACCCTAGGAATAAACTTAATAAGAGATGTACAAGAGTTTCTAGAGAAAACTTAGTATTTTCATAAAACAGAGAAGCTAAATAAATAAGGAGCTATATTATGTCCATGGAGGAAAATATTATAAACACAACTCTGCCTTCATTAACCTATACATTCAATGTAATTCCGAGCAAAATTACAATAGAGCTATTTCGTTTGATTTTGACAAATTCTTGCTATAATTCATACCTCAAAAAGCGGTCAAAAATAATTAAGGCATTTTTCAAAATGGTGGAGAGAACAGATACCCAGGTTTACTCTAAAATTATAGAAATTAAAACAGTATAATATCTGTGCAAGTAAAGACAAATAGAAAAATGTATAGCACAGAACAGTCCTACTCATATGGAAAAATAAAATACTACAGAGGTGAAAATCAGAGCACAAAAATATGGATTATTCAATAGATTGATGCTGGGATGGTTGATTATCCATATAGAAAAAAAGTCCATGACCTTAGATACCAGCCTTACATTATACCCAAAACAATGAGTTAAAGGCAAAAATATTAAAGATTTAATTAAAAAATTAGTACAGAACCTGTCATGATCCTGAGCTACAGAAAGATTTCTTAAGGAAAAACTAAGGTATAAAACTTAAAGAAAAAGATTGGAAAGTTTACTGCATTGAAATTAACAACTTCTGTACAAACAAATTGCAGAAGAATATATACTTATATAAACATTTATACAATGTTTTAAAACGTAAACCCATACATGTATTGCTCCTGGTTATATGTAATAAAAATATAAAGACATGCAGGTGGATTATAAACTCCAAATATAGATAGTGATTTCTGATAGAGATGGAAGCAGGAGATGGGTATACAGGATCTTAATTGTCTGTGCAGTATTCCATTTTTTTTTACTGAACAAAATATGACAAAATGTTAAGATTACAAAAATAAGTGATAGATCCATGGGTGTTTTACATATTGACTTAAAATTTTCTCTATGCTTGAAATATTTAATAATCAACTTTTTAAAAAAAATGAAAACTAAAATAGAAGAGAAAGACGGTAAGAAAAAGATGGTAAGAATGTGTGTGTGTGTGTGTGTGTGTGTGTGTGTGGGTGTGGGTGTGTGTGTGTGTTGGGGGTGCCTAGTGTGGAGAAGGAGGGATAACTGTAAAATAAGTTCAAATGTTCAAACTATCAGGACTAGAGCTCTTCAGATGTAGACAGTGGAAGTCTGTGAGAAGACTTAATAGAATTATGCAAAATTATAAATTTCTAGAATAAAGTGAAAAAGATATGCTTATTAAATATTAAGGAAAGATGCTAGTGGTTCCTTTTTCATTTTATTGAAGCAACTGGAGGAAACATTCAAAATTAATATCATTTTGTTCAATAGTTAATAAAATTACCAAACATTTCAAGATTGAGACTATAAATGAATTAAATATTAAGTATATATTATGAATTTATGATCCAAAAGAAAATATATGTGCCAGAAAAGCTGATATATATTAAACCTTGAGTTCAGAATGGAGCATTTAATATTCTGTTGTGTTGTTAGGAACAGGTGCCTAGATGAGGAAGGCCATGTGACTGACAGCAATTTATAGAGTCTCACATAAGAAGCTGCTCAAAAGGCCTGTAAATTCTGACCTTCCTATATTACTAATTATAGAATTGAGGCACAGAGAGGTTGCACAATTTGTTCAAGGACACACAACTAATTTGAGGCACAATCAGGACTATAAATCTATGACTTCCATCCCAGGAATTTTATGTTGAATGATTCCACCTTATATTTTTATAATTTTAGAGGGTTAACTGATAACAATGCCTACATTCACTTTGAACTTACATAATGTTATTTTCTTCCTTTTTAACTATGATTGATAGCTAATATATTATCTGAAGATTTAGGTACAATTTTTAAAAGGTGGTCTTTCTTAGTTACAGTTAACTGTTTTCAGTTTCTTTGTGACACAAAAGAGAAATTTTATATACTTCTTTTATTTTTAAAATGTGACAAAATCCGCAAAAGGAAACATTGTCATTGTATTTATTAAAAAAAAAATTAAAAATCATTTACATTGATCAAATTGGGGATTTCAAAATATGCCCATTAGCCACTAGGTGTCATCACAGGCCATTGTAATTAAAAGCCAGTATGTAACAAAAGTATATAAAATGTATTTCTAATTTTTAAAAAGTGTTATAATAAGAACAGAAAACTATGCAAAGGTAAATAATCAAGATGATGTTGTCTTCTAAAAGACAAGTATAAAAACATCTGAAGTTTTATTTATACAAGTAGAAATATTTCAAGTTGAGGTGCCATTTTGTAGGAGATTCTTAAATGACTGACAAGTATTGAGGCACTTGTGACAGCTTTAATACCTATATTTGGCAGCATTGACTGAAGAGGAACTTTTACATCAAATCTATAAATATAATAAAGGATTACTTTGGAATAACTAAGCTCACTAAACAGAATACAAATATTTTGCATGTAACATTTGATGTAACATAATTATATAATTACATCTATTTTCACATACAATCTATTTACTCAGTTAGTATACTATTTATATTGTTACAAAGTATGTAATTTTGTTTTTAATGCTATTTCTTAGGACTCAACTACATTTCAGCCATTTGATGTGTAACAGCAGTGAACATAGGTCATGGCTCACATGGAATTATTCTAAACAAATCACTTTCTGGTTTTTCTTTTCTTTTTTTTTTTTTTTTGAGGTAGGTTTTCACATTAAAAAAAAAAAAAAAAGCCAGTATGTAATTTCCTAGAAAAGTTAATAGCAAAATTTTTGCTGAACTCTTGACTCTTTTATAGATCTAGATACATAGCTCTATATTAGTGTATTTAATACGTATACTAGGGATGAAAAAATATATTTAAATAAATATAAAATCAAATGTTATTTTTATATTTGTATTGAATATATTAATATTCTATATTTAAGGACTAGGTGGAAAGATTAATCAGAAATAGATTTCACATAGTTATTATCATAGCCCATGAATAAGAAATGATTATAGTACTGAGGATTTTAGCGACACAAACACTAAGTTTAATCAATGTTAACTAATGACAACATTTGTCTGTCTTGGGATTCCACTTGCATGTTGCTTCATCACGAAAGAGAGGGTTGCGGTAGACACAAGATCAGCTGCTATTGGTTCTGTTTCAGGGTGGAGGAGGAACATCAGAGGCCATAGTTCTGTAGGCTTGAAGGACATTATTGGGCTTGGCTAACTGGAAGCAAATCAGGCACCTATTTACTCCTGTACGCCAGTTTGTGATACTATGCTTCCCCTTATATAAAGGTTTGTTTTCTTCAAATAAGATGTGAACTTGCTGTTTCTTGGTTGGACATGCAGGTGTTAGTGAGTTTTTAGAATGGATCTGTCATATTCCCCATGGACTTTCAGTATTTAGTCACTTGTTTCAGAAAAGGAAACAAGGACAGAAAAAGAGGTTTTGGGTTCTCTTCATCTCTATCATGGCATTCTTTGGTTCCTGTTTGTCATTCAATTTGATTTCTCAGTGCCGAAACTTCTTGAAGAATCCTCTACCTTATAATATGGAGCCCATCTTCCATTACATACATAAAAAATTACAAATGTTTCGGCTTTTCTTTTAGCTATGACAGGGGCACATGCCATAGTATCTGTCAATCAGATGTGTCTGTGGCAGGATGTGAATCAAAAGTTAGTTACCTGAAAAAGAGGAACTGCAGAATGCTGCCGGCAAGAGTGGTGAGGCGGTGACAGCTACAACCCACGTTAGTGCTATGGGATCCAGTAGCAGCAGATGGCGCTTGATATCTGGGATTTTGACCCTGAAAACAGCAATGTGTGTGCCCAGGGGTGGTGGTGACGCCAATTTGTGGGACAGTTTTGCAGCAGGATTTGGGAGGAAGTTTCCAACTTCTGGACCTCCTAGGATGATGAGAACTATCCAATAGACTTCTAATACATAAATTCCTTTCATGCTTAATTACAGTTTTGTCTTGCATTATTTTTGCTGTAACATTAAAGAATTCCTGACTTATATACTTCCCATTTCCAAAGCAGAAAAACATTGGTGCCTACATCGTGATAAAATAAGGCCTATCACTCTTTCTTACTTTCCAAATTATCCATAAATTTCCCTCTTTTCTGCCAATAATGAGCTGGATAAAATGGCGGTGGCAGTGGTGGTGGAGGTGGAGATGGTGGTGGTGGCGGTGTGTGCAATGTATGGGTTATGAGAGTGTGTACGTTTGACAACAGGGAAGATTTCTGCCATTAGAGAGATGCCAAAGACCCAGGTGCTGCTCTTGATATTTATGTATGGGTCTGTTTAAGTGTTGTGTCTTTTCTTCATCCCTTAGAGCAGCACACACAAGTTATAGCACCAGTAGCCAGGGAATGTCACAACTTTTATGTAGAACGGTGGATGAACACAAATAAGGGCTCTGAGTACTTGCTCATCAGCAGTAATAGGTTGCAAATGCCAGCAGATCTGTTGGAGACCTACTCTCTACATTACAATCACCTGAACCTCAGACCTTGAATTCAAATCTCTCTTTATACATATTTGTTTACTATCATGTACATACCCATTGGCTTATTATGGGAAATTTGGGTTTTATTTTTATTATTTCTTTTTTAGAGAATTTTGGTTAGAAGCATTGGGGCCTGACAGAAATGAGTCAAATTCCAGTGTTGGCATTTAGTTGCTGGGTGACTTCCAGCATGAGTTATTTAAATTTAGGTAAAAATGAATTTTTAATTACACAAATAAAACACAAAACTATTTTCTTTATGAAATGTAAACTATTGCAGATAAGGCTAAATAAAGCTCGTGACACTCCTTGAGCTCCCCAGTGTCTGACGTTCCCCAGAGGCAAACACTATCTCCCTTTTCCTCATCTGTGAAATAACTATAATGATACCTATAATACCTACCTGCCGGGCTTGTGGTGAGGCTCCCTGACTCAGGAAACTAAATTAGAATGCCTTCCCTGATCTTCCAGACCAGCTCAGAGAGCCTTGCTTTATGATCCCATGACAGACACTCTCTACTTCTTGATAGTAATTTTACAGCGGTTATTTATTTCTTCAATTACAGAAGAGTATTATTTACCTAGCACATCCAGGATTTGGTGTATACACGATTGATGATATATCCAGAGTTTGGATAGCCTTAATGACAAAGCATGGAAGAGAAGAGTAGGGAATAAAAAGGATGTCTTGGCCTGCAATGTATGTATTCCATGCCAAATGTATATTTGTGTGAGTGTGTGTATATACATAAATATATATATTTATATATGTATACACAAATACATATATTTATATATGTATATACATAAATATATATTTATATATGTATATACATATATATATTTGCATTATTGTTGCCCTCAACAGTTGAGGAAATATGAATTTCAATTCACTAAACTATGTATCTAAAAAATTAAAATTTCTCATCTCCTCTTACTTAATTTTAAAACCTGGTTGTTCTGGGATTTCCATATAACTGTGGTATTAAGACAGTAAGATAACTTCACCTGGTCCTGGGTTGCCATCCTCTGTTTATGCTGGAGTCCCTCCACACTACCTTCTTGTTCTGGTGGTTGAGCTACTCTGGTGGTCTGGTCATCTCTGATCCTGTAGAGTCCTCAGTTGCTGACCCAGGTGGGTCATTGCTGAATGTTCCTTGTTTCTGACAAAAGCCCTTTTGAGTCCAGTCCTCTAGCAATTTCCATGCTCTTCCATGGCTCGAGCAGTGGAGCCTTCTATGGCTTCCCAAGTCCAGCTGTCTAGGGACCCCATGTAGTTCTTCTTTCTGTGCTATGCCTGCATTGTGATGGGGTGGAGAATCTCTGCCAGAGTTTTGCCAAGTTGCCAAGTACCCAGTACTTGCTGTCAGCACCTGGATTCTTAGAACTACCTGGCTGTTTTGTAATAGTCCTCCCCTGCGATAAATCCCATTTGGTAGGTCAGGCACTTTGTACTTGTTTTCCATTCTCCTTGAAATGCTCTTCTCATAAAAGCACAAAGCTCACCTCTACAGTTCCTTCAGGTTCCAGCATTGTCTCGTCACAGGGGCTTTCCCTGAATACACTTATGTAAACCTTCTCTATCTCCATATTCTCTATGCCTTTAACCCCTATTATTTTTATTTTAGTATGTATTGCTGATATTGATTTCTATTTCTTTTTTCTCACTTTCTCTCTATTTTTATTATTATTACTATTATTATCTGTTTCCCCAAGATAATACAAATAATTAGGTTGCTGAAGTTCACAGGATTTGAATGTAGCCCTGTTTGTCTTCAAGTAGATGCTCTATCTGGGACAACACACTGCATGTGTTAAACCCCTTGTATACCCTAAAACACTGTCAAAAACTCATAAACCCACAATAGTAATGATTTTTTAAACAATACAACTGACCAAATATTCCCTCTCTCCCTCCCACTCTCCTTCCTTCCTTTCTCCTTCCTTTCTTTCTCTTTTTTTCTTTCTCTCTCTCTTTCTTTCTTTCTCTTTCTTTCTTTTTCTTTCTTTCTTTCTTTCTTTTTCTTTCTTTCTCTTTCTTTCTCTCTCTCCTTCTTTCTTTCTTTTTCTTTCTCTTTCTTTCTCTCTCTCTCTTTCCCCCTCCCTTCCCCTTCCTCCCTCCTCTCTCTTTCTCTCTCTGTCTTTCTCACCGTCCCTCCCTTCCTCCTTCCATCTGTCTCTCTCTCTTTCCTGCTTTCTGTATTTTATGTAAGATAGGGTCTTTCTATATTGCTGAGGCTAGTCTTGAACTCCTGGCCTCAAGTAGTCCTTCTGCCTCAGCATCCTGAGTAGCTGGGATTATAGGCATGCACTGCCATGCCCAGCTATGGAATTCCAATAGTAGTATTAGATACTATTGTTCAGTTTTTAGTGTTTTTATTTAAAAATTCAACTAAAGTTGAAAATAATAGCAATTAATTTTCACTCCATAAACTTTCTTTGGAAACACTTTTATTAGATTAATGTTAGGCCAAGAACAGTTGGCTAGCCAATTTTTATAACAAAACTTTATAGACTTAAGGAAACAGTGGTCTATGCCTGTCTTGATGTTGTAAGGTGACCTGAGTGTTTTCAAGATTACCAAAGTATTATAGAAATGCATGTTAAAATGATAAAGAGAAAAACAAGGACACACACAAAAAAACACATTGCAGTTAAGCACGTCACACACGTCTAGTTAAGAATGATGACCCTTTGTGTGGAGTTAGATGTCATTAAAAATCATAGACCATGATTTAAAATAGTTGCTGTGGTCAGACATGTGATACCACAAAGCGGAAGAAGTCTAATCTTGAGCCACATGTATTTTTAAAAAAACATCCTAGTGCCCATGTATTTACGGAAACAAGCTTGGCCATTCATTAGTAACCAAGGCAGGAAGAAGTCATCTGATATTCATGCACAAATTTAGCTATTTCCATTTGAATGAATATAATCTTGAAAGATTTAGTTTTTAAATGGTTCTATTTACTCATAATAATTAAATGTTATGTAAAACATTACTTGTAAAACATTTTGATGTAAGTTTTTAACACAGTTTTTATTATATGATCTTGAGGAAGACAGGACATTTATTATTGTTATCTGTATAAGTGAATAAACAAACTAAAGAAGTTAAATGACTTGTCCTAGGTCACCTATTTTTTTCTTGGTGGAGCCCAGATTCAATTTAGTCTTCTGCTCACAAAGACTGTAGACTTGGAATAAAGTTAGAAACCATCAAAAAACATTATCCAGGTCCATTTCTTTGTATACAGTCTATACATGATTGAAATGAAATTTATCTCAAAAATCTGTTGTCAGCATGATTTGGTATTTCCTGGAATTTTACAATTATAAAACTAGATAGATTCTAGAGATCTGGTCTGGCTATCTCCTTTTATTTTGTGTTGTAAACATAGTTCCTTTCTGTTAATCCATCAAAAAAATTTTAGTAGTTTATATTTTTAATAAAAAATACTAAATACAGTTTGTTGCAAGTTTGGGCATATGATGCTAAATACTTTGATACTTTTAAAAATGTGTAAGAAATTGACACCATCGTATATTAGAACAAGCATTGTAACCTCTTGAGAGAGAATATAACCTAAAGCAGTTCATCCAAAACCTTCTTACATTATAGGATTTACATTTGACTCTTTCCAATATGTCTTTAGGTCTTCTTAGCATAGATTCTCTAGAAATACCTCAATAGCAGAATAAAATTTATGTTGGAAGATGATTGAAAGCTTGTGACTAAATTTTTCTACGTCGTTGGCATCATGTAAATGCTCCATCTATCTGTGTATCTATCTCTATCTATTTGGGGTTAAATTTATAGTCCAACACTTTGTAATTTGTTTTATAAAAATCTCACATAACTTTCCTATTTTGAAGTGTCCTGAGTATTAAAATATAATTAATACTTGAATTAAATATATGTTTTGTAACGACTAAGTTATTAGCAACAATTGCATTATATACCTGGAGTTGAGGGAGTAGAGAAGGATAAAACATTATGTAGTGCAGATTCGAGCTATTATATTGTTCAGAGATGATGCAATAGTTAAAAACTGGAATATTCTTGAAGTGGGACTTGAACTGGGATTTGAAGGATCGATTTGGCTTTGGAGAAAAGAGGTATAGCATTCTAAAAAAGGAAGACAGCAAACAAAACAAAACAAAACAAACCCATGAGAGTAGAATAAATGCCTCTGTGGAGTCTACAATGAGGAGGCTGGGTTTGTCTGTTTACAAGATGAGCCAGACTGCAGAACTTCAGGAGCTAGAATCAATGGGCTCCAGTCCAGGCCATCTCTAAGATATGGAATCAAGGTCATCGGAAAAGTGAACACATTGGGCAGCGTGTGAAACCAGGATGTTTGACTGTTAGAAGAAAGGAAAGTGAGTAATTCTAATCAAGGGGCCAAAACAAACACAAGTCAAGTTGGAAAAAGGTCACCTATCAGTGGAGCTTGAAGCGGCAGTCAATAAACAGTCAGGAGGGCAGGATATAAGTGGAGCTCAGTCTGTGAAGGCTTAGTATCAGTGCCTGGGTACTCAGTAAATTAAGTCAGTATGAGATACTAGTAATAAGAAAAAAAATGGCCGGGCGCGGTGGCTCAAGCCTGTAATCCCAGCACTTTGGGAGGCCGAGATGGGCGGATCACGAGGTCAGGAGATCGAGACCATCCTGGCTAACACGGTGAAACCCCGTCTCTACTAAAAATACAAAAACTTAGCCGGGCGTGGCAGCGGGCGCCTGTAGTCCCAGCTACTCGGGAGGCTGAGGCAGGAGAATGGCGGGAACCCGGGAGGCGGAGCTTGCAGTGAGCTGAGATCCGGCCACTGCACTCCAGCCTGGGCGACAGCGCGAGACTCCGTCTCAAAAAAAAAAAAAAAAAAAAAGAAAAAAAATGAAAGTTATTCAGTTATAAGGCTGGAATATAAGCAAGCAGTGAGACCAGAGCAACATACTGCCAGAGAAATTATCAACAGAAGAATGTTCGTATTTCCCTGTTTCAAGTGCAGTGTTGTTCAGAGCCTAGAGACAGGGCTGAACATGTGATTGGGGATACTGAGGCTTGAAAGATAGGGGACATATATGGATTAGGAGTCAAACATGCCACTCCTCATGATTTAACTTGAGAGTATATGTTAGATTATGGCAGGGAGTTGAATATGGAAACCTTAGAAAGTGGAAGAAAGTGTTCAGGTTTGATGTGGTTGCTATTCAGTAGGTCCTTGAGCAGAAAAGTAACCACATTAGGTCAGTTCTTAATGCAAACTGTTCTGGCTATAATATGCAAGATAGCTTGAAAAAGAGAGAAACTGGATATACATGAAGTAGATGAGAGTATTTTGCCACAAATATTAGTGTGAAGTTATGGAGCACTTAACTTCATTTACCAGGCAGTTTCAGAGAAGGTATAAGGATGGGACTTTCAGTGCAGTGAGTTGAAAAATGAATATGAAGTGAGTAAATGAAATCAGCAAGGGTAGACTATCATTTTCAAGAGTGTCTGCGAGCAAGGAGAAATAAATAGGAAAGTAGTTAGAAACTCAGGTTTTTTTTTTTTTTTTTTTTTTTTTTTAAGAGTGAAGATACTGTTTTTATACAAACCCTTAGGAGGAAAACACTTTTTTGCTTTTAGGACTAAGGAGAATGGTACTTCTTAGCAATTATGTTTTTATGTTAGAAACACTTTTGATTTTGAAATTAATCAGGTTTTTCCATTTTGTCTTGACTGTCCAAAAAGTTAAAGTTAACTTTGCTTCAGCTGAAGGAAATTTGTAGGTCTTCATGGGATGGATTTTAAGCCTCATTCTTGATTCCATTTTAGGCCTTTGTCTTATTTTTCTCCCATTTGCTAGTTGCTCCTATTTGGATTTCCTTTCCTTTCCTTTCCTTTCCTTTCCTTTCCTTTCCTTTCCTTTCCTTTCCTTTCCTTTCCTTTCCTTTCCTTTCCTTTCCTTTCCTTTTCCTTTCCTTTTCCTTTCCTTTCCTTCCTTCCATTTCTTTCTTTTTGTAACCTTATAATTCACTTATATTACCTTCTAGAATGAGATGGAGATATAAATAAATTTGTTGTACCCCTACAACAAATACATGGTAAGATGTTGATTACTGTTTATTAAATAAATTGAGCCAAGAATATAAAGAGAAAGAAGAATCTTACTGACTCTTTGCAGAATGACATGACAGGATTTAGTAATAGACTGGATAAAGGCAATGAGAACAGGAGTTGGTGAAAGTTATTGACTTTAATTGGGAATTCTTACGGGGCTATCTGGAACAAAAGTGAGTATTAAAACGGTAATGCAGATTTAATGGAAAAACAGTTTAGATTTGAAAAAACTCTTTACTTGGCTATCATCTGTAAAAAGCTTTAACTTTTTGAATCTATCAGAAGTTGCCTCTTGTGTTGATTTGTGTCAGACGATTTGTGTCTGTGTCATTACCTTGGGGCTGCTATACATAGAACTGTGCTCACATTCATGCTGGACATAGGGACTATTTTCTCTAAAATGACAGGCAAATTTTCAAAACTCTGGTTCTGTATTATCAGCATGATCACTTCCTTCAATTTGAGTCCTTTCCAGGATATGTGTGACACTAACATTGTGGTTAATGTGTGGGAGGGCAGGGACATCTTGAGAGTGAGAGTATCAAGAATAAATACTGTTCTTATTAATATGAAATATAAACTGAAAAAGTTAGCAAGAAAATTCAAATCTTATATTTAGTTTCAAACAATGAGGAGAGCATCCTTCAAATAAATTCACATGAAAGTGAATAGGACCTCAATGCAATATAGTCCAAACAATATTATGTGATTAAATAGGAAAGAGATACAAGCACAAACAGCATTTGTTGGCAGTGAGCTGGCAAAGGAGATAATAGTTTCACTGTATTCTGCTGGAGTACCCTGTTCTCAATCTTTGTAACACCTTGAAGGGGATTTTGACTAAATGAGTCATATTCTGGAGACAATGACTTCAACAGAGCAGACTCTGGGACCAGTCAGGTCACAAGTGGCCACAAAATATGGGGTTGTTGATTCTGGAAAAGAGATCTGTTAAATATCATATAATATAAAAAGGGTGTTGTGAAAAATGCTTTGATTTATTCTGAAAATCTCTAGGACATGTACTTAAACTGTTATGCACTGAATCAAGAAATATTTATTAAGCATCCATTGCTAGGCAGTATGTTAGGTGCTGGAGAAAGAGGGAGGAACAAGACAGGCGCATTCCCTGAATTGAAGGAGTGAGATAATGATACTTAAAAAGACAGGCAAATGCTGAGAGAGGAATTATGTGGAATACTGTGGGTGCATACAGCAGTGCAACCAAATGGTAGGGTCAGATTTCTAAATAATTATTATTTTACATAAATATATATCCAGGCCGGGCGCGGTGGCTCAAGCCTGTAATCCCAGCACTTTGGGAGGCCGAGACGGGTGGATCACGAGGTCAGGAGATCGAGACCATCCTACCTAACACGGTGAAACCCCGTCTCTACTAAAAAAATACAAAAAACTAGCCGGGCGATGTGGCGGACGCCTGTAGTCCCAGCTACTCGGAAGGCTGAGGCAGGAGAATGGCGTGAACCCGGGAGGCGGAGCTTGCAGTGAGCTGAGATCCGGCCACTGCACTCCAGCCTGGGCGACAGAGCGAGACTCCGTCTCAAAAAAAAAAAAAATAAAATAAATAAATAAATAAATAAATAAATATATATCCAGTACGTAAATGAAGTGAGTTTCGCAACTGCTAGTCCCCATGTCCCATTAAGGAGTATCTCGTTACTAGATATTTTCTAATAGCTGCCAAATGGCTTTTTGTGTGGAATTTCATAGAGATTATATTTTCGTCAGGTGAAAGATTGAAGGAGAGACTCTCTTTAGGTATTTTCCAACTCCAAGAATGTATCTACAGTCATAAAATGTTCAATTATGAATTTTTAATTTATTGGAGTAATTTAAAGTTTCTTAACACATGAAATAATTAAGCAATCACTAGCCTTAGTTACTTCCTTTTATTCAGTGACTAATCTTATTTATAAAAAGTTTTTTTTTTTTTCCTGTGGGTGGAAGTAAAAATAAGAGTGTTTAAGAAGGAAACATGGGTGATTAACACCCTTAAAAAGGTTGTTACCATCTTTGGGTTATAAATAAACTTGAGGGAAAAAATGCATCATTATGTCTCTTTTTTTTCCCAGAAGTTTACTAAGGGTGGGATCCCCTTCTTACCTCTTGAATAACCACAGAAAAAATGGAAAAGAGTCATACCGTTTATTGTTATGTCATTTAGTGACAAAATTAATGATTGTCATTTTTGGGTGCTGATTTGTGATCTTATCTCTCTAAGCTGCTCTGATGGTTACTTATCTTTTCATCTGGATCATCCTGTGATGCTTTCAAAATGCTGTCTGGCCCATTAGACACCTCTGGAAAAAATCATGAAAATTTCTTTTAGATTATTTTAAACAAATATTATATTTTAATAATCAAAATATAGAAAAGAGGTAAAAACCTTAAAAGTACCAGACTGCACCCCCAGAGAACTGAACTCTAGTTTCCTTTTGTTTTGGGTAAGCTATGTGGGTTTGAGCAACCTTTATTTTCCAAGGTGTATAATCACAGGGCTTGGAAGGATCATGTTGAAAAGTTTCTCCACGTTCTACCATTTGGAGGTGGGTGATGTGCTCTGGACAGGAGGGCTTTCCTTTAACACTGAGTGACAACAATGATCTCGAGCGGTTTGTATCAATCTCAATAAACTGTCTATGAACATTCATTTAAAAATGGAAGAAAACTTGTTTTCAAATTCTAGTTATTAGTAACAATATCAGATATTTGTATTGCATTGTGTATTTTTCCCATCCATGTCCAAAACATTCTTATTTGGTAGACATAACAGAATAATCCATAAATAAAAGTAAATGAAACTAGTTCCATCATCTAAAAAGACACCAAAGTTCATCCAGAGTCACTGTGAAGCCCAAAGTTATATGGCCAATGTGAGGTGGAAGCGAATTTCTGATTTCAGTTTCTGTACCCCTTGCCAAATGAACAGCTCTATACAAGTGTTATTTACTGTTGCATTTATGTTACTTATGTGTAAGAGAGATGTTCTGCTTGATTCTCATCATTGTGCCCTGCAGTAGCCTTCAATAAGAAAAGATCACTTCATCACACCATCTGCCCATTTTCTATTGGAACTTAGCATACCAAATTTGCAGAGAACTGCTAAAGGCGGCAGCCTTTTAAAGGCACTTAGGCAATGCCATTTCCTTAGGGATATGAACATTTTGATTCTTCTGTTCAGGTCCCACAGGACATGGGCCCTCCTGTTGGGTGATTCTGTTTACACCCCAGAGAGGCTGCACTCCCGATTCATCCATCTGCAGGAGCACAAGGCCCAGGGGACATCCATACCCACTACTCAACTGTATCAGCACAAAACTCTGGGCTGGTTTCTTCTTTTGGTTTATGTGACTATAATTTCCAGTCTACCAGCTAGAGAATCAAGTCATGCATTCAGCATAATTTATCATGGATTAGACAGGGAAGCCTGGACATCAGAATATAAGATAGAAGGGACGAATTTAGCAATTTGTAGTGTCAAGAAACACTCGATATCTCTGTGGCCTCTGGAGTCAGACAGAATAGCTTTAAATCTTGCTTTCCTACTTGGTAGCATTGTGAATGTGAACAAACTACCTAATCTCGATAAGCCTTAATTAACCCATTTGGACAATGTTGAAAATAAAAGCATGCATTTTAAAGGATTGTGGGTGAGGATTAAATGAGAAAGCATAGGCAGAGCCTGGCACATGGTAAACGACAAATGACTGGCCACTCGCTTACAATCCCCTGTGCCTCTCATGTATTGACCAGCATCCTGGAGAGAGATACTGTCTCTGAAAGTCAGAGTATAGAGTTAGCTGTGAATAAGTGTGAGTTATCATAGAGGAAAAGCAATTGTCTTTGTAATTTTCACAGAGACAACCTAAGTATGAGCTATTGTTTTGGGAATTGCATTTACCCCTTTGAAAATAATAATTCTAAAGTATGGAGATAAATTATAGGTAGTAGATTATGGTCTATCTCTGAAACTGATCGGTTGTCTTCACATTACCGTTAACTGCTTAGGGCTCTTAAAGAGGTTATTTTGCTTTTCTAAATTTTATAAAATGAGACCTAAATGATCTTCAGTATTTCCTCCTGGTCTAAGAGTCTACGGTTCTTATGAGTCTATATACATCTATTACTGTTATCTATATTTATATTTTTTTCCTGGAAATTCCTCTTTATAGTGTTTCCATAACATACTGGAGATTTTCCCTTGGAAAAAATGGTTTGAGCACATTCTGAAAGTCACAAGAAGGGAAGTGCCTTTGAGCTGGTAACTTTGCTAATGGAAATTGTCATCCCAGAGGTTGTGTAGCCTTAAAATGTAAAGTACTACATCAAATCTAATTACCGTTTATTGTTAACTTTCCAAATGCTAGACATTGAGCTGCTAGGTTTACTCACAGTACTTTGTCACACGATCACACACACACATACACATGCAGGCTGGAAGTCAGGTATTGTTCTCATTTTATAGTTGGTAACACTGAGGTTCAGATATGTGAAGCAACTTGTCCAAAGTCACATAGCTGGTGGTGATGCTGGGCCTTAGGCTTGGGTCTGTCTGACAACTCTGGCCATGTCCTTATCTCCATATTGTCTCTACAAAATGGTTTAAGTAGATAATAGTTAAGAAGGCAAACTAAATATTCTTGGAAATAAACTGCTAATTTCTGAGTTTGACATAAATCAGGATAATCTTTTTTTTCTCTTTTTTGACTTTTCTATAAATGTTTATTTATTGTTGCAGTTATGTTACCTATATGTAAAAGAGATGCTCTGCCTGATTCTCATCATTGGGCTCAGCAGTAGCCTTGATTAAGAAAAGATCACTTCATCACACCCTTTACCCATTTTCTGTTTGAACTTAGCATACCAGATTTGCAGAGAACTGCTAAAGGCAGCAGCAGCCTTTTAATGATACCTGGGCAATGCCATCCCTAGGCACCTGTGTCAGTCACTAGGTCAGGTAAGCCACAGCACAATTCCATGAGGGGACGACTTAATGTATATACCACTTTGCTCCCAAAACTTAGCACAGTGCTGGAACATAGGAGGCATCTAGTCAATAGGTGTTGAATAACACTTAGGATACAAATTTATTCATTTTTTAAATCTAGCAACCATTTATCATATACTTACCGTGAGTAAGGCATCCTAAAATGAAGATATGTTCTTTGCATTCTAGGAGATTATAATTTGGGGGGGTGGGGAGTAAGACACATATTTTATTACTATATGAAGTAGCATATTTTTCTCCAAGACGATTATTGTTCCATACAATCCTAAGAAGTAGGCTGGGTAGTAATCAAATTATCTTTTCATATTGCTTGACTTCATGTTTTAATTGGCTTTTATTTATTTTCTTAGCTCAAGAATATATTTTTATATATCTGTTATCTAGAAAACAACAATTAAATTAGTTTGCTAGGATAACCATCTCTCTCACATCTGTTCTTGTTAGTATTATGCAAGCCTATTGTTAATAGTATTTGTCCACAGTATCAGTCAGAGTTCTCCATACAAACAGAACTAGTAGGATACAAACATTATATAATATATATGATTATATATGTATGGTTACATGTATATTTATTTATGAAATAAATATATTCAAGGAATTCACTCCTGTGATTGTGGGGGTTTGCAAGTCTGAATCTGTAGGACAAGCAAGCACATTGCAAACTCTCAGGCAGAAGCTGATGGTGCAGTCTTCAGCATGAATTTCTTCTTCCTGAGGGTAACCTCAATTTTGCTGGTAAGGACTTTCAACTGATTGGATGATTAAGGCTCACCCACATTATTGAGGATGATCTCCTTTATTTAAACTGATTGTAGATGTTAGACATATCTACAAAACACCTTTTTGAAACAATGTCTAGATTCCTGTTTCACTGGGTAACTGTGTGCCGTAGCCTAGTTAAGCTTACACCTAAAACTAGCCCCCATGACCACCACTTACAACATGAAGAAAGTTTCCAAAATAATAAAATTGACAGTTTTAATTTTTTTTTTACAAACAATAAAGGACTTCTTTTATGGACTGTTATGTTGAACTTCCAGATTAAATTTTGAGAGTCTGAAATATCCAACAGGAACCGTAGAGTTCTGAGAGATTTAAAGTGATACTTTGATTTCCATGAAGTCAAAAATTGTGTTCCATTATGAAAACCACTTCTAGGAAATCTATACTTCACAAGACACAATTGAGAAAGTCACTTTTGTTGAGATTTAATTCCCACTTCTTTCTGTCACTTCACAATCACTCATTGAAGAAAGAGAACAAATGTTCTTGTCGCAAATGGGATTAAAGTCTAGCCTCTGTTATTCATCACTTAAATAGTTTCCTGTAAACAACCAGAAACATCTTCAAGTTTTCTTCGATGCATTTTCTAAGTGTCTTTAAAAGTAAAGAAAACACAGATTGGATATCTAAAGTCAAGGAGAGTTCTGAGTTCAGTTTGGTAAAATTTCTATGCATAAATCTATATATTTCTCTGGAATCATCTTTTAATAATTGTATTTCAGTTCATATTAGAGAATTTCTTCTTAGGAACTATGTGTAATCCACTTCTCTTGAGGCTTTCTTCTTGCCTACGTCCTAGGTAAAAATAACCCTGAAACTTCAATTCATAGCCTGCGTAAATCAAAAACCATACTTAGTGTTCTGCGAATTCTGGAAGGAGGGAGAGCTGGAGAACTTATATTTCATGGTTTCCACTGCTTCTTAAGTTTCTTTTTCCTATTTCATTAGAAGCTTTGCTTAATCGTTAGCACCTCGACATAGGTAAGCTTAGTCTCCTCCTTACTTTCTTAACAACAATTAAAAAATGTGTCTCCATCCGCACAAAACATTTCTTAGAGAAATGAGTAGATGTTATGAAGGGAAATATACCAAACTGTGTGTATGTGTGTTGTAAATTAGATGAAATGAAGAGCTTTACAATATAACAAGGCAAACAACCTCAAATGAAGCAATAGACATGTGCATGCCCCGTCACTGCACCACCTCCTCCCGCCTCCTCTCTACCCCTCCTCCTCTCTACCTCTTCACCCCCCTTCCCCCTGCGCTCCCTATCCCTATGGAGTTTTCTGGCCCTTTTCTCTCCTTTATTCTTTCTTTCTTTTCTCCATTTGTAGCTATCAGTTTCTTTAAAGAACTGCTATAGCAACTTTGTACCCTTTCTTATGCAGAACATCTTCTCTTTCCCACCCATATTCCTTCTGTCCCCTATGATTCTAATCTGCTCTGAAGAAAAACCCTTTCTATCGGATATATGGTAATTATGGTAAGAGAACAGTAAGATTAAACACAAAGACACTTCATTTAAAAGTGAGTACATTTACTGCAAATGATGAAAATAATGCAACACAAAATAAGACTTTCATTCAGAGAAACATATAATATCCGAGTAAAGATTGCAATGTTTTCTATTCCATGGAAAACTGCTACTGAACCAAAGGAGAATGTTTTTCCCCTTTCTCCTCTCTTTTAGCTACCCATAAGGACTGTTTAGTTTTTGTCTTCCTTTCACATTTCCAAACCCAAGTATTATAGTAAACACTGTTGTTCAAGGTTATTGATGAGTTGAGTGATATTATCATTCATTTTGCAAACATGCATATTTGCCAGGAATGATAGGGAGTGGAGATGCAAAAATGAATATGACATTTTGCCTTCAAAGATATTGCAGTCCATTGCAGTATCATTTAAATAAATTATACAAATATATGTTAGCAGTGCCATGATAAGCCTGTGTTTGGGGAGAGCGGAGGCACAAAAGAAGATCTAGACCATTTTCACTGGCAGTGTTTAGGTGTAGGTCATACAAGTCATTTTGAAAAACAGGTAATGATTAAATGCTCTGAAGGTGTGGACAGTTTAATGCTGTGGAAATGAAAAATGCTTTTCTAATGAATCAAAGTAGGTATTGATTAAGGGTAAGGGCAGGTAGAGAGAAAGGTGAGAAATGATAGAAAAGTAGAATAAAGATGAGGGAAAAGTAAAAGGGAAGAGCAATTTTGCTCAATTCACTTAATCAATGCAACACATTGAAATTGCTGGCAGCAATTTTCTCAGAAATGTCTAGTAGAGTTTTACTTTTTTTTCCAACTTTGAGGATAATAGCTCACCAAATTACACTGATAGACTATGAGATAATTGGAAATATCTAAGTGGTGGATCATGTATTGGCCATTAGGGACTGTTATGAGGAGTTGCAATAAAGCAATTTACCTGATGCTGGTATGCAGAATACTCGCTAGTTAGATACACCGTGAGGTTCTAGTAGTTACTGTTCAATAATTCATATACTGTTATTGACACTTTCACCTTGAGAACCTTGGTAAACCATAGCTCTGCTATGGATGTGTAATTCCGTACACAGTAAACTGTTCTGTTCTAGTGTGGTTAATGAAAACAGGCAACAGTCTGAGCATTGCATTACTGAATATTACTAGAGCGTTGTATTTCCAAAGTATTACTGAAATAGTTACCAAGTTACAATTTTATGTACCAGTTTTAGTCAGTGCTATGATTTGAATGTGTCTTCCCAAAAGCATGTGTTGGAAACTTAATCCTCAAAGCAACAGTTTTGGGAAGTGGGGCCTAATGAGAGGTAATCAGGCCATGAAAGCTGAGTGAATGAATTAATACAGTTGTTGCAAAAGTAGGTTTGTTATAAAAGGGGGAGTTTGACCCTTTTTTATGTTCTCTCTCCCTTGTCCTTGCCCTCTCTTGGCCTTTCTGCCTTCTGCCAGGGGATGATGCAGGAAGAAAGCCCTCATCAGATGCTGACATCATGATCTTGGACTTCCCAGCCTCCAGACTGATAAGAAATAAATTTCTGTTCATTATAAATTACCCAGTCTCAGCTATTCTGTTATAGTTACATAAATGGACCAAGAGAGTCGGGGAGACAGCATGGAACAGTTACGAAACTTTTGCATCTGAAGCAGGCTCCTGTGCTCTGTCTACTCATTTTTATTTTTCCTGTTGTGAGTTTATTACTTGGGTGTCCTAGAATAAACCATTTAATATCTTTGCACTGGGGCTTCATAAACTACAAATGGGAAGAGTAGGTTAGACAACTTCTGATCTCCTTTCTAGGTATGACATTCTAGGATTCCAGAGAGTGAAATACAGTAGGGTGGATTTTTGTTTCCCTCTCCTAGAGTGGATGAGAAATCACTTAGGCAGAATGCCCATTTATAATGCTTTCCTGCCTCATATTTCCCCTCAGACACTACTGGAGTAGAACAGATATTTAATAGGTCCTTATTGACTGAGTAATGTTCCTTCTTATGGTCAGGAGCCCTCAGAGACTTTTGTACATATTCTCAATTTAGACTTCAGGGCATTAAAGGAAGATGCTTCATTTTATCAGTGACATTCTTTTTATTATACAACTAAAAGCGTGGATTTAGCTTTTGCTTTATGTGAGTAAAGCAAAGTTGTTGAAGTCAGGCATCTTCCTGGAATAAATGTGAACTGCTGTAATTAGAAACTGTTTCTGTCATAATTATGTCCTAGAGTCTGAGGTGTCGGTTCATTTCAATAAATGGAAAAGGAAAGTAACCCAGGCCAAGGAGATTCATCTTTGGAAGACAGCCTAGCAGAAATACAACATCATCTTACCTCAGACACTGGATGAACAAATGCCCCTATGAGAGAAACAGAAACCACAGCTCATAGAAAAAGGCTCTGAACCATAAGAAGAATGTGAAAGAAAGGGGCTGAATTCTGACCACAGGAGGAGTCACACAAAAATCTCCCTTTGCGTGGTTCCCAGTGAGCTTGTCTGAAAGGGAAATGAGTGTAAGAGCTTTTAGTTTTAAATTTTAGTCGAAAGGATGATCTGTTCTGTTGCATTATGGCCTATGCAGAAAAGAAGGAAAATCGAAGTAATGATGAGGAGGCCACTTAAAGGGGGAAATACAATAACTTTCAGTTGGTATTTTTGTTTGTTTCAAAAATAGACAACATTTGGCATAAGGTCACATGTATATCACTGAGGATGATAGACGACGTGGAGATATAAAATATGAAAATGAAAATGGTCATTTAAAAAAGCTCAATACCCCGTCTCTACTAAAAAATAAAAAAAACTAGCCGGGCGTGGTGGCGGGCGCCTGTAATCCCAGCTACTCGGGAGGCTGAGGCAGGAGAATGGCGTGAACCCGGGAGGCCGAGCTTGCAGTGAGCTGAGATCACGCCACTGCACTCTAGCCTGAGCGACAGAGCGAGACTCCGTCTCAAAAAAAAAAAAACAACAAAACCTGAATACTTTGGGGGACATGTTTAGAAAACTCTAAGTCAGCATCTTCCTACCCTTTTCATATCATGGTTCGTATTAAAAAATAAAAAAATAAAATGTGTTGATATCACTGTGGTGCATACTGTCAAGGGTGATAGGCCAGCCCTGGGATTTGGGCTACCTCATGCCCAAACTGACCAGACCTGGGGGCTGAGGGATTAAGTAGTTTTGCGCACCTGAAACTTATTTTTTGAACACTTGTGAATCCTGTAAGCCATCTAATAGTTTTTAGTAGGATATATGGAGAAAGAGACCAGACCTTCTGGGTAGTATGGAGGATTATCATTATTATTTCTCAAGTCACTGCAAAATATTGGCAAACATTATTCTAAACTTATTAAATTGTAATGGACATGATCTTAGTAGAATTTAGTTAGTGCTAGCTGTTCAAGTTTGTCAGGATATGGTCACAGCTATCAGTCATGCACACCAGAATAGTTGATTATCAAGTAGGCTAAAACATTCTGTTTTTTGAGATGGAGTCTTGCTCTGTTGTCCAGGCTGGAGTGCAGTGGCACAATCTCAGCTCACTGCTACTTCTGCCTCCCGGGTTCAAGCGATTCTCCTGCCTCGGCCTCCCGAGTAGCTGGGACTATAGGCGTGTGCCACTATGCCTGGCTAATTTTTGTATTTTCAGTAAAGATGGGGTTTCACCATATTGGCCAGGCTGATCTCGAACTCCTGACCTTGCGATCCACCTGCCTTGGTCTCCCAAAGTGCTGGGATTACAGGCTTGAGCCACCGCATCTGGCCTCATAGGCTAAACATTCTACTAATTATATACTTTTCTGGAGTTGCTTTTTCTGGAGTAGTAATAGATTTTTAAAACTCAGTCATCGATATAGATCCTATTGTCTAACTCTTTCTTAAGTTTTCCTTAGTTAATAGCACGTAAGAAATCGACCAGCTTTATTATTATCTGAAAATTTTCAGCCTCATCTTGAGTGTTTTAATGAAAAAGTTTTAAATCACCATCTGCCATGTGTTCTAATTAAATGATGTTCTGCCTTGTGGCTATTTTTTGCAATTAGTCCTTGAGATATAGGTTGTTTTATTTTCTAATATGCAGGGAAAACACAAAAATAATAAGTATGTTACCGTGTTAACTAGAGTAAAAGTGGTAGCAAAGAGACTCCAAAGGCAATGGTGAAACATCTCCTGCCAGTAATAGGGCAGGTAGACATCCTCTACTTCCCAAGGTCATCCAGGGACCCAGGATAGAAGGGTAGCTCTGCCCTCCTCTGGGGCGCTGGCATTGTCTGCATGCTTAAAGCTGGGTGAGTGCATATCTAGGTTCTAGCTGCCAGCTGTATATTGAGTTTAGTAAGATGTCAGACTAAAAATGAAGTTACACAGACACGTAGACACACAGACACACAGACACACAGACACACACACACACACACACACACACACACACACACATGTTTTATAAATCCCGGGTGGCCTAGGCACACACAGAGATAGAAAAAAAAAGCAGAGAAAAGGGAAACAGTTGTCCATATGTGCTGTTTCATTCACCAGGTTGATTTTGTCCATCTTGCCTTCCACTTTTCATGATGGGGCATTTGCTGGGCTTTATTCTTTACTCCTTTTTGGTTCTTCGTCTTCTTTTCTTGATTCCCCTGTTTCAGTTCCTATTCCTTCTTCTTCCCTCACTGTCACTTCAGGAACCAGAGGTTTCCCCTCACCTTTGAGATAAGGCAGTTTTAGGATTTGACAGTTTTGCCACAAATCTCTGACCAGAAGTTAAAAGGATGCTTCAAGCACTCTGTTTCTACAATTTTACATCTCAGATAGCTCCTTGATGGCAGTGTGCACTTCCCAGCTCATCACTTTCCCCTTTTAGGTGTTTCCCATGATCCTGGCCCAGTGTCTGTCTTGCTCATCAGTAATTTTAGCATCCCTTTTGCCTATTTGCATTGATTCTCCCAGAACTGACCTTAGCCTATCCACAGATATCAAGGGGAAGCGAATCTCTTCTCACTGTCAATATTGGCCCACTGGTCAGCTACTTTCTGGTAACTCTCTCTTACCTCAAATTGCATCCGTTATATTTCTCCTTAGCCTAACTCCAGAATAGACAATTCTCCAGCCACTCCTTTTCTTTCTTTCTTTTTTTCCACTTTGTTTTTATACTCTTTATTTCTTGAGAAGTCAGGTAAACCTCCATTTGATGATTCACCTGCCACTGCAGGGTCTTCGTCAAAAGTCTAATTTTGCAATTCAATATTTTGGAAAGAGAATTCTGTGTTCTTTGTTTTTAGAGTTGATTACTATTAAATAGACATCCTTCAGTGAAGTCACAGTTTCAATATTGTGGAAATACTTAGGGAGTGAGTCTGCAAATAACCAAGTCATCATTCTAATCTATGAAGCTTGAAAGATACATTTAGCAAATTGTGTCTAGCATAACCCAGGGACATTGAATATTTCAAAAACATTTTAAAAGATAATTAAGGATATCAAGCAAGATGAATCAAATTCTCAAAATGGTTAGCTGGTATAAAACTCTATGTCCTCTAGAGGCTTTTCGATGTTCACTGAGATATTATCTCATCTATTTGGATAATGGTAACACTCTTACCTCAAATCAGCATCAGTTATATTTCTCCTTAGCTCAACTCCAAATAAATCATCCAAACAAATATTTGTCATAATGCAGTAAAAAGAAAAAAAACAAGGGATTTAAGGTAAAAAGTAAATTTTCTGCTAGTTGGGTAAATTACTTTACCTTGCTCGACCTTGATTTATTGTCTATAAAATAGGAATAGTAACATCTCTTTCTATCTAATAGTGCTGTTCTGGAATCAAAAAACGGATATCTATTAGAGATGTGAATACTGTATGGGCTTTTTCTCTTCTTACACTACACTTAGCTGTGCACATGCCATCTCTGGATCAAACCATAGTCATATTAACTGCGGAATATGTGGCTGACTGATCACAGCACCTAACCCAGTGCCCTTTTTGCAGAATAGCCTGAATAAATACTTTTTATAAATAATGAACAAATCTCCATTTTAGATAATTTTGCCTGATTTAATTTTAACTCTTGTTTTATATAATATGCTAAGTTTATAACCTGATAAACTCATGTTTTGGAAGTAGATGCATATTAAATCTTAAATATATGATGTATTGCATCACAGATCTCAAATGATTCTAGCAGGAGCTTTGGAACTGGAATGGCTCTTCAGAACTGACCCAGTTGAGGCAAGGGGGCTAGATCTTTGGACTGTGATCTGACCACTTATTGATTACAGGCCGCTATCAAAGAAGAGATGTAAACCTGGTGAGGCAGCATTCGCAAGCCAAAGGCGATTCCTAGAATACACTAATCACTGAGCTGTTAGCAGCCAAAATTCCCGGATGCTAGGAGGTAGAGCACCTCAATTCTAAAGGGAGATTGTGTACTGCAATATATAATACCATCCATCCTTCGTATCTTCTAGATATTATTGCTTTATATAGCAAGTTCAGATCCATCTGGAAATAGCTGTTGTTGGGTTCTGGAAGAACTCTTTTTCTGGGGAAGTCTTATGAGAGGTCAGTGGAATGAAGTGCTTCACCGGCACCACCACTGTGTTTACTCTTGAGGCCACAACTGTTACTCATTATGTTTATCTTCTATTCCCCACTCTAGTTTCCTGTCACACTCAGCCAGCTCCCCTGCCTCCTTCTTCTTCTTAGGAAGAAGCATGATTTTACTTTGCGTCCTCCGCACTTGGAAAGCCCCTCAAATGGGAACTCTGCCCCAGTCTAACATTACCTGCCACTGGGTAGTAAGTTGGTCTAATTCTACATTAAATGAGCAAGCCCCTTTGACCCTTTCCCAATGCTGTGTTCTTTGACCTACATGTATCAGTAATATTTTGGCTTCCACTTTAATCTTTTAATTTTATTTGTCAAATAATGAGAACCTGGGTAGGAAGAAGGACATTACTCCATGGGAGACAATCCAAGACCACTCTTCTTCCATAAGGAATTAGGCTACTGTAAATGTTTGCTAATGGTGTTGGTGATATCTAATGAGGCAAACACCTCTTCCAATTCTTCTTTCTAGCTGTAGACTGATCTGATTTTCAATGCAGTGGGCTTGGTCCTATCAGTGTTTAATCCTAACTCCACATGGGAAGAATGTCTTACCACCTCTTGAGTGATACACTGTTCCTATGTGTTCTCAAAGCTTCACAGAATGTTCAGGGAGTTTGCCCTCTTAGTGTTTGTCATACATTTTATTGCTGTCTCCTCTCCCTCAGACTCTGGACTTGCATCAAAGTACAATATGAGTGTCAGGCATCAGCCATAATTAAAGTATTATTTCTGCTAGCTCTGTCCTACTGTTTGTAGGCCAAATTTGTGCATCACAAAACTTTCTCCTCATAGGATGAATTATTTCATAGGTAGCTATGTGGTCCTTTAGGGAAATTGGCCCTGTGAGTTCATGCCTCTACTTTTTCTGGTATGTACTAAATTCCCACCTCCTGCCTGAATCCCAGGTAACCACAGGTATGTCTTCTAGAGCTGTACATTATATTTTCTTAGAATTCTGACTAATACTTGATGATTGGTCCATTTTAACCTCAAAGCATCTATGTCTGTATGGGATGTAGCCCTAAATTGAGTCAAAGCAAATGAATGGAAAATACATGTTGCGTGGCCAACTTGATTTCACAAAGTTTTTTTACCCGTTGTAAAATTTTCCATCCCTTATTCTTTTCCTGCTTCTTGGCCCTCACCTCCCTTTTTCTTGTTGTTTTTGGCATTTCGTCTCCCAAACTGTGCCCGAAATAAGCTTTTCACATATTGTTCTCATCTATAGCTTATATCTTCTTTTCCAGTCAGCTCTATCTCGAAGAACATCACAGGGTTAGAGAGATAACCTCTAATATGGGAACTGAGTAAGACCGCTTTGTGACAGAGAAATTGCCCTGTTTTTTTTTTTTTTTCTTTTTTTTTTTTTTTTTTCAGGATGGATCTATATCTCTTTAGAGATGAAATAAGGAACTGTTACTTTTTGAAAGAAATTTAAATTTATATCAGTGTCTTTATATTCAACGAATAAAATTTCCTAGAGACTCTAACAAATAATTCCCACATCTCAATGGCTTTTATGATCACTCATAAAAATGCCAATGTGAGATGCATGGCCTTTCTGGGTAATTCCTTCATGTGCCTTTCCAATGTCAAGTTCTTTTGCTCCCAGCAGTGCTCCTTCTAGAAGGAAGAGGGTGGAGAAGAGAGAACAATTAGGTCTTATTGCGAGGCCTAGAACTGGTGGCTATCCTATCTGCTCACATTTCACCAAATAGAACTCAGTTTTATGGCCTTAATAATTCAAGGTAAAACATCAGGTTACAATTTGAGATAATACAGCAAATTTAAGGTAAAAGAGCTAATGGAAAATAAACATCCAGTCAAATATTAACTGTATAGTAACTTCCATAGAATTTTCTATGTTTGCCATCTACTTTAACAAGGACTGGGAAATGTAGTCTTCCTGGTGCCAGGGAGACTGGTGAACAGATAGTCTCTACCACATCTCCTAAAACAAACAAAAAGAATAATTTTTGGACAATAACTATAGCTAAAGTAAAAAGATATGGACGTGAGCAAAGTAATATCAGTAATTAGTAGACCTACTTATTCCAGCTCTTTTGGGCCCCAATAATACCAGAGCTTATATTTATTTGTGAGTTACAGAGAATGCAATTCATCCAGTGATCAAGAAGTTCACAAAATAATTTGGTATACTTTGAATTCAATCTACTCTGTTGTGTACCTCTTACTTCTCTGAAGCAATAAACTTCCTCCAGGACAGAACAAACTACTCTCTCCTCTGAGCTCTCATAACACATTTTTCCTATCTGTCAAGGGAAGGTTGAGATAAACCCCAAGAATTCCACAAGAACAGAAGGAGAAGGGGCAGGATGTTCATGGTTCGTTAGCTTTATGGCATCCCATGAAGAGGCGGGTATAGCTTGCCCTCACTGCTCCCCTATACCTCCCCTTGTTTTTTTTAATAGGATCTTTGGAAGGGAGTAGACAGCACCCAGCTGATTTGGTGACAGCAGAGAGAGGGCTTTCAGGAGGAGAAAAACTTGATGTGATGTGATGCCCAGGGAGGTTGCATACAGTGCTGAGAAGCAAAGTGTCTCCCACTATGGGGAGGAAGAGCCACCAGTCCCATTTGACTTTTTCCCGGGGACCTGAAGAGAGCCCCTAGGCAGATCATCTATCAGACAATCTTATTTGTCTCTCCTTTATGCCTCTTTTATAATGCTTATAGCCTATTTTACTACAATCCATTTGCATCCTTCTTCCCAAGAGCATAGTGAGCTTATTTTTACCCTGTTATTTATCATTTCAGTGGCTCTATCTCCTACTGAGGCTTATGGTACATGGCAGGTGTCATTATTGATGAATATGTTAATTTATCGATTAATGATTAGACTCTTTTCCAGACTACTTTATCACTTCTTACTACCCCCATAGAAAGTATAAATTGTAATCAATCTAGTCAAAATTATGCCAAAGAAACGTTCTAGGAAGTTTCTTGTCTAGCTCTTCCTATGGGAACATGTTCTACCTATTACCTCTTCATAGTGGGTCATTTGTCTCATTAACTGATGGATTTAAGAAAAAAGCACTAGACTAGGAGTACAATCTGTTTTTATAGCTAATTCATGCTGAGGGTTACAAGGCAGAGGATACAGAATGTGTTGACCTTACTGACTTAAACCAAGCCTACTGAAGTTTTTCACTTTCTAGATTTGACTAGAATGGCAGTATATAGTTTAGTGGGATGGGGGAATATCTGAAATTTACATCATTCTGATTATTTTTCTCTATGTAAAAATAAAGGATAAAACATCTTCACTCATTTTGAGGAGTTAAGGCAAAGATGATTGAACTAAAAAAATGTGCCGAAAGAGTGACTGGCTACCTTAAATCTTCAGCCCTAATTTTCTTTCTGTTGACAAGAAGTGAACACTACAATCGTTCCATCAGTCACATAGACCCATTTCCCACAGGAGGAGGCAGAATACCTGCCCCAATGTTGATTTCATCACAGGCCTCCATGCTGTCTAGTGTTATGGATCCCCATGATGGTTTTCTTTGTGTTTTACAGGTTTTTTTTTTTTTTTTTTTTTTTTTTTGCTCATCTCCTGGCCTGAATCCTAGATTTTGGTTTTGTTTCCTTTCTGTAAAATGTGCTTTGACCTTAGAGCTATTACTTGCTGCAATTCTTTTGAGTTTCTTGATCCTTGTTTTTTGTTCTCAGCCTGGATGGTATCTTGCAAGCCTCTGCTTTTGTCCAAGTTAAAAGGGAGCTTTGAGAGAAAACATGTGGAATGTTTCATATACATGGTAATTGGAATAAACCATTATCGACTGAAAATACTGCATAATTTATTTTGCATGTGGAAACTCTTGAAAGTGTATGTCTTAATCTTCCTCCAGTGCTACCATATTTTATTTCCAAATAGTTTAATGAGCATTTGTAATAGAAAGACCTCATTGACAATATGTTAAAACAAAGGACATTGCTGTAATTTTGGGAGCTCAGTCCAATCACCTCAGATGTATCCTATATTGCTCTCAATTGATTATTCATCGAAGCAAATTGCTCACCAAGTATTGCCTATTTGCCCTGTCCTTCCCATTGCCTTGATTACTGCCCTATTTCAGGCTCAGATTCCCCTTTGCTTGGCTACAAAAACAGCTTCATATTTGGGTTTGTTTCCTCAGTTATGTCTTCTTTTGCAAGTGTCTTTCATAGTAAATCTAGAATTACCCTTTTTAAAACACAAATAAATCATCTCCCTTCCATGAAGAATCATGAGGTAATGGGGGGTCTTTGGAAAGACACAAACTGAGGTTCACATCTTAGATCTGCCATTCACTAGTCATATGTTGTTAGATATTTTTTTCGCGCTTGTTTCTGCATTTGTGGATCAATAAAACGAGTTTAACAATATTTACCTCAAAGAAGTTTAATGTGGATTAAACAGGTAACACATGCATCCAGCACAGTGCCTGCCCCATAGTAGACATTCAGAAACAATTATGACTTTATTCTTTTGCTTAAAATGTCAGTGGTTGCCTATCCTGTAAAAGATAAAAATTCACTCTTTTTGGAGTAGACTATATAATTCTCTCTGAATCTTTCCTAAACTACCTTTTTAGCTTTCCCTCTTATACTTTCTCTTTCCCTATATATTCCAGCCAAACTAAATAAATCACTATTGTTGAACGCAGTATTTTTTCCCCTGATTTCCTGACTTTTTCAGACTATTCCCTGTATCTGAAATGCTCTTACCTTCTTTCTCCCCTGGTTGGGTTATATTTGTTCTTCAAGATCCACCCTAATGTCCCTTCCCTGTAAAAAAAAGAGAAAAAAAAGGGCAAAACAAACCAGCTACTATTATGACAAGTAAAAGTAAAAATGCAAGTTAAATGTAAAACAAAAGCAAATCCCGTACTTTTCCTGGATGAACAAAGCCAATGTCTATTATAATGTATTATATAAATAACTTTTTTGCTAAAAAAAGTCTTCCAGGAAGTCTTAGAGTTTTTATTTGGGAAGTGCAGAGGCTGGTTTTTCCTTCATTCGAGTGATATAGACAGTGTTCACTTGAAATGCTCCCTAAAATATTTGAAGTGGTCATACTCAGCTAGGTGGCTCCTAGCTGACATCTGATTCTGCTTATGAGTTTAACAGGAGAGGAAGGGAAAAGGATGTAATCATTAAATTCTAAAGCATAATAAACATGACCAACAAAGTTTTCTAAATTAAAACAATTTGCTTACAATACACTGTTTCTTCTTATTTAAATAAATCAGCTCCCTAATCCTGCAAGCTTGACTCCTTTCTCAATCATCAAGTGTACCATATAGATCTTCCCTAAATGGGGGCAATATTCCAAACTAAGGCATGGTTCACATAGGTTTCTAAATTTGGTTCTTTTGGACTTAGATTGACATCCCTAGCCTAATCTACTATCAGTTATGGAAGTTATGGAAGTTTTACAGTAAATTTATATAGCCAGCTCTAAATTACAGCAAAATCCTTTTTTGGCTTAAAATTTCAATTTGAGAAGGTAAAATATTATAAGTATATCAGTTCAGTCATTCACATTATCAAATGAGATACATTAAGATGCTTCACCAATGCTTTTTCCTTTTTCTTTTCTCTTTTATTCTTCTCCCTCCCTCCCTTCCCCCGTCTTCCCCTCCTCTCTCCCTCCGTCTTCCCATCTCCCTTTTCCTTTCCCTTTCTCCCTCTCTCTTTCTTTTTGTGCTGTTTTCATATTCAAAGTAAAGGAGCCACTGAGGAGTACATACCAAGTCAAATATTGACTGTAGAGAAACATTCATAGAGGTTTTGTGTTTTGTCTCTATTTTTTGTAGGAAGGTTTCATTTAGTTTAGGCATGTGGTAAGATACAAAATTTTGCTATTGGGATGATACAGCTTTAGCTTCAAGATACTGTTCTCAACAAAAAGGATAGAGTTATTTCTGTAGCTGACTGGTAATTTTTGTTCTAAAGATGTTTTCATCCTAGTCTTGAAAAAATTCTATAGCTATATAAAATAATTTATATTGATGGCATTTCAAACAACGTTTTACTATATTTTTTCCCTCACAAATTTTATAGTTTTTTTATTTTCAACAATAGATTGTCAAAGATTACTACTAGTATCACATACAGCTCATGTTTGCACACAGAAACAAAGAAACTTGAACTTCCATGTAAGCTAAATGGGTAAATATGTAATTTTTATGAGATACCATTACCCACATTTTCATCTTCATAGATTCGTAGCTTTCTGGACTAGGCATATTGGAAAGTACTGCAAAATAAGCTTGAGAAAAGTAAATTTTAAAAATATTTTTGGCTTTTAGCCATGCATATTGTTTATTGCCATTGCTTTAGTATTACAACAGAACATAGCCTGTGAACTGAAAATCAGATTGTTCAGTTGGATCAAATTTTTTAAATAGTAGATATCATTAACTCTAATTGTATTCTGTGAATGAGCTAATGAAACAGTGACATCATAACAAAAAGTGACAACAGGGCAGGTGTGGAGGCTCATGACTGTAATCCCAGCACGTTGGGAGGCAGGTGGATCACTTGAGATCAGGAGTTTGAGACCAGCCTGGCCAACATGGTGAAACTCCGTCTCTACTAAAAATACAAAAATTAGCCAGGTGTGGTGGTGGGCGCCGGTAGTCCCAGCTACTTGGGAGGCTGAGACAGGAGAATCACTTGAACCTGGAAGGTGGAGGTTGCAGTAAGCCGAGATCACACTATTGCACTCCAGCCTGGGGTACAGAGTGAGACTCCATCTCCAAACAAACAAACAAACAAAAAAGTGACAATAAAAATAAAATTATCTTTTCAAGTATTTTATATTATTTTGAATCTATGCAACCAGGATGACTTTTTTTGTTTTTTGTTTTTGTCAAAATGAAGAAGCTGCTTGTTTTGATCTTCTGTCCAAAATCGGTTTTTGGCATTTTGTCAAGAGAAGAACCAGCAGCATTTATTGTATGACTGGTGAGTGTGTTAGACAGTTGCACTGCTTGCTCCTCACAGTCTTGAAGGCCTGGACTGTAATTAACGTGACAGTCCTTGGAAGCTACTTGGGAAGCTGAGGCAGCGGTATCACTTGATCCCAGGAGGTTGAGGCTGCAGGGAGCCATGTTTCATGCCATTGTACTCCAGCCTAGGCAAACTTGTCTCAAAAACCCAAACCAAAACAAAACACAAAACAAACAAAACGTTGAAGAATTACTTTAACTTTGAAAAGTGGAATGGGTTAGGAAAGGGCATTTTTGAGAGTAGAGCGTAATCGAAGTGAAGGCTTGGAATTATATAAGATAAGATGTATAATCCAGTGTGACTTCAAGGTAGGAAGGATACCCAGAGTTGAGTAATGAGAGTTATATCATGAAGGTTACACGGTGGGGGCGGGGAGCGGGGAAGGGAAAGGGGGGGGTTCTGAAGCCCAGAGGGAGATGTTTGTACTTCATTTTATATGTCATGGGAAATGACGTGGCCAAATCTGTGTTTCAGAAGATGATGTTTGTAGTTGTTCAGAGGATAGATTAAAGAAAAGAGACTGGGAAGACAAAGAACATGTCATGTGAATTGGCAAACCATGAGAGCTTGTACTAGGACAGGGGTAATAAAAAAGAGCGAGCGATATGCCAACCGCAGACACTGATTGTAGAAGAATGATTGACAGAATCTGGTGATGGAATGAGTTGAGAGAGAGATAACTGATGATGATGATGCTTATTATCTTTATTATTATTATCACTGGATTCCCAAGTTTCTCTTACAATATGACCTGATAAAGCAGGAATAAAGCATAAAATAGAAACAATTTAAACTCTGTCCCATGAAAACTCAAGAATAATTCTGTTTGTACTTGATCTGCATATTGCCCCTTACCATTGCTGTGTGCCTGATGACTGGGCCAGTCCATAGTGAGGTTATCCATACATTAACCATATTTCATTATGATATGTGAGTGACTGATTATTGAGTAAAATATAAAGCACAGGTGAGCGGGGAGATGAGAGCTGTACAGGCTATTCAGGAATATGCATCATCTTGATGATTTTTCTGCTTTCTGTAGGTGAGCCCTACTTTGGAGTCTTTTTTCCTGCTTAGGTGACACTTAGGACTGTTGCAGACTTTAGTGATTGAAGAAATGCCTTCTGGTCAGTGGGTGGCAGTGTTACATAGAGGAAGGAGAATAGGTTGTAGTCGGAAGACTTCCGGACAATCCCGGGCCGTGTGACTCACCTTCAGAATCAGCTGGAACTTTCTTTTAAGTATAGATTCCCATATCCTACCCTTTGGAGATTTGGTTTAGTCATTCTGGTATGGGACCCCAAAGCAGGGATATGTATGTATTTTTTTTTAACATTCTAGATAATTTTGAGAGTTACCTAAAGTTATGAACTAGTGACTTAATCTCTTTCTGAGTCTCAGCTTTTAGGATTGCTATGAATGTTAAATGAGAAAATATGTCTAAATTTTATGAACTTTAACTCACAATAAAATATATGCTATTAATTAGATTACTTCTTGAAATAACTTTTCTATCCCTTTTTAAAAGACTTCAATTTCTTATTGAACATGAGATCATATTATATTTGTTTGATTTTGTGCCTTGTGATAGCAGAGAGAAAAATGATGAATTCTGTCTAAACTAATATGTAAAATATATCCACTAGATAATAGTTTTAGATATTAAAGGGATGGTAGAAAGAAGAATCTTATTTGAATTATGTATTTATTTTCAAAATCTGAGGAATAAATGCAAATTTTTAAAAGTAGCAAGGACTTGTAAACAGAAATTGTTTCTATATATTTTAATACAAAATCCACATTTATTATTAGCACCAATGATTTAACTTACAAATATATTCTGACTCCCTGGTTTTAAGACCAATAGCTTAAGTTAAACACACCCTTCATCTCTTCCAAAGTCAAAAACAATAAAACAACAAAATAACACCTACGAGCAATAGTAGCAATGGCGATTTGAAAACACATACATTAAGTTAATGGGACTTCAATAGCTCAGTACAAACTATATAATAATATGTAGCATAGATGTCAGTTGACCTTGATTCTTACAGTCTGTTGTAATCAGTTTCATAGCCTTTAGTCACAGTTTCTGTGTAACTAGAGTTACCTCGCCTTCTCAGTTCTGAGGGGCTTTGTAATACAGAGCTCCACTGTTTTTTATGACAGTACCACAGTATCTTCTTCCTTCTACGGTCTCCCTGTTTTTGTCTTGCTTCTGCTTCTTCAAATCTGTGCCTGGACAACTTTCATGTTAATCCATTCTGAGTCATTTGTTCTTCTTGGCCTGTCAAGACACCCAAAAAAGGCCAAGTTGTTCACCCAGGGAGCCATACTGGCACATTCCTTCTGCACTTGATACTATCTTTTAATTCCCTTCAACCAGGGACCAGTCACTTTAGGCTATTAGCCTGCAGGTCATTTAGAAGATTTAAGTAAATATCTGATTTGAGGAACCTGGGATAAGAGTCCTTTTCCATAAGAGTATATATAACTTTTTGTGCTTCATCAAAACATGTGGGGGTTGGTGCTTTAATCTTCTTGGCTGTAGATTCTCGAGTGCGGAAGTCAATATTGATCTAAAAAAGAAAACCTTGTTAGTTAATATATACTTCTTATTTATGGCAAATTTTATGATGTTACTGTGTTTTTTGAATCTCCTCAGAAAGTGATTTTAAGGCCTCATTTAAATCAACTCAAATATCTCTTAAATGCCTTTCCAAAGTCAGCTCTATGCTAGATGTGAAGGAGATAAGAAATATTACAAAAATGTCTTTGTTCCAAATTTCCTCATAGTATAGTTGGGAGAGGCAAAAGAAGCAGACATGAAAAATTTAAGTATCCACGTAAGATGATCCATATGTCACAAAGAGTGATATGGGCATTTAAGATTTACAGGAGGAGAAGGCTCTTTTTGTTGCTATTTTCTGCTTAGACCAAGAATATTTATCTGGTACTACTGTTAATTGGAAATACTTTTGTTGCTGCAATTGTATACATTATGCAAATCTGCATTTTCTTATCCAAAATGAGAGCACTCATTAAGGACTCCCTGACATGCAGTTCTGGTCAGTAACAATACCCTTAACCCTTCCCTCACCCTCCTCATGGCAGCTGGTTTTGTAAAATCAATCTCTTCATTCTACTGTGCTGAAACCTTCACCAATACAGAAAATTAGATTCTCATTGCACTGAACTATATTTATATACCTAAGTATGTAGAAGTAAAATTATATACCCCCAAAAGATTTTATCTTGTTGTATATATTAAATGTTATTTCTGCATGTAGGGTCTTTTACGGAGAAACTGAAGATGATAAGCTTAACACTCACTTGTTTAGCAGCATCTGAATGCACAAATACTTTATATATCTCTTCTGCTTTGCAGGGCAAAAGATCAGACTCTGTTTTCTTATAGTCTTCACAAGCCAGCCAGAACTCAATATTCTCCTCACTGAATTCAGACTTTAGGAAACTTCCAAAGACTTTTTGACCAGCTAAAAAGAAAGGGTGGGGGTGCGGGGCGGGTGGGAAGATAATTCATTTAAATAAACAAACAAATGAATACTTTGAAGAAGAAATTTGTAAGAAAAATACAATTGCATTCTATTCATACAAAGGTAAGAGACAGCTACTGCTGAAATAGCTATATTATAGATTGTAGAGATGAGAAGGCATTTGAAATTTCTTCATTCGTAGAAGAGGAATCTGGGGCCAGACAAACTCGTTCACAGTCACACTGCTACTTAATGGTGGCTACCAAACTATGTTTTGCTTCTATCTGCTGTTCGAATTGAAATTCTGCTCCCCTAAATATAAAACCATCTTTTATATATGCCAAATCTTAGCCAGAGTAGAGAGTATTTTAGGGAAGCAAATACTGACAAAAGGCATTAACATCATATTAATAATTAGCAAATAGAATTTCCCCGTCTAATTTATATTAGCCAGAAAATAGGCCTATATATGATCTGTAGGCCTGATGTACTATGTTTGCTAGCGTTTACTGAGACTTTTATATTGTACCATTTATGATCCATATCTATACCATTTATTTGTTTAGCTGAATTATAAACAAAGTCAGCTGAGCCAGAGTGAACACGTTGATTCCCAAGTAAAGCTCCTTAGGGTGTCTGTGGGGAGGAAAGAATAATCTCACTCTTTAGAGATAGAGACCACACTGCTCATCTGCACCTCTGAAAAAGGTCCTAATCTGAGTAGAATTGTTATGCCCAAGACAAGGGGAAGGCAAGCTGATTTCATTCTTTACCTTCTCTCATCTGAAAATCTCCACAAGACTATTTGTGCTTAAAAATCCTTCTATCATGTTTATGTCAAAACAACTATCATATTATAATAATGCAATTATTTATGTTATGTATCTCAACCACCTTCAAGGCAGTAAGAGACTATCTTTGATTTTGAATCCTTGGTACCCCTACAATGTCCTCTACATAAGAGTGAGATGAATGATGAATGTATGAAAGATAATTTAATTAATTGAATGAATGAATCATACTTGTTACATCTAAGTGTAGAAAAATACGTTCTTTAGGCAGATTTCAAAATGGCAATGTACATGTTAAAATATTTAGCTTACTTTTAAAAACTTTACATATCAGGATCACAGCACAGTGTTTAATTTTATCTCCATAATGATCTATGAAAATACCTAATTTTCTTGGCAAATTTGTCTAAAAGGAGTTGGTACAATTGAGTGCGAAGTCAGCATTATTAAGAGGCATACTAGGCTGAAGTTATCAGTAACTACAGACAAACTAGAATACAACTTTTTGCATACTATCCTACCCAGAATACTATATTTAGTGAAGCCATTCCATTTTTTAGAGTATTGCACTGAACCCGGAAACATTCAATAGTTATACTTACTTTGGTTGGCAAGAAGTTTTTCCAGAGACAGAGACCATTGCATTACTTCAGCAGCAGAAAGTCTGCAGGGGACAAAAATGTACGTACATTAAGTCGTTTTTAAAAATGTAAGCACACATGAAATAAGAATGGCTGTTACACTTTGATAACTTCACAAACTAAAACTGTAGTTCTAATAATTATGTTAAAATTTATTCACAAAATGCAAAACATCCCTTAGAGTTACTATAGTTATGAAAAAAAACCTACCAATAAAGTTTGAAAAAAATCCAAATAGATAAAGTCCCATATGTGTGTGCACACATTTGTATTCAATTTACATTGGTACTGATACAGTCTCACTTTATTTGGCATGTTACTTAAAAAATATGAAGTCTACTGTGTGCAGTATTTATCCCTTGCTGGGATATAGAGATGATGCATAGGCGTCTCTTGAAAATGATAATGATAGTTTACTGTATTAGTGTACTTACATGTCCTTGGACTTGGAAGATTTCATTCCGGATTCCAGATGTGGGATCATAGATCTCAGGTATGCTTTCATATCCATTCCACTGCAAAAGACATAAAAGTGAATATTCATGTTTCTTCAGAATTCATTTTATTTGTAAAAAGACATAGAATAAATTTATCTAAGGAATAAAACAATACTAAAAATGGTTGATATAACATTTTGCTATATTCGAATAGAGCCCATTTTTATGAGTCCATGTACAGAAAAGCTCCTACCCAATTTAATGCCATATCAAGATTTATTTTTTTAATACAGCTTAATATTACTTACTACTCACAACAGACAATTAACTCCTCTGATCTGGCTAAACTAAATGCTCACATTCTCTTCCATTCATTCTCAATCCTTCTGCCATTAAAGATAACCTGTTAAAATTCACAAAGTGAGATTCTGAACAAACTTACAAAGTCTTTGGCCTCCTTTTTTGCATTTTGTCGTCTAGAAGTGAATGAGCGGTTCCTTTCAATTCCTTTGGGTTAGCAGAGAAGAACATTCCTGGCATTTTGTCTAACTTTGGAGTGGAGATGGCTGCTGCGCGCATGGTGCTCTGAGCAAATATGCGCGCGTCAACGACTCTGCTGCTTTATATAGTAGAATGCAGACAGGCACTTGCTGTTTGAAGGAGTGTGTTTATCAAGTGATGTTACCACAGACACTGGAAGTTCCCCCTTTCTTGGTGTGCTGTGACGTGTATCTTGAAAAAAAAAAAAAGCATACAGTGATGTCTTGTGGTTGAAACTTAACCAAACGAGAACAGGTCACTTGATTAGAAAGAAAGGAAATTAAACATACAGAGGTACACACACATATGTCACATGTCTAAAGCATTAACAGCATCAGTCTTTGGTTCTGGAGGATATTTGTTTATTTTAAAAGTTGCATGTTTCAATAAACTGTTTCATTTGGCGTATTAATTTATCACATAGAAACTCACATAGAAATTCATCACATAGAGTTGTATCTTACTCGATGCTTTGGATAGTCCTTGACTATAAAATTCATCTGATCAAAATATTTTAAGAGTTCTTTTTTTTTTCCTCAGGAAGCAGTGCAAAGTAAACAAATAATTTTTGTTTAATTATTTTTGCACATACCTAAAAGGAGGGAAAGTTATGAGAGGCTATCTTCACGTTTTCCCACTCCAATTCTCATCCCTTATTTCCATGGCAGGAAATTTCCATGTTAGTATTTTCCAAGGCATGTGCTAGACATCGACTGGCAATACATAAGGTGATTTTAAGGGGTACATGGCTTTTAATATTATTTTCATGTTAAGAATATAACTAGTATATCAAACTTTGATTTTTGCATATTTTGCATATTAGGAAAAAAATAAAGTTTAATTAAAACAAATCATAAATAAATATTTAATTGTATACAAATATGACATAATTTGTAAACATACTGATACTAAGTTTGCAGTATCAGAGGAAAAACTGTTCAAGGTAAAATAAAAGTCTATTTGGATAGACCAATGATATGTACTTCTTAGGTAATGATCTTTCACATTTTGACAGTACCTCTGGAGATAACAGTTTTAGCTTTAATAGAGATTAAAGTTTAAAAGACAAACAAAACTCAAGGAACTAGATGACTAATCACGTATAAGGATAGAGAAGTTTGTAAATATAGCTTTCCAGAGTTTATATAATGAGTGTGGCTTATTTCTTAAGAGTACCTTAAGCCTCCTTGGATTTTACCCCTGAAAGGACAACACTTTGCTTTGAAAGGACAAAAGAGCCTTTACTTAAAGAAGCTTCTGATGGTATCAGGTAACGCTGATAAAAGGGAGGGGAGTATTAACTTTTCTATTCTGGTTCTATCATCAGGATAAAGAATATTTGAAGAAAACACATTTACAGTATTATAAAATTCACTTATACACAGCCATCAACTTCACTATAATGAGCTCATTATATCGTATGTAAGAAGCATCATTTTATGTTGGGAAGAAAACATGAGGCATTAAGAAAGATAACTAGTGAGATGAGCTGGCCACTTTGGAAGTGACCCGAATGAAACCGGCGAAGCTCAAAGACTGATGACATAAAGGCATTTGTTTGTATACTTCCTGTGGTTCAGTCCATACTTAATTTCCTGTTAAAATCTTCAACGTTGCTCATGTTTGTTGATCTAGTATCCTCTCACTCCTCTAGCTAATTGTGAGTAAATTATGTTAGAGTAAAATGATTTAAAAATTATTTTTGACAGCCCAGTATTATTATCATCCAAATATACTGACAGTTTCCAAAGAACAAGAGCAGCAGCAAAAGTTATGGGGCCAAGTAAGTTTGGGAAATGTTGGGCTCCTGACTTGTTAAAGAACTAAATCCTCTTTAGATAGGGAAAATAATTTTTTGAAATAATGTTTTTTTGACACCATGTTAAGAAACTGTGGTCTGAGATCAAAATAAGTTTTGCTTGTAGCGTATTTAGGAACTGTTTTGATGCTCCCAACATTTTGCTACCCCTACCCCAATATAGATTTTGAAGCGCAAGCATTTACAAGTGCATGCTTCCACACTTGAACAGAAATATAAACTCTTGAAAGAGGGAGTCCTTTCAAAATTCCTGTATGACAATTGGCTGATAAGGTCACCTTAGTCATGCAGTAATGCAGCTGCTTTCTCAGAGGCTGTTTGCTAATCCATGCAAAGTCTGTATGTTCCAGAACAAGGCAAATTTGGTCAAGTTGTATCAGCAAGTGCTGACGAGCTCATGGCAGGGCATTGAAAGTTCCCTATTAATTTTAAAGAGAGTGCCACTATCTGGCCCCTCTTTGTAAAATTCACTAAGAAAAGATAAACTGTCAAATCATAACTTTATTGAATCAATGACTTTGGTTGAAATAGTAGAGGATTTCAAAAACATCAGTAGAAGAAACAGTGGGTCTCACAAACAATCTGGATTTCAGTTTTCCCTCTTTGAAACTGTGCTAAAACGTCTAGGTTGGAGTTTCTAGGAAAAAGAACACTTCATATAGTCTTAGTGTTATCTTTTTTTAAAAAAAGAAAAATTAATGGACTTCATTTTTAGGGAAGTTTTAGGTTTATGGTAAAATTGAGTGGAAAGTACAGAGTTCCCACATACTCCCCACCTTTCACCTTGCCTCCAGCTCCACCACCAGCACCATCCCTCATTAGTGGGAAATATTTGTTACAATTGATGAACCTACAGCGACACAGCATTATCATCTAAAATCTATAGTTTACATTAGAGTTCGCTCTTGATGCTGTACATTCCATGAGTTTGACAAATGTATCATAATATGTATCCATCATTATAGTACCATACAAAATACTTTTCCTTCCCTAAAAATCCCAGTGCTATATTTTAAAATACCTAGGAGATTAGTTCAGTAAGACATTTCAGATTATGGCTGTTGATATTGATAGGAAAAATAAGGAAAATTTTAATCTTTGCTGAACTGATTTGAATTGAAACATTTGGTTTCAATTACTCCAATTACTGGAATACTAATAGGGAGTGCTTTGCTTAAGCCTGATGTTTTTCGAACTTTTAAAATGTTGCTAAAATCTTGTTGTGGATATTAGAGTTGCGAGACAAGGGGTAATGATGAATGTAATATTCTACTTTAAAATAAAAATGTATTTATACTGGAAAAGTCAGTGACATGGAAAGATAGCTTGATCCATTGAAACAAAATGTTTTGATTCAGCAAACTTTAATTGCATCCCTACAGTGTATCACACATAAGGTACTTCAGATACAAAGATGAATGAATCTCTGTCTTAAGGGGTCCACTGTGTAGTAGGGCTGACAAATATTTGTGAAAGGTGCCATCAGAGAGGAATGTACAGAGGAAAGAACACAGAGGAGTAATTAGCTCTGGAAATATGGGAAGGGAAGTCAAGTACTGCTGTCTTTACTATAAAATCAACATGTATCTATTCTTTGCTTGTTTCTGCATTTATATTTAGTATCCCTTGGAAAGTTCAAATGGCTGCAATGGAGAAACTGGTCTCTAGCAAGAGACCAGTTTTATGTTGAAGAATCATGGAAAAATGGATCCCATATGTACTCACAAAGCTTTGCAAACTTTCACAAGGACACTGAATGACTTTGTTGAATTAGCATAACCACTCAGAGCTTCCTGTCTTCAAGGTTTATAGGTAAGAGTACTAAAAGTGTTTCAGCTAAATTTCATAGAGTTTATTTGAAAATTTGAAAAAGTTGCAACAAAAGTGAGTTTAGAAGGATTTTTCTCTATGCGTGTATAGAGGGTTGGTGAAAACTTTATATCATGTATGAATGAAAAGATTAAACATTTTAGACTTGCTTATGATTTTGTTATGAAGAAATATGATGGGTTTTAATAAGAGCAAATATCTGAAACACACTGAACTTCAATGATCTCAGTAAGTGCAACTGAGCAAGATAAGAATCTAGTTTCTTTTTCTCACTCTGCTCTAGTCTTTCAGTCAACACTGACTGCCTCCTTTCTATAATATGAGAATTTACAAGAAAATAGAATATGGGACCTTCAGTGAACTGAGCTTATGTGATTCAATAAGCCTCATTCACCCTAAATCTAATTTTACCAGTTAAGTTCTCGATAATAGGCCCATGTTCCAAGACATTCTTGAAAGCACTGAGGAAATCTTTGGATAATATTATCTCTGGTATATTTATTCCACATTGGATTTATTTTCATTTAATGTCACACTATCACTTATAATCCTTTCAACAAGAGAGAGTAGTTATGTCTGACTCTAGACCATGCTTTGCAAATAAAATTTCCTAAGTACGGAAGCAGGTGCCTTATTCCCAAACCCAAAATAAATGGAGAACTATGCTAAATGAATGCTAACACATTATTTGGAGTGGGGATAGAATGTTCTATTATATAACAATGACATAAATGCAAAAAAATAATGGAAGTGCTCAAATATCTGCATGTAGAGGATTTGTAATGGAAGGTGATAATAGTTTGGATCTATGTTCTCTCTAAATTTCATGTTGAACTGTAATTCCCAGTGTTTGAGATGGGGCCTGGTGGGAGGTGATTGGATCCTGGGGGAGAATCCCTCATAGCTTGGTGCTGTCTTCACAATGGTGAGTAAGTTCCCTCGAGATCTGATTGTTTAAAAGAGTGTGGCCCCTGTCCCCCACAATTATCTCTCTTGCTCCCATTCCTGCCATGTGAGACACCTGTTCCCCCTTCATCTTCTGCCATGATTGGAAACTTCCTGAGGCCTCCCCAGAAGCAGATGCTAGCTCTATGCTTCCTGTACAAGCTACAGAACCATGAGCCAATGAAACCACTTTTCTTTACATAAATTACTTAGTCTTAGGTATTTCTTTATAGCAATGCAAGAATGGCCTAGTACAGAAAATTGGTACTGAGGAGGGGGGAACTGCTATAAAGTTACTTGAAAATGTGGAAGCAGCTTTGGAACTGGGTAACAAGCAGAGGTTGGAAGAGTATGGAGAGCTCAGAAGAAGACAAGAAGATGATGGAAAGTTTGGAATTTATTACAGACTGGTTAAATGGTCATGATCAAAATGCTGATAGTGATATAGACAATAAAGTCCAGGCTGAGGAGATCTCACATGGCAATGAGGATCTTATTGGGAACTGGAGTGAAGGTCATGCATGTTACGCCTTAGCAAAGAGCCTGGTTGCAGTGTGCCCCTGCCCTAGGGACCTGTGGTAGTTTGAACTTCAGATTGATGATTTAGAGTATCTGGCAGAAGAAATTTCTAAGCAGCAAAGTGTTCAAGATGGGACCTGGCTGCTTCTAACAACCTACACTTATATGTAAAAGCAAAGAAATGACTTAAAGTTGGAAGTTCTATTTAAAAGGGAAGCAGAGAAAAAAAGGTTGGAAAATTTCCAGCCTAGCCATGTGACAGAGAATGAAAAAGCTTTTGGGGGAGAGGAATTCAAGCAGGCTGTGGAGCAACCACTTACTAGAGATACTTGGAAAAGGGAGCCAAGTGCTAATATCCCAGACAATGAGAGAAAGGCCTCAAAGGCATTTCGAGGCCTTCAGGGCAGTCCCTCCCATCACAGGCCTAGAGGCCTAGGAGAATGGTTTTGTGAGCTTGGCCCAGGGCTCCACTGCTAGGTACAGCCTCAGGACACTGCTATCTGCATCCTGGTAGCTCTGGCTCCAGTCTCAGCTCAAAGGGTCTCAGATACAGCTGGGACTGCTGCCTCAGAAGATGCAAGCTATAAAACTTGGCAGCTTCCATGTGTTGTTAAGCTTGTAGGTACACAGAGTGCAAGAGTGAATGAGGCTTGGCAGCCTCCACCTAGATTTCAGAGGATGTGCAAGAAAGCCTGAGTAGCCAGGCAGAAGCCTGCTTCAGGGGCAGAGTCCTCACAGAGAACCTCTACTAGGGCAATGTGGAGAGAAAATGTGGCTTTGGAGCCCCCACACAGAGTCCCCACTGGGGCACTGACTGGTGGAGCTGTGAGGAGGGGTCCACCATCCTCCAGATCCCAGAATGGTAGAGCCACTGGCAGCTTGTACCTTGTGCCTGGAAAAGCCACAGGCTCTCAGTTCCAACGTTTGTACGGTGCAGCTACTTGGACTGCACTGTACAAATCCACAGGGCATTGGGAGTCTACCCCTTGCTCCATTGTGCCTTCCGTGTCGGACATGGAGTCAAAGGAGATAATTTTGGAGCTTTAAGATTGAAAGACTGCCCTGCTGGATTCTAGACTTTCATGGAGCATGTAGCCCCCCTTTTTTTTTTGTCTGATTTTTCCCTTTTGGAATGAGAATTTTTAACTAATGCTTGTACCCCCATTGTGTCTTAGAAGTAAGTAACTTATTTTTTATTTTATAGGCTCATAGAGAGAAGGGACTTGCCTTGTCTCGGATGAGACTTTGGACTTTGAATTTCTGAGTTAATGCTGAAATGAGTTAAGACTTTGGGGGACTGTTGGGAAGGCATGATTGTATTTTGCAATGTGAGAAGAAACTGAGGTTTGAGGGGCAAGGGGCAGAATTGATATAGTTTGGATATGTGTCCCCTCTAAATCTCTTGTTGAATTGTAATCTCCAATGTTGGAGGTGGGACCTGGTAGGAGGTGATTGGCTCATGGGAGAGGATCTTCATGATGGTGAGTGAGTTCTCTCGAGATCTGGTTGTTTAAAAGAGTGCAGCACCTCCCTCCCCACAACTCTCTCTCTCTTGCCCTCCTCCTACCATGTGAGACACTTGCTCCCCCTTCACCTCCTGCCATGACTGGAAGCTTCCTGAGGCCTACCCAGAAGCAGATGCCAGTGCTATGCTTCCTGGATAGCCTGCAGAACCATGAGCCAATTAAGTTTCTTTTTTAAAAATTAAATTACTCAGTACCAGGTATTTCTTTATAGCAATGCAAGAATGGCCTAATACAGAGGCATATTTTAAATGTTAGAGAGCAACTTCAATAAATGACTGTTAACTTTCCAAGTTTCTAATAACAGTATTCCAGTGATTTCATTTGCTTTTGCTCTTACAAAACACTGAGGTGGCTAACAATGGAGACTTATTTGCTTTGCTTTTCCTCATTAATTATATAAATTTCTTAGAAAAATCTCTCAAGGTTTCCTGACATGTCTGTTCTTTCCAAAACCATGCCAGTTATTGCTCACAAATACATTAACTCCACTTTCTTCATGTCCTTTCTAATGCTTTGTTTTTATGTCCATTTACATATATGTGTATATATAAAGTATATACATTTATATAATATGTGTATATAATATATATACCTATACATTTTATTATTATTATTTTACTAAATATTGGTGTTAGACTTGCTGGACATTTGTTTCTAGTAATAATCTTCCTACTTGAGAAAGTAGCTTTAAGTCAACAGATAGTGGCCATGCTTAGCAGTATTCTACTATTATTGTGAGTACAAGTGGTCTGCAGTGTTCCACTGTTTTCTGTGCCTGTTCTGTATTTTTTATTAACCTTTATCTGCCATCTTATTTTTCTTCTATTTTAAAAAATAAATGAAAGGCTTCGAGTCTGTTGAATCCCAGTGACATGTTCATCTTGCTGCTTAGAAATCTCACATTTCAAAGGACTGTGAGTCAATTCTCACAGCGATACCTTTTCCTGCTGTGTGAGTTTGATCAAATCAGCTAACTTTTTTCAGTTTTCTTTGTGTAGAATTCAAAGGCGATCATCAGCAACTTGCAGCTATGGTAGTGGCATGGGAAGGTCTCCTTTTGAAATTCTACACTGATCAAAACTAGTCCCAGAGAAATTAAGATTTAGACAGAATTTGTCATAGCTAGGATGTTTTCCATTTTTCTTATGATGTTAGAGCTCTTTGCCTAGACTTCTTCCTAAAATTTAGTAAATTTGGCAATCCATCTATTCCAAATGTGGGGCCCCTCCTACCACTGTAACTCTGTATTCACTGGGCCAGTCTTCCAGATTGCTTCTTTCCCTATCAATATTTACTCGTCTTGGATTTCCTTTTTTATTTAGTTAGTTGATTTCTGTAAATTCCAACCCCAATTTAATTTTCCTGCTTTTTCTTAGATGCTCATAGCTGGATATCGATCCTCCCAACTGCAGATCTCATCCAGCTCCCTCCTGTTGCGGAGGCACATTGAGTTGTCTGTTGTTTTATATAGGATTTTCATAGTTGCAAGTGTCAGCAGCCCCTTATTGACTATTAAGTAGCTTAGGTAAATAGGAAGATAACTGGAATACCCTCGGGTACCTTAAGTAATAAAAGGAAAGGTTGAACAACTAACCCCTCAAAGATCAGCTAAGACCGAACTAGGGGTAGGGGACTTAGAATGCTTGTAAATTGTGAATTTGCTGTAGACCAGAGTCAGCTACAAATTGTGGAAACGTGACTATTAGCAACTTGTGAAGCTTGTATTTTGCACTTCTAAAGGCAGCAGAATCCTGAAGTGTAAACAATTTCTTCTTATCCATGTTTTTTCCTCCTATGTGTTTTGTCTTGCCTATTTTTTTATTGTGTTATGAAAACAGAAAACGAGGGCAATATATTTGGTAGGAACTCAAAGATAGAACAAACTCATAATCTTGTTTTATGTTTTGTTTCAGATGCAATGGAAGATCAGAAAGTATACATTTATGAACTGCCGTAAACTGAAGATCGGGTAACTTTTGTCTTCCCTTTGTAGTTAGTCACTGCAACGTTTTAAGTTCTACTTCATCTTAATTTGATGTTTTTTATTTGTGACTTTGTGGCTCATCCCCTTATTGATTCTCTTAAGACCAGGCTCTTAGTTGCAACAGGAAGATCTTAAAGTACCAAAAACAGTGTATAGAAATATTAAGAGGCCTGGTTTGTGTGGGAGTTTGTTCCGTTTTTCTAGCCTGGAGTTTCTTTTCTCACATTTTGCTTAGGCAAGGTTGAGGCATCTCTGTTGCCCCATGTGAAAGAGTGAGCAGTTCAGACAAAGTGTGGCGATTAGTAATGCTTGCACTAAATGAGGGCAGGAGGTTGATGTGTGCTCGAAAGCGGGGAAGTGAGGACAGAATGGGATAAGGTTGGGAAATGTCATGGTGGGGCTGAGAATGTCCAGGACAATCATTGAAACTGATCTGTCCCTCTCCTGACTTCATTCTTCACTGTAGAACAGCCGTTGGTTGAGTCTCAACAAGACTGAAACCACTTCAGAATAAAGTAGTTGTGTCAGGAATTATGTGACCCTCTTTAATCCTGGAAATCACATTCTTTAACCTTCTAGATGGTCACATTTCATAATTTATCTTTCATATTTTTAGATGAATCATTATATACCATTCATGGAAAATTAAAAGCTGCTGAGAAGACCTAAAAATTATCAGTCCATTAGGATTTTCCCCCTTTATACAGAATTTCCCCTGATTTGGGGCAGTTTCCAAGACAGTAGAATAATACCAAAGAAAATGTCACGATTTCACTTCTCTTTTATGAGAAAATTTGTGTATTTTACACAAAAGACCACTTTGGAAGTAATCATGAAACAGATTTAAAACATTGAGTCTTTCTTTCTCTTTGTCTCTCTCTCTGCCTTTTTCTCTCTCTCTTCTTTTGGCAGAAACCATACCCACACTCAAATCAAATATCAGTTGATCTAGAGTAGGAAGGCCTGGGAAGCTGTGGATAGCTCTAAAACCATTTGATTGCACAACTGCTATGAGATGAGGGTATGACAAAGGTGTTTGTAATCTCATAGAAAGTTGAATAAAAGTACCCATGATTACACCAAATTAAAGTCTATTTTAGCCATGCCTAATCCAATATGACACTTGATATTAACCAATGATTAAAACTATGCCCAGCACTATATAGTAAGGAGGACATTATCCAGGTTTTTTTCTTTCTCAGAAACACTGTTCAGCCTCCTCTTTCTACTTCTTTAATATGCCTTTTCTGCCAAAACCCTTGTATTTTTCTACCTGAACTATTTTTCTTCTTTTCCCTTCCTTCCTTCCCTCCCCTTCCTTCCCTCCCTCCCTTTCTTCCTTCTTTCCCTCCTTCCCTTCTTCCCTCCTTCCTTCCTTCTTTCCTCTTCCTCCCTCCCTCCTTCCTCTTTCTCCCTCCTTCCTTCCTTCCCCCTCCCCTCTCCTTCCCCCTCCCCTCTCCTTCCTTCCTTCCTTCCTTCCTTCCTTCCTTCCTTCCTTCCTTCCTTTCTTCCCTCCCTCCCTCCCTCCCTGCCTTCCTCCTCCCTTCCCCTCTCTTCCCTTCCCTTCCCTTCCTTCTCTTCCCTTCCTTCTGCCGCTCTCCCTCTCTCTCTTTCTTTCCTTTCCTAGACAATTTCTCTATGAAACCTTTACGTTTGTTAACAGTTTACCTTTGTGAAATTAGATGAAAAAATAGATCACCTCAGTGAGTAGTTAAACTCTTGGGGCTTCTGAGGACTGTCTCCCATGGTCAAGTACAATCTATAGTCTTCCAGTCATAATCTACAAACAAAGCAAAATTTTTCTGAACAAATGTTTCACATTATTTTAACAGATCAGAACAAGGAATGGCTTTGTTGAGACATATTTAAGGGAAATTGAAACTAAGGTTAGTTTTTATATGCTAGGAATTAGAGTTCAGTAGGAAAAAAAACTAAGGTGTTTTCAAAAATTTTTTAAAGTATATTTTTGAGCAGGGGTCATTTTTGGATATAAATTCAATACCCCAACAGGAGAGGCCTCTCCAAACTGGTTCCAGATGCTAATGTCATTGTCTATTAAGTAAATAGACTATGAAAAAATACTTATTTTTAAACATGTATTTTTGGAAGTCCTCTCAATTTTACCCAAAGTGAAAAATCAAAATTCTTCTAAAGGTCTGTGGGGCCTGACATGATTTAATTCTTGACTCCTCTGGCCTAAGCATCGTTTACTCTTCTCTGCCGTCATTCACCTCCAGTCTCACTGGCCCCCTGGCTGCTTCTCAACCTGTCGGCTCATTCTTGCCTTTGGGCTCTTGTACTGGCTATTCGTTTTGCCTGGAATATCCCCAGAAATCTACTTGGCCAGTTCCTTCACTTCCTTCAGGTTTTTGGTCAGATGTTATCTTATGAATGAGGCCTTCTGGAAACACTGTAATTAGAATTGCAATTGGCCCTCTCCTTATCCTGTTACCATCTGTCTTCATCTGCTCTCCCACTCATTCTACTTAATAACTTCCAACCCCCTATTTAATTCAATGTATTATGTTTATGTTAGTTTTCTGCCTCTTCCCCATTACAATGAAGAATCTATGAGGACAGGGATCTTTCTCTGTTTTGCTCAAATGTCTGGAATAGTACCTGGCCCATAGAAGGTACTAAAAAATCTTGTTGAATAAAGGGGTTAAAGGCTGGGGCTTATATTAATTTGTTCAACGATTTAACAAACATTTAGTAAATGCATATTGTCTGCTAGTCACTCTGCTAGATAAAAGAATCCAGAGGGGAGTCTTATTTTAGAGAGAGAAAAATGAATGGAAAACAACAACAACAACAACAAAAAACATGTACTATGTGCAATATAGGGTTGAACACAGGGCATTCTGGGAGGACATAAGGTGGTGCGTAACCCAGTACAGGCAGGGTCATAAAGGATTCATTAATTTTATTTACTCAACAATTAATACTTCCTATGTGCTAATTATGCTTCCAGGCACTTTAAAAGAGGGCAAGTCCGACCAGCTTGTGTTCTTTGCCCTTTGCCCTTTCCCCTACTTCCCTCTGTCTGAGCAGCCATCTTGCTATCATGTGGTTTCAAAAGGGCAAATGCCAGAAGCCAAGGCTAGCTGAACAGAAATATAGAAAGATCTGAGTTCCTGATGAAATCATGAAGTCACAGTTCCAGCTTGATTGGCTGATCTCCAGATTTCTTGTACGTGAGAAAAAAAAAAGATCAGACTTTTACCACCATGACTTGACTTACCACCTTTGAGAGGTATTGTTTGGTACCCAACAGTAAAAGGAAGGAAATCAGCGTATCTTAAATTATCTCCACTCGTCTCTGTCCAGTTTTAGTTAGTTGGAGCATCATTTCTGGATGATTGGAATATGAAGGGTTAGAGAAGGAATACGAGTTTTAGCCTTTTCGAAGGCTAAAACTCTCATGTTCCAGATAGAGATGAGGCAATGAAAAGCCTCCCCAGTTTTTTTTAGAATTGCTTCCTCCAGCAATTGTGCATGTAGGCTTTTTTCCACAAAGTCAGCAAGGGGCAGCCGAGTGGAGTGACAGAGATTTCATTCAGCTTTTTAAGGCAAGGCCTCTAGTCTCTTGTACAGCAAAAGCACAAAGTAGTTATCCTACATAGAAGGCTCTTTGTGTGTTCGGGACTATTTTATTGTATTTATTTTTAGAGACAGGATCTGGCCCTGTCACTCAGACTGGAGTGCAGTGGCATGATCACAGCTCACTATAGCCTTACACTCCTGGGCTCAAGGGATCCTCCTGCCTCAGTCTTCTGAGTAGCTAGGATTACAGGCACGTGCCACCATTCCTTGTTAATTTTTCTTTTTTTGTAGACTTGTGTAGATATGGTTTTGATTGTTGCCCAGGCTGATCTTGAACTCCTGGCCATAAGTGATCCTCCTGCTTCCTTCATCTCCCGAAGTTCTGGGACTACAGGCATGAGCAACCACACCAAGGTAGGACTAGTCTAGATTCTAGTACAACATCAACCCATGTACCCCACAAAGTCTCTGCTGATATCTATTTTCCCTTGTAGAGTTTCATCTGCATAGTCTAAAACCCCACTCTCTGCCTGTGCCTGAATGTGGCTAATGTTTCCAGAAAAGAAAATGTCAGTGATCTAAGCCCACCTATGAAGGGATCTTCCCTTTTTGAATTTTAATTCAGCTAATTTGCTTTGCTTCTCTAGCTGTCTGATGTCCTCAACAATATGACATTTTGGTAATTACTTTGTTTTAATTTTCCAGGTCCTACCACTTCCTCTTATATCCTTATCAGAGACAGTATTCTGAACTCATAGATTTAGTGAAAGTTTGGATATATTCTGGGATTCTAAACTGAAGTGATTTTCTCTTGAGCCCCTGGAAGAAGAATATGCAGGCAGCGCTCTGTTGTAGCTCTGACAGGCAATCGTGCCTTTACAATTATACTGTTATTTTGAAAAAAGCACTGCTTACTGGTTTCATATTACTTGCAGTGTTTTTTAAAAAATGTGGAAACAATACAGTCATGCTTAAATAGAACAAATTTAAAAAAGAAGGCAAGCAAAGATTATAGAAAAGTCAGCCCAAGTGTCATGTTGAGCTTACCTTTCCATCCACATGCTAAGGACCCAAGTCACAAGTGTCTGGCTGTTACAATTCACTTTTTTCTTATACGCCCCTATCAGATCCAGAGAAAATGGATCATATTGAGCAGTCTGACTAGGAAGATGATAGAACTTCATCTTTAGAGCAATCTTATGAGGTATGCACAATTACTCATATCTTAGATAAGGAAATGGAGGCTCAATGGGATAAAGAAACTTACTTAATATCATATAGGAAATACATGGTGGTTAATAGAGGACAGAGAATTTTCCTCACCCATGCTCAGGCTCTGTCTGCTTTTGTTTCTCTGAGCCGCAGTATAGCCCTGTCTTGAGAAACTGTCTTTCTTCCCTTTGCTAGTGGTCTAATCCATTGTGTCTGCTCCTAGCTCTGACTTCATCCTCCCAACTCTCTGAAGGCCTGGTTGTGCCTTCCCTCCTGCAAGGCCTTATTGGAGGAAAAAGTCTCCATTTCCCTTAATTCCACTTTCATTTTGTACCCTTTTCCCCTTTAAAGGAAAACAAAACAAGCAAGTAGAAAAAAAATCACCATTAACATTTCAAGAATAAAAGAAACCAAAATCTCCTATCTAAAGCATTTTTTTTTTCCATTTTTGTTGTGCGTGATAGGACATTTTATATTCCAGTAGTTAAGATTTATCTTTTAATCTATACAGTTTTAGGTTTTCATATCTTGTGGCTCTGCCTCTAATTTTCTTTTTGATTATGACAAATGGGACACATAGATACACGCATGCTCTATCCTCTCTTTTGGAGTTTTGTCACCTCAAGTCATTCAAAACAGAAAGATGGATATCTCTAATAGGAACTATATTGATTAGAGTGCTATGATATCCTGGGTTTGTAATGTAATAAAAAATGAGCCTTGATTCACTCTATAAAATAGGGAAAATATTACCTGACCTTTTTTTCCCTCAGTGATAAAATTAGGAGAAATGGTATCTGTGTGGAATTCAACTTTTAAGAGGAACATTTTATGAAAATAGCCTAAGTTGCTAGAATGTGCTATTTATGCATATGCTTATTAAATATATATTTATCAAATATTCAGCTTCTTTTAAAAAATAAAACCAAAACTTTCCAGAGTTAGATATACTAGTCCTTGTACATTAGTTCCGTTCTTCCTCCAACTGTGCACAAACTCTTCATACTGCTCTATATTGAAGACGATAAAGAGAAATGCTGCCCTGTGGGTTGACCAGAAGCCAACTCAGAGAAAGAGATTTGTGTGCAGTAAGTTTCTTGGGCATGCATTTTGGGTTCAATACCTGTGGGGGACGAAGGTCAGCGAAATAGGGCAGAGAGAGAGATTGGGCTGAGCTGCAGTCACAACGAAGGCCTCAGTCACTCCTGTGGTCATCATCATACCTAGGCCTGCCCTTCAGACTTTATCCACCTTGAATCAAGGGGACTGCACCTTTAAATCATGCGCTGACTGGTTATGGGATGCAAGCTGCCCCAACAAAGGTGCTGGGACCTTAGGAGAGGTAGGTCCCTTCAGCTGTGCTTAGTTAAGAGGTGTTGGTTGGCAACACTTTCAGCAACCGGAGAATGAATGCTGCAGTCCTGAAGCGGGGGAATCTGGGTGGCACAGCAGAGCAATCACTACGATTAAGACATTAATCAACAGTGCAGATTACATTCTTCATTATGTTTATATTTATATCGATTAGATGAATCATGAAATTGTCTTTTTTTTTTTTTTTTTTTTTTTTGAGGTGGAGTCTCGCTCTGTCACCCAGGCTGGAGTGCAATGCCATGATCTCGGCTCACTGCAACCTCCGCCTCCTGGGTTCAAGCGATTCTCCTGTCTCAGCCTCCTGAGTAGGTGGGATTACAGGCACGCTATCAAGCCTGGCTGATATTCTTTTGTATTTTTAGTAGAGACGGGGTTTCACCATGTTGATTAGGCTGGTCTCAAACTCCTGATATTGTGATCCGCCTGCCTTGGCCTCCCAAAGTGCTGGGATTACAGGCGTGAGCCACCGTGCCCAGCCGGAATTGCCAGTTTTATAGTAAAAATTTGTTGAATATTGGCAATTTATATGGTACACAATCTAATTATGTAATTTATTTTCAGGAGTTTGTGTGAAAGCATACAGCAATAGAAAAATAATTAGTGGGTATAGAGTGTAGGAGCAGATAGAATAGTTGGTTTTACCAGTTTCTATTGATGCTACTATAGAGCAGTCCATATTTCCAAAAATAAATTTTATCTTTTTAAAGAAGAAGCTTTGAGTTTTCTTGATTTTATATTTCCTACTTTATTGATTTCTGCTCTGATTTTTATTTCATTTTTTCTGCTAACTTTAGGTTTTATTTGCTTTTCTTTTTCTGCTTTCTTGAGGTGAAAGTTGAGATAATTGAATTAAGACATTTCTTATTTTCTAGCACAGATGTTTAGTGCTATGAATTCCCTTTTAAGTACTACTTAAGCAGCATCCCATAAATTTTGATATGTTGTGTTTTCATTTTTACTCAGTTCAAAATACACCTTAACTTCTTTTTGATTTCTTCGACCCATAGATTATTTAGTAATGTGTTATTTAGTTTCCAAATACTTGGAGTTTTTTCAAAGATCTTTTTGTTTCTGAGTTTTAATTTAATCCTATTATGCTTTGAGAACATACTGTGTATGGCTTGGATCTTAATACGTTTAAAATGTATTGAGACACTTTATGGCCCAAAATATGTTCTATTTTCATAAATGATCTATGTGCACTTGGAAGGAGTGTGCAGGCCTATCTTGTCTAATTGCACTTCACTTTATTCCACTTCATAGACAGTGTCGTTTTTACAAACTGAAGGTTTGTGGCAACCCTGCATTAAGCAAGTGTATCTGCACCTTTTTCAAACTGCATGTGTTTACTTCATGTCTCTGTGTCCTGTTTCAGTAATGCTCAAAATATTTTAACATTTTCATTATTATTATATCTGTTATGGTGATCTGTGACCAGTGATGTTTGATTTTACCATCATCATTGTTTTGTAATGCTACTAACCTCACCCACATCAGATAGTGAACTTAATTGATAAATGCTATTTGTGTTCTGGCTGCTGTACTGTTGGCCATTCCCCATCTCTCTCTCTCTCTCTCTCTCTCTCTCCAGGTCTTCCTATTCCTGATACAAAACAGTGTTAAAATTAGGCCAGTTAATAACCTCAAAATGGTCTCTAAATATTCAACTGAAAGGAAGAGTCACATGAGTCTCACCTTAAATTAAAAGCTAGAAACGACTGGGCTTAGTGAGGAAGGAATCATAAGATGCAGCAATTCAGTCATATTTTCAGGCTCCAATTCTATTTCTAGTTCTCTTGCTATTTGCACCACATCCGCAGTGACTCAACTTCTTCCAAATGCCTGTTATTACTGATCTTTTGACCTCCTCTCATGAATCACAAATGTTCTCAATGGCATCTGGAATGGTGAATCCTTTCCACAAGGTTTTCAATTTACTTTGCTCAGATCCACCAGAGGAATCACTGTCTGAGATCCAGAGGAATCACTTTCAGCTGAGATAAGCTGAAAGCTAGGCCTCTTGCACCAGTGAGTTAAGTTATAAATGCAAAGAAAAAGTTCTTGAAGGAAATTAAAAGTGCTACTCCAGTAAACACACAAATGATAAGAACGCAAACCAGCCTCATTGCTGATGTGGAGAAAGTTTTGGTGGCCTGGAGAGAAGATCAAAGCAGCCACATTTCTTTAAACCAAAGCCTAATCAAGATCAAGGCCCTAACTCTTCAAATCTATGAAGGCCGAGAGGTGCAGCTAAAGAGGAAAAGTTGGAACCTAGCAGAGGTTGGTTCATGATGTTTAAGGAAAGAAGCCATTTCTATAACAGAAAAGTGCAAGGTGAAGCAGCAAGTGCTAGTGTAAAACCTTCAGCAAGCTATCTAGAGGATCTAGTGAAGATCATCTAGGAGAATGGCTACACTAAATAATAGGTATTCAGTGTAGACAGAACAGCCTCATATTGGAAGAAGGTGCCATCTAGGACTTTCCTACCTCAAGAGGGTAAGTCAATGCCTGGCTTCAAAGCTTCAAAGGACAGGCTGACTCTTTTGTCAGGGACTAATGCAGATGGTGACTAAGTTAAAGCCAATGCTCATTTACCATTTTGAAAACCCTAGGGCTCTTAAGAATTATACTAAATGTACTCTGACTGTGCTCTAGAAATGGAACAACAAAGCCTGGATGACAGTTCATCTGTTTACAGCTTGGCTTACTGAATAATTTAAGCCAACCATTGAGACCTAGTGCTCAGAAAAAAGATTGTTATCAAAATATTACTGCTCCTTCACGACTTACCTAGTCAACCAAGAGCTCTAGTGGAGATGAACAAAGAGATTAATGTTGTTTACATGCCTGCTAACACAACATTTAGTCTATACCCCATGGATCAAGGAGTAATTCCAACTTTCAAGTCTTATTATTTAAGAAATATATTTCACAGGACTATAGCTGCCAGAGATAGTGATTCCTCTGGTGGATCTGGACAAAGTAAATTGAAAACCTTGTGGGAAGGTTTCACCATTCTAGATGCCATTGAGAACATTTGTGATTCATAAGAGGAGGTTAAAATATCAGTAATAACAGGATTTTGGAAGAAGTTGAGTCACTGCAGAACTGGTGGAAATTCCAAGAGAACTAGAATTAGAATTGGAGCCTGAAGATGTGACTGAATTGCTCCATCTCATGATAAAACTTGAATGAACAAGGAGTTGCTTCTTATGGATGAGATAGAATCTACTCCTAGTGAAGATGTTGTGAACGCTGCTGAAATAACAACAAAGGATTTATAATATAACATAAGCTTAGTTGATAAAGCAGGAGCAGGATTTGAGATAACTGATTTTACTTGCAAAAGAAGTTCTACAGTGATAAAATGCTATCAAACAGCATCATGTGCTACAAGGAAATCTTTCATGAAAGGAAGAGTCAATCTGCAGCAAACTTCACTTTTGTCTTATTTTAAGAAATTGCTGCAGCCACCTCAACCTTTAGTAACCACCACTCTGATCAGCCAGCAGTCATCAACATCAAGGCAGGACACTCCACCAGCAAAAAGATGATGACTCATCATTTGAAGGCTCAAATGATTGCTAGCATTTTTTAGCAATAAAGTCTTTAAATCAGAGTATGTACATTGCTTTTTATATATAATGCCATCACACAGTTAATAGAGTCCAATACAGTATAAACTTAACTTTTGCAATGCACTGGAAAACAACAAATTTCGTGAGACTCTTTTTATTGGGAAACAATCTTTATTGTGATATTCTGGTACTGAACCTGCAATATCTCCGTGGCATGCATGTATAGCTACTGTTGTTACATGGAATGTTCTATAAATGACAACTCCAGTTAGTTGATAATGTTAAGTCTTGTATGTTTTACTAATTAATTATTTAATTACTCATCCAATTACTTAGAGAAGATATTGAAATTTCCAACTATAATTGTAAATTTGTATCTTACAGTTTTATCAGTTTTTGCCTCCTTTATCTTGAAGCTCTCTTATTTGTTGCATATACATTTTAATTTTAGTCCCTTTGGATGAAATTATCTCTATCATTATGAAATGACCTTCTTCATCCCTGTAATATTCTCTGCTCTGAAATCTGCTTTGCCTGACATTGATATAGCCAGAGCTATTTTCTTTAGATTGGTATTAACATGATATTTTTTCCTGTATCATCTTATTTTTACCTATTGTATGTATTTATGTTTAAAATGTGTTTCTTGCAGGCCTTATGTAGTTAGACCTAGCTTTTTAGTACAATCCGATGAGTTCTGCTTTTTATCTGGGGTGCTTAGATCATTTATATTTAATTTAGTTATTAATATGGTTGTAGTGAAATCTACTATCTTGCTATTTGTTTTCTATTTGTCTCATCTATCTTTTGTTCTCTTTTTCTGGCTTATTTTGGATTAATTCTGCCTTTTTTATGATTTCAATATCACTTCTTTTGTTGGCTTCTTAGCTGTAATTCTTTTTTTAAAAAAAATAGTGTTGACTTTAGGGTTTATGGTTAATGTCTTTAACATATGAGAGTCTACCTTCAAGTGATGTTATGTCACTTTATGGTCTTATACTTTGAATCAAATTTACAAATTTTTTTACCAATTATTTCTTCAATATTCTTCTTGTTGCTTCCCCCTTTCTCTCCTTTAGAGACTTCAATCACATATATATTTGGTTGCTTAAAGTTACTCTACAGATCACTGCTAGTTGGTTTTTTAAAAATTTTTCTTTCTTCCCTCCCTCCCTCCCTCCTTCGCTTCCTCCCTCATTTCTCTCTTTCTTTCTTTCTTTCTTTCTTTCTTTCTTTCTTTCTTTCTTTCTCTCTCTCTCTCTCTCTCTCTTTCCTTTCTTTCTTTCTTTCGAGTGATTTTTTCCCTCTGTGTTCCATTTGGGTGGTTTCTTTTGCTATGTCTTCAAGTTCTGTAACATTTTCTTCTGCAGTGTTCAATATGACATTTATCTTATCCAGTGCATTTTTTATTTTAGACATTGCAGTTTTCATCTTTAGAAGTTTGATTGTGTCTTTTTATACCTTCCATTACTTTACTTAACATGCTCAATCTGTTTTTCTAAATTCTTGAGCATATGAGATGTAGTTATGATAACTGTTTTAATATTCTTATCTACTAATTACGTTATCTGTATTATTTCTTCAGAGGTTTCAGTTGATTGATTATGCTCTTCATTACAGGTTGTATGTCCTAGGCTTCTTCGCATGCCTGACAATTTTTGATTGAATGGCAGAAATTGTGTATTTTACCTTTTCAAATACTAGGTACTTTGCATTCCTATAAATATTCTTGTCCTTATTTCTGAGATAAGATTCAGTTACTAGAAAATATTTTTATTTTTTCAAATCAAGTTTTGTGAAGTGGAATCAATGCAATATTTTGTCAAAGGTTAATTTTCCTTAAGCTTTGACAAAGGCAAAGCCTCACTAAGTACTAAGAAGTACTCTCCCTAATACTTTATAAATTTTAGGTTTTTCATTCTGGCTTTTGGGACTAATCCCATCCCTGTGTGATGTCTAAGCATTGTTCCTTCTGATTCTTTCTAGTCATTTTTTCTTTGGCCCCTAGTAGTTTTATTACAAATAAATGCTAATCAGTATTCAACTGAATGCTGAAGTGGAACCCTCTACAAACTCTACAGTCATTTATCTCTGCGCATGTTCTTTTCTCATACTTTTTCTTGTGGATTCTATCTGCTTTAGTCTCCTTGAACTCCCAGCTTTGCGTCTTCAACTTACAGAGACTGCTGGACTCTCCCTGGGTTTCTTTACCCAACGCAGTAGGCTAGACACTTTCTCCAGGCAGTAAATTGTGTAATCATAGGCTCACTTTGGTTGTTTCCTAACTCACAGGGATCACTTTTCTTTATTATCTAAAATCTTGTGAGTCCTGGAAAGTAAGTCTTTGAAAAGAGAAATCTTCTGCTTGGTGACAGGCTTACATTCAGTGACGATAATTTTTGTGTCATTTTTATGTTGATATAATTATTTCCTAGCCATAAGTTTTTCCTGCATTGATATTACATGTTGACATCTCATTCATATCAAAATTCATTCTTCATATTTGTGTTTATTTGACTATAAATTGACTTGTAGAGCACTAGTATGCTGACCTTATTGCATTTATTCATGAATATAATATAATGATTGCATAGATTATCAAATAGTTTTGATTTGTAGGTTTAAAGTTACAGTATTAGACTTTGTCTTTATAGTGATGGCATTTGAGGCTGAAAAGAAGTAATCGAAATAAACAGATTGGCTCATAGCTGGTCAACCATCTAGACTAGCGTCAACTAATGCGTCACTGTCAGAGCAAGAGACAGCTCTTGGGAGCATGACTTCCAACCACTTGTCCTAACCTCTAGACCACACTTTCCATCATTCAAAACCCTAAAAATGATTAAGGAAGTACTACTTGCTTTGTTAGCATACTTATGTCAAATAATAACTTTCAAGTTTGCTTGTGTCACAGACAGATCTAGAAATTCATTAATATTATTAACATATACCAACCAGTTTCTCCTTCTTATCATGGTTGGAAATAACACATTATATTTTGCAGTGGTTTGACCAATTAAAAAGAAAAGAATCTTATTGTAGTACAGGTGTCTGAAAAGAAAAATCACTTTCAAGAGACTGATTTAATATAGTGACCCTTCGAGGGGTGATCTAGGAGGAATAAACTGTGTGAAATAAAGTGATCTAGAACAGGCTGATTATCGGGAGACTTCATGCTACGCTCATGCAGGCACAACTCTCTGTGTCAGTTTTTCATTTGTCATACCTGCCAGTGATTAAAATCACCCTGGGAAGCACTCATGGCCAGTGTTTTCCTTCAGACTTGCTGTAGAAGCTTTTTTTTTTTTTTTTTTTTTTTTTTTTTGAGACAGAGTCTCACTTTGTTGCCCAGGTTGGAGTGCAGTGGCACAATCTTGGCTCACTGCAACCTCCACCTCCCAGGTTCAAGGGATTCTCCTGCCTCAGCCTCCTGAGTAGCTGGGACTACAAGAGTGCACCACCACGCCCAGCTATTTTTTTTTTTTTTTTTTTTTTTTTTTGTATTTTTAGTAGAGACGGGGTTTCACCATATTGGTCAGGATGGTCTCGATCTCCTGATCTTGTGATCCGCCTGCCTCAACCTCCCAAAGTGCTGGGATTACAGGCCTGAGCCACCACGCCCGGTCCTGGTGTAGAAGCATTTTTACACTACTGATAAAGGTGATGATCATAACTAATAATAAATATGATAAGATAACAAATACAAAACCATCTTAGATGTTTTAGATTACTTGGTCTAATCTTTACCATAATTCTTTGAGACAAATTTCACTATCCCCATTTAACAAATTTGACAACTGAGTTTAAAAGAGATAAACTTTTCTAACTAAAAGTGTCAAAACTTGCAATAGAACTTAAGTCCGACTTCAAATTCATGCTTGTTTCATTGTTTTAAGCTGCTTCTCAAAGTTGCTGCTTTATATGACTAAAGCTATCATTACTTCAGGGTGCCATTTCTTCTAAGTGTATTGAGCATGTTGCACCTAGAAGACCTCCTTTCCACACAGAGAGAAACTTTCTCATTCAAATCAAGTTATTCCCCTGTTTAGGTAGTCATGAGAGTTACCCTTGTGGCTTCTTTTTTGCATTTGTGTCTTTCCCAAGTTGAAATCTGATTTGGAACTTCTCTCACCTGTATGGAGTCCATAGCTCATAATCAAAGCTCTTTCCTGGTAAATTATCTTCCCGGGCCATACATTTTTTGTTTGTTTGTTTGTTTTGTTTCATTATTTCTCCCTCCATCAACTTAATGAATTGCTTTCTTTCCCTAGGCAGTTCTTCTCACAGAAATTTTTGTCAGTGTATGAAGAATGTAGCTTTTAACAGCATATTAAGACCTTTATCTCATTTTCAAGTATGATTCGGAAGGTAGCCTTTTCAGTTTGAAATCAGAATGACAATGTATCATCCTATGAGATTTTTGGGACTTGGCTTGTGAGTTGAATGCCTCATTGAATATCCCTGTTCAAAAATCACTCTATTGTTAGGATTTCAAAGTTATCTATTACACGATTATTTCAAGTGTATTTTGTAAATTTTGGTGTGGAGAATTGGGTAATAGTTTACAGAATTATGTAAGGGTTTTTCAAGTTAAAATGTTTCAAGATCACTTAGTAGGACAACATTTTGTGCCAAAGGGAAAAACATGAAAAGAAACTTTGAAGGCAATAAGCTGGGTGAGAAGTTATGAGACTGACTTTAATAATATAATTCCAAGGCAGTTTATAAGAACCCTACATACCATGGGGATTTCCATTAGAAAAATACTAAAATTTACTTCTGTGAAATCTAGGGGCTTTCTGATGTTCAACTGTCACATATGTGGACTGAAAAATTAAATCTTGTTTCATAAGCATCCTGTGTCAGTTTCTTTGCAGTGCAGGAAATTGGTTCAGAAAAGATAAGAAAGATATACAAAATAGCTATGCAGGATGCCCTGCATACCAGTTCATACCAATGTGGCCATTTCCAGGAATCAATGGTTGATTATTTTTCACGTGATATACTTAAAACACAGTGATGGGAGGATATCCACATTCAGTCAAGTTCTCAAGCATGTTTGCCAACACGGTCATATGTTCTTGTATTTATTATTAATGCTGACAGGTGGGCCCAGGCAACTGGCCATATAGTCATGAGATAGGTATTATTAATTTAGAATGAAATGTCTAGCCTCAGAGATTTTTAAGAACTTCAGTTCACAAATCTAATGAAAGATACATGTATTAAGAATTCACTGTATGCTATCTTTTCTGTGTATTCATCAATCCTCACAATGACCATAGGAGGAAGGAACTGCTTAATTAACTCCATTTGACAGATGAGGCAATTATAGGTTTGAGAGGTTAAGTAATTTGCCTGAGTTTACACAATTAACAAGTTTTAGGGCTAGGATCAGTATCAGAATTTATATAAAATCATCAACAAATTGATGGCTAGGGATAGCAATAATTTCCACAACTAGAATTCTTTTTTTTTCACTTTATTTTATTTATTTATTTATTTATTTATTTATTTATTTATTTTTACCCATAAGAGTAAAACCATAGAAACATCTGCCCCTACCATATATGCTTGAGTAAAAGTGATAGAAAATGTTTTATTTTATTATTTATTTATTTATTTTGAGACGGAGCCTTGCTCTGTTGCCCGGGCTGGAGTGCAATGGCACGATCTCGACTCACTGCAACCTCGGCCTCCTGGGTTCAAGAGATTCTCCTGCCTCAGCTTCCCAACTAGCTGGGATTACTGGCGCCTGCGACTGCACCTGGCTAATTTTTGTATTTTTAGTAAAGACGGAGTTTCACAGTGCTGGCTAGACTGGTCTCAAACTCCCGACCTCAGGCAATCCGCCCACCTTGCCCTCCCAAAGTGCTGGAATTACAGGCGTGAGCCACTGTGCCCGGCCTAGAAAATGTTTTAGTAACTTGGCACAGCAACTAATGTGTGGAAGAGCCTCTTATCAGTTAAAAGGGTGCCCTCAAGAATGATCACTTGTTACTAAAAGTATTAACCGTAAATAATATAAAACCTCTGTTGGGCATTTCCCTTAACTATTTGAAACATCTACACTACGTGCATGCCAAAGCACTGGTTTTGAGTCAATGAAAAATACCCTGCTGGAGAAGTGGTGGTGAGTTTTTCTGGAGTACTACCCCTCTGGCCTTCCTGTCCTGTAAACTGAGATAAATTCCCCTGCAGTGAACTTCAGAGCTGTGCTTATGAGCACACGTGCATAGTAACCAACTGCTTTGTCCTCAGAGGTCAATTCTTCCCTTGAACTTCCTCAAGTGACATCTGATATGGGGGAAGTCTTCCAGTTTCTCAAGTTCTCTTTAAGAGCGGTGGTGACTTAGAGTGCCCTTTCTCTTTGTGAAAGAAATGGCTCTAAAACTTTGAAAAATGCTGGCAGGAAAGCTAGTAACCACAGTTAGTCATAAACTGCATTGATATAGACAGATCCTTGCTCTTTTACTTCCATTGGAGCCTTCTCTACTCAGAGTAGAAGCCTTAGCTCAATGCTCAAACAGCCTCAAGTCAAGGAGCACACAGTTCTTGAAAAATGACACTGTGGCTGCAGACACAAGGCTGCATCCTAAGTGTATGATTAATGTTTGGGTTTCTGTCTTTTTACTGGGAGGAAATACTACTGCAAACCTTAATCTTGAAAATTCAGACTGAAAAATTCCAACATAAGTCATAGTTACAATTATTAATTAAATGAAAATTGATGTGTAAATCCCCTGCATCTCTCTGGATAACCTTTTTCTGGTGCTCTTCACTACACTGTCTCCAGTGAACTTCCTGGGTAGTTGACTAATTAAAACCTGCATTCCCTATGTATGTTAATCAGTTGCTGTGATGGTTAAAGAGATACTTTAGGACACAGTTATCACTTCTCAGCTGTATTAGCCCGTTATAATGCTGTATTAGCCCGTTATAATTGTCTAAACAATTGCTAGTGTTTTGACCTTTGCAGCTCATCTGAAAACAGATTTGGCCAGGTATGTTGGCTCATGCCTGTAATCCTCAAACTTTGGGAGGCAGAGGTGAGAGGATCGTTTGAGGCTATGAGTTTGAGATCAGCATAAGCAACGTAGTGAGATTCCTGTCTCTACAAATAATAATAATAATAACTTTAAAAAAAAACTATAAAATTTTTAAAAGTGGATTTACTTGACTGCTTATTATTAAAGTGAGCTCAAATTGAGAATTTAAGTGGAAGCTAAATTAGCATATGAATGATAAGTACTGATTAAAGGCTACTGGAGGAAGAATAAAGAATCGGGAGAAAGTGCAATTGGTTAAAGCTCTGTAGGCAAATCTCAGTTATGAAAATGGCACTGGCCTGGGTGTCCATGCTTACAGCTCAAGAAAAAGAACACGCCCTACTCTCAGAGGGCTCTCTGCCTGTCCTCACAGCAGCTTTCTGTTGGCTTAAAAGAGGCTCACAATTTCTAAGTAACTGTAAGTAGGGCAGCAACAGAAGCGGGTTAGAGGTTTTTTGTTTTTTGGTTTTTTTTTTTTTTTTTTTGCATATTTCTTTCTTTCTTTTTTCTTTTTAGTTAAAACCTTTAGTTACTAAGAAGCAACTATGAAGACTTCTGAGGAATAATGTGGCGAAGACAAAATTTTATGTAAAGACCAGTTCAAGTGAAAGGAGGAATCTGTTATTTTAACTTCTCTAGTAAATTCTTGAGGGTTGGAATGTAACTTTCATCATCTATTCAATTTAGGGAATTTGATTAGTACATTATGCACACTATTGAAAGCAATGCAGAGTTATTATTGTTTTTGCTATTTACCCAGTAGAGAAAGTGCTGCAGGCTAATTGCACAATTATGTTTAAGACACAGCCGAATAAAATCAGTGCTATTAGACCAGTACAGAAAAGGGATATAACATTGAAAAGATGCAGAACTCACAATGGAGGTGTCAGGTTCAATTCCCAGAGGCTACCTTGCTTCCAGTATTCACTGACACACAATGGTCTGGTCGGTCTTTCATTATAGACGGAATTAAATGAGAGTAGTATTAGTACATTCTTTCATCTACTATTGTAGTTTAAATAAAAATGCTTTCAGTTAGCATGTAAAAAACTGTCCTTTGGAAAGCCTGAAGTAGTATACCTGTAATCTGTAGGAGGAAATGAAATTCAAGTTCAATTAGGGGGTGACTTTTTAAAACTTTCTATTTTGATATAATTTTAGACTTATGGAAACCTTGAAAAGGCAGTACAGAGCTTTTGTATAACTTTCACTCACTCCCCTTAATTTTGACATCTTCTATAATGATTTTTGTAATTAGTAAAACTAGGAAATTAGAATTAGTTAATACTATTAACTAAACTACAGACTTTAGTCAAACTCCTCAGTTTTTCTACTAGGGTTATTTTCTGGCTTACCCTTCAGATTGGCAAAATACTGAAAATATCTGATAGAACAAATGTTGATAAGGGTGTCCAGTTGGAATGTTCATACAATGGTGCCAACACTGAGGCAAATAATGTAGTAATATTGAGAACTACACTGTTCAATAGGATAGATATTGAGCACTGGAAATGTGTTGAACTATGAGCTGGGCATGGTGGCTCACGCCTGTAATCTCAGCATTTTGGGAGGCTGAGGCGGGTGAATTGCCTGAGGTCAAGGGTTCGAGACCAGCCTGGCCAACATAGTGAGACCTTGTCTCTACTAAAAATACAAAACATTAGCTGGGCATGGTGGCAGGCGTCTGTAATCCCAGCTACTACTACTAGGGAGGCTGAGGCAGGAGAATCACTTGAACCCAGGAGGCGGAGGTTACAGTGAGCCAAGATCTTGCCATTGCACTCCAGCCTGGGCAACAAGAACAAAACTCTGTCTCAACAAACAACAACAACAACAAACAAACAAATGTGTTGAACTAAGCTGGACTGTAAGTATAAAATACACATTAATTTTCAAATAATACAAAAATGTAAGCTATCACATTGATAATTTTTATTTTCCTTATATTTTGAATATATTGTATTAAATAAAATTTATTAAACATGTATAATATATTTTTTTAACACGGGAACTAGAGAATTTAAAATTATATTTGGAGATGACATTATATTTCTATTAGACAGCACTGGCCTTGAATGTAGAAAGAATATTTACCCTGAGACTCAGATATATTATGTTAGATGCACCCTGGAGAAATTCTCATCCTTTTGCATGAGGAAACATATGCAAGACTTTCATTTTATTCATTTTTCTAATAATAAGAAATTAGAAACAACTGACATGTTTATCAATAGGGGAATGCATTATAATCCATTTATAGAATAAAAGAAGTGTAGTAAAAACTAGTATAAATTTGATGATCAACTCAGGTAATACTGCAAACAAAATGATTAAGAAAGCCAAACTGCACAAGTTAAGAAAACATTACATCATTTTAATGTGAATCTTAACAATTAAAAATATCATTAATTATTATGGATATAGACATAAAGGATTAATATAAAAACATGAATGGGAGTCGAAGTTGATTGCGTTTTTGGCCCTAATTTTTTACCCCCTACTGTATTCATGCCCTTTGACTTGTAAGTTATATGCCCTCTTATTACATGTGGACTGCACCTTTCCCCCTCTTGACTTTGGATTTGGCCATGTGACTTGCTTTGGCCAAAAGCATGAGATGGAAGTGGTAGTGTGACAGTTTTGAGCCTAGGCCTCAAGAGACTGGTATTTCTCCTTGCTTTTTTGTGACTCTGCATTGTTGGGAGAAAAGAACATACCTAGGCCAGTCCTAAGGGAAGATACATGGAACAGAGTGAAATGACCCCAGTCAAGCCAAAACTTAACTGGCTGTCTTCCAACTAGCCCTCATATGCATGAATGGGTTCTGCTGAGATCTGCAGATCTTTCATTCAGATCCATGAAAAGAAAAGATTGTAGTTTTAAACCACTGAGTTTTGGGTAGTTTGTTATGCAGCGTTTTTCATAGCAATAGCTGATAGCTGAGATGCATAACAACTATGGTATAATATTTCTGTCTGGAATGGAGGAAAGTAGATGTTGTCTATCCAAATATTTTTTCCTTTAAAATTGTCTTATATAAATATGAAAATAATTAACATTTATTGAATTTGGATAATAAATATATGATTTTGTTATAATTCAAGTTTTTTATGTTTGAAAATGCAATTTTTAAAAGATAGAATATTTTGAAAAGTAAAACTAGCGTTCTAATTGCCCACTTTTATATTTATTTCATTTGTGATTTCATGCCAATATTAATTTTCCAGTTTTTTTGGTTCATGTTCATTACTGGCTTGCTTAAAGTAACTGTGGTTCATGCTTTATGTTTATGTGCAATCATCTCTTCTAGTTTAGCTTATGTCCCATAGTTTTTTTTTTTAATAAAATACTCTTATTAATGATTGCATAAATAAAATGGAATGGATTTAGTGAACTTTTAATTTGTATTTCCAGTTTCTGTCATGATCTTATCTACTACAGTGTGAATCACATGGCAGTAAACAGACTTCTAATTTCAACACATGGTTAAATCTGAAAAGTGATGAGTGATAACTTGACTCTCTTTTTCCTATATTTTTTCAGAAGTAATGAGACATACACAGCTAGAGATAGCTCAATTCTCTGCTTGTGGATAAGAGGAGCATTTGAAGCTTTTTGTCCCAGCTAGTGTCTTTTTGCACCAGCCATTTGTGCTGTGCTCATGGCGGTACTGTGATATGTGAGATAAAAAGAGCTGAACAAACTTATGTTGGTGGAGTCAGGGTGAAACGCGGGAAATGAAAAGTCAATTGCACACGAAGCATTGCCAGGAAATAGAAATTGAGTACTCCTGCCAAAGAATGTGTAGAAGGCAGTCTGAATATTCGTGCAAAAATGTTTCCTTTTTAATTTATCATATGCTGTTATTATATATCTATTCATTTATTTTTTTTTTAATTTAGCAACAAAACCCTTTCCACAGCAATAAGCTAAAAAAGTTTACGTTTCATTAAAAATAAAGTACATATTTCTGTTCCTCAAGGAAACTGATGATAGACATGAATTTGCACAGAACATTTCTCAATATTTTCCATCCACTATGGGGTCTGTTGTACTGTCACTGACCACATGAAAAAGACAAGACACAAATGTACCAAAGAAGTACCAGCATCTACTTCAAAAGTGAGTCATTTTATGAAGACTGCAGAGATTAGGTGCATCAGTATTTCATGCATTAATGAAAGTCTCTGTGATATTAGTTAAATGGAGCCTGGAAACCATAAACTACTAAGACCCATTAGAAGCCACCTTAACATGTTGAAACCATGTTTCATACTTACTGGTGGGTGGTTTCAAGTTCCCCTAATACATGCAGTTACCCGGTATTCTGAGTCCTCAGGCAATCCTCACACACAGGTCCTTCCTCAGCCTGCATCTGCTCCTTTCTGCCTTGGATACCATCTCAGCTCATGATTTTGATGCAAACCTCAGATATGATTTTCAACAGGGATTGCATCCAGAAAGGCGTTCAGCTTATCCCATCTTCTGTGCCCTCTTATTTTTAACTATCATACAATATTTTTGTGCATCTGTGCTTTCTTCAGATCACCTTTACTTTAAAAAGAGGAAGTGATAAGAGTGAAGTTGTTAGTATTAATCAGTGAAATATTCTTTAAAAGTGGGGATAATCCCATCAGTTATTTTAGCTAAATTTCTTGGAATAGAAAATTTCCTCAGTAATAGAGAAACTGACTTGATATCTAACAGAAATGAAGGGAATCTTTATGTCCAGAAACAATTTGCACCATTGGAACTACACTTTCAGTTCCAAAACCCTACCTTCCTTCTTCTATTATAAACTTGTAAAGTATTAAGTTTTGTAATACTATTGTTCCAAATAATTACCATTATAATCTCAATATTGTAGCCAAAAATATTAACATCCCACAAAGACTTCACGTATTTTGATACAAATTCTGTTTTTTAACGTTTGTGCTATTTCTATGAGGTTACAAGTGGAAAACAATTACTATTGTATTTTAAAGGTGGAAACACTTTCCGGGTTTCTCTAGGAGTGGATGCAGTGGAGATTAAATGAGACTGCTCATTCCCAGTCTATAGCTCCCGATTTCAGGTGGTTTGCATTTTTCATTCCCAGTCTGTAGCTCCTAATTCCAAGTTGTTTGCATTTCCTCATTAGAAATGATGAGGAATGATGAGAAAAATGGTAATAAGGTTACTGTTGCTGGAAATTTTCAAGTTGTCCATGGAGGTACTTTCTTTTTAGGAAAGAACATACAGTGTATCACAGTTCTTGCATGAACCCCTTTAGAGGAAAAAAAAGAGTTCAAAGGGGATGTCCAGAGTCGATCGCTCTGGGACTACAGTGAATTGATACTTAGTCAACAGGGGAATTTCTCAAGCTTTCTTAAAGCTTAACCCACAACCGCATCTGTCAGCAGTTTCTTCCAAGTGAGAAACATTTACAAGTATATTACACTTAAAATGTGAAGAATCGTCGACTCCCTCTTAAACAACTGTTTTTATCCCTTCAAGAGAACCGAATCTAAATAATGGGACTCTGCATGTTTGGCAAATTACTCATTTCCTGAAAATGCAAAACCTAAGTAACATGAAATGAGGAGAGCAACACGCTGTGCAGTATGAGTGTGTTTCAAAGGATTCAAGATCCTATGAAATATTTCTGTTTAATCTAAGGCCAAAAAGAGTAGATCTCTTATAAAGTCTTTCTCTACTCCAGGCAATTTCCCTTTTAAAGCATCATTTGGAATTTCTTTTTTTTTCACCAATTGACAAAAGCAATTCTTTTCTTTTTCTTTTTCTTTTCTTTTTTTTTTTTGGAGACAAAGTCTTGCTCTGTCACCCAGGCTGGAGTGCAATGACGCGATTTCAGCTCACTGCACCCTCTGCCTCCCGGGTTCAAGCGATTCTCCTGCCTCGGCCTCCCAAGCTGGGATTACAGGCACTTGCCATCATGCCTGGCTAAGTTTTGCATTTTTATAGAGATGGGGTTCCACCATGTTGGCCAGGCTGGTCTTGAACACCTAACCTCAGATGATCCACCCACCTCTGCCTTCCAAAGTGATGGGATTACAGGCGTGAGCCACTGCACCCAGCCAAACAACGATTCTATTAGTGTTAGTTTATTTTGTAGTTTATAGTTCCTACGCTAAATTGTAGTTTGTGCAGATGAATTTTGGAGACATGTTGTTCATTAGTGTTTACTTTGAAACTATATGTGGACTAGAAAGTTCTAATATTTATGGGATTGGTTCATAATACTGAGTAGTATTTTAAGTATTTAGTCTGTCAGACTAGGTAAAATCACAGGTTAAATATTATGGAGAGAGAACACTATCTCTCCACTAAAAGATATATAGAAAATGTGGTTTCATAATAAATCATTATGATATTTAATGATCTCTATTACTTAAAATGAACCAATGTTAATTTTTTATAGAAATAATAAATTATTCTTATAATCTAATTGGCTGTCAGTCGACCTAACAAAAGTTGAAGAAAAAGAACAAAAAGAATAAGTCTCTCTTGTCGAAGATAAATAAAGCCAGACATTACAGTAGTGAAAATATATTTTATTCAGAAACTAGTGGTAACAGGAGAAAGAACTGATTCCAGTGCTTTAGGAGGCTGAGGCAGGAGAATTGCTTGAGGCCAGGAGTTTGAGCCTAACCTGGGCAACAGAGCAAGATCCTGTCTCTAAAAATGTTAAAAATAAAAAAAATTTAAAAAAAAAAGAAGAAAGAGCTGAACGCCATTCTGATTTGTGCAGAAGTGACTGAGTGTTTTAAAGGGAAAGTAAGGGAGTAGGGACAGGGAGCGAGTGAAGTCGTAGGAGCTGCATGTATATCTCAAAGGGAAAAAGACAGGATTCACAATTATAATCCCTTTTTAATAAGTGCACTAAGAAAGAGACGTCAGTGGCCTATCATCAGGTATTAGCCAGAACAAACAGGAAATGCTTTTGACACCCATGAGCTTTTTAAGGCAGAAATTCATGAGATGGTTGGGTCATACCAGGGGTGTGAACTTAGGCTGCTTAGAAACCATACTAGCTACTGTGGCCCAGGTCTCTTAGTGCAGGGATCGAAATTAAGTTGTTATGTGCTGAGACTTCTTTTGCTCTCTCTTTCTCTCCTCTCCTTCCCTTTGTTCCCTCTTATTTTGTCAGGATGCACTAATGGAAACAGAAATTACCACTGTAGGTGTTTTAAGCAAGAAGGATTTTAAAAATACAGGACATGATGTACTTAAACAATTATTGAAATGTTAAAGGAGAGGATAGTAGGCTGGGTGTTCAGGACTGACCCCAGATTGACTCCACTAGGAAGCTACCGCCTCTGAGGTCTTCACTAAAGCTGTAAGTTTAGGAACAATTCCTGGAGCTGCTATGCAGGTGTTAGAATGCTGGAATTAAGAAGCGGGACACTGCTATCATTGCAACTGCCTTCCAACACTAATAACATCCCAAAGTGGATTCCCATAGCTACAAGCTAGGCATTGACTCTTGACACTGAAGAAGCTGTGGAATAGATGCCGACAGTTTACTGTAGAAACACCTCATGTTTCCACAAGTTTGCATGCGAACAGAAATAAGAAGATAGCGTTGACCTTGCTGCTTGCTTCCAAATCTAATAAACAGACACTAACTTGCATCCAGAATACTAGCTACTCAAGTATCTTCGTGTCTTTCCATTTTCCTCCCCTCCTTTTTTCCTCTTCATCTTTTAAATGTATGAATACATTCTTGTTCCATGAAAAGTGCTAAACATTGCTGAGCTTTAAAAATTATGTATGAAATAGGTGAACTCCATGCTTTTATGTAGTTCACAGTCTACACAGGGCAAAAAAAAAAAAAAAAAAAAAGGAGGATTTATTTATTGTTCTAGGAGTTAAGTGCTATACTAAGATTGTGCATGTAGGGTTTTGGAAGCATAAAAGAGTTTAGATGGAATCAGAGAAGTTGTCATAAACATGGCCCTTATATTGTCTATGAAAAGATGAATATGAGGTTGTCCAATAAGGAGTGTGTTGGGAGCATCCTCTTAGATAGAGGACACAGTCTATTTAGAAATATAGGTTTAAGAAAGTTTGGTGAGCTATGACTGGGTGCAGTGGCTCAGTCCTGTAATCCCAGTGCCTTGGGAGGCTAAGACAGGAGGATCACATGAAGCCAGGAGTTCAAGACTAACCTGCTCAATGTAGCAAGACCCTACTTCTAAAACAATTTTTTAAAAATTAGTTTGGCATGGTGGCATGTGCCTATAATCCTAGCTACTTGGGAAGCTGAGATGGGAGGATTGCTTGGGCCCAGGAGTTCAAGGTTACAGTGAACTATGCCGCTGCACTGCAGTAGGCTGGACCAATAGAGTGAGACCCTATCACAAAAAAAATAAATAAATAAATAAAAATAAAGAATAAAAAAAAAGTTTGGTGAGCTAAAGGAATAGCAAAATGTTCAATACAGTTCTATTATAAGGATAAGTAGCTCCAATTCTAGAAAATAGTGAAATATAAGAACTTACCTCTAAGTACAAGGCCATGACCCCTGAAAGAACAATAATAGCTAAATAAATTGCTACTTTGTTTTTCTCCAACATTGCTTTATAGTTGCTATAGGAATTAGATCTAGGCCAATGAGAGTCAATATCTGCTTTCTTAATAAACATTTTCCCTCTAAGCTTATAACTCTATTTATTTATTAAGCTTAAAATAACACAGAATGTCTTCATTATTATGGAAATAAATATTTCATTTTCTGATTCATTTAACAAATATCAAGTGCCAGTTTTGTTGTGGGAATAGTGCTTAGTACAGAAGAAACGCTGATGACTGTGTCTGTGACAAGGAACCTTTAGCGAGGAAACAGACGTGCAGACAACATCAATATAAATCAGATAACTGGTTTGAAGAAATAACGTACAGAATGCTACAGGAACTCAGAAAACAGCTTTCCTATGTCACCTAGAGACAGCAGGGGCCTCATGGAGGAAGCAGCATTTAAGCTGAGAAGCAAAGGCTGAATAGGAATATTCTAGATAGTTTAATATGTGAGACTGGAAGGATATTCTAGGAAAAGGAAATAGCATTTCACATATCAACTGTTCTCAGTGAGGAGAACATGGGAACGAGATGAGACAGGAACATAGGACCAGTTGGCCACTGACCTCAAAGGGATTTGCAGGTATGAGATCTGTGTGGTAGAAACTACAAGTACTGCAAGAAGTTGGAGAAGAGAGGTTTCCTGAGGTACAGAGATGCCAACTTTGTGCAGAGAGTAGAATTTGACTAGGACTTGTCCTTGGAAAGACTGAAGGGAACATTGCTCCAGGTTTGGTGAGCAATGTGGACCACTGTCCAGACAGGTTGCGTCAGTGTGCTCCCCGTGTTGGAAAGTGAAATGTATAAACCTGTCTTTAGCAGAGGCACATTTTTGAGATGGTAAAATTAAAGATGGACATGTTACTGGGACATGTTATCCAAAGCTAAAAATTCTGGGGAGCACTTAAGGCAGTAAGACAGAAAAGTGTAGCAGAAAATGCTGTAGCTGGGAGTCAGTGGATTCAAGAACTGGTGGAGGTTATCATTGGTTCTGTGATGTTGGAAATATCACCCAGTCCTCAAGTTTCTGGAGCTATAATGTATACAATGAGGATTGTTAAACTTCATAATCTGTAAGGCCACTCCATTTCTAAGATGCCACATGTGTTTAATAAACAGGGACCTGTTGAAATTTTTAGTGGGTTTTGTTGTGGTGCTGTTGTTATTTGGCCTTAAGAAGGCAGTATTAAGTTTAGGGAACTGAGATTTGGATCCAAGGATTTTGAGTTTAAGTTTTGTCTCTGCCTCTTGCTAGCTTCATGACGTTGATCAAGAAAGTCATTTAGTCTTCTCGAGACAATTTTCTTATCTGTGAAGCTGGGATGATGTTTGCTTTGCCTAAAACATAGATTTTTGAGGATCAAATGTGATGACTATATAAAATATTGTGTATTCTATAAGGTGCTACAGGAAATATTTTAAAAGACGTAAAGTGGTAGACTATTATGGTAATCTTATGTGAGGAGATATAATTTGGAGATAAGTAGTACTTATGAGAAGAGAGAGCTACAAACATATAAGACATTTTGAATGAAATATAGATAGAAAATAGATAGTGACTTATCCCACACTCTCGTTGACGAAAATGAGAGATGGAGAGAGTGAAGATGGCAACAGTGACTAAGGAGTGTCGATCACGTTTATTTAAAATCTCCGTGCTGGACACTGTAGAAAATCTATTTTAATGTGAATGGATAGTGTAATAAAGTAAGTTTTTGTGATCTGGTTCAAAAGTAAGCCAAAATGAAAATTTTACTTGCAAATTTCAAGAAGTAAATGGAAAGAGAACCAGGCCTTAGAAAAATATTTGCATTTCTGTATTGCCCAGTAATATTTTTATATAACACATTTTAGGTAATAAAAGTTTGATAATTTATTTGTCTATTCTGGAAAGGAAAAAAGATAAGCTATAAAGCAGTATAATTTTATCAAATCATTTTTCGATACCTTATAAGTGAAGTCAGAAAACTAGAAGTGAAAAGGGAATGCTTCTAGAAACTGTAGTGAGGTCTGCATCAAATCCAAAGACATGTTTGTGCTCCAGGTTTCCTACAATTGCTACCATAAAGGGAGCATTTCAGACCCAGTGCTCTGTAATGTGGTTTCTTTCCTCTGGAATTCCTCCAATCCTTCATGAATAGCTGGAAGAATGCAGACCTCTGGAGGCTGTATTTTACAGGTTGCTATGGAACTGTCTAAATATTATGAACAGTGCAGTAGTATATGACATACGACAGCCCACTGCCATGAAATTAGGGCAGCTAGAAATCATTTCCATACCCTTGAAATGTAAGTTTCTAGTTTAAAAGAATGGCATGAATGTTTTTCCTAAATAAATTATCCTTTATCACGCTAAGTTAGATCCTGGGTGGAGATAAGAAGTCTGGGACTTCAAAAGAACTTTAGTTCAGAGAGAGGCCTGTAGACCCTAACAAGCAAATACACAAGCAGGCCAGGGGAGGCCTACTGAGGGGAAGGAGGAATATAAAACTTGATAGTTTTCAGGATATAAATTGTAATGTTGATGTTACAAAAAGAACTGCTTTAAAATCTCACTCCAAAAGTGTGCTTGGAGGTAAACAAGCTAACGTAACTTCGGGATCAGTCAAGTCACCTAGAGCAAAAACAGGGCTTCCTCTTTCAACACCTTTTTTTTTTTTTTTTTTTTTTTTTTGTGCTGTGAGACCCCCAAACTCTCAGCTACTCAGGGTTTGATGCTTGACTTTTTCTCAGATTCCAATAATTGTTTATGAAACCTGATTCAAATTTTAAGTCAGAAGTTACCCACCATAAAACACACCTCCCCCTCCTCCCTGGTTCTACTTAAGTTTCATTTAAATAAGAAATACAGCTCTCTGGGTACATTTTTTTGAATAACAGTTCTGTGAATGCTATTTGCTTCTGCAGGTTATGCCAAAGCCAGTTTCCTCTCTGAATGAATGTTTCTAATGTGCGAATTCAAAATACAACAAGCCTACGTCATAAGCTGCACTAAGTGAACAGGAACTAAGTGCAGCTGGGCTTTGTGGCTTTTCTTGTTTTCTTTCCTTTTTTCTCCTCTTTTTCAGACAGTTGCTATTGAATAGTTGTTTCTTTTTAATGAAAGAGGGTAAAACATTTCTCACAAATCCTTTTCCCTGCACCAAGAAATTCAAATTAAACAACTGAAAATGTAAAAGAAACAAATAAGTTTTACTTTGCAAGATGTGGGGGAACCCATCTGTCTGAGTATCTGGTTCAGTTTCATTAGGAGTGGCAAGTATTCACTTCATGTTTCCTCTCTATTTTCTTATCTTCCCTGCCTGGGAAGAGAGGAAAATCGCCTTCCCATTTTTCTTTTTCGGTTTCTTATTAAAATAGCATACAATATCTTTTAAAAATACATTTTTGTTTATGTAAGGTGTTTTAGATATGCCACCTCCTGAATATCCCTATGCAGAAAAAAAGTATAGACTCCTACTAACAGTGGAAAACCATCCCTATTTCTCCACATCCTCTCCAGCACCTGTTGTTTCCTGACTTTTTAGAGATCGCCATTCTAACTGGTGTGAGATGGTATCTCTTTGTGGTTTTGATTTGCATTTCTCTAATGACCAGTGATGATGAGCATTTTTTTCATATGTCTATTGGCTGCATAAATGTCTTCTTTTGAGAAGTGTCTGTTCATATCCTTTACCCACTTTTTGATGGTGTTGTTTCTTTTTTCTTGTAAATTTATTTAAATTATTTGTAGATTCTGGATATTAGCCCTTTGTCAGATGGATAGATTACAAAAATTTTCTCCCAATCTGTAGGCTGCCTGTTCACTCTGCTGATAGTTTCTTTTGGTATGCAGAAGCTCTTTAGTTTAATTAGATCCCATTTGTCAATTTTGGCTTTTGTTGCCATTAATTTTGGTGTTTTAGACATGAAGTCTTTGCCCATGCCTATGTCCTGAATGGTATTGCCCAGGTTTTGTTCTAAGATTTTTATAGTACTAGGTCTTACATTTAAATCTTTGATCTATCTTCAGTTGATTTTTGTATAAGGTGTAAGGCATGGGTTCAGTTTCAGTTTTCTGCATATGGCTAGCAGTTTTCCCAACACCATTTATTAAATAGGGAATCCTTTCCCCATTGCTTGTTTTTGTAAGGTTTGTCAAAGATCAGATGGTTGTAGATGTGTTATTTCTGAGGGCTTTCTTCTGTTCCATTGGTCTATATATCTGTTTTGGTAAAGTACCATGCTGTTTTGGTTACTGTAGCTTTGTAGTATAGTTTGAAGTCAGGTAGTGTGATGCCTCCAGCTTTGTTCTTTTTGCTTAGGGTTGTCTTGGCTATGCAGGCTCTTTTTGGGAAGGATCTAGAACTAGAAATACCATTTGACCCAGCAATTGTATTACTGGATATATACTCAAATGATTATAAATCATTCTACCATAAAGACACATGTACATGTATATTTATTGTGGAACTATTCACAATAACAAAGACTTGAAACAAATCCAAATGTCCATCAGTAATAGACCGGATAAAGAAAATGTGGCACATATGCACCATGGAATACTACGCAACCATAAAAAAGGATGAGTTCATGTCCTTTGCAGGGACATGGATGAAGCTGAAAACCATCATTCTCAGCAAACTTGTGATAACAAGAACAGAAAACCAAACACCATCTGTTCTCACTCATAAGTGGGAGTTGAACAATGAGAACACATGGACATAGGGAGGGGGACATCACACACTGGGGCCTGTCAGGGGGTAGGGGACTAACGGAGGGATAACATTAGGAGAAATACCTAATGTAGGTGATGGGTTGATGGGTGCAGCAAACCACCATGGCACGTGTATACCTTTGTAAGAAAACTGCACGTTCTGCACATGTACCCCAGAACTTAAAGTATAATAATAAAAATAAATAAATAAATTGAGGTGGGCAAAGTGAACAAAAAAAAAGAAAAAAAAATGTAGAATAAGTAGGGGAAGTTTAAAAATATCTGTTAAATGTCTCAGGTTTTATATCATCAAACCTTCCAATTTTCCTTTCTTTTTGAGGCTCTTGATGTACAGTAGAAGAAAGTCAGCAAGAAAAGATTAAAGTTCAACTACAATCAAGAGTAAACATAATAAACTCATAAAGCAAATCAAATTCTGTGACTTCCTTGGTATTATCTTTATATATTTTTTAAATAAGTGGCTCATTCATCTAGTCTCTAAAGTAAGTTTTGCTATTGAGTTTCTCTTAATATATTCCACATAAGAAATGCTTTATATGCATGAAGCCTGTGCGACTGAGTTTTTCTTCAAGCATCAAGCAAGAGATGGGAGTGTAATGGACCAATATGAAGAAATGCTTGGTTTTATTTATGTTCCAGTCAGAAGTTTCCAACCATTGCTTTTCCCCTATGACACGGAAATCTACACAATCAACATATAACTTTAAAAAATGCCTGACATGAGAGATAATTGTATTAAAAGATACTAGTATCAGAAGTGTGCACAAAGGTAAAAGCTGTTATCTGTAAACAGATTAAAAACCAACAGAGTTCTCCAGTACCCATCTGTACTCTTTCTGCCTGTGGCCCTGCTTAATGAGACACAGACTCTACTGAATGGACAAAAATCACCTGATACTTGCTATTGTTGAATTTCTGAAGAAGGAAATTGATTAGTCAACTGTGTCATCTATGAGTAGCATGAATATGACACAGAAGTAACTGATATTTTCTATGCTACATGAAATGATAGTGTACGTGGTTTCATTTAACAATTTTGGGGAGATATGATGTCTTACATGATCTCTTTGGCAAAACTCTGTTGTCTTCCTTTTGTTGAAGACTTCAAATGGTTGCTCGAGATGGTTGAATAATAAAATATGAAAATGAATTTAGTTCTCTCTTACAGTCTGTAAAGTAATAGATTCTTTATGAGTGGTTCTCAACTAGGGCACCCCTAGGGGATATGTCACAACTTCAGAAGACATTTTTTATTTTCGTGACTCGGGGTGGTGAAGTGGGGAAGTGCTATTGGCATCTAGTGGTTAGAGATCAGGGATAATGGTAAACATGCCACAGTGCACTGGATGGCCTCCCACAACAAAAACTCATACAGCCTCAATGTCAATAGCACTGGGGTTGAAAAACTCTGTTTTATATGAATAATCAGAAAAAATAAATTATCTCATATGTATATGATATAATTCTAAAATGTTTTACTTCTCTTAAGATTAGAAAACTAAATGCTTTCTTCATTTTTTTTAAAAGAAGCTTGTTAAAAAACGAAAAAAAAAATAGTCATGTTATACCTGGTTTGAGACTATAGGACATAATTGTGTATGTAAAGACATGAAAAGGAGACATAATTATTCTTCTGTTTGTGTGTGAGGATCAATTTACCTTTCTCCACCCATTCATAAACCCCCAAAGAGACGTCATCTTCAAACTCAATAATAAGTTGAAAGCAAATTACAGGAAAAAAAGTTCTAGTTCACATTTAAGTTGTAAGCACTGTGTACATTATTATAACTCATATTATGCTGAGTTATTAAATAGTAACATGTCTGGGTTTTCCTCTTCTTGTTGGAATATGAGAGTGGGGTGAGGTATATAATGTCATTGCATGGTTAGGTATCACTGCACTTCTAATTATAATAAGCAATGGAAATCTGTATTTGTTTTGGATTTTAATCATGAAAACTCTCTTCCCACCAATTTCTCTCATTGTGACAGAGGGCAGATAAAAGAGGACCTGGCAGAAGACTGGAAAGAATAAAGAAGCAGTTCACTCAGCTTTGAGAAATAGACTGGACTATATTACTTGGCCTTAGCCAATGGGCCATATTGAAAGAAACATAGTTTCAAAGAAAACAGCTGACAAATATCTTGGTCCCTAACTGGAACTAGTATATAAGTGTACATGCACCTGTTACCAAACTGAGGGTAAAAATGGCATCATACATCAGTAAACTAAATTACAGTCACCCTGACCCTGTATCAGGCTAAAATTTTCCAAGGATGTAATTACTGAATAGCAATCCTCTCCTTGCAAAACATTTCCAAATTTATTTCTGGGCTCTTCAGAGGGATGCCTCACATGCATTCACCACGGGGCCTCTCATTCCCTCCTCTTTCCTATACTGCCCCCGCTGGATGGTGTTTACTGCCTCACGTGCCTGGAAGGCACCTCTCCTGGGCCTCTTGGTTGACCGGGATCTTGCTAAGGAAGCACCCTCTGCCAGATTCTCTCAGAGTTACCACTAACACATACTCTGGCATTGTGGATCGGGTTCTGAACAGAGCCAGGAAAGACATTCTTCTCTTTAATTTCTTTTAGATAGTCAGGCCCTTACACAGCATCGTTTGTACCGAGAGATTCCTAATGTCTTTGCAAAGGTAGCCCCTCTGTTTCATGTTTTAGCAGCTCCTAAAACTAACAAAAAACACCCCCAACTCTTTGACCAGGTGCAGGCAGAAGTCCAGACACATTGCTAGTCCTTCTCACCGCTGGATAACTGTTCTTTTTCCCTACTGACAAAAATAATATGCAGCCTTAGCTCAACCTACTAGTTTACATTCCTAAACCAGAATGTTCATTATTATCCAGAACATTTATCTGCATTTAGATTAATGATGATATCATAGATTTAATAGATGGATATTTTCTTTACATTTATGTAAAAGAAAGGCCAGTCTGGAGATTGCAAAAAATCAATAGTCTGTTCCAGAATCAAATGGAAAACTCTACTGCTGGTAGAGAAATCTAATTGTGATATTTACAAACAGATTTCTTCAACTTCTTCTTAGTCACATTTTAAACACCTTGGTGTTCAGTTACAGCCAAGGCATACTGTGAAATAATAGAGAAAAAAAGGACTTTTTAATAAAATAGGAATGGAGTAAGATGTAAAAATGTCAGTACAGGTGTCATTAGCCAAGAGCAATGGGGTATACAAAGAATTTTGATTAGAGTAGAACTTCTGAAGAATCTAGATGTGTTGCGAACTCTACCTTTTGCTGCACTGAAGAAAAAAGACTTTCCTGATTACTTTTAAATTTGTATGTTCAGCCTGAACACTCCCTTGAACACTGGACTCATGTGTCCAACTGCCAACTCCCTGTCTCCACTTGAGTGTCCAAGCGTCTCAAACTCCTGTGTTGAGAACTGAACTCCTGACCCTCCTCCTCCACCATTGCCCTTTTGGACTCTCTCCCACACTTTCTTGGTTTTTTTTTTTTTTTTTTTTTTTTTGAGACGGAGTCTCGCTCTGTTGCCCAGGCTGGAGTGCAGTGGCCGGATCTCAGCTCACTGCAAGCTCCGCCTCCCGGGTTTACGCCATTCTCCTGCCTCAGCCTCCCGAGTAGCTGGGACTACAGGCGCCCGCCACCTCGCCCGGCTAGTTTTTTGTATTTTTTTTAGTAGAGACGGGGTTTCACCATGTTAGCCAGGATGGTCTCGATCTCCTGACCTTGTGATCCGCCCGTCTCGGCCTCCCAAAGTGCTGGGATTACAGGCTTGAGCCACCGCGCCCGGCTCTCCCACACTTTCTTATCTAAGTCCATGGAAACACCAGTTTTTCAAGTCCTCAGGTCAAAAACTTTGGAGTCATTCTTTATTCCTCTTGAAATTTCTCTTCTCCCGTAATAAAACCCATCACCGATCTTGTGAGTTCCAGAGTCTGTAACTTCTCACCATTTGAGCCAAGCCACCACCATCATCTTTCATCTGGATTATTGCAGTAGTTTTCCAAGTGGTCTCCTGCTTCCACTTTGGGCTCCTAAACTAACTTCAACACAGATCCTATACTTTAAATTGCTCAAATCTTTCCAATTATGTCTCATTTATCTCAGAGTGAAAGTCAGATTTCTTATAAGAGTTTAGAAGACCCTTCAAAATATGTTCTCCTACTATCTTACCTGTTTGACCTGACCTTATCTCCTACCAAAGCCTGCTTTTTTGGTGTGTGACCTGTGCAGCCACTCAGGGCCCTGTGCTGAGAAAGTTTGGGTTTATGCATGATTTAAGGTTCTGCTTTAGTTGCCTTGAAATTCTTAAGAAATTTTAACAAAGGCCAAACCGAATCCAGCAGCACATCAAAAAGCTTATCCACCACAATCAAGTTGGCTTCATCCCTGGGATGCAAGGCTGGTTCAACATACACAAATCAATAAATGTAATCCATCACATAAACAGAACCAATGACAAAAACCACGATTTTCTCCATCGATGCAGAAAAGGCTTTCGACAAAATTCAACAGCCCTTCATGCTAAAAACTCTCAATAAACTAGGTATTGATGGAATGTATCTCAACATAATAAGAGCTATTTATGACAAACCCACAGCCAATATCATGCTGAATGGGCAAAAACTGGAAGCATTCCCTTAGAAAACTGGCACAAGACAAGGACGCCTTCTCTCACCACTCCTATTCAACATAGTATTGGAAGTTCTGGACAGGGCACTCAGGCAAGAGAAAGAATACAGGGTATTCAATTAGGAAAAAAGGAAGTCAAATTGTCCCTGTTTGCAGATGACATGATTGTATATTTAGAAAACCCCATCGTCTCAGCCCCAAATCTCCTTTAGCTGATAAGCAACTTCAGCAAAGTCTCAGGATAAAAAATCAATAGGCCAAAATCACAAGCATTCCTATACACCAATAACAGACAAACAGAGAGCCAAATAATGAGTGAACTCCCATTCACAATTGCTTCAAAAAGAATAAAGTACCTAATCCAACTTACAAGGGATGTGAAGGACCTCTTTAAGAAGAACTACAAACCACTGCTCAATGAAATAAAAGAGGACACAAACAAATGGAAGAACATTCATGCTCATGGATAGGAAGAATCAATATTGTGAAAATGACCTTACTGCCCAAAGTAACTTATAGATTCAATGCTATCTCCATCAAGCTACCACTGACTTTCTTCACAGAATTGGAAAAAACTACTTTAAATTTCATATGGAACCAAAAAAGAGCCCGCATAGCCAAGACAATCCTAAGCAAAAAGGACAAAGCTGGAGGCATCATGCTACCTGACTTCAAACTATACTACAAGGCTACAGTAACCAAAACAGCATGGTACTGGTACCAAAACAGAGATATAGACCAATGGAACAGAACAGTGGCCTCAAAAATAACACCACACATCTGTAACCATCTGATCTTTGACAAACCTGACAAAAACAACAAATGGGGAAAAGATTCCCTATTTAATAAACGGTGCTGGGAAAACTGGCTAGCCATATGCAGAAAACTGAAACTAGATTTCTTCCCTACACCATATACAAAAGTTAACTCAAGATGGATTAAAGACTTAAATGTAAGACCTAAAGCCACAAAAACCATAGAAGAAAACCTAGGCAATACCATTCAGGACATAAGCGTGGGCAAAGACTTCATGTCTAAAACACCAAAATCAATGGTAACAAATGCCAAAGTTGACAAATGAGATCTAATTAAACTAAAGAGCTTCTGCACAGCAAAAGGAACTATCAGCAGAGTGAACAGGCAACCTACAGATTGGGAGAAAATTTTTGCAATCTATCCCTTTGACAAAGAGCTAATATCCAGAGTCTACAAAAACTTAAACGAATTTACAAGAACAAAATAAACAACCCCATCAATAAATGGGTGAAGGATATGAACAGATACTTCTCAAAAGAAGACATTTATGCAGCCAACAGACACATGAAAAAAATGCTCAACGTCACTGGTCATTAGAGAAATGCAAATCAAAACCACAATGTGATAGCTTTTCATGCCAGTTAGAATAGCGATCATTAAAAAGTCAGGAAACAACAGGTGCTGGAGAGAATGTGGAGAAATAGGAACGTTTTACGCTGTCAGTGGGAGTGTAAATTAGTTCAACCATTGTGGAAGACAGTGTGGCTATTCCTCAAGGATCTAGAACTGGAAATACCATTTTACCTGGCAATCCCATTACTGGGTATATACCCAAAGGATTATAAATTATTCTATTATAAAGACACATGCACATGTATGTTTATTGCAGCACTGTTCACAATAGCAAAGTCTTGGAACCAACCCAAATGCTCATCAATTTAGACTGGATAAAGAAAATGTGGCACATATACACCATGGAATACTATGCAGTCATAAAAAAAGGATGAGTTCATGTCCTTTGCAGGGACATGGATGAAACTGGAAACCATCATTCTCAGCAAACTATCACAAGGACAGAAAACCAAACACTGCATGTTCTCACTCACAAGTGGGGGTTGAACAATGAGAACACATGGACACAGGGAGGGGAACATCACACACTGGGGTGTGTCAGGAGTTTGGGGGTTGGGGGAGGGATAGCATTAGGAGAAATATCTAATGTAAATGACGAGTTGGTGGGTGCAGCAAACCAACACGGCACATGTATACCTATGTAATGAAACTGCATGTTGTGCACATGTACTCCAGAACTTAAAGTGTAATAAAAAAAAGGGAAAGAAAATTTAACAATGTGTCCCCACACATTTTTATATTGCACCGAAAATTGCATTGCCAGATGAGGCTGTCATCTATTCTTCTTCTCATTTCTACTTTTAAGCTGACCTCCTCACACTGCTGCAAACACTCCAGGAGCCCTCCTTCCTCAGAGCCTTTGTGCTTGCTGTTCCCTCTACAGAGCCCAGACGACTCACAACTGCGTCTTCTCCAAATCTTTGTCCTAATGTTAACTTTTCAATGAGACTCACTCTGACCACATTATTCATATTGCAGATTCTCCCCAGTCTCCTTACTATGATGCATTTTTTTCTCATTGTACTTATGATCTTATTACATATTCTTTTCTTAGGTATTATGTTAATTGTGTACTATCTATATTTCTGTCTTTTGAATATAATAAACTTCACAAACTCAAGAATATCTGTTTATTCCCTGTTGCAAACTAGGTACTTGACACATAGTAGTTCTTGATAAATATTTGGTCAAAGAATGAATAAATATTGTAGATTGATAGCAGAATTCAAGATATAATCTCTTAATCATATGGAATATGGAATAAAATGCTATATATAGTTTTATTATAGAATGTGATACATTTTATTCACAGAGAATGGTTTTGTTGAGTCCATATGCGTTTCACTCTAATTCAAAAAGTAACATGTCAAGATCTTCTGAAACACCACTAAAACATGAGAAGATTTTAGTTTATATAAAGATGATCAACTTTGGGCCAATATTGAAGCATGAAATATTTTGTGAGGAGGGGCATCAGTGTCTTTGCAACATAAAGAAAAAAATCTAGTGTTTGGGATTCCTCATTAAAAAACCTAAAATATTTACCCCTCCATTCCACATCCCCATTAGAAAAACAACCAATTTTAAGTACATAAAGAACTTATTGGTTAGTAAAACTGAAACCTCCTGATATAACGTCTGAGTCTGGACAGCACTGAAGGCAGAAGTGAAGAGCCAAATCTGATTCAGTTTTACTGTTTCATTTCCTTTAAGTGAGGCTCCGAGTACGTGGCTTTCCTCTTTTCTTCACAGATTATGCTGCAGATCTAGACTTTTTGTACATCATCACATCTTTTCCTGTCTTCGGCCCTTGTACTGAAGTTTGTCTATAACGAGATATAAGGTTATTAGCAGGGATCAGTCCTTTCTCTTTGGGCATTCCTTTTGTTGTTTTCCTTGAATTATGTTATGAGTTTTATTCTTTTAACTTTTACTATCAGGTAATAGTCTTGTTTCTCATTTTACTGAGAAGATAGAAGCAATTAGAGAAGAATTCCTGAAAACTCCCACTACCTCATCCATTCAACCTCTGGCCTCCTTGCCACATACTCTCCTTTCTCTCTTATTCGCAAGGATGAATTATCCATGCTGGAGTCTTGGGCAGCTCCCCCACCTCTGGAAGATATCACTCCAGCAATTCTCTCTCTGGAATTTTCCCCTTGCTAGCATGATCTTTCCCATCAGCATGTAAATATGCTATGACTTCTCCCATTAAAAAAAGTGTGATCTCTTTATCTCATTATCTGCCTCAGCTACTGCACCACTTTTTTTCTTTATAGTTAGAGTCAATTATGTTTACTATCTCTAATAGTGAATAAAATAGATTCATTAAAACTTTTGTTTTCAGCATTCCACAGAAACTGGCCTTGTCTATGTCACTAAAACCAAGATGTATCATCAAACCCCTCTTACCTGACCTATGAGTAGAATCAGACAAAATTGACTATTACTTCCTCCTTGGCAAGTTCTTTCGCGTGTCTTCCGGACAAGCCTGGTTTACCTTTGACTTCACTGGCTTTTCCTTTTCATTTTCCTTTCCTGGTTCATCTTCATAACCTCACTTCCTAACTTTGGAATGCCCAAGGCTCAGACCTCAAATCTCTCTTTTTTTCTCATTCTCAATGAATGAGTGATCTTTCATTCTTATAGTTTTGGTACCATTTGTATGCTGAGAACTCCCTAAATTTAAATATTTATCTGAATCTCTACCTTTAATTCAGGATGCAGTTATCTTTACTTGAATGTTTAATTGGCCTCTCACAATTAGGATGTCTGTATTTTCCATCACTCTTAACTGGCTTTTGGTAAATTCTTTCTACTCTCTGTGTGTTTATAGGAACTCCGTTTTTTCCAGGTGCTCAGGCTACAATCTTTACAGTCAATCTTTATGCCTCTCACATCTAATCTGTGGTACATCCTGTTAATTTTAATCATCAAAATACATTCAGAGTATCCGTTTCTTTCTTGCCATTTCCTCTGGTAGTAACTTTCTCTAAGTAAGACTGATTATCCTTTGTTTGGATTATAGCAATGACCTCTTAGCTAATCATCCTTTTTAAGTTTTCCATTCCATCTCACACCTTTAGTCTATCCTAAATACAGCCACCAGAGTGGTCCTTTAAAAAAAAACAGTGTTGATTATTCGTTCCTCTGCTCAAAATCCTCTGTTGACTTTCTATTTAACTTAGAGCAAAGCCAGAGTCCCACAGGCTGTAAGTAGTCTGCCCTGTAATTCCTCTAACTTTATTTTCTTTTTGTGTGCTTTACTTCACTCAAAAATCTTCCTTTACTGTGCTAGGCACTGTAGGCACCGTTCCCCCCCCGCCGCCACAAATTGTGACCTCCACCTGGAGGAACATTCCTTGAATATCTTAATAACTTGCTTTCTTACTTCTTTTGGATTTTACTAAAATCTTAGCTTCTCAATGCTTTCACTGACTGTGATATTTAAATTGCAACCTTCCAAAACCTTTTATCCTCCTTTTCTGATTTATTTTTATTCACAGCAGTTATAACCATATAGATTCTATATATTTACTTGTTGCCAGTTTTTTACTGCCTGTCTCCTCACACTAGAATATAATTCCCAGCGGGTATTTTTGTCTTTTTGTTCATTACTATTTTCCTGGTGCCTAGAACAGTGCCTGCCACATAGTAGTGCTCAAGAAATATTTGTTTAATAAATGATGGATATATTTTTTACATACTTGTTTATATGCGTGTGTAAAGTCTTCAATAAGAAAAGGGAAAAGTTATAGATCTTACTTTAGTCCACTAAGAGAAGCTAGGTAAAAAAGAAATCACAGAGATTCAGTGAGATATAATTATTTTTGTTTTTAAAAATGAAATATTAATTTTATTATATATTTATATATTTATTTTATATATATATACACACACACACAACTTATTCAGTTCTGCATAGAATTTTCCTACTACTCTCTTGTCTAACTTTATTCTTTTTTGTTTGTTTGTTTATCACTGTGACTAGAAGGCAAGTTCCGTAACCACATCATGTGGCATCTTGACTCTAATAGTTATTTTCAGCTTTAAAAGTTTGCATGCGTCAGTAGTAGTTCTCTGGTACTGGCCAGTCAGAGCTTCCCAAGCTGAAGAAGAGGAATCTTCTGATTCTGCTGTCATTCAGCCTGTGGAATATGAATGAAAGAGTAAGAAGAAGAGAGAGAGTACTTGATGTTACATCACAGCCTTCTTTTCCATGACTGAGTTTTCCCAAATTGTGCAAATACCCTAATTTCCAGGCATGTTAGTCTAATTATCTTTTCCAAAATGTGAAAATGATAAATAAGAAAAAAAACTTAGAGGAATACATGCATGACCCATGTATCTTCTATAACCTCTTGTCATATATCTTTGCTAGCCTGTGTCTATATATATTCGTGTGTATGGATGTATATATCTGGGCACGTGCCTAGTTTTAAAATATATTTGAAGCTGCTCAAGAGAAGGAAACTGTTCCTGAGAAATCCCCAGTATTTTGTCATGGAAGCTGAGCATTTGACTTTACTCATGACTCCCCTGATCCTTGGGCAGAAGTAAATGGCACAGAGTTCTTGTGAAAGTGAGTAACAGTGAAAAGCCTTTTTGTTCCTGGAATCCAGTGGGAGTCTTAACTTGATATTCATGGATAGCGTCCTTTAGGAAATCTATATGCTGTTTAAGGTATGTCAGTTAGCCTGGGTTTATTCTGTTACCATTCAGTGAGCCTCTCCTCTGACAAATGATTATTCCTGGATCTAGTCACTCAATGGTTTAGTGAGTAGACCTCCTACTGTCTTCTGAAAACTCTAGAGAGAGGCAATAAGTGACCATGGCAAGTTCTCTTTTTTCCTGTGGAATATATACAGGTTGGTCATGTGAAGGTGAATGAAATGATTTGAACTTGATCTTTTCCTACCACGATTTTGTGATCTCAGACTGATTACAACAGAAGTGGTACTCATTTGCTTTTTCATTGTGTGGGTTCTTTGTATTGTTTGCAGTGTTAAGCTCTTTGACATTACGTACTTTCAGATTTATTGATAATATTTTATTAATTTGCAGTTCAACATGAACTTGTTAATATCCAGGTTTAGTTATTATTTTTGTAAGTTACACTTGCATTTAGTTGTAAATGATATGCTTGTTGCTTATACCAACAGAAATGGACAATAGAACTTTGCTATTAGTACCAGGCAGGTCTGTAGAGAATAAACTGAAGGCTGTGTAAAATCAAGATAATTCATTGAGATTGACTGAGTCCATATTATAAGTCATTTGTAGTTTACTAAAAAATAACTTACATATATTTAATTAGTAATTTTTTTTTTTTTTTTTTTTTTTTTTTTTTGAGACGGAGTCTTGCTCTGTCGCCCAGGCTGGAGTGCAGTGGCCGGATCTCAGCTCACTGCAAGCTCCGCCTCCCGGGTTCACGCCATGCTCCTGCCTCAGCCTCCCGAGTAGCTGGGACTACAGGCGCCCGTCACCTCGCCCGGCTAGTTTTTTGTATTTTTTAGTAGAGATGGGGTTTCACCGTGTTAGCCAGGATGGTCTCGATCTCCTGACCTCGTGATCCACCCATCTCGGCCTCCCAAAGTGCTAGGATTACAGACTTGAGCCACCGCGCCCGGCCTAATTAGTAATTTTTGTATTCAAACTTTTTGTATTCAAAAATTATTTACTAGTTCCCATGACCTTTTGGGAATTGCTTTAGACCCTGGGAATATAGCAGAAAATAAAACAAATAAAGTCCCTGACTTCATGAAACTTATATTCTAGTGGTGATATCGGTGAAGACAATAAGCACATAAGTAAGTGATATAATGCCTGATAGTGATATATGAGCCATGAGAGAGAGAGAAAAGAAGTAGAGGACAATGTTGGATAATAAGGAAAGGAAATCAGGAAAAGCCTCTTAGAAGATCTGACATTTTAACAGAGATCTGAGAAAAGTCATAATGCAAGTTATAACAATATCTCAGGGAAGTGTATCTGGACAAAAATAACAGCAAGGGCCGGGCACGATGGCTCATAGCGGTAATCCCAGCACTTTGGGAGGCCAAGGTGGGCGAATCACCTGAGGTCAGGAGTTTGAGACCAGGCTGGCCAACATGGTGAAACCCTGTCTCTACTTAAAAAATGCAAAAAACTAGCCGGGCGTGGTATTGGGCACCTGTAATCCCAAATCCCAGCTACTTGGGAGTCTGGGGCAGGAGAATTACTTGAACACGGGAGGTGGAGGTTGCAGTGAGCCGAGACCACATCATTGAACTCCAGCCTGGGAAACAGGAACAAAACTCTGTTTCAAAAAAAAAAAAAAAAAAAAAAAGCAAGTCTAAAGACTCTGTGTCAGTAGTGTAATGGATGGTGATTAAAAGATTGATAGGGTTAAAAGTATCAGCTGTTACTAGGCCAGACAAAGGAGGATCTCATAGACCAACCTAAAGAGCTTGGGTTTTATTTTGAGTGAGATGGGAAACCACTATATGTTTCCAAGGAGGAAAATGATAGAATTTTGTTTGTATTTTCAAAAGAATTGCTGTTTTCTTTGGAGAATAGATTAATGGGAGAACAGGGTAGAAAAATGGAAGCAGAGAAACCAGATAGGAGACTATTGCAGGAATCCAGGGGAAAACTGATAGCATTTGATCTAGGATTCAGATATAGTAAAATTTGGACATAGAGTGGCCAGGGTTTGCTGAAGGAGATGATATAGGTTGAGAGAGAAAGAGGGGAGCCAAGGATGCCTTTAGGCTTTTGAGCAGAGCAACAGATGAATAATGGTGGCGTTAAGTGACAAGGTGAAGACTGTGGGAGGAGGCATAGGTTTGAATGGGTGGGTGGGAATCAAGAGGTCAGTTTGAGAAATGTTAAATTTGCGAAGCCCACTAAAGATCCAAGCGCAGATATTGAAAAGATAGTTGGATACAGAAGTCTGGATTTTAGGAGAGAGGGGAAAGCCGGGATATAAACTTGGAGGACATCAGCACATAAATAGTACTTAGTGAGAACACCTATAAAGAAGGAGCAATATTGAAAGGTTGGGAAGAAGGGGAGGATCCAGCAAAAAGGAAGGGAAAGGAAGAGGGAGAAGACCTAGACAGTGAGATCTCTTGGAACCAAGTGAAGAAAGTACATATTTTCATCAGGAGGGAGCCTTTATGTTAAATGCAGCTGATAGATTAAGAAAAAGAATGATAATTAATCACTGGAATTTGAAACATAAAGGTCCTTGGACAATCATTAGCAAGGTGTGGAAACATATTTAAGTCTCTAAAAGATTCTTTCTTTTTTTTTTCACCTCAGATCTCCATTATCTGGTAATACTTTTCTGTCTTTCGCAGTAGTCAAAATTCTGTTTTCAACTAATTTGCAGTAATTAACTTTTTGTAGAAAGCCTTTTGTTTTCCTTTTTAAGCTATATAGAAGGGCCTTTCCTTCTTGATCATTAGCTAAAATTCAGAATTTAGACTGTTGATCTATTATTGTACTTTCAAACATATTTTACTGCTCACTCTCTCTGACGTATGTGTTAGAAATTGTAAGGCAGCTTTTGAAAATAAAATTCAATTTATCTTTCCCTAGGAATGTCCTAATCATGTCCTACTTCACATGTTCTTGTTAAACCCACTTGTCAGTGTTGCTCCAACTATGTGCTTTTTGTCTGGGATCTTAATGTTTCAGAAGTAATGATTTCTGTAGTAGGGATAGATTGGTCTCCATATCTATCAAAAGTGTTCTAGGTAAATTAGTGATGAAAATAGTATTTCCTAGGGAATATTTATTTATCCTCCTCTTCCTTCTCAGTATTTCTGTTAGATGCTTGCCTATATAGTCATCGGTTATTCGATGGGAAAAAATGACTTTACAGTTCTTTAAATGTTGAAGAGGGAAACATCTTTAGAAAGGGCAAAAGGTCAACGAGGTTGTGTTAGGGGAAGTCACACTTTTTACCAACACCTTCTCACTAGCTGCCTGGACCATAGAAAAAGGAGGAATTGGGAAAATTCTATGTTTTAGTTGGCAGTTGGTAGAACTTTTAATGTGGATTTTGGAATTTGTAGTTCATATTGTGTTTCTGTCTGGGAACTGGGAGGGCACTGAAGGCAGAAGAAAACTATCCATTTATTTGGTGGGAATTTCAAGACATGAGAACTCTTTTCAGGATATGATATAAATAGCCACTGCTGTGAGCACAAGTTCTACTAGAAGTACCAGTGCCAGAGCATACTGGCCATTCTGGTTTCATCAGCTCAGGTGGCATTTTTGAGTACTGTACAAGGCCCTCTTTATAAATATTCTCACATATTCCCAACAAGCCCAATAAATAGATATTAATAATTACATTAAATAGAAGAAAATTGGAAAACCAATAGTGTTTATATAATTTTATTAAATGCACACAGGAAGTAAATATTGAAGCCCAAACCTTCCGAATTCAAAGCCCATGTTCCTTCCACTCTAACATGCTGACAATTTAAGTGACAGACACATACACAGCTAAGCAGTATATACAGTAGGATAAACGTGGTTCATTGGTGTGAACCAGTGGCAGGAACAAGTAATTATCAATTGAAAAGGCCAAAAACAGTCATAGATATCTGTTTTCTGCTGTGCCTTAACACATAAGGATGAGAGATAGTGATGTTCCCAACTTTTGGGGAAACACAAGAAAAGGCATAGAATTATCAGTGATGACTTTTGTGATCGTATGCAAAAAGTTTTGTTGAAAACTTTTCCAAAGCAGAATTTCAGGTCACTTTGTGTTTAAATATTCATTCATGCTCTTTCAGATTGGACATAGGCTGGTGGTGATGGGAGGTTGTGGTGGCATACATACCCAGAAGCTTACATGAACAATCATGTAACAATCATTTTTCCCATTTTATCACCTACCATAATTGCCTGAGATGCTTGTTACAAAGCATATTCCAGAGCCCCTCCGAAGATATTATGATTTAATAATTATGGGCATGTAAGGACATGTTGGGGATATGTGTTAGGAAAGTTCCTCAAAATTCTGTGCTATCAAGTCACTTAGAGGAGCAAGAATTAAAATATAGAGAAAAAGAGGGAAGGCAGTGGGGCAAGTTATTCCCTCTTCAATCCTGCACTTGCTTCTGAGCATCTCTTTTGTCAATATTTGTTGCCCTTAGAATATAACATCGAAAGTAATATTATTTGGAAGGCCTGAAGTCAAATCTGGCAAAATTAAACAATATAACAAAGAGTTAAGTGCATGCAGGTCTGGGAAATAGCAAAATTCAGTCCAACCCAGGCCCCGTCAACCCTAGAGATTAAAACATGAAAGAAGGATTAGGCATCCAGGTAAAAAACCCTGCTTAGCAAAGTACCTCCCTCTAGGTAGCAATTTGGGAAACAGGGATGGAAAATGGCAGTTAAGTTTGTATGTTGTTTTATCCTAAACCAAAGTCTTTTTGGTGCAGGTTGGAGCATATATCCTTTCCAAGGCTGTAACTGTCACAAGGGTAGGCAATTCTGATTTCATAATTGAAGGCTTATTTTTGTTTGGCTGGAGTGGGGGAACAAGGTCTGAAAAAACGGGTTGAATTCCTAAATTATGAATTTGTAGTGACTCAGACCACCTTTCCTGGATTGATTTCCCCAGGGGGAGAGAGTTGAAGATACAGTCCTGGCATTCCTGTGCTCTGTCCCTTTGTGTTTTGCACTATCTTTTACATTTCCTAGGACATCTGTAGTTGAAGAAGTTGGACAGGACTCTGCTGCACAAATATTTCCCTGATCATGACTAGAACTTCTAAAATGTCACTTAGTCTCTCAGCAAAGTCTCCCAACTAATGCTTCTTCATGCATTTCGTAGGATTCACAGGGTTCTGGCCTCACTTTTGCCTTACAGGGTGTACCCTAGGAGGACATCTAGTTGCTGCAGCTGAGAAGCTGCTATTTTCATTGATCTCTAATGCCTGGACTACTAAGCCATTTATGGGTTCCATTTGTTTGGGCATGTATCCTGACAAGATATTGTGTTAATTATATTTTCAAGTGTGTATGTCTTATCACCTATCAGCTATATTTTGAGTACCTTGTGGTCAGAAAACATGAGTATCTTTTTTGATATTGTATGTAACACCTAGTTTAGTGCCCAATCCAGCATTTTTCCCATTGTATTGCCTACCATAATTGCCCGAGATGCTTGTTACCAAGCATATTCCAGAGCCCCTCCCAAGCTATTGTGATTTAGGAATTATAGGGTGGATCCTCATAATAATATATTTTTTTAAATCAATTGTCTCTATGGATCATTACAATACTTTGAAAAATACTAGAGTCAGTAGTAAAAGTTCAAAAAGCACATATTGACTGATAATTGATGTTCAGGGAATAAGTGAAGAACAAAGAAAATTAGGAAGTGCAACTTTTTTTTTTCTGTAATAACTACTGGCTCTCTTGGTTGTGTACACTGTTGAGTATTTCTTCTTAAATGGCTAAGTTCAAAATGTTCCTTAGTGTAAAGTCACTCAGTCATACATTTCACCCATCTCTCCACCCCACCCCCATGCTTGATTCACTCTTTCCTGTCCTTCCAATTTTGGCATAAATGTCACTTCCTCAGAGACTCTGCTGAACTTCTCTAAGTCTGTTAAGTGGACCCTCCCTCAACTCAGCTTTTATTCTGTTGTAGCACCTATTACAGTTGTAAATTTTGTGAATACACATATACAAATATACACACACAAACTCACTTATTGTCTGTATGCTTTTTCCATGTAGGCAGGAACTCTGTCTATGTAATCACCAGTGCACATTCGGTGTCTGGTATCATTCCTAGTATTTTATTAGTTTTGGCAAATGTTTAATAAAGGGAGGGATGATACACTTGGAAACCCATATGTTCATATGGATAGAACTTTAAAATTGATTCTAAAAAAACAACAAAGCCTTTGAAAATTGATTCTGCTTTCTACTTTATTCTGCTATGTGCTATTTTATTTGGTTACCGTGTTGGTGAGGTAGATAACATTATCTTTAAGGTGCAGATGAAAGTGCTGAAATTTAGAAAATAAGTGTCTATCTCCAGGTGTCCTAGGTAATAAATGGCAGTGCCCACACATCTTCTCACGGCGAGTGTTGTGTGTGTTCTTCTGTATTACATTAGATATGCAAGGTAATCAAACTCACTATAGCAAGATTGTGTTTCTGTAATAAGGAAAGGATCTCATAATTATTGTTTCACAAATGCACAGTTTCGGAACTATGTCTTGGGAAAATTATATATATGTGTGTGTGTATATATATATAGTTATATATAGTCTATGTATATAGACATAGTTATATATATAGCCTATATATATAGACATAGTTAACTGGATATGTATGTATATACACAGTTTGAATATCCCTTATCCTAAATGTTTGGGGCCAGGAGTGTTGTGAATTGCAGATTTCTTCTGATTTTGGAATATTTGCATACAGATAATGAGATATCTTGAAGATGGGACCCAAGTCTAAATATGGTATTTATTATGTTTCATATATACCATATACACATAGCCTGAAGATAATTTTATACAATATTTTTAGTAATTTTGTGCATAAAACAGAGTTTTGATATTACTCTTGTGGCTGTGCTTGTGTGGGGGAAACGGGGCATGTGTGAAAAAGATGTATTTAAAGAAAGAGGGCAGAGTGGGTGTCTTTTTTTCCTTGGGGAAACTGAATAAACTGTCTTGCGCCCTTGCGTTTTCACACTGACCTGTTAGATGAGATCAGGGGTGAAATTTTCCACTTGTGGCCTCATGCAGGTGCTCAAGAAGTCTTGGATTTTGAAACGTTTTGGATTTTGGAATTTTGGACTAGTGATGCTCAACCTGCACTTCAAAGTGTATTTCTATTGACAGTAGGTGTCACTGCAGTCCCTCAGACAGCAGCAGTTGGGGAAGGTTTTTTTGAAGGAGAAGCACCATCCCTTCTCCCATATACTCAGGATTATGTGCACAGAGCTTAATCTTGGGGTTGAAAAGTGTAACCATACTTGAAGAGAATTAATATTTCTTTTAGCATGCAGGCTCACAGAAGTACTTCTCACTGATTCTTCCCTAAGACTGTTAACTAGGTCTATACTTTCAGTGGTGATGTGGGGTTTCTCATATTCATCTCTGGCGTGTGTGGACAAAACCACCAATGTATTCCCTACAGCTGACAGAACACTATGCAGACAGAATTGCAACTTGTTTGTCACAATATTCTACGCATATAATATACGTATATGATCAGTTTTGAAACCTAGAATAGTTTTATACATTGTTTATGATGGCCTGTTAGAGAACTAAGGTTTCTGATTATGACAATGTTGGTATATTTTTATGAGCTTAAATAAGAATCCTTCTTGAAAAAGAAAACACAAAACAAAGCCTGTGTTAGTCTTTCTGTTTAGAATTTTGTTTTGTGAATTTTACGTTTTGGAAAATTTTTTGTTTGGCCATGGCTGTGAGAAAATGGGTAGGTATATTTTAGGGTATTTTGATTTACTAAAGTAGCCTACATTTTTTTTTTAAAGTTTGCAATTTAATTCTGTAAAGCAAGTTACCTTATTACTTATGGATTTCATCTCTCTTCAGATGGTTCAATATTACAGAACTTTACAGCCTAATAAAGGTACTGTGGGTCATGTGATAAAATCATGTAATTTGGGGCCGGGTGCTGTGGCTCACGTCTGTAATCCCAGCACTTTGGGAGGCAGGCAGATTGCTTGAGTCCAGGAGTTTGAGACTAGTTTGGGGAACATAGCAAGACCCCATCTCTATAAAAAATATGAACAAAAAAAAATCATGTAATTTAATGTTGAGCCCAAGAAAGATGATTCTGCTGCCTTCCTGCATTTTTAGCAGATAAGAGTAAGAACCCCAAAGACAACTTAATAAATTCAGGACCAGGCCAGAGATGTCAAACCACCCCCAAACTGGACGTTAAGCTTGGATGAGCCTATGGAATGTGGTTGCACAAATATAAACTCTAGTTTGTAGTCTACTCTGGTTTCTAATAGGATATGTGGCAACCATTTCAGAGCTGTTAAATAGATTGTATTGAACTAATTGTTAAAAGGGGAAGTTTGATTTGTCCTAATCATATTCAGGTTAAGAGGAGGGCTGGTCAACCAGGTGTCTGGGCTATTTATTTATGTGACCTTATAATATCAATATAATAAATCTACGTAATCTATATAATAAATTTATATACTATAATAAATATATCATATAAATATATAATATCTAAATAATAAATGAAGTGCCAGGTCACTCACTTCTCCAACTATACCATTTTCAAACTTGGCAAAATGAATCTTGGTCTTACTCTAGCCGAAGGAAGCAATACCCAAGACTGAAAATAAATGCATAGTAAAATACATAAAATAAATACCTAATATAAACATGTAATGAAAAATGAAAAGTACATAATGAAATCAAATACATTCTCACTGACATTGACCCATCTTGGCTTAGTATTTGGGGAACATACATGGAAACTCTACAGTGTATAAAGTCCACATCACTAACTTGAAACCAGTCAGCTGAGAGTCATTCTCAGCTTGTGAGGTGGTGAGTGGTTAAGTAAGTACGCTGAAACTCTGAAAATGAATAATGCATGACATGGCACTGTTTACTGAATATAGATATTATTTATATTCTCAAATCTATGCCAAGAAGCCAAATGTTACAAGAAATCGCAGAGGAAAATTGAAGGAAAATATGAATTTTGAAAAATAGGAAACAATTTTTAACCTGAAAACCAGAAAATTCCAAAAGAGTGAAAATGCTATATACTATTCATGCTATGGATCATACACTTGGAAATCCATATGTTCATATGGATAGAATTTTATAACTGATTCTGAAAAAACAACAAAGCCTTTGAAAATTCAAGCAAAAACTATGCAAGGCTCAGTAAACACAATAAATCTGTTTTTAATATAAAGTGGAATATAATTTACACTAATAGAAAGTTAGTTTCTCCCAGGCTGGACGTGGTGACTCACACCTGTAATCCCAGCATTTTGGGAGGCAGAGGTGGGCAGATCACAAAGTCAAGAGTTTGAGACCAGCCTGGGCAATATGGTGAAACTCCGTCTCTAATAAAAATACAAAAATTAGCTGGGTGTGGTGGCACGCACCTGTAGTCCCAGCTACTCAGGAGGCTGAGGCAGAAGAATCACTTGAACCTGGGAGGCAGAGGTTGCAGTGAGCCGAGATTGCTCCACTGCACTCTAGCCTGGGTGACAAAGCGAGACTCCATCTCAAAAAATAAAGTAAAAATAAAATAAAATAAAATAAAGAAAGTTAGTTTCTTCTAATCCTACTAAAGAAATATTGAACATTCTATTTAAAGAATATATATATTTGAAGAAATGTCAAGTTGTTAGCCTGATGAAGTTCTTACATCTCTCTCAACATACCTCGCCCTAACTATAAATCCTAGCTTTTTTCCTTCATGCAACCTGCAGGTTCGTCACATGACTCAGCAAAAAGAAAATATCCAGTGGCTCATCACTACCTGTGGGAGGAGGTCTGAACTCCTTGGCTTTGCATTCATGTTCTTGCTTGTCTCACTTCAACCTTCGTTCCCTCCAAGTCCTCGCTGTCCTCCCAGGGTTCCGCTGCTATAGCCAGGGGAGTCTGATCCCTGTTTCCTGAACTTCTCTGAAGCTTATCTACACCTATGTTTTTGCTCCACTCTTCGTTCTCCTTTATACACCAATTATCTTCTGTTTTATCCAAATTATTCCCTTCTGCAAGACTCACGTCAAGTATAATTTCTTTCTAGATGGTTCTAACTCAGTTACTGTAATCTAACTGCACATGTATCTCTGATTATCGGCATTAGTCATTTGGCAATTTATTGTATGCTGCTTTGTTTTATTAGTTCTTTTTTTCACCTGCCTTGTGGTTACTTCCCCAATTGGACTGCAAATTCTTTAAGGATTAGAAGGCTAATTTACCTACTTTTTGTCTCTATAGCATCTAAAACAGTAATCTGCAAATATTAGGTATTCAGGATATAATTCAATCTAGAATCATTTGGGATGTTTAATTTTTAAAGAACTCTGAATCATTTTTCTCAAAACTGTCATGTAATGCTAAATTTTGATTTCAGATTCTGAGGTTTGATTTCAGATTCTGAGGGATACTCTTCTTTTAAGTCCAGCATTTTTGACTTCAAATTTTAATAAATGAAACACCCAAAGTTAGTCAGCAGAAACGACCTAAATTAACGTGAGTGACCTAAGTTCCTTTGCTGTATTTTGTACACGTTTTATATATTGCATCAAGAAAAGCAAATGATTGCTAAAATGAGTAATAAGGAGCTTCACTGGTTAGTCAATCTTATTCCGGAAGCACAAACTTCCACACAAGGCTCATTTACATGCACACACTACAAAAGGAAGTTTTGGGCAAAATGTCTGCAGACTCTGTTCAACATGCGTGTCCCACTTAACCACATGATCCTTATAAAACCACCTATATCCGTTCTCATACACAGTGTCTAGCCGTTGTGTTAATCACTACTGACTGCTGCACTTTTTTTTTTTTAAACCTCTGAGCTCTTTGTGGCAATGTGGCATGTTGTAAGTAAAGCAAATGCCACTTTAAAGGTAATCATGTTCGGTATAACTTTTACATACCATCAGAAAGAGTTATTTGCTTACATATTCAGGTCTTGCTCTACACTAGGAGTTCTTCGAAGGCAGGGACTATTTGTTATTCATTTCTTCATCATCTCCAACACAGGGCCTGGCAGGTGCTTAGTGACTGTTTATTGAATGAATGTTTGAAGAAAAAAATAAAGAAATCAAGAGATGGAGAAATAAAATAATCTGAGAGGTGGAGAAATTAATAGTAGTCCCACAACCAATGAATAAATTGATAAATGTTTACTAATCTCCTACTTTTGAGCCCTGAACTTCAAAGAGAATGAAGGGAAATATGACAGAACAGATTCATTCAGGATCACTTTTTACTCAATTTAAAATGCCAGCAAGTGAAAACAGAAACTGGGAGGAAAAAGAGTTCTCCTTCCTTCTCCCATAATTCCTTTATTGAGAGCAGAACTTGCATGGATGTTCTTGGATTATCCAATGCTTGTTTCCTCCATTCTAGACATGATCATGAAAGGCACAAACCAGTGGTTTATTTAGTCTTCTTAATGTTAAAAAAATAGAAAATTTTACATCGATACTCAGACGTCTATTCTTGAAAAATATCTAGCAACCATAGGTCAAAATTTCTGTAAAGCAATAATTTTTTGAAACTAGACAGTGGCTGCAACCTTTAAACAGGGTACATGGGTAGCATCTCCAGGTTGCCATTGTATCCATTTTTGAGGCACATGGAACTTTACAATCACTATCTGCACTAAAAACCTGGGTGCTGAAAAATTCTTGATTGAATTTAGAATGGAAGGGGTTCTGGAGGGTGGATGGAACATGAATTAACTTAATTTAGCTATACACATTATCTAGATAGAGTGAAAAATACATTGAACTTGGAATCATTTTTTAGTATATTTGCCACTGCTTAGTTGTGTTTATATCTTTAAACACTTGGACCTTATTCTCTTCATTTTTTAAATAAGGCCATTACAGCTGCTTTCAGCTTTACCATTTTCAATTTTATTTTTTAGTTAGTTAACTATCCAATGTAAGTGGATCATAAGACAGGAGAGAAACCTGTAGGGAAAAAGGAAGAAGAAGAAGAAGGAGCACATAGAAGAAGTAAACGGATGTTAATTTGGTCCCTACTTCGTAGCTACTGTTTTACATCGTCTCTTGTAACCATCACCAACCCATCATGAGGTAGTTTTATTATCCCTGGTTTATAAATGAAAAGCAAGGATTTGGAGTTTAAGAATACACTGTAGAGGCAGAATGTGTGTCCTGGCTTCTTTGACCCTAAATAGCAGATACTTTCAACAGGACTTGTTGATTTTAGTGCCTTTCCTTTCATAGAAAATTAGATTCGTGGCCAAGTATGGTGGCTCATACCCATAATCCCAGCACTTTGGGAAGCTGAGGTAGGCGGATCGCTTGACCTTAGGAGTTTAAGACCAGCCTGAGGAACATGGTGAAACCTCATCTCTACAAAAAATGCAAAACTTAGCCAGGTGTGGTGGTGCACAGGCCTGTAGTCTCAGCCACTAGGGAGGCTGAGATGGGAGGATTGGTTGGGTCCAGGAGGTCAAGGCAGCAGTGAACCATGATTGCACTACTGCACTCCAGCCTGGGGCACAGAGCAAGACCCTGTCTTAAAAAAAAAAAAAAAAAAAATTTGATTGGTGATACAATAGCTTCACATCAACTCTGAAGCATAGGGTTAGATTTAGACTGCTGTAAAAATTTCAATAATATAATTAAATATAAAGCATCTGTCTTGAAACCAAGTATGTAACAGATGCTTAATAAATATAAATCTTCCTCCTTTTTGATTGCCTTAGAAATCATTGCACTGGCCGGGTGCAGTGGTTCACGCCTGTAATCCCAGCACTTTGGGAGGTTGAAGTAGGTGGATCACTTGAGGTCAAGAGTTTGAGACCAGCCTGGCCAACATGGTGAAACCCCATCTCTACTAAAAATACAAAAATTAGCCAGTTGTGGTGGTGCACATCTGTAATCCCAGCTACTTGGGAGACTGAGGTGGGAGAATTGCTTGAACCTGGGAGGCAGAGGTTGCAGTGAGCCAAGATAGTGCCATGCACTCCAGTCTGAGTGACAGAGTGAGACTCCGTCTCAAAAAAACAAAAAACAAAAAACAAAAAACAAAAACAAGCCAGCAAACATTGCATTTGTATAGTTGATGAACTAATAACCTTAGACAGTTAGTGGTTGAAAGAGTTAATAGCAATAAAATATGAACTCTTTACAGTGGCAAATATATATTTATATCTAGTGGTATGTATCTGTCTATGTATGTATCTGTAGACATATATATCTTTGAGTTTTAAGACTTGAGCTGGGACCATAGCCTATTTAATTCAAATAATATGGGAGATATTTCACAATCACTGACTGGAATATTCCTAGCATAGTATATGTATCAGCAGAAATCACCATAACAAAGAGAATCTAATGTAAATCTTGGCATACTGGTTACTAAATGTAGTTATAAAGGGCAATCTAATAAATGTCTTTGGTTTCCAAGGTGCTAAAAACAGGTTGGAATAATAAACCCTTCTGTTCTTGGAAACCAGAAATGTCTTTAGGAATCCTGGCAAAGGAAAAAAAAATTCTCTGTAAGCTGATCAAGCCCAAACATTTACAAAAGAAAATTAACTCACATAACTCTGGCCCAGATCTTATTATTTAGAACCATTTTTGAGGTAATGAGGCATATATTTTGCTTTACACTGGTAAACAAGTAGCCAAAGTGAATTAATTATGAATAATTTAAAAATGATCAAAGTTTGTTGGTTAATAATAATGAATCAATTTGAGCTGATGGTGGGTTCTGGGATGAAATGAAAGGGAAAGGACCAGGTGGAGATGAGGAGTACTTTGACTGATTTGATTACACACTCAACAGTGTATAATCCTACTTCCATACTGAGAGGGCCTGAACTGGCCCCAAGAGCCAAGCTTCCTGCCTACCTGTGGAAGTCAGGAAAGCAGTGGTATACTGAAGAACAGCCAACAGCTTACAAGCCTCCTGTGTAGGGTAAATTAAAAAACAAGAGATATCTTGTATTTTTTTTGCCTGATTCTATTTTATTTTTGGTCCAAATCACACTAAGAAGGTGTCTTAAGATTTTGAAGGGATAAACATCAAGAAAATGGATTCTTTTCTGTAACTTTAAATAATTTAAAGTTAGACAGCATCTTTCTGACAATACTTTATTTATCTGTATCAACGCTTAGGGAGAAATGGATGTGGTTTTATTTTTGTATTTCATTTAACTTGAAACTAAATTGAAGCTAGCTATTTTCTCCCTCCTGCCCTTCCTTCCTTCCTTCCTTCCTTCCTTCCTTCCTTCCTTCCTTCCTTCTTTCCCTCCCTCCCTCCCTCCCTTCCTTCCTCCCTCCCTCCCTTCCTTCCTCCCTCCCTCCCTTTCTTCCTCCCTTCCTTCCTTTCCACTGAAGCTCCATCATTAATGCAAATCCACCCTCTTCTCTCCCCTACTTCTCTACATCCACAGAGCTATCTTTTCCCTTTTTTGAAAATATATACATTAGCTGAACTAGAGAGCTAAGGTATTTTACTATTCAAACAAGAGTATTTCTCACATATATGGGTATCACAAGGCTTTTAAACTATTTTTGACTCCTATAATTTCTATAACTCTTTACAAGTCTAATGTAGACACCAGTTAGAGAACTTAAGAAATAAGTTTAATGTAAAGGATATCAAAGAAATAAAAGATTATAGAATTTCAACAGTGAATTGTCAGATTCATTCTTGTGTGGCAGTGTTTGATTGCTGTCATTTCTGCCATCCACAAGTATTATAACTGAGATAGAGAAAAAAGGGCAGATTTCTCAAGTACAGATAAGGAAGTTGATACTGACCCAAGACAGCACATTGATGAATACTGTTTCGAGTGAATGCTAATGGCTTTTTGTGGACTAACCATTAGGAAGTAGAGTGCTCCCTTTATCTCCTCCATTCTTGCTATTCAAACAAACATAAATCGAGAAAGTAGGAATGTAAAAGGTAGAAGATTAATGTTCTTTACTTTGCAAAAGACAAGATTTTACTCAAAGTACTAGGTTACAGATGAGTAATGTGGAATAAGGGAGAAGCCCTGATAGGACTAAGGGGCTTTGAACTCCCTCTTTGTGGCAAATGACCTCCAGGCTGGCGGTGCTTCCTCTGAGTACCATGATCAGTCTTCTGTAGCTTCGGAAATGAGGAAAGCCCCAGCTGTGGGAAGTGGTTTCTCTTCCTTTTCCCTGTAGGTGGTTCTGGGGTGGGAGTAGCTGGAAATCCAGGATTAGAGTCACTTGAGCTGTGCACTTCCCCAAATGTGTATTTCCTCCATGTACAACACCATGGATGGGGTGGAGGAGAAGTTACTTCCTATGTTAGTTCTAGGGTTTAAGAAAGAGGTTCAGAAATAATTTTGACAAATTAAAGATGGAAGAAGGGAACACAAATCTGTTGAGTACTTCATTTGTGCCAAATACTATGCTATTATTATAGTGTCTTATTTATTTATCAGGTAAGAAATCTGAGAAATGAGATAAGGAAAGTGAGGCATGGAAAGTTTATGAAACATGTCTGAGATTGCACAGCAGAATTGGATTTTGAACTAATAACTGTCAGTTCCTCAGGCTGGAGCTTTCTCCATGTCATTACTCTGAACAGCAGGAGGCAGAAAGAGCTGAAAAGCAAAGCCATTATAGATGATCATTTCTCTGGGTTAAAAGATTAGGCAAGCAAACAAATAAATCTTGTTTATATTGTTTCACTTCGTATAATAGTTTTCTTAGAAACAAGGATCAAGGCCTTCTCAGTTAGGCTGCTTCTGTCTTTCGCTTTTTGGAGACATTCATAAAGAGTATCTGGGAATATTTAAAAAGTTCTGGAATAATACAGTTATCCCAGGCATAGTTTTGCTACCTAAGGCTGTGAGCTGACTTCCAGTGTGGAAAAATGCCTGAGGTGATTTCACACATGTGCACACACACAATTATATATAAATTATTTAGTAACCTATAGAATAGTCCAGGAACCACACTTGGAATATCACTGCCCAAGAACTTCAGCAGGACAATGGAAGAATCTAAATCAATTCTAAAAAATTTATTTTTTGGTATTCAGTCTTTAATAGCTACAAGGGATGAGGCTAGAATTTATTCTTTTTCTTTGATAATTTTTAAGTTTCAATGAAATTCAGTTCAACTTAGGGAGTATTTCTGCGCATCTTCTTTGTTCCAAACACAGCACCACACACTGTCAATGAAATTTAATATTAATGCCTTGAAACAAATAGATGCTACAGGCTCTTATATTGTTCTAAACTGTAGCTTTAAAACAAATCAGCAAACAAATCTTAATCACAATATAAAAGAAAGAAGAAAACATTAAATGTAATCGAATACAACTTTATTTATGGATGAAGAAACTTCTCAGATAAATAACCTGCCCAAATTCACACAACTAACTGTGGACATGGCATGGATTGTATTTCAATATTTTTAATAAACAACTCAGAACCAAATTCTGTCCTGGATTTTGAAAAAAAAAATCTGGGAAATACGCTGACATTTACCTTTCAATCCTTACTTTTACTTGTTGTTATTACCTCATATATAAATGATCATGTTTGTTTCTGGCTGTTTTACTTGCCAGATCTCTACTGCCCCCAAGCCATCTTGTACCTGAGAGCCAGAATAACCTTAAATTAATTTTTCTTGGCCAAGTGCAGTGGCTCACACCTGTAATCCCAGCACTTTGGGAGGCTGAGGCAGGTGGATCACAAGGTCAGGAATTTGAGACCAGCTCTGACCAATATGGTGAAACCCTGTCTCTACCAAAAATACAGAAAAATTAGCCAGGTGTGGTGGCACATGCCTGTAATCCCAGCTACTCGGGAGGCTGAGGCAGGAGAACTGCTTGAACCTGGGAGGTGGAGGTTGCAGTGAACCTAAATCATGCCATTGCACTCTGGCCTGGGCAACAGAGCAAGACTCCGTCTCAAAATAATAAGAATAATAATAATATTTCTCCTCCTACGTTCATCTTAGATTCCCAGGCTCTCCTGAATACAATTAAAACTTTTATGGCTAGCTCTGGAGGACTTCTAAAATCTGTTTATACTTTTCAGTCTCCACTGTTTATTTTACTGTTCCCCAATATGAACCTTCTGCTCCAGATCTGCCATTCTCATGTACACACAAAACATATGAATTTCTAACCTTCACTCACATGGATTCACCCATTTAGAATGTCTTCTTTCCCCTTCCACCTATATGGCAAATCAGAATAGAGTGTCACTGTTGAGCTTGGGCGCTCATAAAAGCCAAATCGTGATGAAATTACAGCTATGTCCTTTGAACAACTTATTAACTTTTCCAGATATTCTTTCTTTGGTTTCCTCCTATAGGAAATGGGACAGTAGCAGCAACTTATCATAGGTTTTTGGTGGAGATTAATTGAGATATCACATGTAAAGCACTATGACTGGCACCTGGCATATAATGAACACAATGAATGTCAGCAATTATTATTTTTATTAAAACACTATTAATCAGTCACATTTGTGTCACATTGCTCAATTTGCTTTTCCCAAATCCCTCTTAAATTTGTAATTGTACACATACCATTTAGCTTCTAATGATTTATTTCTATTTTAAAAAAATATATTTTTAAAGTTACCCAGACTTTTTCTCCTAACTGGGCTGTAAACAATTTGACAGTAGAGTTGAGGATCCAAACACTTCTTACAACATTCACTGCAACCATCCTGGTCCAAGCCCCTATCATCTCTTCACCTAATTGCAATGATAACTTTATAACTATTCTCTCCATTTCACCAGTGACACCAGACAGAATAATCTCCCACTATAAACAATAATTTTGTTTCTCTGGTCACGACCTTCTAATGGCTTCTTACCTTAGTAAGAATGAAGACAATGTCATTATAAGAAGCTGTGCAGCTTCACCCTCCTTGCCTCTGTGACTTTGTCTCCTATCATCCTCCTCTTACTCTTGCCTCCAGGCTCGCTCACCTGGCTGTTTCTCAAACACAACAGGCATCACCCCCGTCAGAACTACTACTGATGCTCTTCTACCTGAAATGCTGTTCCTCCAAAGAGTTACATGTCATTGTTCCTCACCTCATCTCTCAGGTCTTTGCTCAAATGCGACCTTTTCAGTGGGGCTTTCTCTGGTCATCTACATTGAAATTACAATTTCCCCCGGCAACCCATAATTTCTATCTCTTTCCCCTGCTTGTGCTTGTCCTTAGTATTTATCAATATGTACCCCACTACATATTATTTATTTATTGCCTGTCACCTTATGATATGTATTTATGAACACATTTTTACTGGTATGACAGATAAGGCAATCAAATACTTAATGAATGTAATACTTTATAAAAATTCTTACCTCAGAGTGAAGACAACATCACTATAAGAAGCTGTGCACCTTTGCCCTCTTTGCCTCTGTGACCTTATCTCCTATCACCTATGTCTCCTAGCAACAAATACTTGATGTTATGTAATACTTTATAAAAATTCTTTCATAATTGTTAAAACAAACTAAATATGGCCTGAGAAGGACTCCATACTTCTACATTTGAGTCGTTGTGGACCACTGCAGCCTAATTTAGTGGGTAGACAAGATTGAAACCCTAATTTAGGAGTATGGGCCTATAACTGTGGTTGAGTCTTGGCCAGTCCCAGCAGCCACACTACAACCAGTCATTCACTGCTGAGTGTTCAAGCTGTGTTCAAATAAGGTAAATGCCAACCTGTAATCACGCCAGCTGTTCTGTACCTCACCTCTGATTTCTGTACGTCACTTTTTTTTTGGTCTATAAATTTGTTCTGACCACGAGGCATACCTGGAGTCCTTCTGAATCTGCCGTGAATCCGGGAGCTGCCTGATTCACGAATCGTTCATTGTTCAATTAAACTCCTTTAAATTTAATTCGGCTGAAGTTTTTCTTTTAACATTATTAAGCACAGGACTAGAAATGTTGTGGGTACTCATCACGGTTGCAGTGTCTCTTTGTATGTGAATTTAGAGGAGTTTTTTTTTTTTTTTTTACTTCTGTCAGCCTGTTTCACCTGGTCCGTTTTAATTCCTGCGCAGTGGCGCGATCTCCGATCAGTGCAAGCTCCGCCTCCCGGGTTCACGCCATTCTCCTGCCTCAGCCTCCCAGTAGCTGGGACTGCAGGCGCCCGCTACCACACCACGCTAATTGTTTGTATTTTTAGTAGAGACGGGGTTTCACTGTGTTAGCGAGGATGGTCTTGAAAGGAATGAGGCACATCCCCCATATATCTCCCAACTTCCTGAGCCCAGCACAATCACATTCCTCCATATTTCTTTCAAACTTCAGAAAAACATCACCTGGGAGCTCTCCGATAAGGAGTGCTAAATGTAGAATGTTAACCAATTGTAATGCTGTAACCGAGAGAATTACCTTGTTCCCTGTAACTTTGCATATCCTGTTTACATCGGGCTATAAAGGGCAAGCACTCGCATTGTTTGAGGCCCTCTTGTATGCTGTGGAATGGAGGGACCAAGTTCGAACTTGCAGTAAAGATCCTTGCCGCTTGGCTTTGACTCTGGACTCTGGTGGTCTTCTTTGGGGAACAAACGGTCTGGGCACAACAGTCTCAATCTCCTGACCTCGTGATCCACCGCCTCGGCCTCCCAAAGTGCTGGGATTAGAGGCGTGAGCCACCGCGCCCTGCCAATTTCTTATGTATACATTGGGTACTTAACTCTTCTTATATATATATTATTATTTCATTTGATATTTAAAACATTCATAGGAGGTTATTAGTTGTGTTGTGTAGATGATAAAGAGAAGGATCAGAGCACTCTTCAATTATTCTATCCTTTAGACTTTCAATAGCCTTTATTGTCCATATTATATTTAAGGCACCTGATTATTTTCCATCTCACATTGTTCTCTGTTTTAGTCTTCTATGCCATACTTCTTTACAAATATTATTCACTCATTTATGGATAGGTAGCATTCATGTACTAAGAGAGTATTAGGTCATAGTAACGGCTCAATAAATATGTGTTGAACCAATCATAGAGAGTCATAATATCTTTAATATATTTTTTATTTTAGTTGTGATCCTAGGGAGAAAGAGACACTCACTTATATATTCCTCTCCTACTAAATCCTTGGAAAAGAAGTACCACTCAATTTCATGCATAAGAATATATATGTATCTATATGCAAGAATATCAGATATATTTATATTACTGGAATTCACTAAATATAGTGGAATGGCATCCACTGGATTGAGGATGAAATAGTACATTTAAAAGAAATTCCTGTAATTTTTTCCCCTTGTTTAGAAATTCAAATCAAAGCAGACATTTTAATTAGGGATAATTGAAATACAGAATCAATAAACCATAAAATCAAACTTTATATTGATTTTTAAGTCATTCAGAGAGATAAGCATTTATGGCTAAGAATTTAGAGGACAAAACCAGTCTTTTAAAAGATTACTGATTTTGTATACTTGCAATTTCTACATTTCTTCTTCATCCTCATCATCTCTTCCTTCTCCTCCTTTGCTTTCTTCATTTTCTTCTTCCTCCTCCTCCACCATCTCCATCTTCCTCTTGCTCCATATATTCCCTTTTAAAATTGTATTTTATAATAATTTTGAGAAAAAATTTCACAATGAATCAAATGCTTCCAGAGAGCTGAAATCAAACGTATGGATTTACTCAATGGTTTTATTCAATGGTATAGAATAGGATAACTCAGTGGAGGGTTGGGGGGAGTGTGGGGGTGGTAGGGAAAGGGAACCTGAAGTGAGTTAACTAATTTTTCCTAGGCAAAGCCAAAACAACACACCTAATTTATTCATCAGTCCAATTGCCATATATATATATATCTCCAGGCTGTCTTAAGTTTTTTGGGAGACACAGAAAAATATTAAAACATGATCTTAACCTGTGAGGAATTTGTAGTACAGCTGGGAAATGGATATTTAAGTGAGCTAAGTAGTTAACAACACATGGTACATATGAAGATAATCAATGTGTTACATTTTAACTGTAATCTGTATCAAAAAAATGAAGACGTTAATTATAACTTTCACTCCAGTTAAAGATTCCTGTTTGTTGTAAATATTGACTGACTTACATTGAACCTGATTGGGATGAACTGATCACCAACCTGAAGGTGGATGTCTAATAAGAGTAGTCGCACACTGTCTGCCTGACCTGAGGGGTCCCCCTAATGGTTAAACAAGTCTCTGAAAGATGGCCAGGAAAAGGAATACAGACAATGGTTAGGAGGTTAGAGTCACTCCAAAACATCTGCATATGTTTTATTCATTGCAGCTACATCTACAATGAATAAAAAATTTAACATTTGAAAAATTTATATTTAAAATCTATTTGAAATAAATTCTATATATACATAATTGAAATTTAAGGTAATATGTAATTTTTTATATTGTTTTTTAAAGATATAATTTACACAGAATGAAATCCACAGTTCCTGACTATTTAGGTCTTTGAATTTTGACAAAGGTACATACCCATGAAAACACCACTGAAAACAAGATATAGCACAATTCCATCACTCCAGGAAGTGCCCTTCTGTCTGTTTTCAGTCAATATCTATCCTCATTCATCTACCCCAGACAGCCATTTTCTTATTTCTATCACCATAGATGAGTTTTGCCTGTTCTCGGATTTCATATAAATGGGATGATGGAGTATGCATCCTTTTTTGTCTGGCTTTTTTTTTTTCACGCAGTATAGCATTTCTGACCATTATCCATGTTGCATGTATGTATGAATATTTTGGTCCTTTTTATCACAGTAGTTTTCTATGCATGACTACAACATGTAGCATTCTCCAGAGAAATAGAGCTAATAAGATTTAATTTAAGAAACTGGCTCGGTCAGTTGTAGGGGCTTGGAAAATATAAATCCATAGGGTAGGTCAGCAGATTGGAAACTCAAGTAACAGTTGATGTTCCCGTCTTCAGTCTGCAATATGCAGGGCAGACTACTAAGCTGGAAACTCAGGCAGGATTTCTATGTTACAGTCTTGAGGCAGAATTCCTTTTTCTCCAGGACATCTCAACCTTTGCTTCTAAGCTATTTAACGATTGGCTGAAGGTGATACACATTAGAGAAGGTTGCCTCCTTTACTCAAAGTCAACTAATTATATATGTTAACCATATCTATAAAATACTTTCATGGCAACATCTAGCCTGGTGTCTGACTAAACACCTGGGCACAGTAGTCTAGTCAACTTGTCACATAAAATTTAACCATCACGATGACTGTTTGCCCATTCCAAAATTAGTGGTCGCTTGGGTTGTGTTATGGGCTAAATAATGTCCCCAGAAAATTCTTATGTTTAAGTCCTAACTTCCAGTACCTTAGAATGGGACAGTATTTGGAGATAAGGTCTTTAAAGAGATAATGTAATTAAAATAAAGTCATTAGGATAGGCCCTAATGTAATACTGACCATTGCATGCACACACCAGGGGAATACCATGTAAACATACAGGGAAAAGATAGCCATCTGCAATTCAAGGAGAAAGGGCTTCGGAAGAAACCAGCTCTGTTCACATCTTGATCTGGGACTTGTAGTTTTCAAAATTGTGAGGAAACAAATTTTCTGTTTATGAATCCCAGTCTGTCTGGGATCTGTTATGTCTGTCCTAGAAAACTGATACAGATTGTTTCCAGTTTTTGGCCACAATGAATTAAGCTTCTATGAATATGCACATTTTCTTTCTGAATAAATGTTTTATTTTTCTTAGAAAGAAATTGCTGTCTCATAGAGAAGGTGTTTGCGGCCGGGCGCGGTGGCTCAAGCCTGTAATCCCAGCACTTTGGGAGGCCGAGACGGGCGGATCACGAGGTCAGGAGATCGAAACCATCCCAACATGGGCTAACATGGTGAAACCCCGTCTCCACTAAAAAATACAAAAAAAACTAGCCGGGCGAGGTGGCGGGCGCCTGTAGTCCCAGCTACTCGGGAGGCTGAGGCAGGAGAATGGCGTGAACCCGGGAGGCGGAGCTTGCAGTGAGCTGCGATCCGGCCACTGCACTCCAGCCTGGGCGACAGAGCGAGACTCCGTCTCAAAAAAAAAAAAAAAAGAGAGAAGGTGTTTGCTTTTATAATCCACTATGAAATAATTATCTAAAGCAGTTCTACTATTTTACAGTTCCAGCAGCAATATATAAGAAGCACAGGTGCTCTCCATCCTCACCAATATTTGATTTTACCCATCACAGTGGGGCGGAAATATAGATCACTGTGGTTTTAATTTGCATTTACCTGATAATAATGATGGTGGACAACTTTTCATATACTCATTTTTACTAATATCTCCTTTATGAAGAAGATGCATTTTTGTACGAATACATTTTTCCATTATTTTTTGCAAAAGCTTGATAGTTTCAGCTCTTATGATTAGGTCTATGATTCATCTTAATATACAATATCTGGTCAAGTATTTGCTGATTTAAAAAATTTTAGATTTAGGGGAGTTCTTCTTTGTGTATTCTGGATACACATCTTTTGATAGTCATATGTGTTGCTGTTTATGCCTTGCCTATTTATTTTCTACATGGTATCTTTTGATGAACAAAAACTTCTTATGAAGTGCATATTTATCAAATATATATTTTTTCCTTTGGTGCTTTTCATATCCTGTTTAAGAAATTTTTGCCCAAGTAGATTAGTTTTATAGAGGTGCTGTAACAAAGCACTATAAACTGGCTGGCTTACCAAAACAAAACTATTCTCTTACAGTTCTGCAGGCTACAAGTCTGAAATCCAGGAGTTGTCAGGGTTAGTTTATTTTGGAAGTTCTGAGGGAGAATCCATTTCATGTCCTTCTCGTAACATCGCTGGTTATTGGGAATCGCTGTCATTCCACTGTAATTTCTGCCTCTGTCTTCATGCGACATTCTCTCCTGCGTGTGTCTGTGTCTGTTCTCTCCATCTTATAAGGATCCCAGTCACATTGGATTAGGACCTGCCGTACTCTAGTATGACCTCATTTTAACTTAACTAATTATATCTGAAAAGACTCTATTTCCGTCTAAGGTAATATTTATAAATATTTGGGGTTAGGACTTGGACATGTCCTTTTTGGAGATACATTTTAACTCACAAACTTAAGGTTACAAAAATATTTTTTTTTCATTTTTCATAAAAGCTTAATCATTCCAGCCCTTATGATTAGGTCTATGATTCATCTTAATACACAAACATTTGTATTGAATGTGATTGTGATAGAAATCAAAGTTTAATATTTTTCAAATATTTGTCCAGTAGCTGGAGGACTATTTGTTCTTATGCCCATATTAAACTGTCATGATCACAGTACCTTTGTATTTGGAACTATTTGTTCTTATGCCAATATTAACCTTTGTTCTTAAGCCAATATTAAACTGTCGTGATCACAGTACCTTTTTATTAAGTCTTGAAATTGAGTAATAAAAGTCCCCAACTTTATTCTTGCGTTTTAAGATCAATCAGACTAGTCTAGATCCTTTGTACTTCATATAAATTTTATAATCACATTCAAAATTTCTTTTAAAAAGTATACAGAGATTTTGATTGGGATTGTGTTGAATAGGTTAGAGCAGAAAATATGTATTAACAATAAGAAATTTTCTATGTTACATATAGAAAATATCTATTTATTTAGGTCTTTATTTTTTCTCAGCAAGGTATTATTTTCAGTGTAGAGATCTTTTATATTCTTGTTAGATTTATTAATAGATATTTGGTTTTTTATTTTATTATAAAGAGTATTTTATTACATTTTATTATAAATCATACTACTGTCTATAATAGCATGGAAAAAATCAAATATCTACCAATAAATCTAACACAAAATATAAAAGATCTGTACACAGAAATAATACTGTTTACTGCCAATATATGTCTATTTCCTCTTTTTTTTTTTACTGCTATTGACAACTTGTATTTTCTGTCTTTTTCATGGGTCAATCAATTTTATCAACGTTTTCAAAGAACCACTTTTTGACTCTATTTAATTATTGTTAGTTTTCTATTTAATTGGTCTGATTTAATTTTCATTATTTCCTTTCTTCTACTTTGGTTTTAATAGGTTCTTTTTCCTAGCTTATTTAGATGAAAGGTTGAATAATTCATTTTAAATCTTTAAAAAATTCTGGTATCCATTTAAAGCTAAACATTTCTCCTAAGTATGTGTTTAGCTGAATCCCATAAATTTCAACATATTATATTTTTTATTAGCAGGTCTAAAATATTTTCTAATTTCCACATGATTTATTTATAATCTCTGTTATAGGATTGTTGTTTCACTCTTAAATATTTGGAGGCTTTTCTAGCCTTACTGTTATTGATTTACAGTTTAATTCCATTGTGCTCATAAAAGATTCTATAAGTCCTTTATGTTTTTAGGGTTTATTGAAATTTATTTTACAGCGTTTCACATGGTCTCTCTTGATGAAAGTTCCATTTGCAATTGAAAAGAAAGTGTTTTATAAATGTCAGTTAAATCAAGTTGGTTGAGAGTATGGTTTAGACTATGTTCATACTTATTTTTAAAACTCTACTTGTTCTTTTATGTGCAAAAAGATTTATAATCCCAACTATAGTTGTTGGTCTATTAGTGCCTCTATTTCCATGGTTTTTGTTTCACGTATTTTGAATTCTATCATTAGATCCATATACGTTTATGATTGTTAAGTCTTCATGATGCATGGTCCCTTTTAGTATTACCAAATGTCTCTTTTAATATCTATCTCCTTCCCTGATTGCATTTCTTATCTGATATTAATAGAGCCACACTGAATTTCATGTGCTTACCTTTTGCTTAGCACATATATATTTTTTCCTTTAAGCTTTCACTTTTTATATATGTATATTTAAACTACAAGACTGGGTGTGGTGGTCGATGCCTGTAATCCCAAAACTTTGGGAAGCCAAGATGGGAGGATCACTTGAGACCAGGAGTTTGAAACCTTGTGAGATCTTGGCCTGCTGCAACCTCTGGCCTCCAGGTTCCAGCGATTCTCCTGCTTCAGCCTCCCTAGTAACTGCGATTACAGGCGTGTACCACCATGCCTGGCTATTTTTTTAATATTCAGTAGAGATGGGGTTTCACCACATTGGCCAGGCTGGTCTCGAACTCCTGATTTCAAGTGATCCACTCATCTTGGCTCCCCAAAGTGCTGGGATTATAGGCATAAGCCACCAAGCCTGGCCTCCGTACTATTTTCTGTAGAGGTTTAACTAATTTATATTCCCACCAACAGTATATAAGCATTCTCTTTTCTCCACATCTGCACCATCTTTTGTTTTTGATGTTTTAATAAAAGCCATTCTGACTGGTGTAAGATGATATTTTAATGTGTTTTTAATTTGCATTTCTCTGGTGATTAGTGTTTTTCATGAGTTTGTTGGCCATTTGTATTTCTTCTTTTGAGAAGTGTCTGTTCATGTCCTTTGCCCAGCTTTTAATGGGATGGTTTGCTTTTTTCTTCAGTTATTTGAGTTCTTTGTAAATTCTGGATATTAGTCCTTTGCCAGGGGCATAATTTGCAAATATTTTCCACCATTCTATAGGTAGTCTATTTATTTTGTTGGTTTTTTCTATATCCAGAAGCTTTTTAGTTTAGTTAAGTCCCATGTATCTATTTTTGTTTTTCTTGCATTTGTTTTTGGGATCTTTGTCATAAATTCTTTGCATAGGCTAATGCCCTGAAGAGATTTTCCTAAAATTCCTAACATTTCTTAAACTTCATTACCTATAAATTCTTAACTCAGTTTGATTTGGTATTACATGTAGAGTAACATGAAAGATGTAAATGATTATTAGAAACTGACTTTGGAACATTTTAAACATGTACTAAACTTGACAATATAATGAATTCCTGTCTACCCATCACCCAGCTCCACAATTATCAGCATTTTCCCATTCTTATTTATCTATACCCTATCTTATGTATGAGTTTTCTCTAGATTATTATAAACCACATAACAGATATTGCATAATTTCACCTATAAATATTTCAATATACATGTTTAATAGATAATTATAGAAAAGGCTTGGCTTAGCAGTATTTCATCACAAATAACAACATTTTACAAATAATGTCACATCATCTGATAACTGGCTTAATGTTCTATTTTCTTCATTTCTCTAAAAGCATGTCTTTTTTACAGTTTTTTGAATCAAGATCCAAACACAGACCACATATTGTATTTAGTTAATATGTCTCTAAATGCCTTTTTTAAAATAATGCCATATATTTGTTGAAGATACTAGTTTACTATTTTTCTAACTCTAGGTATAGTGGTTGTATCTCTATCTCCCATTTTTCCTCTAAGTTGACAATTTATAGACTTGATTCGATTCAGGTTTAACTTTGGAAAAAACACTTTATAAGTGGTGCTATACATAGCATCTTTCATCACATCAGGGGCATGTAGAGGGCATATTATTGTGTTTCACTTTTAGTGATGTTAATTAAGGTTGATCAGTAGGTTAATGTGTTGCTTGTTATATAGTGATGAGAGGCTAGATAATTTCATTACAGTTTGCCAATGGTGATTTGCTAACTCTATAATCTTTTTATATTTATTAGCTAGAATTCTTCCATGGAGAAGACTTTCATTAGGTATTTGGTTACTATTTCAGATTGATTTTCCTGAAAGGCAGACATTGAAACTGAGATAAGTGGAGGGCATTTAGTAAGCCTTGCTTTTGGGATCAATATTTTTTGGAAGAGAGTTCAAGATATTCAGGTACACCAATCTAGCTCTCCCCACCTCTCCCTACCTCATGTGTCAAGATCATACTTTTTCCCAGACAGAAACCTGATGTTGGTGTTGCAGATCTGCCTTGGTTGGAAGTTTAGCCTCTTTTGGGGTTTTGCTACTTTTATAGACCTCGTCATCAGCTTTTTCTGTACAGTCTGCTTTCCCACTGTAGGAGAAAAGACATGACTCCCCTTCCTCCAGTCTCTCTCTCTCACCAAGGTGACCTATGACTTTTACATTTAACTTTTATTTGTAAATTAATCACTCTTAGTTATTTCTTCCCAGAGTGTTACTTGAGCTCACTCAAGTCTCCTTGTAACTCAAGTTACTACTCCTCCATGTTTACAATTTCTGACACATTGCACTAGCTAATGCATTTCTCTTCAGCAGTGCACCAACCTAGTGAAAATATTACCATTTGCATTGCTATCTTGTACCAGAGGCTATTTGTGCTCCACCTGCCATCAGTGGTGGGGTCCTCATTGCCAGCTCTGGAACAGGTTAATTCAACTCTAAAACCCTATCTTAGGTTTTGCTTTCTTGAACCACATGTGACAATAACTGCTTGCAACAGGTTAGATTTCTTGGGAAGCAAACTGTCATGGAGGTTAGCATCCAGGAAACTGACTAGGGAGTACTCTTGGAAACAGGAGTGGGCAGAGGGAGGAACTGACCTGTGATACAATTTCAGCAATGGCTTCAGCTGATCCCACAGAGAGTTTGGTGCTCTGATAGACTTCTGAGTCATCTTCAGTGGAGACAATGGGATTTTATACTGAACAATTACCTTGGGAAAACAGCATGAAATATGCTATACACAGGAAAGACAGAACAAACAATCCATAATGCTTTCTTTTTTTAATATCAGTATTTGGAAATTTTCTAGTAATTACCAAAGGTGACCAATGAGTGTGTGTGTGTGTTTTGTTTTTGTATAATTACTAACTTATGGATATATATGACCTTTCCAGTCATTTTTATTGTTGCTCAAACTGTTCCACACTTTCGCCAGTGGGAGCTGCTCTAATTGGTTTCTCTGTCTCTTTGACATGTTCCCTGTAATCCTTGATTGCTTTCTTGCTTTTCAGCACAACAAGATGTTCCAGACTTATTCAACATATTGTCCAGCCAGCCCTGGAAACATCAGTTCTCTTAGGACAGAATTAAAGTTTAGAGACCAGAATCTGGGCCCTAGAGGTGGTCGTTACTACTGGTTTGTCACTGCTTCTGTAGCTTTTCGGTGAAGAGATATTTATGTAATACGTATCTAAAACAATAAATTCAAGTTATATATTTTAAAAATAAATTCAAGGTATGTATATTTTAGAAAAAAGGGAAAATCATGTGTTCATGTTGATATTTATATTTAAAAATATAATTACATGTCTTAATTTATGGTGTTCTACCTTGGTAATTCTATACCTCTATTATTTTGATTTTATACCTTTTCTCCCCAAATTTTCTTTTTTTCTTTTTTTTTTTTTTTGAGACGGAGTCTTACTCTGTCGCCCAGGCTGGAGTGCAGTGGCCGGATCTCAGCTCACTGCAAGCTCCGCCTCCCGGGTTTACGCCATTCTCCTGCCTCAGCCTCCTGAGTAGCTGGGACTACAGGCGCCCACCACCTCGCCCGGCTAGTTTTTTGTATTTTTTAGTAGAGACGGGGTTTCACTGTGTTAGCCAGGATGGTCTCGATCTCCTGACCTCGTGATCCGCCCGTCTCGGCCTCCCAAAGTGCTGGGATTACAGGCTTGAGCCACCGCGCCCGGCCCCAAATTTTCTTATATTGAAGCTCTTGGTTCCTAATTACATGTACATACTTATTTAATTTATCTTATGCCATATACATAATTTCAAAATAACAATACAAATACTATTATCATTAATAATAATGCTACTGAGTAAAGCTTGTGATTTCTTTGTGGAGATTTTTATCCTTGGAATATATCTCACTAGTGATTGATAGTAAAAAAAAACCTTGCATTTTAAAGTCACTCGAAATAATTTTTCTGTGTGTGGTTTTGTCAACAATTTGATATGCAATTAGATCCCTTTGCTTCAAAAATTTTTAAACAACTGCTTAGCTTTTATTTTTGAAATAATCACGGTTTTTGATTACATAGAGCATAAAGCATTTACATGGTTCCAAAGTGTGTGTGTACATGTACATATGTATACATATATGTATACGTGTGTATGTATATATGTATATACACACACATATATTCAGAGACATCCATTTCCTGTCCCTGTGTCTTTTGCCATAAGTAACTATCCTAATAATTTTTATTTTATCATTCTATGGTTTCAAAATAAAGACTACAAAATTTATATTTGTAGTCCTTATTTGAAAGTATTTCTTTAAATTCAAAAATTAGAAAGACTTTCAGTCATTTTCTTATTCTGCTTGACCTGGACTTGTAATTAATTAGACAACTATATCAGATAGAAGATTGTTTAATTTTGCAGTATTTTGGAGCCAGAGTGTAGGACAACTTCTAATTAGAGACAGCAAGTGGTATAAATCCTGAAGGAAATGTAAGTGGCATCTTATAAATGGAATGTCAACTCATATTCATATAGTGATTTTTGTTTTACACAGTAATTTCACTATTAATAAATTTCACCTTTATTAATTTAATTTCCACAATGGCCTTATAAGTTTATCTCCATTTTACAAATTTAAAAATGAGACATGGGATAAAAATGCCTTTCCCCAGGCCTTGCCAAGTTCACACAGCTAATTCTTGACAGAGGTAAGAGAAGAATTCAGGTCTTCTGCCTCCAACTCTACATCATATGATACTGCCTCTCAAATTACATATGGAACTCCTATGTGTCTTAAACCATATTTTCTGTAGTTGCGATAAGTTACTCCAAATAAGTGTTAGAGTTAGAAAATTCTCTATTCCCTTTTAGGAGACTCATGATACAAATTGACATTGGTTAGTCTCTGAAAATTTATATATTATTGGCATATGTTTAATTTTGTATTTCTTAATGCTTCCCAATTTTACAAGACCACAGAACATACTCCCACCAAATCTGGACTAAGCCTGAAAGGATATCAAAGGAACATAACTTTTTATTAAGTGTGAGTTAATCTACAAATGATAGCTTTGATCAGCAGTAATTTTTTTAACGTAATTCATGCCTGAGTACTATATTCAGTTTAGCTGGACATCTATGGTACACCATAAGCCAAATTTTGAAGATTATTTATGTTAGAATTGGATTCAGTCAATCCTTTGTGACTTAACCATCAGGCCTTAATTTAAAAACACACACACATTGTTATTGACAGTATAGAAATACTGACTCATAGAAAAATTCACCCATATTTAGTTAGCAGACTAACAGGAGCAGCAGCAGCAGCAGCAGCAGCAGCTGGCCATGCTTCTGTGTGTTGCTAGCAACAAGAAACCATGACAGCAAGGCCCCAGACAGGAACCTTCTGCATTTTCTCATCTGTGATGAGGTACACTGATGCTGGGGATTAGTGAGCCTGAAGATACAAAGCGGCGTTTACCATTGGAAAATGTCTCCTACACTAAAAGCAGAGGTAAGTATCAATGCAAATAGAGTGCAGCTATAAAGCCTTGATTTCTCTGGAAATTTAAGTACAAAGTAATACAAATAAATACTACAATTACTTGAAATAACATGATATTCTTTATTGTCTTAATTTTTGTCATTTTTATTATGATTATTTTAAGTCAATTTGACATATTTTTAGAAAATAGAGAAAACTGTTTTGAAGAAAGAGTAGGCACTTAGTAAACTGGATTTTTTCTTTCTTTCTTAAATTCTAAAAATTTCCTTAAGAATTAAAAATTTTAAGAAGTAGTTTCATAGAGAGGTAGAGACAATCTCTGGAGAGTTATATGACACTCAGAGGGTAAGGGGTAAATTGAAAACATGTGTCATGGATGAATTCTTATAAACAATGGAGCAATTAATTATAGGATTGATTTTTTTCCTAAGGTAATTGAAATTTAGTCATCCATCAAGGACCATCAAATTATTGTTTACTGAGTGCACAAGATCCTGATGAGCTCTGTGGGAAATGAAACCCAGATGTGGCGAATTCTAGGTCCATAGTTGCTGCTCTCAGTGGGATGGCAGGCCAGCAGGATCACATGGCATATGGTAATTATAACGTTAGTATCAATACAAGTGTAACTACCAAGTCATTCATTAGGTTAAAGCTCTGAGTGCGTGTGTTTGCTTGCTAAGGCTGCCGTAACAAAGTATACCACAGACTGGGTGGCTTACACAATAGAAATTTATTTTCTCACACGATTCTGGAGGCTAGAAGTCTCAGATGAAGGTGTTAGCAAGGCTGATTTCTCTAGATTCCTCTCTCCTTGTCTTCACCTTGTGTATTCACATGGTCCTCCCTCTATATATGTTTATGCCCTAATTTTCTCTTCTGATTGGACATTAGTCATATTAGGGCCCACTTTGCTTATTTATTTTTAATTTAATAATCGCTTTAAAGACTCTATTTCTAAACGCAGTCATATTCTGAGTTTTATAACTTCAACACGTGAATTTTGAGGGGACCTAACTCAGTCCATAATAGTGTATTTAAAAAACTAAAAGACGTTTGAAGAGGGAGCTATGATACAGCTTGAGAGAGTATAGTATCAATTCAAATATCACCCCTTACCATAAAATATCTATGCTATGAATAGGCCAGCAGGCATGAGGCTAGCAGGATGACAAAACATATGACATTGGCATGTTTGAAGGCCCAGATCAGTTTTCCAGAATAACAATTTGAATAGTATTCTATGAATACTATTCATAATATAGAATATTTTATGGTAAGGGGAGATATTTGAATTGAGCAGTGAACAAATGGAAGCGTTGAAAAGTTAGAGAAAAAGTAGAAGGAGATTTTTCTAAAGGGAAGGCTGTGTCATCAGAGGCCAGGGGAAATAAAGCCCCTGATGGGTTCAGGAGATGGGTAATACCATAGTTTGCCTATGGGGACATAGAAGGGAAGTAGGAGGCGAGAAACTGATATCAGTTGCCCCTGCTGGGATATGCCAGGAGAGACACACTTTTATCTGTACAGCATTCTTGTTCAGAATACATAAACTTCATCTGATCATCGAAAATATCCAACTTGTTATTCTGGAAAACAACTGGTCTGGGCCTTCAAATATGCCAATGGTATGAAAAACAAAAGAGGCTGGGAAACTGTCTCAGGATAAAGGAGACTAAAGAGGCAACTAATTGCAGTGTGTATTTAGTGATTGACTCTTAGGAAAACTTAAAAAATAAAATAAAATAAAAAGAGGCTGCGCACAGTGGTTCATGCCTACAATCTCAGCACTTTGGGAGGCCGATGTGGGCGTATCACTTGAGATCAGGAGTTCGAGACCAGCCTGGGCAACATGGCAAAAGTCCGTCTCTACTAAAAATAGAAATATTAGCCAGGCGTGGTGGTGTGTGCCTGTAAAACCAGCCACTCGAGAGGCTGAGGCAGGAAAATCACTTGAACCCAGGAGGTGGAAGTTGCAGAGAGCCGAGGTTGCACCATTGCATTCCAGCCTGGGCAACAGAATGAGACTCTGTCTCAAAAAAAGAAAGAAAAGAAAAGAAAAGAAGCAAAAGATACAAACGACATTGTTGGCATAATTGGGAAAATTTGAAAATGAACTCTATATTACATTGTATGTTGTTTCCTCAATGAGATCATTGTATTATTGTTATATAGGAAAATATCATTTTTCCTTAGGAGATATACACTTTGGTATTTAGGGATGAACTGCAAATAATTGTTAAATAATAAGTAATAAATAACTGCAAGTAATTGTTAAATGGTTCAACACACACAGATAAACACATACACACCATAAGAAAATCAAATATAACAACAGGTTAGCATTGAGAAATCCAGACAAGGAGTCTATGGATGTCATATTATTTTTGCATCTTTTCTGTTGATTTCAAAACTTTCAAAATAAAATGTGAAAGGAAAATGAAGTTTATTCTAACATTTGGATGCTCACAATGTTAAATTTTACAATTTCTTGTATTTATTTGATCCTTATTGAACATCTGTTAGTAAATCACCTTATAGTCACTTCACTCTGAATTTGTGGTGATTATTTTTGTGGAAGTATTGCTTTATGATCATCATTAATAAATGTGTTAATATAGTGTGATATCATTATTTACCCTAAAAATGATTACTGAGTTTGCATAACTACATGCCAATTTATTTTCCTCTTAGGTAACAGTGTTGTGTAACACAGTAGTCTTCTAAAATGTTCTCAATATTTACCACCATTATAAAATATTTTCTTGCAAACTTATTTTTTAAGTTCTCATGAAATTGTGGTAGAATTTGTCATGAAGTAAAATTCAGTAACTATTCATTACACATGTATGATATGTCTATAACTCCACCAGACATAGTTCCTGCCCTCAAGGAATTTGTGCAATTACTGATATACAACTGGCCAGTTCACTCTAGGAAATATAAGGCAATAATGGGATGATAGTTTTCATCTGCCTTGGGAATGAGTAATATGGTATAATTTTCTGGTAACAGTGAGATTTGGAGAAAGACACTTTGATAAATTGCATTGAGGTCAAACATTTGAGTTGTTCCAAGGAATATGGCTTCCAGAAACTTCTAGCAGCAGACAATTCTTTCAATTTAGAATGTAGTAAGTGTTTTAACCTTTAATACTTCTATAAGAAAAGTTTTGGCCAAATAAATTCTTTGGTAACCTACTTTCTGCTGGCATCTAGAAGGAATTCTTTTTTTAAATAAGCTTTCTACCTACTAAGTTGATTAATACCTGGCCAGACCGATATTTGTTTATTCTAGAGGAGTTAGTGGACATGCACTGACTCACTCACCCACTCATATTCTTCCCTAAGGCGATCTTGAGCATGTGTTTTCAAGAGCACTAGTTGGGTCAGTGCCAGGCTAAACCATGGAATAAAACCAAGTAAAATGTTGCACAATCTTAAGAGCTTGGCTGGGGAAACACTACACTCTAAATAACAAGTCTACTATTTTCTATGAGAATTATTAGAGTTTATTTAATCTAGTTTTACTTTCATGGGGACAGGGGAAAATTAACATTAATAGAAAATTCATCTTTCCATTCAATAGGGTACAAATAATGCAGCCATAAAATTGAAGCAAAATTGGCACTAATGTAAATTCAAATCACTGTTTAACTTTCAGTGCAAACCTGTTAACCAAAGAGAATTGATCAGAAAGCAGACATAGTGGAATTATTTCTTAAAAATATTGTGGTGGCAGGCGCCTGTAGTCCCAGCTACTCAGGAGGCTGAGGCAGGAGAACTGCTTGAATCTGGGAGGTGGAGTTTGCCGTGAGCCGAGATTATGCCACTGAACTCCAGCCTGGGTGACAGAGCAAGACTCCGTCTCAAAAAAAAAAAAAAAAATCTATATCTATATCTATATCTATATCTATAAATACATATAGATCTCTATATAGACCTATATAGATCTATATATATTTGGAACCCTGACCATTCCTAAATTAGAACACAGAGAAAGATAAATAATACTTACAGTTGTGAGAAGAAACTTCGTAGACCTCATAAGTTTTCAGAAGCAGACTGAGGAGTCAAGTATATTCTGTTGACTGCAGAGGAAGGGCTAGATGTAGCCCTGCCATGGAGAGTCTCAAAGCTAGAGTGGTAGTGAAATGGGAGAGTTCCCCGATCCCCCTCACCGTACGTGCAACAGGGGTGTGTCTCGCTTGTTCCATTGCTACCACTGCTCACTGCTTAAACCCCTGACAAGATGGGGAGCATGCACATGGGCATGTGTAGGAGCCGGGGTGAGTACTTTGGGATCCAGTCCCGTGGGTGGGTGCCTCCGGCTATTTTTGCCTTGCTGTCTGCCAATGGCTTAAGTGTTACCAGCTCAGTGGTCCCTCTGTCGTTACAGAAAGGTAGAGGGCCAATGTGACAGCTTTCTGTATCCTAAGTTTTTGCCCAGCATCACAGGAGACCTGAGCATTCACAAGCTGTGAATGTGGGGTTTAAGTGGTGGAGGTGACTCTCAGCAGGATGGATGGGGAGCTGGAAGGGGGATGGAGTGGAAAAATGACCTTTCCCTGAGGTTGGCCATCCAGCAGCTGAGCTCTTCTTTGACCGGCCCCAGCCAAACTCCTCTCAGTGTTCAGAAATTCCTTCTCTTTGCTTTCTCTGCTGTGTTGTTCCACTGTGTGTCTTTTTATATCCTTGTCTCCTCGTGTGCTCGTCTGTTTCTGAAGCCTGGGGTTCGGAATTTATATGGGTACAGGATAGGGGCATGGCAGGGCAAAAGGCAGCTTTTCGGGTACAAAGACAGAAATGCCTGTTCCCACTTAGGGCTGTGGGTCTCCAGGCTTGAGGGTGAAGCCTTCCTGGGGAACTACCCTCTTCTACTCAGTATTTCCCTGTCTCCTGTCCATATCAGTAGCAAATGCATCAAACGTGATTTGAGGTGGAACATTACACACCAAGGAAGAGAACAGATATGGAAGACTTGAAAAGGCAAAGTCTAAGGACATAGAAGGATGATTTTAGTCTATATCATATTGAAAAATTACTAAATAATTTAATTTCAGAATGAAGATTCTGGGACTTCAGGTTGAATAATTATAATTTATTATTTTCAACTCAGTTTTTATACTTATGTGTACCAGTTATATAACTGATCTGTCCTACTCCACCAACAACTTCTACAAAACAAGGTTATATTTATCAAGATATGCTATATAAACACATTAATGTCAGACAAAATAGACTTTAAGGCAATACATATCACTAGAGATTAAGTAGGCTACTTCATAATTACAAGAAGTTTAATTTAGCAAGTGGCAATATACATTCTAATTTGGAATAGACAATTTATATATGTATAAAAGTGAACAGAACTAGATTGAGAAATAGTTAAATACACAATGATAAGGGAAGATTTCAAAGCAGCTTCCCCTACTGGTAATACAAACTTTGAAACTACAAAATTCATATCCCTCTATCACACATAAACCATCTATAAATTTTGGTGCATTTAAAATAACAGTGTGTTCTCTGGACACAGTAAAAATAAAGTAAACCAGACCACAAAAGAGAAAACCAAACTGGAAACAGCCTGTATACTTGAAAATTAAAAAATGTGTTTATATAAAAATTATGAGAAAATAAATCACAATGAAAATTAGGAATATCATGAAATACATAATAAAAGTACAACATTTAGAATTTCTGGGACTGTATTAAAGATGTGTTCAAAGAGATATTTCAATTGAAAATCCTATATGTCTATATTTTAAAGGAAAGTCTAAAACTCAGTCAACTAAGCCTCCATTTCATGGTGCTGAATGTAGGGAAAAAAGAGCATATTCAATCCAAAGGCTATAATAGAAACAAAAACAAGAGAGCAGAAAAAAAGGAGTAGAACAAACACATAAACAAAGGCATCATCAAAGTTGCTAAATTTAAAATATTAATAAAATTGATAAACCTTTAACAAATATTACATATAATGATAAATAAAAAGTTCTCTATTTCAATAACAAGTCTAGGAGGCTGCTTTCATTAATTTATTTTTTCATATACTGGAGGATACGTAGCAATGCAGTAGGAAAAAGAAATAAAAATAAAAATATAGCAAAGTAAGAAATAAAATTGATATTATTTGCAGAAAAGAGGATCATATGTACAGAAAATTCAAGAGATTCTACACATAATATCAATTAATAAAAGAATTTAGCAAGTTAGATAACTTCAGCCACATACAGAAATTGTATTTATATATAACAGTAACAGAGTCAGAAATTAAAATTAGGGTATTATTTAAAATAGTATAAAAATATTTGCACACCTAACTCTATGTTCAAGAACTCTGTATAGAAAAGTATAAAATATCATTTAAAAGAATTAAAATAAGACTCAAATAAACAAAGAAACAGAGGGCTGTACTATATTCATAGATTGTAAGACCCAATATTGTAAAGACAGTTCTATAAAAATCATTTATTGCCATTCAATCAAAATCCCAACAGGTTCTTACTGTTTTGGGAATATTGCTTGTTAGGTTGTGTGCATATATGTGTGTATGTGTGTGTGTAAATAAAAACCGTCTTCATTTCAAAGTTTGGAGTCAATTATTTTACAAGTTCCAAACATTTTTCGAGTATCTTGAAAGTTCGTAGGCCCAAAGCACTGTGCCTACAACATCTACTAGATAAAGTGACCCATGGAGTTTGGGTCTTTGTATTCCCAGATTCGTGATCCTCTTACTATGCTACCTTCTTTCTCTGTTCTAATGAATATATTATTTAATTCTCTTGTTAATTTTAAAAATTCATGTATGTGTTGCTGAATGATTTTACTTTAAAATTTACATAAGTATGAGCTAGAAAATTGTGCTTACTAATTTTATATAACTATAAAGTTAAAATAAGCATATAAACTTTTAACTGATATTTGTGTCTTTACATAGTATCTTTGTTCTTCTATTTTCATGTTTGAAAAATATAGTTTCTACCCATATTCAGAAAGCTCATCAAGAATTTACTGCTTTAGCTGGTACTGATTATTCACTGTATTTGTCTGCCCTCTAGTGATGGTAGAACAAAGAGTCTAAGGAAAAATTACCAGAGGTAAGAGTCAGTTGATTAGTTTTGCAGAAACTCTCATTATTTAAGTTTAACCTGGCTCCTTGTATAACACGTTTCTAAATTTAGAAATTTACTACGTGTCAATAACATACACATTGGCATACAACAGTTTGATGCTGTTATAGTGTTATACTATGTGTGGATTAAGCTAAACGACGAATAAAATAATTTATATGTTAACAATGAAAATGAATAAAAGGAATATGTAACTATACACAAAATTTATTGGGCACCTACTCGCTGTGCTAAGCTCTTTTCATACATTATGTGATTTTATCCGTACAGCAGTTCCTCAAGAAGGTCCCTCTGTTATAGATATGAAAATTCAGGCTTATCTATAAGTGTGGTTAAGCAACTTGATTAAGGTCAAATACTAGATAATAATAATAATAATAGCTATATCAAGCAGTTTTTAGTGTCAGAAAAAGGTGCTCTGTTAAGCACTTTGTATATCTATATTAGTCAGTGCTCAGAACAGGAAACAGAAACCAGTCTAGAGACTGAAAACAGAAGTGGGTTAATACTGCAAGTGAGATCCTGACAATCAGCGGAAGGGTCAGAGAAGTCGGTTTTTGAGTGGATATTGTGGGTTGACTGCCAAAATAATGTGGAACTGACTCATTAGGAGTGCCCCGCTCTGAGGTCATCGCTGCAGTAATGTCACAAATCTTGAAACACTGAAAAATCTGAAATATGCATACAAACTCTGTTGTATAAAAACCTCCTGTTACCACGTTGCTAGCCAGCAGGAACAGTCAAGTGTCGAAGGAATATGGCCTCTAGCTCACGTCCAACTTCTCCCTCTGGTTGGCAGAACACAACTCACACCCAGAGCTCTTGCTGCCAAGGAGTCTGCTAAATGTAGCGTTTATCTCCCCAGCTCCCATGTACAAAAAAGGAACATGGAAACAGGTGGGGTTGGCTGCTGGGAGCCATTCAACCACACCCAGCGTAACATGTTCTCCAATTTAGACCTCATAGAGATTCATAGGACTGTTTCTCCATTCCATAGAGGAAGAAATAGATGCATTGGCAAGATAAATAATCTGCTAAATAAACAGGATAGGAACCTATGCCTCTGTTATTCCAAAGTGCAGCACATCTCACTATCCCAATATGACTATACTATGTCATCATTAATTCATTAATTCTATGTTAATGTTGAACATCTCTCCTTCAACCCCAATCAACATGCACACACTCATTTTTTTTTCACATGCTTCTTATCAGGATACAACCTAGATTCCAAGAAAAGTGAATTGAAGGTGCTGCTCTCCAGTTGTCTCCTGAGTGAACTGTCCTCCTAGGCTTGGGATAAAAATATGCAGAATCAATGTACAACCCTCCTGCATCTCATATTCTTGCGGGAAAAATAAATATATTCTCTAATACATATGAGTTGGCCTGAAAAAGGGAGCTAATGGCATTGCTGGGACTGGAATGAATCTCCAACATACTTGGAGAAATCAAGGTGTATGATCTCCTCAGAGCAGAGAAACATCATGTGGTGGTAAGGAAAGATGCCAAAACAGTAGATATTATTCTTGTCTGTGCAGCCTGACTCACACAGCACCCCTCCCAACGTGCACATGCTGCTGGCCCTTCATGACACCTGCTCACCAGACACTGTCCTTCCACTTCAGAAAGATACTGGATCCACATCAGGCCGTCTGACTTCTTACCTCGGGAATGAGAACCTTGACAGAGGAAACCTCAGAACTGAAGGTAGTCAGACAGAAACATTTAGATGGCAGTCCTTAGGGCAGTCATATGCTTTAAGGAAATACCATAATGCCTGCAGAGATTCCCAGAGGTGCCCTGGTTCTTGCCTCTTCTGAGATGCAATTGTTCACAACACTTTCCATCTTGAAACTGAAGCTTCGTTGTCTGGGGTAAATACCTGCAGTTCATTGTCTCACACCAAGAAAATTGAGGACATAGACACACATGAGAATTTTAGGAGCTAAGGTTTAATAGGCGGAAGAAAGAGAAAGAACAGTTCTCTCTCTAGTGAGAGGGAGGTGCTTCCGAAGGGAAAAGGCCAAACCATGGCAGAGTTTGCTGGATTTATAGGCAGGCTTGAGAGGTGGTGTCAGATGTATGTAGGGTCCACAGATTGGTTTGATCAGGTGTGACATTTATGTAGTGGGCAGGGAAGGCTGGTTACCCTGCCTTAACCTTGTTACGCAAATGGGCTTTCCGTTTGACCAGCACCATCTTGGCAGCTCCTTACTGTACATGTGGCTGGCAAAAAGAAGAGAAGATGGAGCCACCGTTTTGAACACGATTGGCACAACTGCTGGCATCTATGTCTTCAGCTCAATTTTACCAAAAAAGGCTGCTTTTTGTTAGAAAAGAAAATGATTTGGGGCTGCTTTTCATTAAAAGCAAAACCTTACCAAAGACTCCAGTACCCTCACTATCTGCCTAAGTAATTTCTTCTTAACTCCTGTATCAGAACCACTCTGGATTCTTCCTAGAAAACATCTCTTCTTGTTTAAGTTAGAGCCAGTGTTTAGTACCTGTTACCAAAGGTGGGAGATCATGCTGGTAAAGGAGGTAAAGAGATGAAGTAGTTATTCTTTTCTTCTGATGGTTCGCAGATGTTCTTTTCTGAGGAGTCCAATGAAAGACAGGCTACTGTATCACTACACTTTTGAAGAGCTCACCCTCGCAGTTGGAATAACATGAAAATTGTGCAGGTATCACAATCTACTTTTTAATATTTTCTAGCTGCCTATGACAAAATTTAGGCCAGTTTCCCTCTCTGCGTCACCACAGCTGAGCATATTACTCTAGAAAGAGAATGCGAGCAACGCAGTGCTGCTTAAAATGCGGTGGTGAAGGTGGAAACGGGGATATAATTGTTTCCTTTATAGGGAGCTGCAACAACAAAAAGCAACCAGGAATCTAGGAAGAATAACCCAGGAATGGAATGAATACTTTTTTGCTTTGTGCTCAGATTCTGTGGATAAGCAGAAGTAGTTGCATGGATTATTATTATTATTATTATTATTTACATGGCTGGTTGAAAACGTTGGCCCTGTCCCTTGTTCTCATCCAAGTATGTGTCAGAAGCACCTGGGAAGCTTTTTAAAAAACACTCCTACACTGATGTTACGTCTTTGATGGTTGTGACTTAATGCATCTGAGGGGATCAGAGTGGGGCTCAAAAAGGCATATTTTGACCGTTCTTCTATGTGATTCTAGTACTCACCCCAGTTGATGATCATTAGACTAAAATGGATAGTGCTGTGTTCTCTTCATGAGCAGACAGACAGAGGACAGAGTTGTGGTAAGAAAGTTGAATAAGATGATGCCATGAGTTAGTAATGTTGATATCTTGAATTAGTAGTAGCTGATTTGAATTTTAGGAATTTGAGATTTAAGTGTCAGAATCAGGGATATAATATTAGGGAAAGCGATTTTTGCCTCTTTGAAAGGAAGGCGGCTTTTTTTTTTTTAAGGAGCGTTTATAAAGGAGCTAAAGTGCCCTCAAGTGGCCAATCTCTCGATTACATCTTAGTGAAAAAATTTTCTATGAAAAAGATGAGCAGAGAAGAAAAATAACCTTGGAACCCAGGATTTTTAATTTAAGATATTGGTAGTTGTGGCCTGAAAAGGAGATATGGATACAGCGAGGTGTGACTGTTATCTGAAATTACCTGCAAAAATTGGTGAGTTGTTTTCCACCCAGACTTCAAGCGTGCTAGGGATATATATCACCTTAGAAGATCCGCATTTCACTTTTAGCAAGGTTTCTTACTGTAATCTAGACTATATTGTTACATGGACTCACCTCCTTAGATTTACTTCTCATCAGAATGTACAAGGATTAGATCTGCTGGGTTGACACTGAAAAATAAGTCTTATTTGTTTGTAATGAAGATTATTCATTAATTTATCCAACAAGTATTAATTCAGCAGGTTTTTTTGTGCTAGTACCGTTCTTGGCATTTGGCTAACAGTGGTCGACTAGACTACAAAGACCTCTGACCTCAGTGATATGTATGGGGTGTGTGTGGAGCATGTTTAGAGAGAAAACAATGCCCAATTACTGCCCAGCCTAACTCATCATCACTCTTCATTAATAAGCAAAATCAATATATATCATTTTAAATGTTTTGAAGGAAATAAAACTTGGAGAATATAGAATCTGATGTGTGTGCTGGCAACTTTAGGTTGGATTGACACAGATAGACTGAGGTGGCTTGAGTTGATATATGAAAGAGGAAAGGTAGACTGTAGGAAAAATAGGGGAAAGAGCAATTCAGGTAGAGGAAAATTCAGGGACCAAGATTCTGAGGAGAAAAAGAACTGATCATGTTTACAGGAAGAGAAAAGAAACCAGAAACGCCAAGCACAGAGAAATGGGGCAAATGGATCAAGCTGAGGCAGACACGAAGAAGAACTTGTCCATCGTATTTTATTCCAAGTTCTTTAGGAAGCCATTGAAGGCTTTTAAGCAGTGAGGTATGAAATGAGTCAATCAATCAGATTACATGTTTTAAAAGTCACTCAAATACTGAGGGCAGTATTGATTGGGGTGAAACAAGAGAAGAAACAAAGAGATCAGTGAGAAGGAAATTGCACTAGTCCAGGCAAGACTAGATGCCAGCTTGAACTAGAATTGTAGAATTGGGGATGTCAAGAAATGGATATTTATCCAATATAAATATTTGAAGGAATGGATATTTGAGAAGTGGATATGTATCCAAGATAATATTTGAGGGATAAAATGACAGGTCTTGTTAATGAGTTAAATATAAGGGATAAGGGAAAGAGGGAATGACAATGACTGCAGTAATTAGGTAGAGCGTAGAGCTGTTTATTGCTATAGGTAAAATGGAAACAGATGAGGTGGGAAAGTGAGAGTTCCCTTTTGGACTTGTTACCTTTAAGATGCATGCAGTGTATACACTAAAATGTCAACAGACAGCTAGCTCTAAGAGTTTAGAGCTCAGAACTAAGAACTAGAGCTATACATTTGGCAATCAAAATCTATTCATATCATGTTATTTAACGCTATGGAAACTAATGAGATTATCTAGAAAGAGCTTAGAAAAACAAAAATCACCTGAATTGAGCCTGGGGAATTCTAACTTTTTGAAGTCTGGTGAATGCAGTGAAGTCGTCGAAGTAGATTGAAGTGAGATACGGTAAAAACACAAAGTGTGATCTCTCAGAAGTAAAGGATAAAGTTTCAAGGAATGAGTGGCCACTTATGTGGATGCTACTGAATATGAAGTAAGAGAAGAATTGAAAAAGGCCCACTGAATTTTCCAACATGGAATTTTTCGAGACTTAGGCAAGAACAATCTCAGAGGAGTGGTGTGGGGGAAAGGCAGACTGGAAGGTGTTTGAAAACACATTGGAACATCATCAAGAAGATAGATCAAGTATAAACTTCCGAGAATTTCGCCCTAATGGGCAGCAAAGAAATAGGTGATAACTTGACATTTTTCAAGTAATCTTTTCTCAAAAGGGAGTTACAAAAGATTGTTTTCATAGTCAGTGGACCAGCATCTCAATAAAGAAAAATATCAACAAAAAATTGATGATGCAGGAATGAAGTCATTGAGAAAGTTAAACTAGGTGATAAGCAGAGTCAAGTGGGACAGCAAGCCTTTAAACAAAAACAGGACAACTTTTCCACACTACGAGCAGAAGAGACAGAGATTTGGGGTATATATGCAGATCGTATTCATCTTCAGCTGATGCCACCTGACCACCTTTAAAAATTTTGTATTTTGAATTATAGGAGATCACATTCTTTGCCAAAATTTCTTTATGCTATCCAAAATCTGGGAAACATTGGGCTCTCTCTCTATATATATTTTAATATATATAAAATATATAAAATATTTTATACTTATAAAAATAATATATATATATATATTTACTGTGGGACTCTTCAGACTCTTTAATTTGTGCATGTGTATTGTGAATTTCCAAAAGAGAGTTTCTAACATATAGCATTTCCCAAACTGATTTGATTATATAAACTTTTTTTTTTCTTGAACTATCCATTATACTTGCAGGAAGAAGTTTTCCAAGAAACATACTTTAAGAGATTCTGGATAAACAAAGGGACTTTATATGCTTTGTCATAAATCCCATTTTTCTAGCACTCATACAAAATAGATTGAAGATAACATGGTAAGCCTGTAGACACATGTTATTTATAGTAATTTCTTGATCTTCCCGTAGTAAACTTAACACTAATAGCAAAAGTATTACTTTTTATATGATATCAAAATATACATAAAATTTCTTTATTTACAAATAGAACTAAAAATGTATCATTATTGCATATCACTTATGGTTTGAATATAGTAAGATCTGGGAAATTCTCCTGCCTAATATATACTATAGCATCTTACAAAGAGAAGTCATTTTATAAATACTTATTAAATGAGTAAATAAGTGTACGATTTCCCATTTACCTTGTCCATTTATTATTAAATAAAAAAGAAATCCAGTTCACATGCACAATTTATAAATTTGAAGTATCTATCTGCTCTATTACTATATTAAAGTAGTAGCAATTTTTAATGGTCAGAATATATTCCAGAATGGATGAGAAGGAGAAAATAGCATTTTGCCTTCTCTAGGTCAATCAAGAACTTTACTTCTTTTAAATGAAGAATTTAAGGAAGGCAGAACAAGATGGTCAAACAGAACTCTCCAGAAAATCCCCCCCCATACCTCTCATAAAGGAACACCAAATTGCACAACTATACATGCAAGAAAGAAACTTTATAAGAACCAAAAATCAGATGAGTGATTATAGTGCTTGGTTTTAACATTATATCAAAATAACAGACGTTAAAGAAAGTGGGAAAGACAGTCTTGCATTGCCAACACCACCTCTCCCCAACCCCAGCAGTGCCATGGAGAGAGTATATTGAGTACTTGGGGGAGGGAAAGTGAAGTGATTGTGGAAATTTGCATTGGAACTTAGTTCTACCCTTTCACAGTGGAATACATATTACACAGGGCAAAATTCTGCCAGTGCCCATAGAGGAAACATTTAAAACAGCCTCAGCCAGAAGGGAAACTTCTGCCCCAGGAGTAGGGGTCTAAGCTCCAGCTAGCTCCACTACTGGCTGACTAAAGTGGCATGGGGTCTTGAATACATTTGAAAGGCAGTCAGACTACAAGGGCTGCAGTCCTTGGGAAAGTACTGATGCTGTGCTGAGCTCAGAGGCAGTGGACCTGAGGTGCACACAAGCCAGTAAAACAACAGCTATGGTGAGGCGGAGAATTTTTGTATCACCTCACCCCCAGTGCTAGGCAGCCCAACATGGAAAAAGAGCTTCCTTCAGATTGGGAGAAAGTAAGGGAGGAGAACAAGATACTCTGCCCAGTAATACAGAAAATTATCCTGTATCTTGCCTGAGCCCATTAAGGTGGTACAAGTCTGCAAGATTTGCAACATTACCAGGTTTGGAGTGCACACAGTACAATATGGTTGCAGTGATCAAAGACTTAGATCACAATACTCAATTTCCTTTGAATACCTGGAGAACCTTCTCAAGAAGGATGGCTACAAACAAGCCCAGACATTGGTAAACATCCAGAAGTATCAAGACCATCCAGAAAACATGACTTCAATAAATGAACTAAATTAGGAACCAGTGACCAATCCGAGTGACAGAGATATGTGATCTTTCAGACAGAGAATTCAAAGTAGCTATTTTGAGGAAGCTCAGTGAACTCAACATTTAACACAGGAAAGGGATTCAGAGTTCTATCAGAGAAATTGAACAAAAAGATTGAAATATTTTCTGAAAATCAAAAATTCTAGAACTGAAAAATTCAACTGAGACACTAAAAATTGCATTATAGTCTATCAACAGCAGAATTAAGCAGAAGAAAGAATTAGTGAGTTTTAAGACAGGTTGTATGAAGATACACAGAGAAGAAGAAAGAAAAAAGCAAAAAAGGAAATGAAGTGAAGCATACTGATTAGATCTAGGAAATATCCTCAAAAAACAAATCTAAGGGTTATAGATTTTAAAGCTGAGGTAGAGAAAGAGATTGGTGTAGAAAGTTTATTTAAAGAAACAATAACACAGAACTTTCCAAACCTAAAGACAGACATCAATATTCAGATAAAAGAAGGGCATAGAACACCAAGGAGATTTAACTCAAATAAGACTATGATAAGGTTTTTAATAATCTAACTCCCAAAGGTCAAGGATAAATAAAGGATCTAAAAGCAGCAAGAGAAAGGAAACAACATATAAAAGAGCTCCAACATGTGTGGCAGCAGACGTCTCAGTGGAAACCTGTCAAGCCAGGAGAGATTGGCATGATATATTCAAAGTGATGAAGGAAAATAATCTTCATCTTTTATCAAGGAATATTATACCCAGTGAAAACAGGCTTCAAACATGTAGAAGAAATAAAGACTTTCACAGACAAACAAAACCTGAGGGATGCTGTCAATACCAGACCTGTCCTATAAGAAATTATAAAGAGGGTTCTTCAATCTGAAAGAGAAGGACATTAATGAGCAATAAGAAATTATCTAAAAGTACAAAAACTCACTGGTAACAGTAAGTATACAGACAAATACAAATATTCTAGCACTGTAATTGTGGTGTGTAAACCACTCATACTTTGAGTAAGAATACTAAAAGACAAACTTATCAAAAATAATATCTACCACAACTTTTTAAGCCATAGTATAAAAAGATGTAAATAGAAACAAACAAACAAAAAAAAAGTAAAAAGTGAGAGGGGAGATAGAGTTAAACTGTAGAGTTTCTATTAGTTTTCTCTTTGCTTCCCTGTCTGTTATCATTTTGTAATCAGAGTTATGTTGTCATCAGTTTAAAATAAGATGGTTCAACATATGCAAATCAATCATTGTGATACATTATACCAACAGAATGAAGAACGAAAAGCATATCATCATTTCATTAGATGTTGAAAAAGCATTCAATAAAACTCAACATTCCTTCGTGATAAAAACTCTCAAAGAACTGGGTATAGAAGGAACATACCTCAAAACAATAGAAGTCGTACAGACAGACCCACAGTTAGTATCATACTGAGCAGGGAAGCCCAAAAGCCTTTTCTCTAAGATGTGGAACAAGACAAGAATGCTCACTTTCACACTGTTATTTAACATAGTACTGGAAGTTCTAGCTACAGCAATTCGACAAAAGCAAGAAATATAAGACATCCAAGTTGGAAAGTCAAATTATTCTTGCTGCAAACAATATAATCTTATGTTTAGAAAAACCCAAAGACTCCATAAAAAAGTTATTAGCACTGATAAATTCAAATATAGCACTGATAATCAAATGCTACTGATTATTGTATGTTGATTAACAAAATTAACAAACAATAATCAGTAGCATTATAATATGCCAACAGTGAACAATCTGAAAAAGAAACTAAGAAAGTAACCCCACTGACAATATCTACAAATAAAATTAAATACCTAGGAATAAACTTAACCAGAGAAATGGAATACTATGCAGCCATAAAAAAGGATGAGTTCATGTCCTTTGACAGGGATGAAGCTGAAAACCATCATTCTCAGCAAACTTGTGCTAACAAGAACAGAAAACCAAACACCATCTGTTCTCACTCATAAGTAGAAGTTGAGCAATGAGAACACATGAAGGTAGGGAGGGGAACATCACACACCGGGGCCTGTCGCCGGGTAGGGGGCCAGCGGAGGGATAACATTAGGACCATCTCTTCTTTCCCTCCTCAGCCCCTTCTCCCAGCCTGGTAACCATCATTCTGTTACCAGCAGAGAGTCTTGACTGCAAATTGTCCAAGTTCATGGCGTTTTGAACAAAAAATTGGACAAAACGCACAGCAAAACAAAGAAACAATGAAGCAACGAAAGAACGATAGCAGAGATTTATTGAAAATGAAAGTACACTCCACACTGTGGGAGCCGCCCAGCAGCCGGCTCAAGGGCCCAGATACAGAATACCCGCTTGAGGTTTTCCATTGGCAACTTGGTGTTTAATCTCATGTAAATGAAGTAGTGGCCGGCCATCTGTTTGATTGGTTGTGGACAGCGACCAAAGAGGCTAAAGTGAAGTTACAAAATTACACTTCTATGCAAACGTCTGATTGGTTGCAAAAAGCAACCAATCAGAGGTACTTTCAATTTCCCCTCTGCCCCACAGAAAAGGTGGGGGTTCGCAAAGGGAGTAGCTTCCGGTTCTTTTGTTACTTAGGTATGGAAAGTTAGGGTTTTCCTTTCACTTTAGTTCTAGAAGTCAGCGTGAAACGCCTTAAGTTCCCTGCCTCCAGACTCTATTCTCCTGTCTCAATTCTACTCCCTACTTTTATGAGCTGGACTCACATGTAAGTGAGATCATGCAGTATTTGTCTTTCTGTGCTTGGCTTATTTCACTTAGCATAATGACCTCTGGATTCATCCATGTTGTTGCAAATGACAGAATTTCCCTTTTTAAAAAAGCCGATTTGTGTGTGTGTGTGTCTATGTCTATATATATATATCACATTTTAAAAATCAATTCATCTGTCGATGTGCAGTTCAGTTACAACTTAAAGTTATAAATGTACTGAGAAGTTTTAAAACCTAGGGGTACTAGTGCAACAAATTTAAATTTTTTTTAAACTGAAATAGAACAATATTTAAATAAATATCAATTCTTAGGGATAATCAGTACTCTTTTCTTGCTAAATGTAACGTTTTCCAACAAATATTTAATATTGCCTTATATGAGAGGATACTATGCCAGATTCTTGGGAGCAACCAAACCTATAAATTGTGATTTTTGTTTTTAAGCTCATTAAATATATGGTAGAAAGAACATGCATTTAAAAGGGTTAAAACTGTGTTTACTCAAGCATTTGTTTCAATATGTAGTTCTTAGAGCATCTGCATTAAATTCACCTAGGACACTTATTAAAAATGCAAGTTTCTTGTCTCCAATCTACACCAGTTGAATCTCAGTCTCTGGAGGGATGGTTTCGGAATTGGAAATGTTTTAAAGCACCCCAGGTGATTCCAGTGTTCACCAAAGTGCTAATAGCCTTGGGTTAGAGCAGTGAGAAATGGCCTCCAGCTGGAACTGTTTCATAGTCAAGGTTGTACTTCCCCTGGCCCTTAATTGGTGGTTTGGATCTTCAGAGGTTGAGATGAGAGCCGGGGATATTACAAAAGGATGCAGGATATGAACAGCGTGCCAACTTATCTTCTTTTGGAAGAGTGAGTATTTTGGTTTGAGTAATTTGTCTGACAAACAAATTTTGGTTTGTCTCAGGTGTGGTGTTTAAAAACTACTGGAAAATTAAGTTGGTGTCATTTTAAGAGTGTCCTTGGTTTCTTTCTATGGATAAAAAAGAAAAGTACTTTTTATACCTGTTAACAATAAACCCTCAAGATAATGAAGTAATTTTAGAGCTACTTGAGCACCTTTGCTTTCAGGAGCTTCTTTCCCATGTATATATACCATACATTTTGGCTATCTTTGGTTTTTCTTTGTTAAGATATTTAAAAGTAAATATTAAACATCCTACTTTTTATTCCAAATACTTCACTATACAGATCTAAGAAGAAAGAATGCTTTCTCGCATAACTTTAGTATCATTATCAAAACAACAAAATTAATACAGTTGGCTCATATTGTCTAGTACCCGGCACATATTCAAATTTCCACGCTTATCCTTATTGCTTGATACAGCTGCTTTAAAAAAAAAAAAAAACAAGATGTAATTAAGCACCACTTTGCATTTGCTTTTGAAGTTGCTTTAAATCTAGAACGCTACTTTCCCTGCCCAAGTTTTAATCTAGAACACTACTCTTTCTCCCTTCATTTTCTTTTTATCCCCTGTGTGGTAACTTTTGAATTACAACTAACAGAATCAAAGAGATTTTACCTCTTCCCCCACCCCTTTCATCCATTCATTTCATTCATCAGCTCCTTCCCCTTTTAGGGGATTATTTGTTGAGCCTCTTCTGTGTGCCACACGTTGCACTTAAAGCTGGACACGCAAGAGGATAACACGGTGTCTTCTCTATGATATGCCAGGAATTATTTTGAAGAAAACATTGTTCTTTGGATGAAAATACAAGTTTCAAAAATGTCATTAAAAAATACATGCACAGTTGCACACACATACCCACATGTTTAACAGATTGCAGCAAGTTTTTAAACAGCATATAAAGTGGTTTTTGTTTATTAAAACCCCATTTCTGGGTTTATAATACACAGCCATAACATTTCAGCTACAATCCTGTCCCAAGTGCTGGAAAGTGTCAGGAAGTTGAGAGATGTTCTTTTGCTCCTGGAATCTTATCAAGCTTGAGGAGAACAGCTAATTGAGGAAAGCTAGCAGAGGGAGAACTTTATTTTTGCCCTTAAATTATCTTGTTTATATGTTAAAACATTTTTACTGATGTTGAAGGGTGCTCTGGAATACCCTGCAGCCCTCATCAACTTACAGAATGGGAGAAATTTTTGCAATCTACCCATCTGACAAAGGACTAATATCCAGAATCTACAAAGAACTCAAACAAATTTACAAGAAACAAACAAACAACCCCATCAAAAAATGGGCACAGGATATGAACAGACACTTCTCAAAAGAAGACATTTATGCAGCCAACAGACACATGAAAAAAATTGCTCATCGTCACTGGTCATCAGAGAAATGCAAACTAGAATCACAATGAGATACCATCTCACACCTGTTAGAATGGCAATAATTAAAAAGTCAGGAAACAACAGATGCTGGAGAGGATGTAGAGAAATAGGAACGCTTTTACACAGTTGGTGGAACTGTAAACTAGTTCAACCATTGTGGAAGACGGTGTGGTGATGCTTCAAGGATCTAAAACTCGAAATATCATTTGACCCAGCAATCCCATTACTGGGTATATACCCAAAGGGTTATAAATCATGCTACTATAAAGACACATGCATACGTATGGTTATTGCGGCACTATTCACAATAGCAAAGACTTGGAACCAACCCAAATGTCCATCAATGATAGACTGGATTAAGAAAATGTGGCACATATACACCATGGAATACTATGCAGCCATAAAAAACGATGAGTTCATGTCCTTTGCAAGGACATGGATGAAGCTGGAAACCATCATTTTCAGCAAACTATCACAAGGAGAGAAAACCAAACACTGCCATGTTCTCACTCATAGGTGGGAATTGAACAATGAGATCACTTCGACACAGGGTGGGGAACATCACACACTGGGGCCTGTTGGAGGGTGGTGGATAGGGGAGGGATAGCATTAGGAGAAATACCTAATGTAAATGATGAGTTAATGGGTGCAGCAAACCAACATAGCACATGTATACCTATGTAACAAACCTGCACGTTGTGCACATGTACCCTAGAACTTAAAGTATAATTAAAAAAAAGAAAAAAAAAAAGATGTAAAACCACATCTGTGGACTTACATATCATCATTATAGGAGCAACTTTTCATTAAAACTTTAAGGATACTGAAAAAAAGAAAGGACCTGCCTTAATTAAACTTAGCACAGAAAATTACACATATTTCTTTCATTTCAGAAAATCCAGGAAGGTTCAATTACCCTAAGTAATATTGTCGAGAAGATCAATAATATTTAAAATGCTACTTTGGAAAATCACTTATTTATTCATCAAATCTAGATGCACTATTTCTTGGGTACAAGTCACTCTGCTTGGTACTGGGAATACAAAACATAGTGGTTTACGGTCTGCTGCAGGGAGTCAGGTGTGCAAATAGCAATCATTTATTTTGCTGTATTTATTTTTTGACCAATGATCATCTGCCTTTTGTTTAGTGAATTTCTCTCCTCATCCTCCTTCTATTTCTTTCTTTATTTTCCTAAGTATTGCTGATTTTGGACAACCGGTTAGTTTTGAAGAAGAGTTGGGAGAGGTACCAGAGAGGAAGGCGGGCTTGTGGTATAAAAATTCAGACAGATTTCTCCAAGTGTTTTCTTATACTGTTTCATATTTTAGGGTAGCAGGAAGGTCCCCTGGGGACTCTGCAAAGTCCACTATGTCACCCATATGTGTGTTTTTCCAAATGTGCATGCACAGGAGTGCTGAGATCTTTTCTTCTTTTCTAGCTGGTGCAGGACTGCTTGTTATTTATATTTTGTTTTCTATGCTGCCACTCTCACAGCAAAGGCAGATTTCTATATATTTCCTCTTTCAGTTCCCCCTTCCCGGCCACTTATTTGTGACACAAAGGCATCAGGGAGGCTCCCAATGCCTGTCCACCCACTGGAATCTTGCTATTGTAACAAGAGACCACTGTTTGACCTTTAAGGTGTGATGCAACTAGAGCAAGCCCTGCCCTGGACACTGTGCTGGGGCTCTGGTCAAATCTCCTACAAGCAGTCAATGCCCTAGTCCAATTTTCATTGTACTTCAGAACTCATCTTTATATATTTCCATTCAGGATTATGAGCTTTTGTTATGAAGATGTAGTGGTCTTTTCTTTTCTTTCCCTTGTTACTTTTGGAACATTTCTAAGAAGAGAAAAGAAGAGCCAGAGATGTTGGCTCAGCCTTCTTTTCCCAGAATTCTTTCAAAAGTGTTAAAATGTAGTCTTTGTGAGAGTGAGAGAAAGATGGAATGCTGAAAATTGTTGGTGATAGGAAATTAAAGTTTAAGATTTAAGAGGTGAAGGAATTTGAGATGGTGTCATGTTCTAATTTCATCTCCATTCTATCAGAGGTACAATGGAGATGAAAAATAATGGAGATGAACAAGTGAGGAGGCTGTAGAGCAGGGATTTTTACTCAATCATTCAGGTAAAAATGGAAGGATAATTGCAGCAATTGGGATTGGAGGAAAGATTGTGTATTATATAACAAAGTTTTCAGGTAATGTTCATTAACTGAAAGCTAAGTGGTGAAAGAATACAAATGCAAGCATTATAATGCTGTGTTTAAGAGAGAAGCTGCAGCCCATAGCAGCTTAAGAGACGAATCATTGTATAACAGATGTAGTGAGAAAGTGCAGGCTTAGGGTGGCAATGTCTGCATGCATCAGCAAGAGCTGGCTGGAATTTGAGAGGATAACAGATTACTGAAGGTGCATTTCTGTGTTAGAAGGGAAGGGATGGTTCCTGCTTTTACATGAGCCACAAGAGCATCAGCAGAATCTGGGCTCACGCTTTTCTAGGTATTTTTTATGATACATGGAAATTCTGCTAAATCCTGTGGGGGAATTTCTGATTCCATTAAATTTTCACAGTTGTATTTTTGCTGCTTCTTAATTAAGTAATAATAGAGTGTGAAGAAAAATGTACTGAAAAAAAGGATTGTGGCTGTTTCCTCCTCCTAATGGAATTGCTTAGTTTATCTCTGGGGAAGATGGTTCTTTTGTTAATAAAAGCATGGGGTAGGATTTGATACCATTTTTGCTTGAGAAATGCAAGGCTAAGGATGTAGTTTGGATGGAGTAGCTGGGAAGAAGACAGACACATACTGACAATATGAAGTTAGAGGTATTTGGAGTTACTATGAGTAAATGAGAAGATAGCATTTAAAAGAAAAGTCAAAATAGAGAGGAGGAGCTCTTAAAGAGTACGTCAGAAGGAAAAGACTTATGGACACATCTAGACAATGATGAACATGTCTGTGGCAGAAAAGTGATAACAAATATCTAGAAACAGTGATGACCTCTACTGAATTTGCAGTGTTTCCTTCCTATTCAATACTTCCCCGTCTGTTGCCATCAAGTTTCCGCTGAACATTTTTTTTTTTTTAATTTAAAATAGCTTGTGTTTCTTATAATTTGGGGAATTAAAGAAAAGATGTTGTATTGTTTATGACAAGATGCAGCTCTGTGTGGCGGAAAGCTTGAAAGAATGTGGCTTAAATATGGTGGGAAGCATGATTGTTTCTCACATAAAGAATTCCAGGGAAAAGTGGTCCATAGCAGGTATGGTGACTCTGTAGACAGTCATCAGGAACCCATGCTCCTTCTAGATCTCCACTCTGCCACCCTGAGGGCGAAGCTCTCATCCTTGTGGCTCCCCATGTAGTCACTCCCACAGAGCTTCTCAGCTGCATTCCAGGGGTTAAGACAGAGAAATGGAAGAATAATATATTTTTTCTTTCCGAATGAGGCTTTCTGGAAGTTCCACAGAACACTTCCATTTATGCAGAACTTTACACACATCTTACTGGCCAATACTTAGAGATAAAGACAATCGGAACACGTAGACTTTCAGCTGACTGCAATTTATGAAGGTCAAAATTAGGACTCTATTATTTTGAGAGATAAGGTAGGAATGTGAACTTGAAAGGTGACAATGTGCCTCTGCCACAGAAAGATGCAATCCAGCATGGAGGGACATGGTGGGCCAAATGGGAACTGTGGCTGGGTGAGCTGGACAGCAGCAGGAAACCAAGCTGTGGAGTGGACTGACTGAGAAAATCAACCCCACTCCAGCCCTAACCCCTCAACCCCGCCCTTGAGAATGTTCAGGAATTTATTGGAGGACACTGGTACAATTGCTATAGGATACACAAGGGCTCAAGCCATTCTTCTTGAATATTCTTTTTGATCTCAGTAAGACTTACCTGTATCCAGGGGGCAGACATATGAATCATGGGCTAGGAAGTCCTTTTGTCCATTTCTTAGACTATGACAACTTAGATTTTACTTCACTCTCAGAACTCCTTTTTCCACCCACCCATCCCACCTCCGATTTATACGTCTATATTCTGTCATCTGAAACATCTGTTTTGGTAAAAATATCTGATTAGGTACCTTTTAAAGTATTTCTAGCAAACACCATCTCTTTTTTATTAAACAAATATATGTTATATGAATTCAGGATTATTGCCAGCACCTCGGCCAGTTATATAAGTGTTGATCTGTGAACCAAAATTCTGATTTGTGTTGTTGATACCCTATTTATATGCTTTGCTTGGGCTATTCTGGATAAATACGAAGGGATCATCAGGGTTTGTGTTAAGGTCTCTACATGGTTAAGATTCCCAGAGGAAGGAGAAAAATGTGCAAAGATTATTGTCTCAGGCTCCTAAACCGTGCTGCAAGAAGACAAAAGAAAAAAACTCTCTCTGAGGAGGGAAAAAGTAAAATACATGTTTTTCAATTTGGGCCACGACAACAAAAATTGGTGTACATGGCGGGTTGCCAGTACAATATTGGTGCAAAAGTCCCTCAGGGCTACTTCCACAAGACGTGTTCTGCAGTCTTGACAAAACGGTGGGAAAAGAGAGGGGTCCATAGATTTTTAATTTTATTGTGATCAGATATGTTTCAAACCTTTTGCAACAAAATGTGAGGCCTAGTTTTTTTTGACTGGCATAAATTGTACATTAATGGTAAAATAACATTTAAAATTAAATAAATTTATTTATGGATCTAATAGAAATCATAGTTAAAGGTAAATTTTGCTCAGCAAAATCAGGAATTATCAAAACTTTTGGTTTTAGAGCCCCCTTTATACTCTGAAACTCTACTAAAGATATCAGAAAATGTATGTATTTATATTTACAATAATAGAAATTAAAATGTTTAAAAAATTTTATATAATTTATTTAAAAACCAATAATAATCGCATTACATACTAGCTTAAATAATATCTTTTAATGAAATGATTCTATTTTTCAAATAAAAGTTTAGCGAGAAGAATGGCAGTGTTTTACATTTTTGCAAATCTCCTTAATATTGGGTCTAATAGAGAATTGCTGAATTATTGTAACTGCTTCTGCATCCAATCTTTTTTGATATGTTGCTCTGTTCGAAGTAAATGAAGAAACTCCAGTCTTGCATACATGTATATAGTTTAAAATGGAGGAATATTTTAATAGCTTTTAAAGATAGCTGTGAATAGTCTTCTTTGGAACTACATCCAAACATTGCTGTAGTAGTTTCTTCAAGGTTAATTGTAATGTAGAATCTGAAACTATCTCAATACACTCCTTATGACATTAAAATCCACTGATCTATTGTGTAATGTGAATGTTGATTTTGTAATATGATGCATTGAACACTTAGAGAATATTGTTATGCTGAGTTATACAGATCTTCCAAATGTTGATGAATTTCATTACACAATATCAAAAAATTTCATTCATTAATATCACTATCAAAATTCATCAGGCAACCCTTTAAGTATTGGAAAGCTGTCAAGCTAATGGAAGCGTTCACTTGAAGCTTAAATTGTGCTTTTGGCAATAAATACTGTCAGTTGTTTTCCTTAAGTAACAGGCTCATTTTGTTCATTTTTGAGGAAATGTCTGCCAAATATCCAAGTCTGAATAACCACATTTATCTACAAGTTTTTATTTTCAGTAAAAATTGTTTCACAAAATAGCAGCTAGTTCAGCTCATAACCTAATTGCACAGTTTTTTTTTCTCACAACAATCATACTTCAGTATGCAACAGCAGGGCCTTATGTATACTTTCCATTTTGTTACACAGAATGGTGACAAGATAAGTACTCAAGGGTCCAGATTTAATAACACTAATACTTTTTGCTTTTGCTGTGTCACCAAGGACATTCTTTTTTTTTTTTTTTTGAGGTGGAGTTTCACTCTTGTTGCCCAGGCTGGAGTGCAATGGTGCAACCTCAGCTCACTGCAACCTCCACCTCCCAGGTTCAAGTGATTCTCCTACCTCAGCCTCCCGAGTAGCTGGGATTACAGGCAGCTGCCACCATGCCTGGCAAATTTTTTTATTTTTGGCAGAGATGAGGTTTCGTCATATTGGCCAGGCTGGTCTCGAACTCCTGGCCTACCAAAGTGCTGGGATTACAGGCCTGAGCCACGACACCTGGCCAAGGACATTCTTAAGTGAAAGTGGATGTATTGGCAGTGAGGAAAGTAATAAAGAAACTAATATGAAACCACTATACAGTTGGTACCACTGCGTTGATTCATCTTAAAATGCCAGCTGTTGAACTCATCATTGTTTTGCACATTCAGTGTAAATCTCAACACAGTGAAAACAGCAAATAATCTTATTATTAAAATGCCTCTGAGTTTGCTGACCCCCTAAAATTGTCTTGGGGGACTCCCAGGGGTCTGCAGACCATGTTTTGAGAACTGCTAAAGTGTTCGAAGGTATGATTCCATATAACCAGATACCACTGGATTTTAGTGTTCAGTTCTTTTTTCAAACTCCTTGAAAGTTAATACAACATAAATTAATTTTTCTGTTCTTAATCGCAATCAAATAAATAGTTTACTGAGCAAACTTATTTTGGTAATTGAAAATGTCTACTGGTGACAAAATGGTTGAATATTATGTCTTCCCTGCTAATCCTCTTCTTTGAAGAATATAAATTATAGAGCAGCAGAAAGCAGATGATACTCTCTGAGTTCTATCTTGAAAGATGATGGGTTAAGGAAAAAAATGCTGTTAATATATTATTTAAAATTATATCTGAATAACTCACATTTTCTTCAATGACTTTTGATCTCTTATTTTTTAAGAATGTATTTCAGTCATTCATTATAACTATTAAGCCTCATTATCCAGTAAGATAGATTATTTCCATGCAGTGAGTATACATTACATATAGTCGGAATTGATTTTTTTTCCTTCTAGTTATCTGTGTTTCCCTTTTACTAGCCACAGGGCACAATTTTATTGGAGCGTCCATGGAGCTGTCTTTCAACTTCCTTTGTTCACCTTCTCTTCTCTCCTGGAAACTTCACTTGCCTTTCATTCTTCTTTGAAGTGGTCAGCTTCTTTCTGCCTCTTAGGTTTTCTCTCTCCTCAAGTGTGTTTGCAGAGCATACCCCAATCAACCGAGTCCTTTCCTGCCTAAGTAAAAATAAGCCTACAGACCTTTATTTACTTTTTGATATTCACTGAAAGTCTACATCGGAGATATGAAACATTACACAGTCAGCTATCTCACTGCATCTTTCTTCTCCCCTGTTGGAGCTGAGTTGTTCCTGTTCCATACGTTTTCTCACCTCCTTGGGGTGCCGTCACTTTCTCCCTTGCATTGCTGGTCTGTGCTTCCTTTCTCTTTCATTTTAGATTCTCACGGTCTAGCTCTTGAACGTTTTATTTTTTTAATCACATATTTAATCATAATTCATTTTTTCCCATCTGCTATGGACTGAATGTTGAACCCCACTCCCAAATTCATATGTTGAAGCCCTAATCCCCAAGGTGATAGTATTCAGAGATGCAGTCTTTGGGAGGTATTTAGGGTTAGATAAGGTCATAAGGATGGGGATCTCATGATGGGGTTAAAAAGAAAGACCAGAGAATTTGCTGTTCCTCACTCTTAGCCATCTGAGGACACAGCAAGAGGATGACTCTCTGTAACCTAAGGAGAGAGCCTTCCCCCAAAAGTAACCATGCTAGCAGGCTGATCGCAGACTTCCAGCCTTCAGAAGTATGAGAAATAAATACCTGTTGTTTAATCCACCAAGTCTATGGTATTTTGTTATGGCAGCCTGGGCTGACTGAGACATCATCTATCTGGAAAACGCTTTTCCAATCTGTCAGTTCGACTGCCTACTTTTCCCGTGTCCATACTTGATTGAGCTGCTGAGCAAATCTCACATTTCCAAATGACTGGTGATACAATCTATTTCTACTCATCTTCAGCACTATCTAGCAGCCCTTGTAATTAGAATGTCGTTAGAATGAGAGAAATTAGTGGCTATTTTGATCCTTTTCTACTCTCTTCATATTTATCTCTGTTTCCTGGTCCATTCTCAGAGCAGAGAACAGCTTCTACTTTATTGGAGGAACTGTAAATAAACATATGGTATGGAAAATCTGGACTCTTATCTTTGCCTCTATCACATTCTGACCGGGCGATGTTGGAAAAACTATCTTCTCTGAGGTATTTTTTTTCATCTGCAAACTGGGGAGGTATCAGTGTCAATATCACAGAAAATTCTGAGTATTAGATAAACTCTAATCACACTGATTGGGACATAAAATATAATAAATTATTATTGATTGCTACGTTTGTTTATATTAAAAAATTGAAACCCTTTTAGGGGAATTCTCTTAAATTCTTGCCACTGTACCTTTAAATTTTTCTATATTTATGTTTATTTTTTAACTTTCTCCTTCTATTATAGTGCAATAAGAGTCCTTCCTCAACTTGAACACTTATTCTGCAGCCGTGCTATGCCTTCACAAGGTATTTGCTCTGTTACTTTTACCCATTACCTCCTCTCTTCTTCATCTTCTTCCTCAACTGGAGCCTTCCCCTTAACCTTTAGATCTGTACAGGGTGGCTGATATTTTAATGTAAAGCTATTTGTTTCCAACTCCCATTATTCTATCTTGTTCTTTTTCTTAGACCCACCAATCCTCCTTCATCTGGCTAATGGTTCATCATTAAAGATTCTCTTTAGTTGTCACTTTCTCTAGAAATACTTCTGTAATTCCTGCAATTTGGCCTGGATGACTTTCTACTGCGGTTCCTTAGAAAACTGCTCCTTCCTGTTAAAGCATGTATCATGCTGGAGTTGCCTCATTGCTTGCTGGTGTCTCCAAAAATATTGCAAACTCTTTCAGAGTCAGGAACCTGTATTTATCTCATTTACTATCATATATTCAACACTGCGCACAGTGCTTGGGATATACTAGCATTCAGTAACCATTTATTAACTGTGTAAAGAGAAACAGATAAAGCTTATGAAACACAAGTAAGGAAGTTGAAAACGTTGGGGATATTTAAAAATCATGATTTTGACTACTTGCTAACTTACATATTACTCCAGAGCTCTGTTAGAATTTGTAAGATATATTATAAAAGTTAGCGAAATAGAGACCTGGCAGTGGAAAGGCCTAATGCTAATCCTATGTCAAATATAATTTGAGTAATTAAGTGGTCAGTGCAATTTTAAACTTGCTGAATTGCTTCTGCGTTTCTATCTGCAGTCAGGCTTATTTCTTCCAGCGTGATAATGGTGAAAGGATTTGTGCAAAGACTTTTTTTCTTATTTCCAAATAATCCACAATAATATTTTTAAATTCCCCATACTCCAAATGGAACTCACCTTACTTATAAAGGGAATTTGGGATGTTCTGAGTATGATGCAGAATATATTGATGATGTTAAAATGTTGGACCGTTGAAAGAGGCGATAAGCCAAACTGTCCCACTCCTTTTGTGATGGAAATGGGAAGAGCTTCTGACAGGGAGCATCTTGAAGAACACAGTGTACTACTTTGATTCATAAGATTTTATGAAAGCTATGCTCTCTGAGTTAAATTATATTGCCTGACTTCTAGGACACAGAGGGTACCCTGTGACCAATAAACTGTTTTAACATTTTTTCAGTCATGGTCTCTGCTTCCGTTTTAAAATTACACCAGTCACAAAGAGCCATGATGACTATCATAAAAAAAAAGTGGTGGGCTGATAGTTATATGTAGCCGCAAACAAATAGCTCTCCCTGTTTTTGTACATGGGGCTAGACCTTAATTATTAAAACTTTCCATCATATAAATCTTAGCAACCTCAAAGTTAAGGAAAGTTTTTCCTCCTGGGAGGAAGTATTGATATAGACATTAGAGGGGAAAAAAGAGAAATACTATAGCTTGATCAGGACCCATGAAATGCTCTCTTACTCAAGTGAGTCATTTGCAATTCAGTGACCCACATTCTAGTTTCATCCTAATCTTCATCTCCACCAGATACTCTGATAATATCACCTGTCTATCCTCCTACATGCAGGTCTTTTCTCCACCTCCTTTTGAGAATAACGGAGGAAAGAAAGAGAGATGTAATTCTCCTTATTGTGCTGTGTGTGGGAAAGTTGCGGAGGCACAACAGATAAAAACCAAAAAGGCTGGACCGATGACCATTGTCTTAGGGTACTTCCTTACAGTTCTCTGGTCTGACTTAATAAAAAATCATGGGAATATTATTTTTAATATTATCCTATTTATGATAATATATAAAAGAATGACATGTTATAATACTTCTCTAACACTTTTTCTGAACTTAATACTTTTGCTGATTAATCAATGCAAGTTTTAGCTAAAGTTCTTAATTTGCAATCCACAGATTGGGATGTGATTGTATCCCTGTAGGTAGCATTGGTTTTTGTTTGTATACAGGTTCACTTTCCTTGGGACACTTTACTGGATTGCCCAAGGAATTCAAGATTTGGAAAATGTTAAGTATTATTTATATCTCTTCATAAAGATTTATAAATATTGCTACAGATAAAGATATAGCTAGAACTCTGTGAACTGTATATTATATAGATACAGTATATAGAGTATCTATCAATTATAGATGTGTGTATATGTCTATGTACGTGTGTGTACAGATATAAATACTTTGGTACATATATGCTTATAATATCTAGACACATGCATATACTATCTATCAATATATAAAATTGTTGACATTTGGAGATGATCAAGAGTTTTACTGAAAAAGATCCTGAATATGTTGAACATTTTTCTTGTAAGGAAACACAGATCAGAATAATTTTATACAGGGATCACTAGGATGAGAAATTGCTTAGGGAAAGAAAAAGAGATACAGAAATAACTTGCAGTAAAGTCAAAGCACATGAAAGAAAGAATAAAATCAAGACCTTTTGTATAATGTCAATCATCTTATACTTTTCTTTGAATTTTCTTCTTGGTTTGATTTTACTAAAATGACTACCAATGAATGGCCATGCCAATATTAACAATGAATGAACTAAACATAAATAATCAATTTAATTACTGTCTTCTCATCACTCACCATGGACACATGTTCATTTGGAATAAAATCAGGACAAAACTAACTGAGATTTATGCGATTTCTAGAATTAATACCCCCCACTACAACAAATACATAGAGAAAATCCTGAGAATATAGTTATTCTCTGCTAGAAGAGGGCAGAGAAAAATCTACCATATTTTTATCATGAAAAATTTACTGATGAGTTCCACAAACAGTGTTGAGGGCCTAAGATGTGACAGCGGAGTGCAAATTTTTTACAGATGCCTTAATTTTTTTTTTTTTTTTGACTGTGCTTTGGATTTGTCACCTCTGTGGCTAGACAAGATAGAAATGTCCCAGGTATTCACCAATTTTACTCTCTATTTAGTTGGGGAAATGTTGTGTTGAACAATCCAGAGAATATATACTTTCAAAGGGTCTCTAAGCACAGTTTGTTCACAGTCAGTGATGCACTTGAGCCAGCAAGTGTTTAATTTCTAACTTAATAAAATTACCAAAATGTGGATCTTAAAATAGAGAGGTATTTAAGAAATGTCTCTTTGGGGAGTGATTGCTATCAACCGCACGTAAAGCACAATTGGATATTGCAATAGTACTTACTGTAAGAGAGCATCTGTTCCTGGGCCTATTAATCCTCTTGCTTATAAAAACCATCCACCCCTGAGTGCAAAGAGGAGAGTGGGGGTGGCAGAGCTCACTGCTGGAATCCTCAGGCGGGGAGGGCGCGGGCCATTGAGAGCATCCCTTAAAGCCACTTTAAGGCACTAAAGTCCAGCATCTGTTTGCTAATATTGTGTTTTCACTCTGCCAGGCCATGTCCAGTTTATCCAATCTAATGTAGATAATGAACATGAAATCTTTAGGGTGGCTAAGGACATATCCTAATGAATAAAAGAACCTTAGAAGGGGAAATGATGATCATGGATGAAGCAGTGTTCTTTGAATCACTAGACTAAATAAATTGGACATGACATAATAGCTTCCTGTTTTTGCCAGAGACTCACTCTGGCTCCTTAGAGAGAAATTCAATCATTTCTGTTTCGGTCAACTCTTTATCAGCTGTTAAACTATTTGATGAATAGCTCCAGCGAATATCCCGGGGCCTGGAATTTTTATGAATAGCTTAAGGTGCTTGTCTATATAACAGAAGAATTTAGAATGTTTTGGCTAAGCATATTTTCCTTGCCAAATCTTGTATCCAAAATTAATTGTAATCAACTGATGTGCCTAACTGGTGTCTTTTGAGAGTTGCCTTCATTTTCATTTTTATATTGCAGTGGACTAATAACAATGAAAACACATTGGTGGTGAAGAACGCCACCAGTTTCCATAAAGCTGAATCATCCTCTTTTAAGTAGATGATTCTTTTTAAAAATGAGGATAATCTTCTGAAGTTCCAATTAGGTTCCCATTTAAATAAGAGTAAAATAATAAGTAGTTCTTACACAGTGCTTATTATCTGCTGAAGTTCTAAATGCTTTACATATGCTAATTCGTTTAATCTTTCACGAAAACTCTAGTCACAAAAACTCTATGAGGTAGATAAAATTAGTATCTCTGTTTTACAGATGAGGAAACAGATCAGAGAGGTTTAGAAACATATCCAAGATCACAGAGCTATCAGGTAGTGAAGTTATGATTTGAATTATAAAGCCTATGCTTTTTAACATGATGTTAGTACTTCCTCTCAAAAATTTATAATACCAGTTAGGACTATTTAGTGTTGCTGATGTACTATCTGGTAGTAGAAAGGCTAAGTTGGAAAATATTAATGTCATTACTAAATAGAGGAATTAGCACTGAAATCCAGTGATACTTAACCTTGTTGATCATTTCCAATTAAAGATGTTTAATGCACATGACCTTATGCTTTTTTAAGGCTGCAAGGAACAGAGATAGGTTTGGTTACAGTGTGCAGTGAGGGTTTTGATGAAGGAAGAACAAGAAATAGACTGAAAAGCTACATAGGCCCTACACTGAGAATGTAATTGTAATTCTGTAGTCACGCCTTGTGAGAAGTGGAACTTGGTTCAGCATTCAGCATTACTCTGGTAATAACCTGGTTATCTTGTGTTGCCTCCAGGACGATGAGTCCATCATTCTCTTTTCTTGAGCTCTGCTAGTTAATGCCTTTGTCTCTGTTTTAACTGCTTTTCCTTCTGCTGCTGCTAGCTGACTGTCTTTATATGTTTCATATTCCAACTCCCTGAGAGAGGGTATTTGTTTTAGTTGAATTGTCACCATCCAGTCTAAGGGCATTTCTTATGAACAGAATCCTGTGACAGTCCCCTGTGGATGGCTGCCTTAGGATCCAACATCCATTCCTGCATCAGACAGTTGTGGCCAAGATTGACAACTGATGCCTTAGAAATTCCTGGGGCTAATTCTCTCAGAAGAAAGCCAAGGGCAGTTAGACATTCAGTGTATTATGTCAAAATTGTACTTACATATATTTTCCCCCAAATTACATAAATGCTGACCAGCCTAATAGCTTTTCTCAATTAAGCTTGATATCAATTATAATTAATAAAGTTCCTGTTTAAAATAAAGGAAAGTAGTGTTTTCTAAACACATCATTAAGGTAAAATGATTAGCTAAGTATTAAATCTGAAGAAATATTCTACAGTATGTATGAATGTAAACCTACACAGCTAACTTCCTAATCCTCACCCTTATTTTCTTACAAAGATTTAAGAACAGAGAGCAGATGTGTCTCTCATTGAAGAACTAGAAGTTTTATGTTGAAGTAAATTCTTTCACATAAGCCTTAAATTATTCAATTCTGTTGCTACTGGCTTCCTTTTATTTGGCTGTTAAAAAAAGAAAGAAAGAATTACTCTCAAGTTCTAGGGCACTACATGTCTTTCAAATTTTAAAGATTGCCAGTTCAAGTAATAAGATACATTAAACAGAAAGGATTCAGTCCCTGCGGATGGCTAGGTGTCCTCCTGTGTGTATTATTGCCTTAACTTAGTGATGGCACTTCCTGATGGATTATTCACCTAAGCTTCTCTCACTAGCAGGCATCTTGTATCTCCCTGTATTTTTGTGACAGTTTAATATGGCAGACCTCCAAACTGATCCTCATGTAGTAAGGAAAATGATCAGTTGGGAAAAGAGGAGAAAACTAAAATGGGAATAAAAATGAGTTGTGGTTAGCTGGAGTTTTCTCAGAAAACTGAGATACCCAGGTCAGATTTTTTTTTTTAAACTTTTCTTTCTTTTGTTAAAATTTGGTATGTTTTGAAGTAACAAGTCTTCATTGATTTACTTCTTCTTTAATCTTTACTTGATGGATGGATTCCAAGCTCAATATGCCACTTCTCTTTTGTTACAAAGAATTTTATTTTATGTTTGCCATTAAAAAATGTCTTCAGTACACTTTACCTGAATGCAAAACTGTGTTGTGCATTTTTCCCCCTACTGATCTCTGGAAATGTGTTGTGAATTGTCTATTGTACTAAATTCTGGCTGAACTTTGGTTCCAAGTAGCTTAGAGACAGCTCTGTGCTGCTCATTAGTGGAGATGTTTTTAAGCCCATGGTGGCAGGTAACGGAGAGGCTCGCGAAATATAAGAAATAGAATCAACCTGGATTAGGAGTTGGGAGTGCACCACTAAATCGCACCGCAAGTTGAGGTGGGTCGCTTAACCCCTTAACCCTCAATGTCTTCATTGGTAAAAGGGATAGATTTGTCTTTGTCCTCAGAGGTGGTTGTGAGTTTGAAACCTTAGTACCAACTATTGGGGACATGATGCCATTTCTGGGCCATTTGAAAATACTGTTTTTATTAGTTGAATATAATTCCCTAAGAAAACTCTAGTAGCTGAATAATGCATTGTTGGGAGAGAAATCTTCCAGTAAAACAGCTAGCATAGAGATAATTTATCTTGAATTTACCCGTGATACCACAGAATATCAGACTTTTATAGACAGAAAGGATTTTTGTAGCTAAGTATATGCAGATTTTTATCTTAGATGCCATGGAGTTTTCATGTAGTTTCCCGAGAGACCCCACGGATGTTATGGAAAAAAGGGGATTGGATGTTTTCCTTCTCCATTTTAAAAAATAGAATTCAACATTTTTTTCCCCAATTCTGTGTCTCCAAAAGATTTCAAATGAAGTATTTTGCCAAAGCATATGTGAAGATCACCAATCATACATCACGAATCATATTCAACGTCCTCATTTACAGAATAAACTGATCTCCAAATCTGCCCCTCAATTAGGCAAGTCTGTCATTTTAATTGACAAAAGAACTGTAGCATTTTCAAAAAATTTGCTTAAGATCCTAGAGTGGTGTTTTTCAACCTTAGCCGCACATTGGAATCACCTTGAGAGATTTAGAAATCTCAATGCCCAGGTGGCTTCCAGGCCAATTATATCAAGTCTCCACAGGTGATTCCAATGTGCAGCCAAAGTTGGAAACCACTGGCTTGGCAGGAGGGAGAGGTGACTTTGACTTAAGTTGGTAGGAAAGTGTTTATGGAGAAAGTGGTTTCTGAGTAGGATTTGAAAGATGCGCTGAATTTTGTTCAGAAAAAACATGGAAGCATTTAGAGTGATATAATAATACTGGTTTCAGAGACTAAAGAGTAGTTAATGTAGAGAGAGAGCGAATCAGAAGTATAGGATGACATTACGAATCAGAAATAAATTTAAATTTCAAATTCTGGCCCTATTATCTACTACCTGTATAAAGGTGGCCAAGTTACCTAATCTCTACATCTTTTTATTTCCATCTATAAAATGAGAAATACAAGCACCCACTGATAAGGTTTAATAAAGGTCAAATGAAAACAGTCATAGAAAACACTTCCCTCAATGTCAGATAATAGAAAGTGCTCAATATACGGCTAATACCAAAAGATTTTTTACCAGCTGAGTATCATTGAAAGTTAAGGAGAGCCACTAATGGAATTAAAGCATTTAGAGTCAGACTGTGGGAGCCTTGAATGCCAAGATAAGCAGATTTTTCTTTTCCCTTTTCTTTTCTCTCTCATTGAAGCCTGTTTTTGAGCACAAGGCCAAAGCAACCAAAGGAGTATGTTGAGATTTGTGCAATCGCAGTGTGCAGGAATGATGGAAGAGAGCAGAAAGTAGAGGCTGGGAAACCAGAGAGGGAAGGTGTACAGTAGCCTAGGAATGGACTCCTGAGTTATAAGAGTTGAGATCTGTGAGGAAAATTTGTAGATGAGATATTGTTCAAGAAAGTTCAAGTAGAAGACAGTAACTGGCAGTAGGGAAATCTGAATGAAAGAAAAAAGTCAGTGACTTTAAGATAGAAATAGTGACAGAGGAGCCCAAACCCAGTTCAGATGAAGAGACAAGGCGTTCATTATAGACCTTTTAAGTCTGAGGTTGGGGCAGAACTGTTAAAAAGAAGGAGAGCGCAGAGTGGAAATGTCATGTGAACCTCAGGGGGAGGGTCAGGCATGACAAGAGAGTTTGATAACACTCACAGTCATAGGCATTATGATTGATGGGGTGAGAGTACAATCCCACAGGATAATTGGAAAGTCAGAGGAACACAAAAATCATTCATATTTCACAGGTGGCTCAAAATTTGCCTTTTACAACCTTCCGTTTCATTCTCTCTTCCGCTTTCCTGCCATTTAATTTCTTAATCACTCTTTTCCAAAACCCATTTGTTGTTTCAGTCCCTCTGGAATGACACTCACTATTTCTAATTTTCTTCTATACAACTGAGATTTTGCATATTTTATTTCTCGTGACTAAAATGTTCTTCTACTCTTTTTCTCTTGGGATACTCTTCTAGGTCCTTCAAAACTGAGGTAATATTTTTTTCATCTTCTTTATAGCTTTCTCTAATTTTACCAGTAATATTCTTTTTTTTATTAACACTTCGTGTATATTTTTACAATTACATAAGTTAAAGCATGATTTCATGTTTAGTTTGTCTCTCCAACTAGATAGTAAGTTACCCCTAATATGTTAATTGGTTTATAATCACAGATGTTTGACAGACTTATTGAATAAATGAATGAGTATTTCTCTCACATCTGTGTCAATACTCATGCTCTAAGTCTCTAGGGTGTCATCTGAAAATGTATGCAAGTGTTTTGTTTTCTAATAAAGGCTGACAAATACTGCTGGTATTTGACACATAAGACCCAGGAATGCTAACTATTCTGCAATGTATGAGACACTGCTTCACAGTGAATAATTATTTCTTTCTAAATGTCAAAAATGGATCACTGGGAATGCTGATCTAAGGAATGGTAAGTAGCTACTACCAAGTAAGGCAATTGAAGTGGGCAAAGTCTTCCTCAGTTGACAGCATAGTCTGGTATATCCCTACTTGAGAGGCAGAAACAGGTATGCAGTAGTTTCTAAGTACTCTGGGCAAGAGAGAAAAACATTGGGGGTAAGGAGTGATAAAGTTTTAAATGAGTTCTGCTCTTGATACTATTATTAAATGACACCAGTAAGGTCTTTTTTACTCTAAAATGTAAATTACACAATTTGATTAAACATTGGAAAAGATTGTACTGCAGATCTCACAATAATCAACTGCTTGTTTAAATTCTGAGCCTCTTGACAGTTGCCAGAAGAAGCAGTCAGTATAATTTTTTAACATCCTCAGGATAGTGAAAAGTCCTTCAGAAGTGTTTTCTAATTAAAATTGTTTAGATTCCTTCTGAAATATAATTATTTAATATATTTGTGTTGTAACAAAATTGTATTGAATCAATGTCAGATGATCCCAAGAGCCAAAAAAAAAAAGAAAAAAAAAGAAAAAAAAATGTTTTCTGTTTTATGAATCATCTTAATTTGCAAAGAGTCATAGGATTATTCCAAAGAATTTCATTGTCCTTTCACAGAGTTGTTTACCCAGTACCCCGTCAGACCTGCATATTTACTAAGTGGCTTTCTATGGGGCTATTTCCTATTCATTTATTATGCATCTTCCCAAGTTCAAGGCAAAGGTTGCCCCCACAGTGAAGTCATTTAGTAAAAACACAGTATGAGCCAAAGCAGCCTGTTTCTAAGAAGTCTGTTATTTGGCCTCTCACGGAAAGAGGGAACTGTTCTCAAGAGCACTATAAGAAGTGGGACATGCAGTCGGTGGTCCACTCTTGTGTGTCATAGGATTTCTGAGTCGTGAGTGCAGAGAAATGATCTACCTCCTAGCAGTGCTGAACCATTGTTGCTGTGGCACTCCAGAAAATTCATTGAGAAAAACAATTCATTGTATAACTTTTTTCCAGGAACTGCTTCTAAAACTTTCTCAAACAGATGATATCATTCAGCTGGTCACCAAAAGGTGACTTTTTAAAAAAATCTGATACAAAGATAATAAAGATGCAGACATTGTTCTCAGTTTTGGAAAGGGTAATGTAACAATACTTTGTGTCTATATCTCAGCCCTAGGCCTGCCTTCAAAACACATACTAGAAACTAAGCCCCTTAAAAATGTCCACTTATTATTTGTTTTGTAAACCTAGTGGCGAATGATATTTATGATCCCAATATAATGCTTAAGAAATAATTGTTGAACAGATGCTGGAGTATAGTATTTTTAAAATTTTATTTTACTTTAAGTTCTGGGATACATGTGCAGAATGTGCAGGTTTGTTACATAGTTATATACGTGCCATGGTGGTTTGCTGCACCTACTTGACCCATTCTCTAGGTTTCCTCCCCTCACCCCCCAACCCCCAACAGGCCCTGGTGTGTATTGTTCACCTTCCTGTGTCCAAGTGTTCTCATTGTTCAATTCCCACTTATGAGTGAGAACATGCGGTATTTTGTTTTCTGTTCCTGTGTTAGTTTGCTGAGGATGATGGCTTCCAGCTTCAACCATGTCCCTGCAAAGGATATGATCTCATTCCTTTTTATGGCTGCCTAGTATTCCATGGTGTATATGTGCCACATTTTCTTTATCCAGTCTATCATTGATGGGCATTTGGGTTGGTTCCAAGTCTTTGCTATTGTAAATGGTGCTGCAATAAACATACGTGTGCATGTGTCCTTATAGTAGAATTATTTATAATCCTTTGGGCATATACCCAGTAATGGGCTTGCTGGATCAAATGTTATTTCTGGTTCTAGATTCTTGAGGAATTGCCACACTGTCTTCCACAATGGTTGAATTAATTTACATTCCCACCAACAGTGTAAAAGTGTTTCTACTTCTCCACAGTCTCACCAGCATCTATTGTTTCTTGACTTTTTAATAATCACTACTCTGACTGGTGTGAGATGGTATCTCACTGTAGTTTTGATTTGCATTTCTCTAATGATCAGTCAAATGTTGAGCTTTTTTTCATATGTTCAATGGTTGCATAAATGTATTCTTTCAAGAAGTGTCTGTTCATATCCTTTGCCCACTTTTTGATGGGGTTATTTGTTTTTTTCTTGTAAATTTTTTAAAGTTCCTTGTAGATTCTGGATATAGTATTTTTAAAGTTTTCTGCAGCAAATTAAAAAAAATATTTACCAGGACAGTGTCATATGAAAAGAAACCACAAGGTGGCACCAGAGTACGTAAAGTTACTGTATTTACTGTTATTCTAAGACAATGATAGGATAACGTTCTTTTAAAGGATGTTTTTAGATTTTCATGTAAATGACGTAAAAACAGGATTAACATTTTAAATTTCAAATGTTTTCTGGATCTGGGTACTATTTTGCTGTCAAATGTGAGAACACACTGGGTAAGCATTTTAGATGACAAAACTGAGGAGAAAGTCAGAAATGGAGGGCCGAAGAAGGGATGTGTGATCATAGCATTCCAGAGGCTGATGAAAATGACTACTTTGCTCTAAACAACACAAAATCCATGTATGTATCTATTGACATGTGTGTATATGTATGTATATACATACATCCATTAATTGTGTACATTGATTTTACAAATACGTTTTACATATATTATGTATAACATGTATGTCATGTATAAAACATAGCATTATCTGTAATATATGCTATATGTAATGTTATCTATATATCATATAGCATACACACACATGCACCCACACAAAGCAGTAGATCATTTTCCTCAAAGGAAGCTCGCTGGGTTATTTTGTGACTCCATGCCTTTCCTAGAATTGCTCCCTGTCTCACATTCCTGTTCAGAGGCCATTCAAAAATTCCTTCCTTAGTAAAGCACTTCCTGACACCTGCCCAGGGAAAACCTATTACTTGCTCTATAGTTTGTGCCCCATTGTTTCCTTACCTAGTTTTATATCAGCATCTATGCCTTTTCAGTGGAACTATTTATTTTCTAACCTGCCATATTTTATTTAATTGTACATCCTTTGAGGAAAGAACTGTGTCTTGTTTGCTTTTGCGTCTGAGAACCTGGCACATAATGGGAATCTAAGAAATGTTTCATGAATGAATGTCAGGCATTTCATACTGACAGAGCAGAATGAAAAAAAAAAAGCCATACAGAACACAGAATGTACTTTAAATAATGGTCCCAAAGTGAACATTTTCTGGCTAATATCGTTATCAATCACATTTAATCAATAACAGTGAGTATAAAATCATAATTAAATTGCTAATATCACGAATGTGAATATTATCATTAAATGGTTACTATTCTTCCTATTCCTTGGGGTGTGGAGTAAAATAAACTAATTTTAACAGACATGAAGGTTAGAGAGATAAACATTATTTTAACCATTTTGCATATTAACATTAACTTGTACTTGCATAACTCTCCACCTCATTCACTGCATCTATAAACTGAATGAAATAAAACTAGACTCAACACTGATCCTTCCATATGCTGGTTGGCACTGCCTCATCAGCTAGAAGTTTAAGTTTTTTGAAACCCCTGTTTACAAACCTTCTGCTTATTTCCAAATAATGCTGCAATGCTAACATCTGAGCCAACAAGACTTACTTTTCAAGAACCAAATGCTCAGCTAAATAAAGATACAGTATCTTGGAGTTATGTGAGTTAATGAATACTTTTGTGAGTAGTTTAGTTTCTTTGAAGGAAAAATGTTTCAGATAAACACATTTGTATTGTATAAAATTGGAATAATATTTTCAATGGCAACATTGTAACAAACAGTATTTAAATTTCCATTGTAAAGCTAGAAAATGGAATTGACTAAGATCTCATTTCTGCTATATATCAATATGCTAAAATAACACATACACACACTCATACATGCCCACACTTTCTATCTCCACTAATTAAGGTCTTAAATGAGTTGAGATTAAAGACAGGTAATGATACTGCATTCTGACCAAACACAAAGTCTCCCATGATGTTCACTGGACAAACTGAGAGGCAACATAGAATCTGGGCACTGCAGCTCTAACTCTGCCATTTTCATGGACTTTTCCAGGTTTTCTCAGACTTAAAAAGTGAGCTATTTAACACTGAAAATCTAGAAGAGATATGGACATTTTCTGTGTCTTCAAAAGTGATGCTTGTTCTTCCCAGGAATGTGAGAAAAATTATTTCTCCTTCATAATGTATGTAGATTTTGTAGAAAGAAATTTAAAAATATAGATAGTAGAATCTTAAATCTATGCATATGAACCATTGCTCTAAACACGGACAACACTAACTGCCACACATTTATTCACTGCAGAAACAATCCCATGCATACTCTCCTCTCTGTCTCTCTATTTCCTCTCTCATCCGGGAACATACATACGTATTTTGGTTATTTCTTCCATAGTTTATGTACTCTTTTAAAATCCAGTTTTCTGTGCATGAGTTATGTATCACTTTGATGAATCATTTCCACAAACCTTTAGCAATACAAATCTATTTCTCTTATTAACAAAGTGTTTCAGATACCTTACTTCCAGAATAGAGGACAAATGAGTGATTTGTGAAAGTTCCCTCTATTTCATGGCACTACATTTTGTCCTCTCTGCCTATACCTTTGGCTGGTTCTCTGATTAATACAATGTTAGGCACTCAGTGGCCAATTATTGAAAGTTTGATTAATGAATAAATGCACCATTTGCCCAGTTGTTGAATTAAAGACTTTGAGATGAGAGTTGTCAAATATATGTGTTTTGACTTCTTACATTGTTTACAGAAATCTCAAAGTATGGGTTATTTTATATATTCTTTTCATGTTTATTCAGTGCCTAGCAGAATTTTCTTACCCAAAGAATGTATAATAATGCTGTCTTTATAATTTCTAATCCTATAATTGTGTTTGAATGGTGACTCTATCATTTATTAGCTGTATTAATCTTTTTTTTTTCAGGCTGGTTTCCCTTTGTAAAATGCAGAGAATAATAACTGGTTAATAGATTTCTCTAGAAGATTAAATGAAATTATATGATAAAAACTGTTAACAAACTTTATCCAGTCATTTATTGCTGCTTAATAAACCACTTCTAAAATTTAATGGAATAAAATGAAAACTATTGTATTATGCTCATAGATTCTGTGATTTAGGAACCGAGGATGTCTGATACCTCAGAAGGCTCAAATAGCCAGGGATGTATCAAATGCTGGTGGTGCAATCATGTGCAGAGTTTCTTATGTACACACATAGTTGTGATGACTTGAAGAACAAGCTCCTCTGTGGTGTCCACTGGGGATTGTGAAGTATCCTCTCCACTTGGTGTGTGCTTCTTGCAGCATGGTGACTGGGCTCCAAGAGGGAGTGTCTTCAGAGAGGGTATGTGGAAAGCAAGCATTCCAAACAATGAGGTGGAAGATGTGTGGCTTTTCTGACCTAGTCTCAGATTTCACAGGAAGTCACTTTCCCTATGTTTTTTTTAGTTACAAACTATTCACTACATCCAGCCTAGATACCAAGGAAAGGGGAACTAGACTTCATTTAAGAATGGGCAAGATCACGTTGCAGGAAGACCTATGGGTGGAAGACATCTTTGTGGTCATCTTTGTAAAATGCAGTCTGTCTAAATAGTGTTTGGCATATACTAAGTAACCAAAAACATTTTGCTATTCTTGTAAAGGGTCCTATATAATTACAGTGTATACTTACGGAGATATATATATATATATATATATATAGAGAGAGAGAGAGAGAGAGAGAGAGAGAGAGAGAGAGAGAGATGCAGTCTTGCTCTGTCTCCCAGGGTGGAGTGCAGTGGTGCAATCTCTGCTCACTGTAACCTCCACCTCCCGGATTCAAGCGATTCTCCTGCCTCAGTCTCCTGAGTAGATGGGATTACAGGTGCATGCCACTGCGCCCGGCTAATTTTTGTATTTTTAGTAGAAACGGGGTTTCACTATGTTGGTCAGGCTGGTCTTGAACTCCTGACCTTGTGATCTGCCCACACCGGCCTCCCAAAGTGCTGGGATTACAGGCATGAGCCACCTCACCTGGACTACTTATGGATACTTTTGCATTTGTAGTCTGAGCAATAGGCTCTGAGTTTAATAAGAACTCTGAATTCAGCACCTGGGACAGTGACTCACATAACTGGCTCTCAGTCATTATTCGTTGAATGAATATGAATGTTTTGGTGAATGAACTAGTTCTATCTCCTGATCACACATTTGAGTTATTGATCTTCAGTGCCAACTGACACCTTTTCCTGGAATGAGCTAGAAGAGTTTGTCCACTGAGATGACTAGAGCCTATAGATTCGTGATTCTTACATGGTGAGACAATGGTGCCCAGTTCTAGCCGGGTGCCTTCCCTTTATCTTTGGGTAACTTATGGCAACATTGTGAAGATGTTTCAGCCCTCTGAGGTTGGGAGGGACAGAACGTTTGCTTGTTTGGGCAATTTTTTGTGTACATGTGTTGTAACTTTATCTTAGTTTTCTTTGCTATTTACTCGTGTTAACTTGCCTTCACCTATGACTCAGTCCTTATTTTTGTTTGATTTGCTACTTAAACTTCCTGCCTTAGTAATCTTATCGAGTAACATGACCTTAAAAACTGGTCTGGGTGTATCTGCCTGTCTATCATTCTGCCAATCAATCAATCAATCGACTTATCAAAAACTGTTACATACACATAATTTCTAGTCCAGGCTGTCTACTCTTCATCTTCACTTGTCTATCTAATAGCAATCTTAAATTTCACGTTTCCAGAAATAGATTTTCTGATTTTCCACTGCCCTCAGGAACTCATCAACCTGCATCCAGAGACCTTCTTCCCCTTCTGTCTTTATACTTTCAGTTGCTCTGGTTGAAAATGATCTCATTATTTCTGCCTTCTCTTTTTCTCCTACTGTTTGATTCAATATGCATGATAATTTTCTTGGTTCTGCCTTTAAAATACATTGTCACCTTTCTCACATTCCATGGCTGTGGCTCTGATCCAGTCCATTCTCACCTCTCTCTTGAATTCTATTTTCATAGACTCCTCACTGGTCTCAGCAATTCTGCTTTTTCTTCCTGCATTCTATTTTCAATGAAGTGGTCAGAATGATTTTTTAAAAATATAAACCAGTTCATGTCACTTCTTTATTTAAAACCTTCCTATCCTTCTCAGTGTCTCTTTCTATCTAACTCAGACCTCAAGTCAAAGTTCTTACAATGACCTAAAATGCCTGAGAAATCCACACCTCGTCCTCCACCACACACATCCCCATATGACTTTCTTCTTGGTTTTCTCCCTCATTCTTCACCGTATCTATACTGACCTTTTGCCAAGCACGCTCTTGCTTTGGGGCTATTGCAATTGCTCTTCCCTCATCTTGAATTTCTCTTCTTCCAGGTAGTTCCAAGACTGGCTCTCTCCTCTTCAGGCTGTTGTACAAATGTCACCTTTTCAATGAGTCCATCCTGATCATTCTACTTAAATTATAACTACTCCAACATTCTCCATCATCCCTCCCCGCTTTATTTTTCCCACAGCGCTTTTTCACCATCTGACATTTATTTTACTTACTTTGTTTCTTATTAATTCCCTTACCGGAAAGCAAGTAGGATTTTTGTCTTTTTTTATTGAACTTAATCTCTCTGAGATCCTAGCATGATGCCTTTCTCAGGGACTCAGGAAATATTGATCAAATCCATGAGTAAATTAATAACATCCAAAATATTATTATGTTTATATTCAAATGAAATAAACTTTGTCATCTATAAGATATTTATCAAAAATAATACCCATCAAAAACAATATGTATTTTTTCCGCAAGCTAGATTGTTTTAGTATTCTAAGTTTATTTCATGTTACTTTGCTTTCCTAAGAGTCTTGACAGGCTATTGGTCCTTTATTAAATGTTTTGTGCTTATTGATGCAACTTTTCTAGTGAAATAACTTATGAATTTAAATTCCAGGAGAATCTGACTTAATTTGTATCTTCATTTAAATATATTATTAAAAATGAAAATGATTTGCATAATTTGGGATATTGTTATGTATTTTCAAAATATGATCTTGTAAGTTATTTTTTAACAAACACAGGGAAGTAGCGATTTCTACTGTAAGACAAATTGAGACCAAGGGCAGCCAATACTACAAAATTATAAATATTCTGGTGTTATAAATATGTTTAATATAAAAATACTTGACCAAGTGTAGATTGATTCTTCATGCTTAAAAACAAGATCAAGAAAATAATTTAGCAATCTTCTAAACCAAGGGTAGTAACAATTGTGAATTATATGTATCATGAAATTTAGATGGATAGTCTGGCTATGTGATTTGCTTTTTAAAAGCTTATATGAAGAACTGTGTAAATACTGCTATTTACTGAGATTTCTAACGAATGAAGTGCTTTACCTCTGTGGATTTCTCTTAACAGCCAGAGAAAACATTATATAAACCAAACTAAATAAAACATTCATTTTGTTTCAAAAATGAACTGTTTTGCTGTTTTTAAGGCACATACATGTGGTTCTGTCACTTTTGCTGTACTTTTAATTCAGTTATCAATTTTGATACATTATTTGAATATGCTAAATTTAAATTTGAGTTGTAAGGAAGACAAGATTGGTTAAAATTTAGGAATATTGAAAATTGAGTAAACATTTATGAATTGGTTTATTTATAATCACAAAGTTTTCATTAGAGAATTACACATGCATGTTTATTTCTACAATATAATTAATTTTCTGTGATGTTAGAAAAGTTTCTTAAGGTGATATACTTAATAAGGTGAATATAAGAAAAAAACTTCTAATTCAGAAGGGATTATGCCCTGTTAGAGTATTCTTCAGGCAAATGATGAGCTTTATAGCAGTGTATTAGTCAGGGTTCTCCAGACAGATAAAACCAATAGGTTAAATGGGTGGATGGATAGATAGATGAATACATAGACAGATGACAGACAGATAGATGAGGGGATTTAATAGGAAAATTTGCTTTTTTATTTATAGAGGCTGAGACATCTCACAAAAAGCTGTCTACAAGCTAGAGAACCAGAGAAACCAGTAGTATGGCTCAGTCCAAGTGTGAAGGCCTCAGAACTAGGGAAGTTAATAGTGTAATTCTCAGTCTGGGGCTGAAGACCTGATAACCCAGGGGAATGCTGGTACAAGTTACAGCATCCAAAACCTGGAGAACCTGGAGTTCTGATGTGCAAAGGCAGGAAAAGAAGGATATTCCAGCTCCAGAAGAGTGAGAGAGACAGAACAAATTTGCCTTTCCTTTGCCTTTTTGTTCCATCTGGGGCCTCAGCTGATTGGTTGGTGTCCACCCACATTGAGGGTGAATCTTCATCACTTAGTCCACTGATATGCATACCAATCTCTTCTGGAAACAACCTCATAGACAACCCATAAACAATGCTTTAGCAGCTATGTGAGCATTCATTAATCAAGCTGACCCCTAATTTAACCACCTCAAGCAGAATAACTAATATAGTTGGTCTACAACACAACCTAAACTGGGATTTAGACTATGTAAACATGCATGGAGAACTGATGGGGGTGAATCGTGAATGAATCACCAGGGGTTTCATTGAGTGGGGAAGTCTGAAATCCCCTAGTTGGTCCTAATAAGCAGAGACAAAGCCAGTCATGATGGGCTGTACTTCCCAACAAAGCCTTGGTTGTTGTGGAAAGCAGTGGTCCTGAATTTAGAGTGGTGGCTGGCATATGAGTTCATTCAAGGCTAATTGCTTGTGTCTGGGACTAGAAGAAAAAGTAAACAAAGACTTAACCACTTTTTTTTTTTTTTTTTACTGAAAGCATTTTAAAATCTTGATAGAAAAGCAACATTACCTTGGGATTTCTTACACAAAAGGGGTGAGAAGTATTGGCTCATTTTACCAGAGACCACTCTACAGCTTTGACATTTGAAGAGCCCAGATGCAGATTTTGCTGCCCCATAAGAAAGAGTAAAGGAGCATCTCAGAGTTTCTCTTTGCATATAACCTTCGGAACTCTCAAAAATATTTTGAAAAAGAGGCCTTGGCAATTATTTCGGAATCTATGATGTAAGTGTTAACAAGAGCATGAGAATTTGAGCTAATATTGTTTGTATGACTTTGTTCCTGTGATGGTTAATTTTATTTGTCAATTTGACTGGGCTAAGGAATACCCAGACACCTGGTAAAACATTATTTCTGGGTGTGTCTATGAGGGTGTTTTCAGAAGAGATTAGCATATGAATTGACGTGCTGAGTGAAAAATCTACCCATACCAATGTAGGCAGGCATCCTCCAATCTTTTGAGGGCCTGTGCAGAAAAATAGCCACAGAAAGGGCAAATATTGGCTTTCTCTGCATGTTCTGGGATATCAACCTCCTCCTGCCTTTGGGCATTGGTGTTCCTGGTTCTTAGGAATTTGGGCTTGAACTGGAGCTAGACCACCAGCTTTCCTGGGTCTCTAGCTTGCAGGTAACAAATGGTGGAATTTCTCAGCCTCCATAATCCAGTGAGCCAATTCCTCATAATAAATCTCTTTGGATATATTTATACATATTCTATTAATTCTGTTCTTCTGGAGAATCTTGACTAATACAGCCCCCATCAGCTGGTGAGGTCCAGGGAGAATCATATTGCACTAAAATCACAATAACAATTTCTGCTTTATGGGACTACACACAATGGCTGTATGGCTACCCATGTCTGGTATATAATAGTTACTCAATAAAAGTTTATCGAATGAGTAAATATTTAGAAATAATAGAATACCACCAGAGGACTAAATAAAAAATCTACCTTCTTTGGAATGCAGGATTTATATTCTAAGGACTGAGTGTGAAATCCATCAATGAGACTAGTTGTGTGATCTTGATAAATCATCTCCCTTCTTCATGCTCATTTTTCCTCATGGGAATATAAAATGGCGACCATGTTAGAATCAGATTAGATCATCGTTTGGCCACAGTGTGATGTAATAGGAAAAATTCTGCAGAATATTCCATGGTAACATCGCTTCTCTTTTGTGTTCTTTCTTTAGGTCCCAAGTGTCAATTTTCATAAATTCAGGACTCTGACTTTGTATTTCTGTTTCTTTCAAATCCAACATTAATTTATGTATATGAATATATTCATACTTATTCAAATTTAACAGTAATATACATTTCCCCCATTTTTATGCTCTTTTTAAACAGTTATTGAAATACAATTTACATACCATAAAATTCACATTGTAAGACTACAATTCAGTGATCTTAGTAAATTTATAGTGTTGTGCAACCTTCATTACAATCCAATTTTAAAACTTTTCTATTTTTCCCAAAAGTTCCCTTGTGCCTGTTTACAGTTAATCCCCTTTTCTGCTCAGTGATATACAGTTAAGCACACGTATTATATCTTTCACAGATAATTACATTTATCCTCCGTTTTAAAAAAGCTTCAGATATTAAAGAAGAGATATCAAAAGAATAAACTATTATTAACCAAGCAGTCTGAAATCAAGTAGCACAAGTGACTACTTAAAAAAATGTTTCCACAGCACAGCAGCTTTAAGTGTCTAATGTCTGATTTTTCTGATAATATGTAATAGGTATCTTTAACTCTCTGTCTGAGGTAGTACTAAGGTGTCAGTGGTGCTGTGGAGGAAGTGATCTACTCAGTAACAATTCTGGTGTGGATTTCTAAGAATGCTTCATATCTGCATAGAATGTCAAAAAAACAAAAAACAAAAAAACATGTATTTTACTTCTCCCTTTGACATTTTCCCAACTATGTCATGTTGAATAAGCTATTTGAGGTCACTGAACTTGTTTCTCATCTGTAAAGTGGGAATAATATTGGTTTTTCTTTTGTTGCTTCATAGGGTTGTTATCACAGTAAACAAAATGTCTGTGAAAAGATCTTGTAAACAATTCTACACATAGGTTAGTTTCCCCCTCATTATTAATAAGTACCAACTGTGTTTACAGTGAACTCATTTTACAAAGATCTAAAACTGAGTTGATGAATAAATGAGATAAAGTATTTTTCATATGTGTGTTTATAGGCTCTGTGGTTCATTAAGTACATGGGTTGAAAGTAATTAACATCCATCAGAATTACATTTTCACATCACTTAAATGACTGAAATCTTAATATTAGTAGTGCATGTACAGAGTTTATTGAAATTTTAATATAATTCCATCTTTAAGTCCCAGAAATCTAATGTTTGACTTTTCTTGATGAAATTTGCCAAGAACTTTCATCTTTCCACTTGAGCAAGAATTTTAAGTTGCTAGTGGCACTCGGTGGGAAGCCTCCTACACAATGAGATTGCAGTTTCGCTCTCTGTCAAGGTTAAAAGCTCAATAGTATCTTGTCATATAGGGCAGAAGCAAGCTATTAGAATTGTCTTTAAGTGGAAAGAAATGAAATGAGGAATTTATAAAATTCTCCAAATCCCACTTCTCAAATATCTTTTCTGTCAGATTCCTCTGCTTTTGAATGGAACCCATTGTTGATAAAGCCATACAAGCCTTGTATTGCAGAGGTTTCTTTATCTTGTGCTTGACAGAGAAAAGACTCATTCTTTGCAGGCGTACATTGCACAGCTTGACAATATTGAACATTGTAGATTTTGAGTTATATTTAAGTATTAGTTCCCATTAAGTTGCCGTATTTAGAGGGTCAGCCGTCTTGGTATTGTTTGCAAAGAATATGCTCATTCAAAAGAGCTCAATTTAAAAGTACATGAAGACATCAACAAGAATTTTTTAAATACTGGTTTATCACAATCATTGTCTCAGTAATTCTTTCATTAAAACTAAATCATAGATGAATAATGAATAATAAATAATTATCCCTTTTGTTTGTCCATTGCTTTGATAAGAGAAACTTCCATTTTTCCCTTTTTCAGGTATTTTTAATTCTCTGGGTAAATATTTATTTGCATGTTTTCATCTTTACTTTGGATTGATTTTTATTGATTTTTAAAATATTAATTTAGAAGTAAAATATAAATCATTTTCCATCACATTGAAAAATCATACATTCATATCCTGGCTTACATAGCCTACATGATCTAACACTGGCCTCCCCGAGTCTAATTTTCTGACCTCGACTTAAGCCATTTTTCAGTACAATTAAACTCTAGCCCTTAACTCTATCTCTCTCTTTTTTTTTTTTTTTTTTTTGCTTGTCCTTCCTACTTGAAAAGCCTTAGCAGTCCTAGTACTACCAGTCTCCTCTTCCTGGAATGTTCATCACTCTAATCATGCCATAGCTACTGTTGCAGTTCAGTTTCCCAGGAAACAGACTCTGAGGTGAAAATTTAGATGCAGAGAGTTTATCAGGGAGTGCTGTCAGGGTCAATGTTTTGCAAGACAGGAAAGCAAGATGAGGCACAAAGAGAAACTGGGCTGTAACACAACCTCAGTAAAGTCCTTAGGTGGCCTCATAGGGAAATTGAGACCCTAAGAGTTGTCTGGAGTTGGATCAAGGAGGTCAGGACTTTATTCTGCATCATTAATTGTTAGGGAATGCAAGATGCTCATGGAAGGAATGTGATTGGGCAAGACAGCTCTTTCCAGTAAAGAACATTTCCAGAGGGGCCTAATGACTGAGAGTTCTTGGTCAGCAGTACTTCCAGCAGTGGGCGGAATATCCACTCTAAGTGTATCTTCATAGGGTCCAGTCCAGCTGCCTTTTTCTTTCTTTTTCAGATCTCAGCCTAAATGTCATCTATTCAGAAGGGCTTTTCTTTTTCACTGTGGAAGATCCCCAGTGAGTTATACCCTGTCTGCCCTTCTCCTTGACTGTGAGTGTTGTCATCAATAGGACATGGCAAAAGTGATGGACTACCACTCCCATGATTATGTTATGCCATATAAATAAGACTTTGCCTTAGCTGGCCAGGCAGGGTGGCTCATGCCTGTAATCCCAGCACTATGGGAAGCTGAGATGGGTGGATCATTTTGTGTCTGGAATTGGTTCCTTCTGGTGGGTTCTTGGTCTCGCTGACTTCAAGAATGAAGCCACGGACCATCACTGCTGAGTGTTACAGTTCTTAAAGATGGTGTGTCTGGAGTTTGTTCCTTCAGATGTTCAGATGTGTCTGGAGTTTCTTCCTCCTGGTGAGTTCCTGGTCTTGCTGACTTCAGGAGTGAAGCTGCAGACCTTCGCAGTGAGTTTTACAGCTTATAAAGGTAGTGCAGACCCAAAGAGTGAGCAGCAGCAAGATTTATTGCAAGCGAAATAACAAACCTTCCACAGCATGGAAGGAGACCCTAGTGGGTTGCTGCCCCTGGCTTGGGTGGCCAGCTTTTATTCTCTTATTTGGACCCACCCACATCCTGCTGATTGGTCCATTTTACAGAGAGCTGATTGGTCCATTTTAAAGGAAGCTGATTAGTCTGTTTTACAGAGAGCTGATTGGTCCGTTTTTAGAGTGCTGATTGGTGTGTCTACAAACCTTTAGCTAGACACAGAGCGCTGATTGGTGTGTCCTTACAGAGTGCCGACCAGTGCATTTACAAATCTTTAGCTAAACACAGAGCGCTGATTGGTGTGTTTACCATCCTTTAGCTAGACAGAAAAGTTATCCAAGTCCCCACCTGACCCAGAAGCCCAAATGGCTTCACCTCTCAACTTGAGGTCAGGAGTTCAAGACCAGCCTGGCCAAAATGGTGAAACCCCACCTCTACTAAAAACACAAAAATTAGTTGAGCGTGGTGGTGGGCACCTGTAGTCCCAGCTAGTTGGGAGACTGAGGCAGGAGAATCACTTGAACCTGGGAGGTGGAGGTTGCAGTGAGCCGAGGTCATGCCACTGCACTCCAGCTTAGGTGACAGAGCAAGACTCTATCTCAAACAAACAAAATAAAACCTTGCCTTAGTTGACTAAGAGTCAGAGAGACTCTTGCTGGCTTGGAAGAAACAAACAGCAGTAAATATGAAGCCATTTGCACATAACTACAGACTATCTCCAGGACTTGAAGGCTGCTTCCAGCTGATAGCAGTCATACCATCAAGCCATCATTATGGCCTCCCAGTCATACCATCATAAGGAAATGAGTTCTACCGATGAATGGTCTAGTGAGTTTGGAGAGGGACCCTGAACTCCAGAAAGAATGAAAATCAAAACAATAACGAGATATTACCTCATACCTGTTAGGTTGACTATTGTCAAAAAGTCAAAAGATAATGTGTGTTGGTGAAGATGTGGAGAAAGCTAACCCTTATACATTGTTTTTGGGAATGTACATTGGTACAGTCATTATGACATTAAAACAGTATGGAGGTTTCTAAAAAATTAAAACTAGAACCACCATATGACACAGAAATTCATTTTCTAGGAAAATAACCAAAGGAAATAAAGTCACTACCTTGCAAAAAAAAAACTTCACTGTCATATTAATTGCAGCATTATTCACAATAGCCAAGATTGGGAACCACCTAAATGTCTATTGATGGATGAGTGGGTAAAGAAAGTGTGTAATACACACACACACACGCACACACACACACACAGATATGCAGTGGAATATCATTCAGCCTTCAGAAAGGAATTCCTGACATTTGGGACAACATGAAAGAACCTGGAGACATTATGCTAAGTGAAATAAATCAGTCACAGAAAGACAAGTACTGTGTGATCTCACTTGTACGTGGAATCTAAAAATGTTGAAGTCGTATAAATAGAGAAGGGTGGTTTCTAGGGGTTGAGTGTTAGGGAAAATTAGGAGATACTGATTAAAAAGTGCAGTTTCAGTGATAAGATAAATTCTGGAGTCCTAATGTACAGCATGGTAACTATAGATAATAATGTATTTCATACTTGAAATATGTTAAGACAATAGATCTTAAGTGTTCTCATCATTCAAAACAGTATCTATGTGAAGTGATGGAAATATTAATTAACTTGACCATGGTAATCATTTCACAATATGTAAGTGTATAAAAACTTCATGTTGTATACCTTAAATATACACAAATCTTAAAAATTATTAATACGTAGTATTTGTACATTTTAATGGGGTATATGTGATATTTCATTATAAGTGTAGAATGTACAATGGTCAAGCCAGGATAGGTAGGGTATCTATCACCTCAAATATTTGTCATTTTTATGTGTTGGGAACATTCAAGTCCTCTCTTCTTGCTATTTTGAAATACACAACATATTGTTGTTAACTATAGTAACCCTACTCTGCTATCAAACATTATAACTTATTCCTTCTAGTAAACTTATGTTTATTTAATCAATGTCTTTTCATCCACCCTCACCCCCTACAATGAATGCACTATTCCCAATTTCTTGTAAATATCATTCTACTCTCTACTATGAGATCAATGATTTTAGCTCCTGTATGAGTAAGAATATGCCTGTCTTTTTACGCCTGGCTTATTTCACCTAACACAATGACTTCCAGATCCATCCATGTTGCTGCATATGACAAGATTTCAGTATTTTTTATGGCTGAATAGTACTCTATTGTGTTTATATACCACATTTTATTTATCCATTCATCCATTGATGGACACTTAGGCTGATTCCATATCTTTGCCATTGTGAGGCTGCAATAAACATGAGGGTACAGGTATTACTTTGATATACTGATTTCCTTTCTTTGGGTAAATACCCAGTATTGGAATTGCTAGATTTTTATTCTAGTTCTAATTTTAGTCTTTGGAGAAATATCCATACTAGATTCCATAAAGTTTCTACTAATATACATTCCCATCAGCAGTATAAAAGAGTTCTCTTTTCCCTGTGTCCTCATCAGTGCCTGTTATTTTGTGTATTTTTTGTACTAGTCATTCTAACTGGGTTAAGATGATACTTAATTGTGATTTTGATTTGCATTTCCCTGATGATTAGTGATGGTGAATGTTTTTTCTTAAATACCTGCTGGCCATTTGTATGTCTTCTTTTAAGAAATGTCTGTTCATGTCCTTTGCCTCTTTTTAATAAGATTATTTGCTTGTTTTTATTTCTTTGCATTGTTTGAATTCCATGTATATTTGGATATTATTCCCTTTCCAGATGAATATTTTGTAAATGTCATCTCCAATTCAACAAGTTGTCTCTTTACTTTGTTGATTGTTTGCTCTGCTGTGCAGAAAGTTTTTAGTTTGATATAGTCCCATTTGTCTATTTTTGCTTTTGTTGCCTTTGCTTCTGAGGTGTTAGCTATAAAAACCTTTGCATAGACCAAAGTCCTATAGTATATCACCTATGTTTTCTTTTAGTCATTTTATAATAGTAGGTCTTATGTTTAGGTCTTTAATCCATTTTGAGTTGATTTTTGTATATGGTAAGATATTGAAGTCTAGTTCCATTCTTTTACATGTAGTATCCAGTTTTTCCAACATCATTTATTGAAGAGGATATTCTTTCCTCCGTGTACGTTCTTGGCACTTTTGTTGAAAGTGAGTTGGTCATTAAATGTGTGGATTTTTTAATGGGCTTTCTATACTGTTCCATTGGCCTTTGTGTCTGTCTTTTTTTGTGTGTGCGTTTTCTCCCTTTACATATTGTTTTGGTTGTTCTAGCCTTGTAATAAATTTTGAAGTCAGGTAGTATGATGCCTCCACCCTTGTTATCTTTGTGCAAGATTTCTTTGGCTATGTGGGTTCTTTTTTGGTTCTGTATCTATTTTATGATTGCTTTTTCTATTGCTGTGAGAAGTGACATTGGTATTTAGATAGTCAATTGAATCTGTAGATTGCTTTGTTAGTACGATCTATTTAACAATATTAGCTCTTTTGATATATCATCATGACATGTTTTTCCATTTGTTTACATCCTCTTCAATTTTTTTCATTAATGTTTTATAGTTTTTCTTGTAGAGGTCTTTCACCTCATGATTATGTTTATTCCTAAGTAATTTTTGTAATTACTTAAAATGGTATCACTTCTTGCTTTCCTTTTCAACTATTTCATTATTGCTGTATAGAAACATTACTGATTTTTGCATGTGGACTTTTGTATTAGTCCATTTTCACACTGCTACAAAAGTACTACCTGAGACTGGGTAATTAATTATAAAGAAAAGTTTAATTGACTCACAGTTTTGCATGGCTGAGAAGGCCTTCAGAAACTTACACTCATGGCAGAGGTGAATGGTAAGCAAGGCATATCTTACATGGTTGCAAGTGATAGAGGAAGCAAGCAGGGGAAAGGCCACACACTTATTAAACGAGACCTCTTGAGAACTCCTTTACTATCATGAAACGAGCACGGGGGAACCACCCACATAATCCTATCACCTCTCACCAGGTCCCTCCCTCAACATACAAGGATTACAATTAGAGATGAGAGTTGGGTGGGGAGACAGAGCCAAACCATATCATTCCACCCCAACCTCTCCCAAATTTCATGTCCTTTTCACATTTCAAAACCAATTAGGCCTTCTCAACAGTCCCCCAAAGTCTTAACTCATTTCCAGCATTAACTCAAAAGTCCAAGTCCAAAGTCTTATTTGAGACAAGGGAAGTCCCTTTTGCCTATGCAACTGTAAAATCAAAAGCAAGTTAGTTACTTCCAAGATACAATTGGGGTACAGGCATTGGGCAAATCTTTCTATTCCAAATAGGAGAAATTGCCCAAAACAAAGGCGCCACAGGTCCCGTGCAAGTCTGAAACCTGGCAGGGCAGTTGTTAAATCTTAATGCTCTGAAATGGTCTCCTTTGAATATATGTCTCAAATCCAGAGCACACTGATGCAAGACATGGACTCCCACGGCCTTGGGCAGCTCTGTCCCTGTGGCTCTCAGAGGTACAGCCCTGAAGTTGCCTTCATGGGTTGGCATTGAGTACCTGCAGCTTTTCCAGGGACATGGTGCAAGCTGCTGGTGAATTTATCATTCTGAAGTCTGGAGGACAATGATCCTCTTTCAAAGCTCCACTAGGCAGTGCTCAGAGGGGAGTCTGTATGGGGGCTCCAACCTCACACTTTTGTTCCACACTGCCTTAACAGAGGTTCTCCATGAGGGCTCTGCCCCTGCAACAGACTTCTGCCTGGACGTCCAGGTGTTTCCATACATCCTTTGAAATCTAGGCAAAGGCTCCCAAAGCTCAACTCTTGTCGTCTGTGTACCTGCAGGCCCAACACTATGTGTAAGCCACTAAGACTTGGGGCTTGCACCCTCTGAAGGAATGGCCTGAGCTTTACATTGGCCCCTTATAGCCACAGCCATAGCTGGAGCAGCTGGGACACACAGCACCAAGTCCTGAAGCTGCAGAGGGCAGCTGGGTCCTGGGCCTGGCCCATGAAACCATTTTTCCTTCTAGGCTTCTGATAGGAGGGATTGTCATGTAAGTCTCTGGCATGCCTTGGAGAGATTTTTCCCCATTGTCTTGGCTATTAATATTCAGCTCCTCAGTACTTATGCAAATTTCTGCAGCAGGCTTGAATTTCTCCCCAGAAAATGGGTTTTTCTTTTCTACCACATGGTCAGGCTGCAAATTTACCAAATTTTTATGCTCTTCTTCCATTATAAACATAAGTTCCAATTTCAGAACAACTCTTTGTGAACACACATAACTAAACACTTTCATAATAAGCCAAGTCATCACTGCTTAGAAATTTCTTCTGCCAGATACTCTAAATCATCTCTGTCAAGTTTAAAGTTTCATGGATCTCTAGGGATTGAACAAAATGCTGCCAATCTCTTTGCTAAAGCATAACTCTAGTTATGCTTTACTCCAGTTCCCAGTAAGTTCTTCATCTCTATCTGAGACCGCCTCAGCGGAGACTTCATTGTCCCTATCACAATCAGCATTTTTGTCAAAACCATTAAACAAGTCTCTAGGAAGTTCCAAACTTTCCTACATCTTCCTTTCTTTTTCTGAGCCCTCCAAACTTTTCAACCTCTGCTGTTTATCCAGTTCCAAAGTTGCTTCCACATTCTCAAGTATCTTATACCAATGCCCCATTACCTCTGTACAAATTTTCTGTATTAGTCTGTTTATTCACTGCTACAAAAATACTACCTGAGACTGGGTAATTTATAAAGGAAAGACATTTAATTGGCTCACAGTTCCTCATGGCTTGGGAAAACTCAGGAAACTTACGATCATGGTGGAAGGCAAATGGGAAGCAAGGCACATCTTACACGGTGACAGGTGAGGGATAGAGCAAGCAGGTGAAAGGCCAAACACTTATCGAACAACCAGATCTCGTGAGAACTCCCTTACTATCACAAGAACAGCATGGGGAAACCACTCCCATCATTCAATCACCTCCCACCTGGTCTCTCCCTCAACACATGGGGATTACAGTTTGAGATGAGATTTGGTGGGGGCACAGAGCCAAACTATATCAACTTTGTATCCTACAACTTTCCTGAATTTGCTTATCAGCTTAAAGAGGTTTCTTTCTTTTTTTTTTTGTCTTTAGGTTTTTCTAATTAAAAGATAATGTCATCTGCAAAGAGGGACAACTTAACTTCAACTTTTTCAACTTGGATGCCTTTTATTTATTTCACTAACCTGATTGCTCTGGCAAGGACTTCCAGTACTATGTTGAACAGGAGTGGTGAAAATGGGCATCGCTGCTTAGTTCCAGATCTTATAAAAGAAGCCTTTAACTTTATCCTTTTGGTATACTAGGAAAGGATTTGTCATAGATATACTTTATTACGTTGAGATATTTTCCTTCTGTGTCTAGTTTATTGAGAGTTTTATCTAAAAGGGATATTGGATTTTATCAGTTGTTTCTTCTGCATCTAATGAGAGGGTCATAGGATCATTTTCCTTCATTCTGTTGATGTAATGTATTGTGTTTGTTGATTTGCATATAGTGAATCAACCTTGCATCCCTGGCATAAATCCCACTTGATCATAGTGGAATCAAGTGGGATTAATACCAGGGATATATTGATAATAAATTGATAATTAAGAAAATAATTATCTTATAATTATTACATTATAAATAATTCTAAGATAATAAATCAAGTGGGATTAATTATCTGTTTGATGTGGTATTTAATTTGGTTTGCTAGTATTTTGTTGAGGAATTTTGTGTCTGTATTTATCCGAGATATCATTCTGTAGTTTTTTTTGTTGTTGTTGTTATGTTCTTGACTGGTTTTGATATCAACATAATGCTAGACCTGTAGAATGAGTTGGGAAGAATTCTCTCCTTTCAATTTTTGGAATAGTTTGAGGATAATTGGCATTTGTTCTTCATTGCATATTTGGTAGAATTCATCAGTGATGCCGTCTAGTCCTGGGCTTTTCTTTGCTGGAAGACTTTTTTATTACTGATTTAAACTCCTTACTCATTATTGGTCTGAACAAGTTTTCTATTTTTTCCTTATTCAATCTGATAGACTGTATGTGTCCAGTTATTTATCCGTTTCCTCTAGGTTTTCAAATTTGTTAGCATGTAGTTGTTCCTAACAGTCTCTGATAATCTTTTGTAATTCTGTGTTGTCAGTTATAATGTTTCCTTTTTAGTCTCTGAATTTATTTGAGCCCTTTCTCCTTTTTTCCTTGGCTAGCCTAGCTAGTGGTTTTCTGACTTTATCTTTTCAAAAAAACCAAGCTTTTGTTTTGTTAAATCTTCGTATTTTTTGAAGTCCGTATTTCATTTGGTTCTCTTTTGGTCTTTATTGTTTCCTTCTACTATTTTTTGTTTGGTTTGCTATTGCTTTTTTGTTCTTTGAGATGTATTAATAGATTGTTAATTTAAAATCTTTCTACTTTTGGATGGGGACATTGATTGCTGTAAATTGCCACTTCATTTTTGCTATATCCCATAGGTTTTGGTATGCTGTGTTTTCATTTTCATTTGTTTCAATAATTTTTAAAATGTTCTTCTTAATTTTTTCATTGGATAAGTGGTCCTTTAGAAGTAGGTTGTTTAATTTCCATGTATTTTCACAATCTATTGTTATTGATTTCTAGTTTTATTCCATGTTTATCTGTGAAGATACTTGGTATGATTTTAATTTTTAAAAATTTGTTGAGTCTTATTTTGTAGCGTAACATATAGTCTACACTGGAGAATATTCCATATGCTGATGAGATGGTTGTGTATTTCACAGATGTTAGATAAAATGTTCCATAGATGTCTGTTGGATCCATTTGGCCTAAAGTGCAATTTAAATCCAGTATTTCTTTGTTAATTTTCTATCTTTACGAGCTGTCTAATTCTGAGAGTGGGGTGTTGAAATCCCCAAATATTATTGTATCAGAGCCTATCTCTCCCATTAGCTCTAATATTTGTAACATATACATATATTAATATATATAGATGACAAATATATTTATATATTTTGTGTGGGCACCAGTGTTGAATGTATATATTTAGAATTGTTATATCTTCTTGCTGAATTGATCACTTTAATATAATGTAATGACATTCTTTGTTACTTTTTACCATTTGACCTAAAACTGTTTTATCTAAGTATAGCTACTTCTGTATGTACATATAGCTGTTTCTGCATATACTCCTATACTTCTGTGTGTGTGTCTTTACAGGTGAAGGAAGTTTCATGTCAGCAGCATATAATTGGTTTGTATTTTTTTCTCCATTCAGCCAGTCTATCTTTTAAGTTGAAAATTTAATTAGTTTACATTCAAGGTTATTATAGATAGGTGAGAACTTATTCTTGTCACTTTGTTAATTGTTTTCTTGTTGTTTTTAAAAATATCCTTCGATAGATAATAACAGAAAAAATAGAACAATCATTGTGGTTTGATTATTTTGTAGTATTGACATTTGAGTCTTTTCCTGATTTGTGTATTTGTGCTACCACTGAGATTTATATTTTTGTGTGTTATCAGGATGGTAGATACTTACCTTTCCTTTTCAGGTGTAGTACTTCCTTAAATATTTCTTGTAGGGCTGGTTGACAGGTGATGAATTCCCTCAGTTTTGCTTGTCTGGGAAAGACTTTATTTCTCCTTCATGTATGAAGGATAGCCTTTCTGGGTGTAGTGTTCTTGGCTGGCAGTTTTTTGTCTTTCAGCACATTGACTATATCATCCATTCTCTTGTGGCCTGTAAGATTTCTCCTGAGACATCTGCTGTTGGTCTAATGAGACTTCCATCATAAGTGACCAGATGCTTTTCTCTTACAGTTTTTAGAATTATCTCTCATCTCTGAGTTTTTACAGTTTACTTATATGTGGAGAATAATTTTTTGGGCTACATCTATTTTTTGGGTACCTGTGAAGAAGACCTTTTTGAGTTGCATTTATTTGGAAATTGATGAGCTTCCTATATCTGGATATCTAAAACTTTTGCTAACTTGGGAAGTTTTCAGCGATTTTTTAATAAATATTTTTTAACTTTGGGCTTCTTTTGACATTTTGGAACACCCCAAATTCAAATATTTGGTTTCTTAATGTGTTCCATATGTCACCTATGCTTTGTTTGTTCTTTTTTATTCTTTATGCCTTTTTTTCTGACTAGTTTATTGCAAATAACCTGTTTTCAAATTCTGGAATTATTTCTTCTGCTTGATATGGTCTATTTTTGAAGCTCTCAAATAAATTTTTAAAACTTTCACTTACTGAATTATTTAATTTCAGGATTTCTGTATGGTTCTTTTTTTTTTTCTTCTTCTTCTTTTTTTTTTTTTTTGAGATAGGGTCTCTCTCTGTTGCCCCAACTGGAGTGGAGTGGTGCAATCTTGGCTCACTGCAATATCCGCCTCATAGGTTCAAGCAATTCTCCTGCCTCAGCCTCCCAAGTAGCTAGGATTACAGGCATGCAAGACCAGGCTCAGCTAATTTTTGTATTTTTAGTAGAGACAAAGTTTCACCATGTTGGCCGGGATGATCTAAAACCCCTGACCTCAGGTGATCCACCCACCTTGGGCTCCCAACGTGCTAGGATTACAAGCATGAGCCACCATGCCTGGCCTGTTTGGTTCTTTATTATGATATCTGCCTCTTGGGTGAATTTCTCATTTACACTTTCAATTTTTTTTATTTCTTTGCATTATTTATCTATGTCCTCTTGTATCTCACTAAACTTCTTTAATATCATTACCTTGAATTATTTTTGTGGCATTTCAAATATTTCTTTTTCATTGTAATCTGTTGCTGGAGAATAATTGTGTTCCTTCAGAGGTGATTTGCTTTTTTATGTTTCTTGTGTCCTTTATTGATACCTGCATATTTGGTGTAACAACTGCTTCTTCCTATTATTTGATTTGGCTTTCATAGGGGAAGGTTTTTCCTGAAGATGTATCTGTGATATTGGTTGGGTAGAGCATTTTAGCTTTGATTCTGTCTGTGTGCGGAAGTGTAATCATTGTATGAGTTCTTCAGCTGCAAACAGCATTAGTGGTATCTGTTATTTCCTCAGTGGATTTTGCTATGGTTGTTAGTGGAGGCTGTGGTTAAGTTTTGCTTGGAAAAAGGATGCCAGGTGGTTCCGTCTTTTGGGCCTCAGTGGTGGCAGTGGCAGGCTGAGTGTGCCTGTCTTTGTGCTCTTGAACAGCATATGTATGCAGCAGTGTTAATGATTCCAAGCTGGTCAATTCTTGGGCCTTCAGGTGGTTTGCTTAGGAACTGGCAGTGGCAGTGGTAGGCCAAGTAGATGGGCAAGTTTTCAGGCCCCTGGGAAGTATATGTGATGTGATCAATAGCCATAGCAGTGGAGGGAAAACCCTTTGACTCCTGGATGGCACATGCTTATGTTAACATTGGCTGCAACAGTCTGGGTAGGCCAGTCCCTAGTGGTGCATGGATGTGGATACTGGCTATGATAATAGTGGTCGTCAAGGTGGGTCCATCCTTAGGTACCTGGGAGAAGTGCACAGATGCCTACAGTGGTGGACAGGGCAGGGTAATCCCCAGGCCCCTGGGTGGTATTCTCAGACACTGGGGATGTTGGTGCCAGCAGTAGCAGACCTATCTTCAGGATCCCCGTTGGTGTGTACAAGTGCAGGCTGAGTTTGGCAGAGTGAGGTGATTCTCAAGTGTCCTGGCAGAGTGTTCAGGTGGCAGGAACATCAGTGTTGGTGATCAGGGAGAGCCCATCCTCAGGGCACGTGCAAGTGTATTGTGGTCCTGCTGCTGGGGGGTTGACAGCATTCATGTCAGGGGCAGTAGCCACAGGCAAGTGATTATCATACTTTGGGGAGCATGCACTTTAGCTCCCAGCAGCAGCATCAGTGACTGTGGGCATGGAGAGCCTGTCCTAAGGGTGAGTGCCAGTGTACTTCGGCCCTCCTATTGGTAGGTGTGGGGTTGCTGTCAGTGGCAGTAGCCACAGGCAGGCAGGTTTCAAGCTCTGGGGAGCACATATTTTGGCTCCCTTCATTCTGGGGGCAGCCTCCCTGGTTTGCTGCACTACCTGTTCTCTGGGGTATAGGACACTGTGTGTATTAAAGTGCTGGGGACCCCACTGCTCTGCTGGGTCCAACAGGCCTTGTGCTACTGCAATTCTCCAGGTATGTATGAGGGATGTCAGCGGAGCTTCAGGGGCATAGAGATTCAGAGGCTCTTGGGCTGTGGGACAGGATGCAGTCTGGTGGAGGCTGGGTTCCCAAATCGGCACTCTGCTGCAGCTGCTTAGGACTTGGAGTGTGTATGGGACCCAGTTTGAACTCCTTTCCTGGAGGAATGTTATTATGTGGTCTCTAGAAAGCTCCCTATAGTAGCCTCATGACCCACAAGGGTTGAGGGCAGTAGTCCACGGTGGGAATGTGGACCACTGGGGATTACTCACTTACCCTTTCTCCATGCTGGGGAACCTCTCTGGGTTCCCAGCCCATCCCAACTGAGGTGACTGCCTTGCTTCTCCTTTTGTGCCTCAGGTATTTCCTGTCACTTCTTCATTAAATTCCCAGTGATCTCTTAGATGCTTTATTCAATGTGTGAGTATTTATTTACTACTTTGATTCTTCTTTATAAAGGAGGCAGGTCCTGAATGCCTCTAGTCAGTCATCTTGAAGTGCCTTCTCATATACAATTTACATTTGTCAATTATAACTCAATACAAGTAGGGTTTAAAAATCAGCTCAACCAACACCTTGATTGCAGCCTTGCGAGACCTGGGTGAAGGATCTAGAAAATACGGTCATTGAACTTCTAATCCATGGAAACTGTGAAATAAGAGATTTGTGTTGTTTTGGGCCACTATATTTGTGGCAGTGGAAAACTACAATATCAGTAAGTTATTCCTTAGTAAAATATCAGTAAATTATCACTCTGTTTTAATCCTCTGCATAATACTTATATCCATAAATATTTTATTTATCTACATATTACTTATTTGCTTCTCATTACCAGAATGGAAGCAACATGAAGACAGTTATCTTGACTCTATTATGTAAAGTTTTATTTCCTGTATGTAGATCAATGTTGACTGACATGAATAAATGTGGAAAAAAAAAAAAAAAGGCAAGGGAAAATGCTACTCGTACTCCTCTCTGTACTTACTCCTTCCCAGAGTTTACCTCCACTGATATTCTGGTATGTACCTCCCAGTTCTAATTTTATTTACTCATGTATACATACAAAAATGTATACTTAAAACATTTTATGAGATTTTGCTTTCTTTTTTTTTTTTAATTATACTTTAAGTTCTAGGGTACATGTACACAACGTGCAGGTTTGTTAGATATGTATACATGTGCCATGTTGGTGTGCTGCACCCATTAACTCGTCATTTACATTAGGTATATCTCCTAATGCTACCTCTCCCCCCTTCCCCCACCCCATGACAGGCCCCAGTGTGTGATGTTCCCCTTCCTGTGTCCAAGTGTTCTCATTGTTCCATTCCCACCTATGAGTGAGAACATGCAGTGTTGGTTTTTTGTCCTTGTGATAGTTTGCTGAGAATGATGGTTTCCAGCTTCATCCCTGTCCCTATACAAAGGACATGAACTCATCCTTTTACATGGCTGCGTAGTATTCCATGGTGTATATGTGCCACATTTTCTTGAAAGATGTTTCTTTATGTCTTGATCATTGACTTTCCATTTAATACCAAAATATTTAGAAATATTTCATGCCTTAGAAATGTTCCAAATATTCCATGTCACCTCATATCAGCTTAATTCTGTCTTTTTATTATGGAATAACACTGCATACTATGGATGCACCATAACTTACCTAGCATTTCATTATAACAGGTAGTTTATATTTTTTTAAACAAAATCACTGTTTTAAAATAGTTACACAATTTCTCTTTACATATATTTTCATGTAAATATACATATTTCATGGAAATATACATAATTGTGTATAGTAGATGCTAGAAATGGAATTTCTAGAATAAAGGTCATGTGCATTTTATTTTAGTCAGTTTTTCTTACCTGAACTGTTTCAATAATGTATTACGAGATCATGCCATCTGCACGTCTTCCCCACTCCTCTATTCCACAAACATTTTAGTGTTAGGTTAGCATATCTCTGACTATGCAATCAATAACCTTTCTAAAACTTTCAATGTTTTCTTATAGTCTACCTAATAACATCCCAACTCCTTGGTCTGGCATTCATGGCTGCTACCTTAATTTCCTAACCTTCCAGCCTCATATTTAAGTATCTACCTCACATGTTTGGTTAGTGAGCAAACGGGAAAATCTATTCTCTAAGCATTCCTGGCGATTTGTCTTCTACGTATCTCATTCTTATTCTTCCTTCCTGTAGAATTCTATTCTTTTCTCACTCACTATTGCCCCTGCCCTGTCAAGCAGCTCAAGTGCTGTCTTTTCTAATGAAAGATTTCTTGGGTTTTCTTGTCTTTGATAATGCTTTTATATCTGTAAGTTTTTCAATTGTTTATGAACATTTTACAAATATAACCCATAATCCTCAAAACAACCCCTTGAAATAGCTATTAGTTTGCAGACAAGCAGACTGAGGTTGGATAATTTAAATCAGTGTTCTCAAACCTTTTTGGCACCAGGGACTGGTTTTGTGGGGGACCCCTGGTTCCAATGATTTGCCTAAAGTCACACTTTTTATTTTAAGTGACAGAACTGTAATGCTAACCTTCTAAGCCTGGTGCATAGTCCACTGTAAAACGGCTGCCTCTCCTTTCTTCTGAATCCCTGTAATTCTGCACTTGTACCAGTCTAGTCTTTGGGACTTATTCAATTCTCTTATACATTTTAAACATTATTCTTCTTATGTCATGGTTCTTTTTATATTGTAAGCTCCTTGAAGTCAGGTAACTTCTCTTAATTTAACTTAAAAAATTTCCTGCAACCTCATAATTTCTCAGTTATGCTTCATTGGTGAGTGAAGAGGATTCAATTACATAATCATTGTATTTAATGAGAAAAATCATATTTATGTAGAAAATATAATGAGTCTAGTTAAAGCAAGCTCCTTTCAGGGTGGTGAGCTCAGCTTTACATACAGCCAGCATCTGTGATGCACAGTGTAACCTAGCACTGTCCTTCAAGTCCAAGGTCTGTGTGCACTTAGTTCTCAGGTACTTATGCATATGGCTTAACCACGGTTTCTACCAACTAGTTTACAAGTGTCATATATATCCCATTTGTAAATAATGCCTAATTATCAGTAATCAATCTAAGGAACTCAGTAGAGTTCTTAGCCGCACTGAGACTTTGCATCACTTCCAGCAGATTGAAGGTCATATTCTCTCTCCATTCCTGTGCCAGAGGTTTTGCTTGGGACAGGCTAGGGCTAGGTCATTCCTGGCTTCATGGGTTTCTCCTTTTGTTTTACATGAGAACCAGCAACAGTCTTGTTTACAAATAAATTTGTAAAACCACCCATGTGTACTCCGGGACAGAACCACTGATGAAATTGAAAAGTGAAGATGATGTTTATATATTTGCTTGCATACATATTTTAAATATTGATTTACTTCATTCTCTTAAGAATTCTTGACATCTAAAATGTAATTAATTCTCCCTCAGTACCATGCTACCAGGATGAATAATCTGATAAGAAAACTGATTCTAAGTAAAATTAAGTAATCAGCTAATTACTACTTACATCCAGACCAATATGTTTTCGTCTTTCCAGTCCCCAGTGCTCTGCTTGATGCTTAGATGAAATACATTGCTGGAGACTGAGACCAGGTTTCAAAGGTCAGGGCATATTAAAAATTGTCAGAGAGATCCTTCTTTTTTTCTAATGGCAACATATGATTTTAAGCCTTCCTCATAGTGATTTTAATTATTTTTATTTTAAATACAGAAGTAGTTTTGCAAAAAAAAAAAAAATTCTAATAATAGTGAAAATGTCCATTGGTCCCCCACTTTTGTTTCCATGAATGTATCTTTCCAGGTATGTAGTGTGTGCATGCAGATGTTTAAAATACACTCATGCTAAGTCACTATTTTGCAGATTATTATTATTTTTCACTCCAAAATATATAATAGATCCCTTCTGTGTTAATACATAGCCTCCATCTTCCAGATGCCTCAGGCTTCAGGCTGACTTTTTTGCAAAGCTTCCTCAGCAAGACTTGCCTTGTTTATATTTATTATATGTACTTCTCCAACCATCTGGGAAGAATGTGGTCAAAGGTGAAGCAGTGCATGTGGCGATGTCTGCATTACCCACAGATCCCTGGTGAAGCATCACTCATTGTCCTTTGACCCATATTGTATGAGTGCAAAATGATATTTCCTTGTGATAGACTTATCACCTTAATATTAGAACGTAAGCTGGAAAACAAACTAGAGCATTTTTCTTTTTAATTATTGATCGCTGAGTCATACTAGCCACTGAATGCTTCTCTGGTGATTTGAAAGAAAACCTCATTAGCTTGTCTATGCATTTTCATTTCATAACAATAACTAGTGTTTTTTTTTTTTACCAGCTTATATATTTTTAAAGCCACATATATAAATATAATCTAATTGATTAGAACATTTAACAAATCTTATATCTAGATTGATGCTCATTTAACATATTCAACTATTCTTTTTTTTGCAGGGGGGAGGGAGTCTTGGTCTGTCACCCAGGCTGGAGTGTAGTGGAACGATCTCGGCTCACTGTAACCTCAGCCTGCTGAGTTCAAGTAATTCTCCTGCCTCAGCCTCCCTAGTAGCTGGGACTATAGGTGTGCACCACCATGCCTGGCTAATTTTTTGTATTTTTAGTAGAGACGGGGTTTCACCATGCTGACCAGGCTGGTCTCAATCTCCTGACCTCGTGATCTTCCTGCATTGGCCCCCCAAGGTGCTGAGATTACAGGTCTGAGCCACCTCACCTGGCCCATAAATAATATTGAAATTTCCTCTCCACTTGACTAATCAAGATGTGAAGATTTTTCTTTTCCTTAAAATCTCCCTACCTACATGTGTATATACACATAGATATTTATGTGTATAAATCATTGCTTCTTCAAATTAAATAAAATTTTCTCATGACACCCTCCTTTAAGTATAGAATAGAGAGAAAATAATAACATATTCTAATATGGGTTGAGAGAAATAAAAATATCTTATAATTCAAATAAACATTTCAAATTAAACAGGAAAAGGCCTTTCCGATGTGTTCATTTTCATTTATGTCTTTGTCAATTTACCTTTTATGAAATACAGTTTTATATATCTAGGATATAACTTTGTTTTAACATTTTTTTAAAGGTCCCTCATGGCTAGTTTTGGAAGATGCTCTGCTTCTCCAAGAAGGAACAAAAATACCTCCCAGACGCAGAATTCATTCATACCCCGAGAAAAGGGAATAAAAAATTCTCTATGTCTGTTGCATTTCACGTTGAATACTGCTCAGCTTCAAACCTGAATGATCAACATGATTTCTCTAGAAATATTTAATTCCTCTTGCTATCCAAGTTAGTGAGTCTGGTTAGAAGAAATGTTTCTTCTCAAATTGGATAATGGTTTACATCTTTGGGATTCACAAAGGTGAAGCCATTTCTCCCAGAAGGTCATACAATAAATATTATGTACCTTAACATTCATATTTGAAGTTATTTTATTATTCATGTGTCTGTTTTGATGATCAGTTCTGATTTTCAACTTTCCTTTTCAAAAGCTTGCAAGAAAGTACTTGTCCTTGAGCTTGGGGGTCAGCAAATATTTTCTGTAAAAGGTCAGATATTAAATATTTTAGGCTTTGTGGACCAGATAGTTTCTGCTGCAATCACTTAACTCTACTTCTGTGGTGGGAAGCAGCCATAGACAATAAGCAAACAAATGGGCATGACTGTGTTCCAATAAAACTTTCTTTACAAACACAGGTGGTTGGTCAGATTTGGTCCCCAAGTCTTAGTTTCCTGATACCTGCTTTAGCTCAGTGTTATTTATAGCACCTGGTTCATGGGATGTCTATTACCACTCTAGAATGTGATAAGGAGCTTTTTCCAGAATGTAAATCTGTATAGTGTTTCTTTCATTGAGGAAGTCTTGCAATAGATGTGAAAATGTGAAAAATATGACAGTTGAACTAAATACTCCTTCATGACTATGTAGGTTGATTTATATTCTGCCTCAAACTCCTTGTCTCTCCATGTACTGAGAAAAGATTTTTTGGCCAGCACCGGTCCCTGGAGGACACCGAGTAGAGTAGCGCTGCTCAAGTTTATTTTTCTGTATATCCATCTCTGAAAATGTTGCAATTCATGATTAAGTTAAATTTAAACTTTTCCTTCCCCAAATAGAGAATAATTCTTCTACTACTTATTTTGTTGCTATGGTTGGAACTACAGCTCTGCTGCAGGGCAGAAACAGGAGTTATGCCAGCAATCCCTTCTTTAGCAGCTGTGGAAGCGCTGTGTCTCCATTTCCTTCATTGAGCTGATAGTCACGCTGTATTTGTCTTTAAGGACAACAAATGTTGAATCTTTAACTTTTATAGTAAATTGCTCATTAAAGGAGATAGTTATTGAGAGGTAATTTTAACTTTTTCTGTCAACTAATAAGAGAAAAGGATATTTAGAGAAAACTGATGCACATTTGCCAATTGCTCTGTTTATTTATATCAAAACCAGAATTAAAAATGTTATGATACGTTGCCACTATAAACACATGTGAAAGTGTTTCCCTTCACAGTCTAGGTAATTTGGGGGAATGCTGATCAGTGGATGCATAATATGTGAACAAATATGCAATTCAATACCTACAATTTAAAACCGCTTCTGTGAATGTATTTCCAGCATTCTCATTCTTCCCAAAACAGTAACAGACATGAAGATGAGGTTTTTAGTGCATGAAATTAGAAGATATTCTTTCTTTCTTCAGTTCTTATCTATATGTGATAGAATTTCCAACTTCTTAAAGCCTGAACCAACTGGTGTTTTTCTGTGCTGAGTAATCTTTCCTAATCATTTAAGCTTAAAATGGTTATACACACTGGCCATTTGGTTTGGAATTGTTGTCTCCATTTTTTTAACCTAACAAATGACAATTTAAAATTAACTATATTACTTAACATGTCAAATGTGTAACCATTTTGAATTTTTTGTTTTACAATTATAATTAGTGAATAATTTGTGGGATGTGATGATTTTCTACTGAAAACAAATAATTTTAAGACATATACTGCATTTTTGTTTATGCTTTTAAAGAACTTAGCAACATTCGAAATATGTAGGATTTCTTCTTTGAGCAATACTGCACCTTTCTTTGTCACACAAATCACTCAGTATATGTTGCAAGTCTTGGCTTCATGTGGATTTCAGAGATGTGAGAGAAAGTATCAAAAGATAAAGCCTGGCTTGGTAGAACCATATATTCATTCCTTCATTAAGCATTTTTTGGGCCATTATTCAGTGTTCAGAATTTCTGCTTAAAGCACTTGAAGATAACAATTGAGTTTGATAGGACTTCATAAATGTGCTTTATAATTTAGATTTAGGTTTTCATAGCTTTTATCAATTTAGTCACATACAAGCAGAGATGTTTGATCATATTCTATTTCCTGGCTTCAACGTTTCAAGCCTCTCCAGGGCAGAAATGAAAGATTATGAGTGTGCTACATTTCTATAGCTCTTTCATTTCTACCCCAACCCTAGCTTACTTTCAAGTCTACAATAAAAATTTTGATCCAGATCGGATTTATGTGAACATTATTTTTTTCAGATTGACCTACCCTGTGACTGAATTTTGCAATGAAACCTTATCAGGTTGTTATACACCATTGCAACTGGGAACCTTAAAATTAGATGGAAGAAACAGAATATGTTACCAAAGGATGGGCTGACTGGGCAAAAAGTGGGTTTTAGCTTGTTTCATATTTTTTGAGCATATAAACCACTTTAAAAGTTCGCAAGTCTGTAAAGCATTAGCTCTAGATATTTCAAATGTGCTAAGGTTAGAATATGCAGTGAAAAATATAAAACATCATGTGAAGGAAATTCTGATATGCTATTATATTAAGGAAAGTAGATGGAAGTTCAGGAACATGTTGGAAAGAAATCAAGATAACTAGATTTTCTTGTTTTAACTTCCCTACAAACTGATTGTGACATGAAAGATAAGTGATCTTTGTGTCATGGATGTCTACAGACGTGTGATCAGTTTGTTATCAGTTAGTGTTGTCACTCCGAACTGTTTCTCAATTTTGAAGAAAGTCAAAGAAACAGCATTTTAATCAGTTCATCCAAAATAAATAAATGTGAAATATCTGTAAGGAAAATTTGGAAGTGAAAATAGCTCACACACTCTCCATAACTATACTGAAAGGTGGTATGTATATTGACTAAACTAGCTGGGTTGCCTGGGTTCAAATTTAAACTCAGCCATTTACCGAGTGACATTGAGGTGGCTTCTTCAACTTCCCATGCTTTAATCTCCTCATCTGTAGATTTAAGGACACTGACTTCATACTTTTGTTGTATTTAATACATGTAAGTACATGGAAGAGTTTCCGGAACAAAGTAGGCACACAATAAACGTTATTTCTTATTGTTTATCAATGCAATCGTTAGCATCACTATAGTTACATTTGAACTCATTTTGGAGTGAACTCTGGAGTCCAGGGTTCTAGATTGAAAACCATTGCTCTAAACTCATAAACTTACAGAACTGAATTTTAATTTAGAAAAATAATTTAAATCAATAAAACAGGGTTTATAACATAGTATTCTCATTGTTTATTAAAGTTATAAAGTATTAGGCATTTTATGTATGTGGTTAATTAAAAATTGTTTGCCCCATTTTATTTTGACTTTCTACACTGAGTTGACAGAGAAAAGTTAGGGTATGATCCTTATTTGCTGACAAATACACAGAAGATGACTTTTCTATCCAAGGCTGACCACAGACTGAAAGCTGAATTGTTCTTTTGATATTGATATTATTTTATCCAGAAGTCATTTTTATTCTTAATTTCTAGCAGTGTTGTTTTGCTTCTCTTTCTTCTTATTCCTCCTCTTGTTCTTCTTATACTGATAGATATAAGTTAGATTTTTCTGTGCTACAGACTGAGGATGCTACATTTGGACTCTGTATCTAAGTGCATGGAAGAGTAGAGATGTTTCTGAATTATTTATAGTCATCCATACTATATAAAATACTCTGAGTAAATAGGATTATGTATAAAAGGCACATAATCTATTATATTTTATAATATATTAAAATTATTCTAAATTATAGACTGCACCATGTGATATACGTCCACAAAGCATAATTCTAGTAACAAACACATTTAGTTTATTGTTTCACTTGTGAATGTTGGTTTTACCTGGGAAATTCTGCTTTAAAAGTAAAACAGGTCTTACCTAGTGAAGCATCTTATCTAAATGTTGTTTGAAACTCTTTGTGTTCTATAATAACATGACATACAGCCATATGAATTTAAACAGTTATTTGGCTTTTCTGCATTTAGTTCTGAACCATGTAGACACGTATTATCAAGCTTCAAAAGTTTACTTGACATCATATAATAGCATATCATTGGCATGAAATGTTTTATATATAAACTGCACCATTTTACATTTTATTTAAATATGTAGGTTTGCCAAGGGCCACACTGTCACTTCCTTTTACTAAAATAGATTACCTTAAAAATTACTATCACAATACCACACTTCAAGGTCCTACAGAAAGCTCTGGATTTAAAAAAGTTATATTCTGACACTTTCTTCCAGTGATAAAAGAAAAAGAAAAATCAGTCTCTCTTAAGCAAGGCACGTGTATGGAATATCATAGGAATTCAAATTTTTAATTGAAAAATTATGATTATAGGAAATATTATTATCACTATTTTTAATTAATTCTTTTTTTATTACACTTTAAGTTCTGGAGTATATGTGCAGGATGTGCAGGTTTGTTACATAGGTATACACGTGCCATAGTGGTTTGCTGCACCCATCAACCCGTTATCTACATTAGGTGTTTCTCCTAATGCTATCCCTCCCCTAGCTCCATACCCCCTGACAGGCCCCAGTGTGTGATGGTCCCCTCCCTGTGTCCATGTGACCTCAGTGTTCAACTCCCACTTATGAGTGAGAACATGTGGTGTCTGGTTTTCTCTTCCTGTGTTAGTTTGCTGAGAATGATGGTTTCCAGTGTCATCCATGTCTCTGCAAAGGACATGAGCTTATCCTTTTTTATGGCTACATAGTATTCCTTGGTGTATATGTGCAACATTTTCTTTATCCAGTCTATCATTGATGGGCATTGCCTAGTGGAGGTTCTAAAATTCATCTTTAAGGACTTTGTACTTTTTCTTCTTTACACATTTATAGAAAGTTTTTTAGCTTTTTGACATTGTTGATTAAAAAAAAACCAAAATAAACTTAAAAAATGAGTTACTAAGTAGTTATCAGTTGAGAAATGTTTAATTTTAATAGCAAAAATATTTTTATTCTTAAGTTTATGGCATGCAATTTTGTTCACAATAGTAGATTTATTTGGAAAACTCAGAATGTTTCCTTCTTTATTCTGTGATAGTGTCATCATATTATTTACAAATAATATATTCATAATTATTTGAAATTTGTCTAAAATAGCTAAATACTCATTTAGTTTAAGTCTCAGGGAGAAAAGAGCAATGAAAGTGAGACTCAAATATATTTTAAAGATGATGTGGTGATAGTGCCATAATAAACACCTGAAATAAAAGTACTCATTTATATTTTGTATATTGGCTTATGTATTTTAATATTCCTGTTATCCTTAGTCTTCCCTTCACCATTCAAACATCAGTAAGGGTCTTTTATGTCCACTGCCTCAAGCATACAATATTCAAAAGCACTCCTACTTTTAATTGTAGGAATAAAGGGTGCTTAAAGGAGAAAAGTGTTTAGTAAATTTTGTAATCTTATTTGCAAGCATCAACAGCCCGAATGTGGGTGACTCAGAGCATAGGGTTTATGCCAGTGAGAGGGAATTGGTGATGAGTCTCAATAACACAAAGCATTGGATTGTGAAACAGACTCGAATGAGTAAGAAGTCTCACTCAACAACAAGTGTTGCTATCATGTTGAGAAGATGTAATCGTGAGGTGTAGGTAAAACATGGAGAGATCCAGGGCCTTCAATGCAGTTACCTAGTTTATTTCTTGTCAGTCAGAATGTGCTCTGGCTCGGCTTCCCATGTGAGGCCTCTGTGTGATATTTGTGGCTGCATAAATGACACAGGAGAGAACCGTTTTTCTATGGCACACTGTCATAGCAAATTATTTCAGATGGTTGTATAGCTTATGTGACATCTTCTAGAGAGCCATATGCTATAAATTCGTAGATTCCTGGTTCACTTAGTACAAACAATCCTAGACAAACTGTGTATATTCTGCTAAAATCTTTTCATAGATAAGCACTCTCTAGGTAGATAATAGGGAGTTTCCCCATCTGCCTTGTCCTGCCACAAGGAAGTTTATGTATTGTAAACTTTGTGCTTAATTATTTTCTTTCTGGGAGACATTCCTGAAGATACATTCAGCTACAGGGCAGGAAAGAGACTTGAGGAAAGGTGCATTCAGTTAATGGCTATTGGGTGTTTGGAAATAAATCCCGTGTTTGCCATATCTTTCAGCTTGGTCCAGGGAGAATGCATGACTCTGGAGATACCACAAGTTTGTAGGTATCTCAGTGCTGAATATACCATAGAATAATTTCCCCAGGGCACAGCCAGCAAGGTAACAAGAGTCTCTTGGAATATCAGAATCATGAATGATCAGTGGTTGCATGAAGGACTTAGTGGACCAGCTTGAGGATAGTATCAGAACTTTGCACACCCAAGCATGTTGAGGAAGGGATTTTAAAAGTTAGTGTATTTACAATAAAAATGGGAAAACAGATGTGAAGACCAGTGATCTAGAAGAGGTCTCAATTCATAGGAAGAAGAGGTATACTGAATGTGGACTCGTCAGCTGAATGTCATGGCAGATTGGAGACATCAATAGCAGATGCAATAGAGGTAAAGGATGATACCTAGACGAGGAAAGATCAGGGAGCCTTGATGACGGCCAGTGACGGCAGCAGACATTACATGGACAAGACATCCTTGACTCAGTGTCAGGAAAACATGTGAGGCCACTTAGAATTTATATTATTTCAGGGATAGGAGAAGAAGGAGAGAGAGAGAGGAAACTTGGTTTGACTCATTTTTATCTTGGAAGAGGATATATTACCTTGAGTTGATAAGATAAATTCTTTTAGTTAAAAACGAATGTTGTAAACCAAATTGCATTCGGTTTTAGAAGTAAAAATTACATGTTTTGAAAGACTGAATTCATGACTGTGACATTCAAACATGCTGTTCGCTCTTTGCAAACTTTTCATCCTTTGCTGAAGAACAAGTAAATAATAGAGGGAAACTGAGTAAGAAAACACCTCTGTTCTTATCAGTTGTGTTACCTTGATTATGTTGCTTAATCTCACTGACTTGTAGTTTTCTTATAAAGAATAACTATTCATACAGTTGCTGTCAAGAATAAATGTGATACTGGTGAAAATACCTAGCGTGTGACCTGGCACATGTAGATTTCCAATAAATGCTTGGAAAAGCATAATCTGAAGAAATTTAATGGAATAATATTACTTCTTACCATTTCATATGGTATTTAGCTTTTGCTTCCATACTAAGGCAAACGTTCTGTGACCCATTGAGATTTTCAAGTCACTATTTTTGTTCTTCGGTTTCTGGAGTCAAAACATTCCACCATTCAAACACAAATGAATTTGCAAACCTCAGTGGATGTCTTTTGAAAAGGAAGACACTGGTTGACTTCTGATTGCTGCTTTAAAAAATGCCCTGAGGAATGTCCTAAGTTTTCAACTGTTATTAGAAGTACAAGTTTCAGTTTTGAATTAGGGAGAAAACATCCTAAGTACCCCAAAGCCTCTTTGTATTAGGGTAGTCCTAGATGTAAGCAATGAACCCTTGCAGATGCTGATCTGAAATAAGCCTTGCTATTCTAGAAGTAATCCTCTATAGCATTCATCTTTATTTTTAAAACTCTGATATTTAATTATTTGAATTTATTATGAGACTTGTATAGACTCATTATAATTTACATGAAAGGAAAAGGTGAATGCATTTGTGATTTTTCATCTATTATTCATGTATTTATTCATTCTATTTTATAATATCAGTGGTTGCACTGATGTTACAGGGATGTGTGCATTTTCAAGAGGCTCTGCTCACCTCAAATATAATAAATCATACCTGCAAGCTATTTGGGAGCACTTCTTCTCTCATGTGATCTGGAATGTACAGGTAGAAAAGATGCAGCATTTCCTCAGGATATTTTTTAAAGCAGCAATCAAAAGTCAACCAGTGTCTTCCTTTACAAAAGATGTCCACTGAGGTTTGCAAATTCATTTGTATTTGAGTGGTGGAATGATAGGCATGAAACTAATTAGAGACCAAAGGCTACACTGCCATTCTGTCTTCTTCTGGGTACAGCACACTCTAGGAGTTTTCTGACACAGAAGCTTGAGGGGGAACATATGGCTGAGATTCTCATTCTTCAACAAGTCAGTCCAAAACAAAGCCCAACATTCTGCCCATAGTTTTTTGAATTTTAACAAAAAGCCTGAAGAAACAAGAGGAAGTTAAAAAATATTCTAAACAGTACTTTTAGAAGTCATCATGGCAGCAACCTTTAATAAAGTAATACATATTTTGATTGGGTTAATATTTTTAAATAATGAATTTGGATTTTAAATTTCACAATAGCATGTAAATTATTTAGAATTTATAATTGCAATAAAATCAAATGTGGTTGGTAAAATAATGATATGAAGAAGCAATCTGTCATTGTCTTCCCAAGACCCATGTTTTCTTTTAGGTAAAATGAAGACCTGTTATTCAAAGATCTCTAATTTCCATTGCTGCTCACACATTTTTTGAAACTACTTCATCATTTTCTTTTGTTGTTGATTTTACTTTTGACTTTCTCAGCACTTAACATAGATGTCTGATAGCTTTATCTTTTATAATCATGCTTTTGAGACTGCAATCTTGTGACACCGTGGATTAAAATGAGACTTGTTTGGAGAAAAGTACTATAAGAAGATGGACATTATATAAATAGTAAATTAAAAACCAAGTGTCATCACTCGGAACCTGGAACTCCAGGTGTTCAGTGAGAAACATGGTATCTCCTATATGACATTAGGAACTTATTAGGAAGTCAGTGACAAATTTTGCTCTTTTTTACATTTTTATGACGTTATTGAAGTCAGCAGAAACTTAATATGAGTAATAGGGTCAGAATATGACCTTTGCAGTAGGTGTCATTGTTATCTGTAGCCCTGTTGTTATATCACTCTCAGAGAGTGTTTTGTCAAATTCAATTTCAAATCAGAAGCCAGTTGCTTTTGCACCTGTGGGCTGAAACAAGCAGAAACAGAGAGATTGTTGTGCAGGATGCGTTTTCTGGCCTGGAGCCACTAATTACAGAGGCTGTGTTGGAGGAAGCTGAAATGCTTAGATGAAAAAATCTGAATACTTAGATGAAAACTCCTCTTAAAAGGATTGCAAGGAACATTTTCATCTAAGAAAACAGTCGAATTTTAAATTAAAAACACTTTGGAGATGGCTATGTAGTAGTTTAAAGTCAACCCAGGTGTTGTGTTGTATATTATTGACTCTGGAATCAGTCACGTTATGAAAGAGTAATACTTAAACTTGATTCTGTTTCTCTTTTCTTTAGAAATCTAGACATGAGACAGATAATCTTCATTATGTTGATAACTGACATAAACTGGAATTAGAAATGAGAATACAGTTAAAATTTTTGTAGAAAGAATAGAACAGACCTATATCCACAATGACCTGGAATATATTAACATTTTCCATCCGTAGTACATAGAGCCTCACTTAAATTTCTTTTTAATTTGGATCAGTGTGGCCAGTTCACAAGAAGTTTTCAAGTCTATCTAACGTAATCAAAATAGATAAACAAAACTGGATTTCATCTATCTGATAAATTTAAAGAAATTCAAGATGACACTTAAGGTTTTATGAGATAAAATGTGTTATTTATATATAAAATGCTTAATGACATATTTTAAGTTTGATTATTAATGTAATTCAACATAAGAAAGGATTTAGTCTCAATTCCACAGTTAATAAACTGCAAACATTTATAAACAGAAGAAAAAAGCACTAAATATTTAACAAAATGACAAATTAGAAAAAAAAAAAAAGATTATGGGATTGTTTTTACCCTTCCAATAGCAAATAATGCTAGTTTAGGTTATACAAGTGAAAAATTCACTTTATATAGTCTATTTGAATTTTTTAAAAGTATCTTTGGGATTCTACAGAGAACTGGAGTCCAAGATATTATATGAGTATAACACAGATAGTTATTTTCTCAAGAAAATGGCTTAGAAGACAAAGGGCAAGGACATAGTTATTTTGTACTAAGGAGGCATGCCGTCATTTGCATCAGTTTAAAAAGGTGTCAGGTTAGTTTTATGTTTGGTAAATGGTAAAACACTATAGATTTTTTAAGCTGTTAAATATTTAATAGCTATTGACGTTAGCTCCAGAAAACACCTTTGATTCAGAGATAGTATTCTAAGATACTAGCATATAGTGATGCAGCAGCCAAAAGAGCTAGTGCAATTTTTGAAAACAAACCAACAGTGTGCTCAGAATTTTTTTTGAGGCTATACAATGGATAGAGACAGGTATAAATTTTCAGGCTCAAAATGCTAAAAAATAGAAAAACTGGATAGAAATAAAATCTAGATACATAAATTTCTTAATGTCATGAATGAAGACCTTTTTTTACAAAAAATTATCAAATGCTAGAGAAATGCACACATTTAAAATGTTATCAATAAAAAATGAACTTTTACTTGATATAGTCAACAGAATTTCATAAATCTAAAGGTTAATAATCATAGAGAATACAGTTTAATAAACAGAGTTAATGATTTTTGCCTTTAATCAAAGAGCCACATGGAACTTATTACAGAAGCTGTGACTAGTTGTCAAGGAGAACATCATATCCTTCCACAGTGTGGCTCTTAAGGCCCCAGAATGCAAATAAATATAAAATTCACTAGGGCCCTACATATAATAGCTTTTCTTTGGATCATTTGAAGAAGTTACTTCAATAAATAAAATTAAGTTCAATAGAATATGTTTTTATAATACATGTAGGGAGAAATAATTGAAATAAATATTAGACAAAAATGATTAGCTTTGTTAAGTATTAAAAAATACACTAAAATATTAGTGTTTATAATAAGCTAGTCTCAATAGCAAAATATTTTTGTTAAAATTATTCATTCTATTTGTGCATTTTAATATTTCTATATACAATTGGACAAATTTATATACCTTTATTATAGATGGATATTATTATCTATAAATATATGCTTTAGTTTTCAGAAAACTTCAAACAGTGTTACCTAATCCATTCATATATGAACATGAACACCTGACTTTTGATTAGAAAGTTGTTATGGTTTGTCTGTGACCCCTTAAGAACCAAGGAGTGATGTAGAGTCATGCATTAGCTCTCTGTCTTTCCCTCATTTTAGAAAATGAATTATTTAGTAGCAACTTTGTGTATGTCATTAAGATTAAATCTCTGTCAAAATTGTCCTGCAGGAACTCTAAAGGGTCTGAGAAAATAGCTTTGGCATTAACAACGTTGCTAGTTTTTTACATTAAAAATGTTGCTTTTTTCTGACATACTACTTTGTGTATTTATGTGGAGAGGGTGTGTGTTTGTGTGTGTTTGTGTGCATGTGTGTGTTTGGAGGGCAGAATAAAAATTAACTAACTAAAAAGTGGGTAGACATATATTATTCCATTAGAGATATGTCATTATTTTTTTGTGCATGCAAGTATGAAAACTTTTGGAGTGCCAGAGGATGAATGGGTATGATTTGTTAAAGTTGGATATATTGATAGATGATATATTTTTCTATTACATAAATTGAAATGGAGAAATGCTAAACTATGAAGTACTAAAGGCAGTAATATAGTTGTTTAAAATGACATAGGAATGGAATAAAACATATGATGACTTGGGATGATATTTTTCTATTTTAATTTATAAAATTAGTTTAAAATAATTATTTAATATATATTAGATGTTGAATATGATTACAGCTGAAAGACAACTACTTTGATTGTGGATGCCCTGTGTCCACACACAATAAAAAGTCTTACATCCATAGCTGCTAGTAAAAATTTTATTTTCTTCCAGATTTGTTGTTTTCATTCTTTAGCTCATGAAAAGAAAGTCCAAAAATTACTATTCTGAGTTTCTACTTGAGAATTTTTTGTCATTATGAGAAAAACCTTTTGATCTTAGTATTCTTACAGTTATGATCACACAATGTTTTCTTCTGCATTCTACTTAGTCAACCATAATAGTAGCATACTTAATCTTATTCAAGAAAACTGTAAAAATATTAAATTATTTGCAAGCATTGCAGCTTTATTTAATTAAAATCTCACTTTACTCTTACAATATTATAAGGAAATGTGAGGTGAAGGCAGTTTATAGAAATTCAGCATACTAAATGTTATCAGGGAGCAGGATGTAGTTCTTGATCTCATATCGTGATAAACTCACATTGACTGGGTTTCCATACTTTACTAATTACTATTCTCATGAAACAGTTTTTGTTTGGAACAAGATGTTAGCCTGTGTATTAGTTATGGCATTACACCTGTTTGTGTGTCTCATTGCTGCATAATCTTTCAATTAGTCAAAATTTAGTGTATCTAATTTCTTCAAATGGTCATTGTAAAATAAATAGAAGCCTTCAGTGTGAGGATATTTGGATTGTGTAGATACTGCGGAGGCTTTCTATCTGAAAAGAAACTCTGTTTTGATAGTCTTATACAAACAAACCAAACCTCATTTAATTTGTAAAATAATAGACAACTGATAAAATTTATAATAGTAGTGGAAGTTACAGTAATAGTTATCAAAATATCTTATATTTTTATTAATAGTTTAATATAAATATGTATATGTATGTCTTTACAGATGTGAAGACTTTCATGATAATTAACTCAATGTTTATTGATGACCCAGGTGCTCAGAAGGGGAGAGGAACCCAAGAACTGGTGAGCTGCACTGAACACTGCCATGAAGTTAATTTCTGCTCTGAACTCTGATAGTCCTGGTCTAATTTCGTTTTCTCACTCACATTTTTATTTACCCAACATTAAAGGGGGAAATTTTCTCCCTAATTTTTTTGAGAGAATATGTAGCCTAAGAATCAGACTCTATAGCAAATGGGTCAAAAAACCAGAGGTCCATCTGAAGGGAAAACAAACAAACCAACCAACAACAAACAAGCAAACAAACCAAACCAACAAGCAAAAAACTTGTGTGGTTGAAGTAACGGAATGAGGGATTCTGAAGGATAGGAAGCTGTAGAGTAGTTCATTATTTCTTAGGAAGAACTGTTAGGTTATGACAGAGTCCAGGGAGGGTGTGGTCACGGAAAAGGGTGAATAAGTAGAAAGGAAGTGAAATTGTCTGAAAACAAGTAACCAAGATGATGAGAGATGTTGAAGAGCTATAGACATGAACACTGTAGGCACCTAAGATGATGTCATGATGGAAAGAAGAAGTCTTAAGAGCCTCAAATGCCATGCTCAAGCAAGAATTATATTCAATGTCTCTCTTTCTTCTAGATGAACACAGACTGCATTAGATACCAACCCTGACTATTTAAGTTTGTAATTCAGGTGAAATAAATCAATTCTTCCTCGTAAGAAAAAAGAATTGGACTCTATAATATTGAAAATAATATTTACATAAAAGGAAGAGAGCAAAATAATGTAAATTATTTATTGAGGTAAAAAATGAAGTAACATATTAAAGTTTCAACATAAAATGTTAATTATTTTCTTAAAAGCCCCAGCTACATTTCATGAAAAAGACATTTTAAAAAAAGAAAGTCTACATCAGGATTTTCCAAGTTAAAAAAAGCAACCATAAGACAAAAGCACCTTAGAGGCTTCAGTATGGAGAAAGGGATAATTTCTATAATGTCAACATGCAATTTAGATTGTAATTGCTTTGCACTTCAAACTATGTGAACAAGTCTGATAAGGAGAGGGAAGTATATCCTACAGTTTTTTCCTTGATGTGATAACAGTGTGTAAATATTTTTACTTTGCTTCATTTTTTTCTGTTTAGACAAAATGAAAACCCAAAATTAATACGGTTTAAAGTGGTATGAGAATATAGTATTTTAGTTCAAATAAGAAATTCTGAGTTAATAATCTGATCCATTTTCTTACTCTCAGGTGACAAGTTAAAATAAAACCCCAAAGCCTATTCTATTTTTAGATTCTTTAAGACTATTTTGGAATTAATGTAGTTTGGGGGTTACTTTTTACTCATGATTATGAAAAAAAGCTAGTAAGTTCACCCTTATCAAGTAAAATCAGGCAAGAGAGCCTGGTGAAATCCTGTTTTTATAATTATCATACATTAAGTAATTATGGTTTGGGACGTAATTCTTTTCAATATTCATACCTCTTTAGAACTTGTAATGCTCAGTGCTTGCTTTGAAGTTAAGAAAGCTCTGGGAACAGTTAAGATGCCTAAAAAGTACTATGAAAGTGTTAAATCAGACCAAAATTGGTGATAAAAGGGAAAGTAATAATAGGAAATATTCATTTTGTTTTGAAAGGTGCCCAGACAGTCATGTCAGGACAGCTAATATGCAACTGGTTTTGTATTCATGCTGTTCAACTACATGTGGGATCATGAAAAATTCCCAGTGGCTCTGCTACATTTCTTTCCTGTTATTGTTCTTATTTTAGAACCTTGATTTCACTTTAAAAAAATGCATGAAATGCCCACCTCAGAGCAAACTATTTCACCCCATGTGTCTTCTATTGAAATAGCTGCAATTTACAGGATCTGTAGATAAAGAGGTCAATTTGTTTTATATAATGTGCTATTATTCAGGAAATACACTTGATTTTTAGATTCAGAACTTGAGGTTTCAAATATTTGCTGTTCACCTAATAGAGTACCCTGGATATATAACTGTCACCTGTTCCTGGAGTCACTGCTGCCTTCTGGGTCCCTTGCTCATCATCTCTTGTATTCTCTTTTGCCCATCTTCTCCCCGGAATGTGTTCCTGTCACTCCTGCGTGTTGCTCTTCACTACCAAGTGAATTGGAGGGAGTGCCTTCCTTGTTAACGTGGAGATTCACACACCTCATAGAGAGATGCTAAATATAGATTAGCACCTACATTACGCTTTCTTCTTGATATAGCAGAAGAATTAAAAGTTCACAAGAGAAAAGTTTCAAGAGAGAAACAAAATATGAATACTAGGCACTTGCCTGAAATGTTTTGTGTCTGGAATATTTGATATTTGCAATTTTGTTTTCTCTTCTCAGGGATCTCCCGTCACTGAGATGAATATTCTATATGAATGTTTTGCTTGAATTAGCGAATATAATTATTTACTAATTATTATGTTATGAAAATTTCAAAGTGACATAAGTAATTAGCACAACAAATGTGAAGTATGCAGGTAGAGTGCACAACATTCTAACCGTCTTAGCTGAAATTCTCGATCTTTCTATGTAGTTGAAATTCTAGACCTTTCTGTGTCTTAAGTTTGTTTGTTTAATGTTAATGTATTGGTAACTACTAAAAAGCCTAACTAGTAATTGTTAAATAGTTAGTGACTGGATTTGTTCATATACATTGATCACATTCTCTGAATGTTAAAAATTCCTACAGCTAAAGGAAAAATCGAAGTAGCTATTCCACTATTATCCTCTGGAAGGTGGGATGGACCCCTGATACCAAATTTGGTCTAGATGTGGAGGCTAATGACACCACACACACACACTACGAAGGTATGTAGAGCTGTGCTACTTTCCTAAGGAGGATTTCTGGTGAAGGCAGCACAGGCTCCCAAGCTGGTCTAATAGAAGGGAGAGGCCAGGGGCTTTGATTTTTATTGTGCTTTGTGGGTAGGCAAGGTGAAGTTTCCCAGGTTAAGTGGGGCCTTACATATTTGGAACTTTCTACTGGCACTAAAAGAGAGAACCCACCTGGCTTTCTTATGGTCTACCCAGATATTGAGCAAGAGAGAACATGTAAGAGATGGGACCTAAAGCTGTCTGCAGTCAAACACCAAAAATGGAGTCAAACTCTAAAATGACCTTTCTAAAACCAGTCCCTTGATAATGTCTCTTATCTCTGCCTGCACTGAAGTCTTTAATTCTCTACCCTCTTAGGCTGCTTTATTTATTGATTTTCATGGTGCAGATCACAACTAACATACAAGTGAGCCTTGGTTCATTATTTGCCTCTTCCAGCTGAAACTGTAGTCTCCCCAAAGCAAAGGTTGTGTCTGTTAGTTTACTGTTGTATCCTCAGCACCCAGATAGTACAGGAAGAAAAATAGGCACATGATAATTAAAAAAATGTCTCTCAGATTTACTAGACTATAAGCCCCATGAAGGCAAGACTGTGCCAGTTTCAGCCATGGTTGATTCCAATGACTCAGAGAGATGCTTCACACCTCAGTAAATATTGGTGGAAAGAATTCATTCTTTCAGTTACTTTTTTTTTAGATTTGAATATTATTTTATTTATTTATTTTGTTAATCATACTTTAAGTTCTAGGGTACATGTGCACAACGTGCAGGTTTGTTACATATGTATACATGTGCCATGTTGGTGTACTGCACCCATTAACTCATCATTTACATTAGGTGTATCTCCTAATGCTATCCCTCCCCCCTACCAACACCCCACAACAGTCCCCGGTGTGTGATGTTCCCCTTTCTGTGTCCAAGTGTTCTCATTGTTCAATTCCCACCTATGAGTGAGAACATGCGGTGTTTGGTTTTCTGTTCTTGTGATAGTTTGCTGAGAATGATGGTTTCCAGCTGCATCCATATCCCCACAAAGGACATGAATTCATCCTTTTTTTATGGCTGCATAGTATTCCATGGTGTATATGTGCCACATTTTCTTAATCCAGTCTGTCATTGATGGACATTTGGTTTGGTTCCAAGTCTTTGCTATTGTGAATAGTGCCGCAATCAACATACGTGTGCATGTGTCTTTATAGCAGCATGATTTATAATCCTTTGGGTATATCCCCAGTAATGGGATGGCTGGGTCAAATGGTATTTCTAGTTCTAGATCCTTGAGGAATCACCACACTGTCTTCCACAATGGTTGAACTAGGTTACAGTCCCACGAACAGTGTAAAAGTGTTTCTGTTTCTCCACATCCTCTCCAGCACCTGTTGTTTCCTGACTTTTTAATGATTGCCATTCTAACTGATGTGGGATGGTATCTCATTGTGGTTTTGATTTGCATTTCTCTGATGGCTAGTGATGATGAGCATTTTTTAATGTATCTGTTGGCTGCATAAATGGCTTCTTTTGAGAAGTGTCTGTTCATATGCTTTGCTCACTTTTTGATGGGGTTGTTTGTTTTTTTCTTGTAAATTTGTTTGAGTTCTTTATAGGTTCTGGATATTAGCCCTTTGTCAGATGAGTAGATTGCAAAAATTTTCTCCCATTCTGTAGGTTGCCTGTTCACTCTGATGGTAGTTCCTTTTGCTGTGCAGAAGCTCTTTAGTTTAATTAGATCCCATTTGTGAATTGTGGCTTTTGTTGCCATTGCTTTTGGTGTTTTAGACATGAAGTCTTTACTCATGCCTATGTCCTGAATGGTATTGCCTAGGTTTTCTTCTAGGATTTTTATGGTTTTAGGTCTAACATTTAAGTCTCTAATCCATCTTGAATTAATTTTTGAGTAATGTGTAAGGAAGGGATCCAGTTTCAGCTTTCTATTTATGGCTAGCCAGTTTTCCCAGCACTATTTATTAAATAGGGAATCCTTTCCCCATTTCTTGTTTTTGTCAGGGTTGTCAAAGATCAGATGGTTGTAGATGTGTGGTATAAAACCACATGATTATCTCAATAGATGCAGAAAAGGCCTTTGACAAAATTCAACAGCCCTTCATGATAAAAACTCTCAATAAATTCGGTATTCATGGAACATATCTCAAAAAAAATAAGAGCTATTTATGACAAACCCACAGCCAATATCATACTGAATTGGCAAAAACTGGAAGCATTCCCCTTGAAAACTGGCACAAGACAGGGATGTGCTCTCTCATCACTCTTATTCAACATAGTGTTGGAAGTTCTGGGCACAGCAATCAGGCAAGAGAAAGAAATGAAGGGTATTCAATTAGGAAAAGAGGAAGTCAAATTGTCCCTGTTTGCAGATGACGTGATTGTATATTTAGAAAACCCCATCGTCTCAGCACAAAATCTCCTTAAGCTGATAAACAACTTCAGCAAAGTCTCAGGATACAAAATCAACGTGCAAAAGTCACTAGCATTCTCATACACCAATAACAGACAAACAGAGAGTCAAATCATGAGTGAACTCCCATTCACAATTGCTTCAAAGAGAATAAAATACCTAGGAATCCAACTTACAAGGGATGTGAAGGACCTCTTCAAGGAGAACTACAAACCACTGCTCAATGAAAGAAAAGAGGACACAAACAAATGGCAGAACCTTCCATGCTAATGGATAGGAAGAATCAATATCGTGAAAATGGTCATACCGCCCAAGGTAATTTATAGATTAAATGCCATCCCCATGAAGCTACCAATGACTTTCTTCACAGAATTGGAAAAAACTACTTTAAAGTTCATATGGAACCAAAAAAGAGCCTGCATTGCCAAGACAGTCCTAAGCCAAAAGAACAAAGCTGGAGGCATCACGCTACCTGACTTCAAACTATACTACAAGGCTACAGTAACCAAAACAGCATGTTACTGGTACCAAAACAGAAATATAGACCAATGGAACAGAACAGAGCCCTCAGAAATAATACCACACATATTTCAGTTACTTTAATATAGCACTTTAGCATGGGCTCTCCTGTATCTTTTACTTTCAATGGAGACTAAGCTATCTTTAGGGAAATGTTGTATCATTTAAGTTCCAAAATACAGCAAGAACATGTTAACTGAAGCTTGTTAATTTTTAATTAAATTCTGTTGATTTGTTTAAAAGTTTGGGCAGAGCAGAAGCTTTATCAGAAAAGTAAAAATTGGAAACTCACTTCCAATGACGAAATGATGCTAAAATTATAAACAGTTTAGGGGTATGTACACAGGACTGTTCTTTTGTTCACAGGAAGCAACATGAAATGTCTTAATTCCTGAAAAACTAGGTGAATTTTCAATTTAAAATCAATTATATAAAACTACAGGACAGCACAATTGAAGTCAGGGAAAATCTAATAAATGATCTTCTGATAAAATATGTGTTTTTATAAATAAACCCAAATCCCCCCAACATAAATGAATAAATGTATAGGTGGATACATAGATAGAGATATAGAGAGATAAAAACAAATAAATTAGATGTTGCCATGCTTCTCAGTCTAAGCCACATGAAAATACAAAAGTTATTGCCTTGGAACTAAACAATACTTTTTTGATTCATTAAATGTTCTGAGACTTAGGCTGGTTAATTTTAGTTCTTCTAAAACGTTCAGTTCACTCTGATTTAGTAACTGTTATCACAAAAGTGTCTGATATTCTGTAACTGTGCAATTATTTGGCTGACAAACTCCAAGATTGACTACAATGCTGTCCCAGCCTTGAAAAAGTGGCTTAGCCTATACTCTTTCCTGGTGTCCAAACCTTAGGTTTGCTTTCATCTGCCTGCTTTCTACTAGCAAAGAAAGGTGGAGCGCTAGAGCTTTTTCGGAGTAGTCTGTTGCTCAGCAACCAGGCTTGTCCTCTTAGGAAACAGGTCAGGAAAAAGGAAGAGAGATGAGGGGGTGATTAAATGTTTGTCTGCCATCTCTGATAAAGCAGATATCCTCTGAATGGAAATTGTTACAGACAGATATCTCCAACTCACGGGGAAACATATTGATCTCATTAGGCAAGGGGCTAATATCTATTTGCTAGAAATATTGTTTCACCATCACCTGGTGGGAAGTTTTAGTAGCTGTCAATATTATAGAATGGTAAGATAAACAGCATTATATTTGGTAAGGTCCAGAATTTTAGTATAGTATGATTATCATCTCAAGGTCAAAGAAAAATCATTCCAGAATGATAAGAAAGAATGTTTTATTTTATATAGTAGACATTATTTAGTCATTCAGGCACACTTTAAATGTCATAACAAAATCTAGGTTCTTTTTAATGACAAAAACTTATTGAAACATCTTTCTTCTGTTTCTTACTTAAAAATACTGATTGATAGTATTTCTCAGGAAATACTCTAAATACAAAACTGCATTGCAGAATCATGAATACCTCTAATTACAATTTTTGAGATAGGAAAATGCTTCTTTTAAATAAAATTTTCTTTTGTATTGTTGGGAAACTGAAAACAATACCCCAAAGTATGATGCTGTGGCCCGATGAGGACTTTGAGCTGAAGGACATTGGAAGGGTCTCAGAAGCGAAGTCTCTGATCCTTTCTTGCCTTTCTTTCTCCTGCTCCCCTTCCTTCCCCAAGGAAGGCCATAGAAACTGGAAATATTACTCCCCTGCCCCCACCTTTCTGTGTAGAAGCTGGCCAGAAAGAAATGATCTGACCTACCTTGTTTGCTGGTAGATTATAAGACCATCATTCCAGAAGGGTCTTGCCTTATACCTGGGAGGAAGAAATGCCACACAAAGAGGCCAAGAAGAATCTGAACAGAAGGACTTGCTGGGTTTTCTGCCTCAGACCATTACCTTTAGCTCATACCCTTTTGTCCAATCATATTTGCACATGGCTGTCCATTCTTCATCAAACCTAAGAGTAAAAATAGACAGTTTACCTTAAGTCTTTGGGTCTTCATTTCAGAAGGCTTCTGTGTCAGGAAAACATTTTGAATAAATACATGTGTTTTTCTTTTCTCTTGTTAATCCATCTTTTCTTACAGGAGTGTCAGCTGTGACCCTTATGATAGGTAAGGAAAGGTATCACACCTCTCTGCCCCTGCAACACAACATATTCCATGATGTGAGCTTGTGTTAACTATATAGCATTTGGCAGATTTATAACCCTAAGGAATTAAATATAAGAACAACATACGTGAAAATAGAGACTGTGGAAAAAGGAAACTGTGATTCTTTAAAAGCCCTCTCTTGATACTTCTCTTAAATTTTCTTTATGTGTACACACACACACACACACACACACACACACATTTCAGCTGACATAATTACACTAAAAATCAACATTTCTTTCTTATATTACTTGACTGGCACACTATTTAAAAGAGCCAATATGTTACTTCGGTTATTTTTCAGTTCAGTTCTTTTTAGTGCTGTTAGGAAAGTAGAGCTTATCAGTTTTAAGCTCAGGGTCAGAAATGAATATGAAGTTTTAGTCAAGCAAGATGAATAAGCCTTTGAGATATGCTATATAATGTTGTAATATAGTCAAGAATAATGTATTCTACACTTAAACATTTAGGAAGGTAGATCTTCTGTTGAGTTACCATAATAAAATAACAAAATAAAATAAAATGTAGCGGATAGTTAACGGAAGGTGGAGTTTCCTCACCGAGAATAGCAAAGGGTTTACCCAGGACACTGCGGGTATTTGTAAATATGTCTTGATATTTCTGCCAGAATCTAAAACTAGGTCTATGCATCTCTTTGTTTACAATTCATTTATTCATCCATTTACTATTCAGCTTTTAAAAGGCTAACAAGAAATATGAATAAATTAATTTAGCAGTGACTTACTGCCTTTAATCTTGTTTTCTCGGTACACAATCTATTGGCTTTGAGAATTGAAGACAGCTAAGCAATTTAAAAACAATAGAAAAATATGAAGTGAGATTCAGCCCTTTCATATTCATGATGAACTCAATATATTACAAACCCAAAAATCAACTTCTATTTTACTGTGTCTTCCGTAAAGTGGGGTTTTGACATCACCTTACATCTTTAATGAAGTATTGGAGTGCTATATGAGATCTTATTTTTGAAAATATTTTAGATCTTAGTTATAGCTAGTTATGTTATAATTAAGAATAATATTGTTCCTTGACCAAAAGTTACTAATTTTATTCTCTAGGTATCACTATATAATATACTCACATTTATATTTACATATATATTTTATGTATTTTGTAGTTTAGCTTAAGTAGTTATGATTTTTAATAGTGGAAAAATTTTTATCACAAACACATATTATATGTGTTTGTTTGCATCTATCTGTCTGTCTATCTATCTATCTATCTATCTATCTATCTATCTATCTATCTGCCATGACCCTGTAGATTTATCTCAATTGGTTATAATTGTTATACTTCTGGTTAACATCTCTATCTCAATATTTATATCTAGAACTGGAATGGTTCCAGTCACATCATTTTTACTCCTACTTTTCAGATCTCATGCTTGCAGTAAAACCCCTGACAATCAGAAAGCAGAGGCATTCTATCTACTTCCAAGACCATTATACGATCCCCTGTATTATTGCTTAACTTTTATCACTAAAATATAGAGAGGCCACATTCTATGTGAGGGATGGCATTCCTCATAATTTGCAAAATTAGACTGATTTTCCTTAGATATTTATATTTTAACATGATCTGGTTGAATTTAGCTGGGGAACGAAAATGGCAAAAATATGTTTATATTATATAGGCACAATGGACTTAAAAAAAAAAAAACAAGGCAAAGTCAGCTAACTTTTGCAGCAATTTTGAACCTAAGGAATCTCTCGCTTTTTAAGTTTTGTTCACAACTGTAATAGACTAGTAGCGTATCAAACAATTTGCATTTAAACGTGATAATAAGGAAAAAGAGATTCTTTAAAATATAAAGCTCAGATCAAGAATAAATTGTACATGCAAATGTGCTGATTTATATGCAGAGGATGCATTCTAACAGTGGGGCAACTAAAGATATTAAGGCTAACGCTTTTCCTGAGTGCCCAGTAATATTGAATTACAATTGAATACCTATAGAAATGAGTGTGACATCCAAATGGTTACCAAATGAATATATTATGCTCTGTGATGTTTCACTGAATTCTAAATGAGTTCAGAATGATGACATACCAAGAGGTGCTGAAGTACTTCAGACACACTCAGTCAAATGTGTATGTGGTTAAATAAAACCCCGTGGAATGTTCCTTACATAAAATTAGTTTTTCCTATTCAAAGGGAAAGTACAGCAATTTATTTTTTCCTTGTAGTCTCATCACAAGTCACAAGTAGAAGTTTAATAAACTCCCTTTTGTTTTTAGAGAAACTTGCAATTTGAAAGTTACTTTGCAATGCTTTGGAACCATAATGCACTACACTTGTGATCGTGCCTTTAGTGTGCCCTATAACATTAAGTATGCTACCTTTTCTGTTTAATATGAAAATAAGTATAAGTGAACTAATGGCGGGACACTATGCTACCAACAGGCTTTCTAGAGAACTGGGGAATTGGGACATTTTTATTAGTTATATTATTATTATTATTATTTTACCATGTTTATATAGGAAATACTAAATGCTGTTAATTATATTACAATAAAATACTTATATTCTAAGTTCCTGCTCCTTTTTGAAAACACTGAATTTATGTTGATAGAATTAATTTCAAGGAGTGAACCTAGAGTGGTCCCTCTGCAGATGATTTCTCTGAGGTGAGATCTGTCCTCTAAGAATAGTTTGGAGGAGCAGGTGCCTAGACCAGAGGTTCCCAGAGAGTTGTAACTCCCCCTGTTCAATTACTGAAGCAGAAGACGGGGCTGAGTCAGAGAAGAAAGCAGAGAGGAGCCTGGAATGGAATCTGTTTCTTGGGGCTCCGGAGAGAAAGATAAGGCCAAATTTAGCAGGCAGAAAAGGGCTCTTATGTTCCTCTCTTGTCTTTCACCAAGGAATAAAATCCAATAATTCATACAATATTATAAATTCTGATTCTGCCAATTACGTGCTATGAAGTCTTAGTGAGATTGTATCATCTCTGTAAACTCCAGTTTTTCAAACTGTAAAATGGGGTGAAGCTTAGATTGTTGGGCAATTGAAGATACAACAAAAATATTTGTAAAGCCAGTGGTATGAGTATTATTGAGCCAATTCATGGTTGTTGTTACTCTTATTCAATTGGGTCTCCCAAGGATCCAGTACTCTAGGACTTGGCTGTCCAGACTTACTCCATAGTACAAATGCCTTGAATTGCTGTTCTTCTCATGCTTGAATCCCTCCCATGCTCTTCCATGCCCCCATTTTATCCTACTCCCTATTTCACTTCCATGTGTTAGCTCGCTGAGATTCTTTCCATTCTTCCTACAATCAAGTCCTTTGCCTCAGAGTCTCTATGCTGGCTGTCTCTTGATCTTCAAATGGTCAAGCTCTTCTTGTGTTCCTTTTCTTTTTTTTTTTTTAAAATAAATATTATTTTACTTTAGGTTCCGGGATACATGTGTAGAATGTGCAGGTTTGTTACATAGGCTGGCAAGGCTATGGAGAAAGGGGAACACTTTTACACTGTCGATGGGAATGTAAATTAGTCCAACCATTGTAGAAAGCAGTGTGGTGACTCCTCAAGCATCTAGAACCAGAAATACCATTTAACCAAGCAATCCCATTACTGGGTATATACCCAAAGGAGTATAAATCATTCTATTATAAAGATACATGCACAGGGATGTTTATTGCAGCACTATTCACAATAGCAAAGACATGGAACCAATCCAAATGCTCATCAATGATAGCCTGGATAAAGAAAATGTGGTACATATATACCATGGAATACTATACAGCCATAAAAAAGAATGAGATTATGTCCTTTGCAGGGACATAGATGAAGCTGGAAGTCTTCTTAGTTTAAATATCTTACCCTCTGCTAGATCTTCCCTGAGTAACCAATCTAATTATAAAATTATGAAAACATTTTCTACAAATCATCCTATTTTAATTGTCTTCTAGCAATGGTCATTTCTTAAATATTCTTGTTTGTTGCATTGATTGATTCTTTTTCCCTCCAATAGAATGCAAGCTCCATGAAAGCAGGGCTTGGTTAATCTTGTTCACTTCTGTATCTGCTCTACCTACTATGATGATGGAACATACAAGATACTCAGTACATATTTGTTGGGATGAATACATTTCTAATGTAAGGTGGCTGTGATGTTAAATTTACATTGTCTAAGTGTATGGAAAGTTCTCTCCTCTGTGCAGACAGTAATCCCTTACCCATTTAAAGTAGGTATTTCAGTTTTCTTTATGATATTCTGAGGACATTTTGCTCTCAACTGGAAATTGAATGGTAACACTTTTCTCCTTTTGCTCCTCCTCCTCTTTCTTTTTCTTCATTTTTGCAGTGACCCATGACCAGATTTACTGTAGTATGTCATGAAACTCAGTTGAAATTTCCCCATTCAGTGTTAGTGTAGAATGTAAGTAGCTTGAGATTCCAGTCAACAAAGACTAAATTTTAAAATATGATGCTGTGACTTCAGGTTTCTGTGCAGGGCTCTTAACAAAAGTATTGAGCTTCATGTCTGTCCACTGAACAAGACAGCATCATTGAATAAAAAGAGAAAAATCGTTTTCAGCCGACCTCTAATGACCTCTCTCTTTTTAAGGGGATACATGAAAGCTGTCCAGGTAAATGAGTTGGGCCCTTCACCAGTCATAGTCTTCAGAATGTGGTAGTGGAAATCTGCCAAAATCCTAAAACTGAATAAGGAGAGCTGTTTATCCGAAACAAGCATTTTATTTTATTCTCTGAATTTCAACTGATTGAATTCTGAGAACAACTGATTCAGATAATCACATATTATTAAATCTTCATATTGAGTATAAATTAAAAAGTATCTGCTATTTGCTAATGAGAGAAAGCAGTATCCCCACTCTTTTTCCTTTTAATAAAAAGTTGGATAGGTGCTGTATGAGTGGTCTGCCCTGAGAACCTTCTTGCTCTCTCCATTTTGCTCTCAGCCTCCCTGTGATTCTTAAAGAGTTTCTCCTCCCAATGAATGATAGAAACTCTGTTCTTCTCTCCTGTGCTTTCTCTCCCTTCTGATGTTAAAATTCTGTTTTCTTTGGATGTGCTTCTTCCACTGCAGAGTGGAGGGATGTGAAAGCTTCCAAAATTATGGAACTAGAACATTTCTGCCATAATCTATCCCTGCTTCCACTAATAATTTTTTTTGGTTCTTGTGCTGACAGTTAAACCCCTAAGAAACAGAAAGCAGATATGTTCTATCATCTTCAAGAACTATTTTCTGACCCCTTGTATTATCTGTTCAGTGCCCATCACTACAATATAGAGATGCCACAATATATGTGAAGAATGGCATTCCTCAAGACCTACCTGCTAAATAAATCACACCAAACAAGTTTAATAGTAGTAAATTAATTTTTTCATGTTAAAAAAAATTAAGATTCAGGGGATACATGTACAGGTTTATTACCTGGGTATACTGTGTGATGTTGAAGTTTGGGCTTCTACCAATACCATCGTCCGAGTAGTGAACATAACACCTGATAAATAGCTCTTCAACCCTTCATCCCTCTGTCCCTTCCTCCCCACTTTTTGAATTCCCAGTGTTTATTTTTCCCATCTTTGTGTCAGCGTGGACCTACTGTTTAGTACCCACTTATGAATGAGAACATGTGCTATTTGGTTCTCTGTTTCATTGCTATTACGCTTAGGATAATGTCCTGGAGCTGCATTTATGTTGGTACAGAGGCCATGGTTTTATTCTTTCCGTAGCTGCATAGTATTCTGCGGTGTATATGTACCACATTTTCTTATCCAATCTACCATTAATGGGTACCTGAGTTGATTTTGTGTCTTTGCTATTGTGAATAGCATTCTGATAAACATACAAGTGCATGTGTCCTTTTGGTAGAACTATTTATTTTCCTTTGGGTATATGACCAGTAATGATATTCTGGTAGAATAGTAATTCTATTTTTAGTTCTCTTAGAATCTCCAAACTGCTTTCTACAGTGGCTGAACTAATTTATGTTCCCACCAACAGAATCTGAGTGGTCCTTCTTTTTCTCTGTAAGCTTGCCAACATCTGTTGTGTTTCTCAAATTTTTTATTAATAGCCATCCTGACTGGTGTGAGATGGTTTCTCATTGTGGTTTTGATATGCATTTCTCTGATCATTAGCGATGTTGAGCATTTGTGTTTTTGTATGTTTGTTGTCTGCTTGTATGCCTTCTTTTGAGAAGTTACTGTTCATATCCTTTGATGGGATTATTTTAAATGGGATAATTTGTGTTTTCTTCTATTTTCTTGTTAACTTCTTTAAGTACTTTATAAATTCTGAACATTAGTCCTTTGTCAGATGCATAGTTTGCAAATATTTTCTCCCATTCTATAGGTTGTGTGTTTACTCTATTGATTGTTTCTTTTGGTAATATATTCTACTAAAATAAAAAAGAAAATTAGTTGAACATGGTGGGCTGTGCCTGTAGTCCCAGCTACTCAGGAGGCTGAGGCAGAAGCTCCTGCTTAATTAGATTCCACTTTTTTTTTTTTTGTTGTTTTTTTTTGGTTGCATTTGCTTTTGAGGAGTTGATCATAAATTATTTGCCTAGGCCAATATTTGGAAGAGTATTTCCTAGATTTTCTTCTAGGGCATTATAGTTTGAGGTCTTACATTTAACTCTTTAATCCCTCTTGAGTTCATTTTTGTGTAAGGTGAGAGCTACGGGTCCACTTTCATTCACTCTCCTTCATGTGGTTAACCAGTTTCCCACTACTATTTGTTGAATGTTGTTATTTTTGTCAACTTTGTTAAATGATGTTGTTTATTTTTGTCAACTTTGTTAAAGATTAGTTAGTTGTACTTGTGTGGCTTTTTTTTTTTTTTTTTTCAGTGATCTGTGTTCTGTTGCATTAATCTATGTGTCTGTCTATTTTTGTACCAGTGCCATGCTGTTGTGGTTAGTGTACCCTTGTAATATAGCTTGAAGTTAGATAATGTGATGGCTCTGGCTTTATTCTTTTTACTTAAAGTTGCCTTGGCTATTTGGAGTCTTGTTTGGTTTTATATGAATGTTAGAATAGTTTAGAAATCAGGAAGAGAACACAGACCAAATCTGGATCCCCAGATCTGCTGAAACAAAGGGCAGGGATTTGTTAAGAGCTAGGGTGGAAGAAGGTAAAAGTCATCTGTGTTTGCTAATTGGCCTTACCAAATGGAAAATAAAGTTTTCCTTATCTTTGTGATAGTAGGTAATTTAACGACTTGGAACAAGGTGCCCACCAAAGTTATGCTCCTAACCTCCCATAGAGACTGGGAGGTGAGGGCGCTGTCTTCTTTGATGATTACATTTCAAAGGGATGGCTCTCAGGTCCTTGAGAAAGACATTCCTGGGTTGTAAAACTGACAAGAGGCAGCCAGGCATGGTGGTTCACGCCTGTAATCCCAGCGTTTTGGGAGGCTGTAGGCGGGCAAATCATGAGGTCAGGATATTGAGACCATCTTGGCCAACATGGTGAAACCTTGTCTCTACTAAAATACAAAAAAATAAAAAATAAAAAATAAAAAAAAATAAATTATCCGGGCTTGGTATCATGCCCCTATAGTCCCAGCTACCTGGGAGGCTGAGGCAGGGGAATCACATGAACCCAGGAGGCAGAGCTTGCTGTTAGCAGAGATCCTGTCACAGCACTCCAGCCTGGCCACAGAGCAAGACTCCATTTCAATAATGAATGAATAAATAAATAAATAAATAAATAACCTGACAAGAGGCTTTTAAAAACATTACCTTCTCAAAGAGGCAGAGAAAGCACTTACAATTACAAGATGTTTTCCAAGTAAATGCTCTAAGAAAAGGGAAGTCAGGGTCTAGAGTCTAAAGTCAAGTAAAGCTGAGGGGAATGTTAAGGCCCTCTTGGTCAGACATAAAACTAATTTCTCTTAGGACCAGCTAAACTTAGGGGCACTTTATAATGAGAGATTGCTTCCTTTTTTTCCCATTTGCCCTGATGACATGTGGTCCTTCTGGCTAGCTTAAAGGTATGCCTGGCCTAATGCTACATTTATTTTCTCATCTTTGTCTCTAAAATGTCACAGAGTATGCTTTCCTAACAGCACAGTGAGTCATGCAGGCTTTTTGACCATCATCATGGTGTTTTTTATTTTCATATTAATTTGCATTCCAAAGGTATTGATTTTAATCATTTATTTTCCAGCACCAGCACTAACACTTGATGAATCCTTGCATGATATTATTAGAATTTTAAAGAAGATTTAAGTGACTTTATGTTAAAATACTAGAACAGTGGTAATCAAAATCAACTGTAGAAGTTCCTATGTGTGTAAATAACAGCTTGAATCACAAGATACTGTAAACGTTTAGAAGTGGAGATTTCTGTTTACCAACAAAAGTACTTCCTCCATGAGAAGCCTACAATTTAACAGACTTTATAATTCATATGCCTGTCAGCTCTGCAATTTTTTTCATTATTAACTGAATCGTAAAATTATTTCACATTTGTATCATTTTAAACTTTCTCATGAAATTGGTTAACAATATTAATCAATAGCAAATTGTGAGTCTAAACTTTAATTTGCAAATAGCAAATTTGCACCTTAGTTAGCAATGGCTACAATTTTAGCCAGGTAAATTTTCAAAGAACAGATGCTCTAATGGCTTCGGGTCAAGTACATGAATGCTTGACAACATGTGCTCACAATAGTTTATAACATTTCATCTGAGTCATCTTTGCAAATATCAATGTGCTAATAATGATGATACATGGGCAATAGTTGGGGGGACATTATTGTCTTCATTTACCTGCCAAATGTGCAATCAAGATGTTCATCTTTTAGATAGTTGTGAAATCTTTTCTTTAATGATCAGTTTTTTCCAATTTTGTGACCACTATTTTATTTCATAGGACATTTTAATTAAATTATTGAATCACAGTCATGAGGTATGATGTTACATTCTAATATTTAATGAAGGTCTGATATGACTTGAATGGTTCTTGTGTTATCGTTGAATTGACTGATCATGTCTCTTCAGCACAAGAGGTTACAGTTGGTATACTTTTTACAATAGCAGTTATAGCAAAGAATGCAGGCATGGACTTCATAAAATATATATAAAGAAAATTAACAATGTCTGCTCTGCACCAAGTTTGGTGACAAAACAGTAGAGTTCTGAACTTACGACAACTATAAGGAACAATGCTTTTGTCAATACTAAGTATGCTATTTTATTCTTTTAGCTTCAGTTAAACATTTATGAAAGCTATGAAGTATATTGGCATTAAGTATATTTTAAAAATGAGTAACAATAAAAGAAGATGAAAAACAGCAACTGTTACCAAATTGTTTAATATGTAGGAAGTTTTAGATAATGGCGAATATTTAATCTGAGTGCAGCCAAATTTTTTGCCATTAGAAGTAGTTTTATTCTTTGTAACTCCCTTTTACAACAAGGTTATCATTTAAAAACAAAGGATTTTATTATCTATCAGAAATACACAAGAATTTGCAGAAGCTCAGGTTAAGATCAGGGTTAAGGTTAGCTATAGAAGGTGGCACCCCATGTTTTGCTTTTTCCTGGTGATTTGGCATTAAAAAGGGCAATTAAGCAATGTCTAAATCTTACTCTTTCATGCATGAGGTATGTATACAATGGCATTCTCAAATTCAGGTATGTAGCTCCCCATCTACCTCCTCCACACCTCTTCCCTTCCACTCTGTGTTCCGGTAATAACCTGGAAGAAACTCTGACTCTTCATGAGAAAATTTAAATTATTTTTTAAAATTTAAACTATTTCCTTTAAAAAATGTAAGCACATTCTGAATTATCTGGATGATTATGTTGTAACTGAGTATATTTAGGCCTTTTGGAGCCCATATCTGTTTTATTGTTATTATTATTCATTTTAGACAGTAACTCTTAACATAAAATTTACCATCCTAACCATTTTTAAGAATACATATGCAGTGTTGACTATATGCATATTGGTGTGCAACAGATCTCTTGAACCTTTTCATCCTGAAAAACTAAAAATCTATACCCATTGAAAAACTCCCCTCTGATGGTTGATTTTAGGCATCAATTCTGCTGGATTAAGGGATACCCAGATAGCTGATAAGGCATTAATTGTTCTGAGTGCTTTGATAGGAACTGAGCTCACCTGTTTTCTGCTGAAAGGCAGGCCCAGGTGATTTGGCTTTTGGTGAGTATGAGGGGCTGCCCCAGGTGTGTCTATGAGAGTGTTTCTGGAGGAGATTGGCAATGAGGAAAATCTGTCCTCAATGTGGGCGGGCATGATCTGTCTGGGGTCCAGGATGGAACAAAAAGGTGGAGAAAGGGCAAATTCTTGCTCTCTTTTCCAAAGCCAGAATGCCCTCTCCTGCTCTTAGATTTCAGAACTCCTGACTCTGTTCTTTAGACTCTGGGACTCACAGCAGTGGCCCACTCAGGCCCTTGAGACTTTGGCCTCACACTAAGAGACCACTGGAATCTCTAGTTCTGTGGCCTTCAGACTTGGATTGAGCCACGCTACTGGCTTCCCTGTTTCTCCGGCTTGCAGACGGCTCCTCGTGGGACTTCCAGTTTCCATTATTGGGTGAGCCAATTCCTCTAATAAATCCCTTTTCATATATCTGTCTCTACATATATCTTATTCGTTCTGTCTTTCTGAAGAAGCCTGGTTAAAACATCCCCCTTTCCACGTTCCTGCCAGCACCTCCCTGGCAAACACTGTTCTACTTTCTAAGAGTTTGACTATTTCAGATACTTCATGTAAGCAGAATCATACAGTACAGTCATATGCCACATAACTATGTCTTAAGCAATGTCACACTGTGTAATCTTAAGAGACCATGTTTATATATATGCTATATATATATGCTCTCTCTCTCTATATTTATATTTATGTGTAAACCATGGTCCCTTAAGATTATAATGGAGCTAGAAATGAATGCCTAGTGATGTCAAAGGTGTCATAATTTTATAGTACCATGCATTACTTCTATGTTTGCAGTGATGCTGGTGTAAACAAACCTACTGCACTACCAGTCACATAAAATTTTAGCACATATAATTAAGTACAGTGAATAATACTGGATAAAATTAATAAATGACTATGTTACTGGCATGTATTTAGTACAATATACCTTTAATATTATTATAGAATGTACTCCTTCTACATATAAAAATAGTTAACTGTAAAACAGCTGCAGACAGGTCCTTCAGGAGGTATTCCAGAAGAAGGTACTGTTATCATGGGAGATGACAGCTCCAGGCATGTTATTGCCCCAGAAGACCTTTTAGTGGGACAAGATGTGGAGGTAGAAGACAAGGATATTGATGATCTTGACCCTGTGTAGGCCTAGGCTAATGTATGTGTTTGTGTCTCAGTTTTTAACAAAAAAGTTTAAATAAATAAATTCCAAAATTAAAAAAGTACTTATAAAGATACACAGAAAGACAATGTTTTTGCACCATTGTACAACTTTGTACAATGTGTTTGTGTTTAAATGTAAGTGTTATTACAAAGGAGTCAAAAAGTTTTAAAAAAATTGAAAAAGTTTACAAAGTCCAAAGCTAAGGTAATCTGTTCTTATTGAAGGAAGAAAACAATTTTAAAATAAATTTAGTGTAACCTAAATGTACAGTGATTATAAAGTCTACAGAGTGTACAGTAATATCCTAGGCCTTCACATTCACTTGCCAATCACTCACTGACTCACACAGAGCAGCTTCCAGTCCTGCAAACTTCATTCATGGTAAGTGCCCCACACAGGTGTACCATTTTAAATCTTTTATACTGCATTTTTACTATACTTTTCTATGTTTAGACACACAAATACTTACCATTGTGTTACATTTGCCTACAGTATTCAGTACAGTAACATGTTGTATGGGTTTGTGGCCTAGGAGCAATAGGCTATGTCATTTTGCCTAGATGTGCACTAGGCTATACCAGTGTATTAGTGCATTTTCACACTGCTGATAAAGACATTCCCGAGACTGGGCAATTTAAAAAAGAAAGAGGTTTAATGGACTCACAGTTCCATGTGATTGCGGAGGCCTTACAATCATGATGGAAGGTGAAAGGTACTTCTCACATGGCAGTAGACAAGAGAGTTTGTGCAGGAAAACTTTTTTAAAAAAACATTGGATATCGTGAGACTTATTCACTATCATGAGAACAGCATGGGAAAGACCTGCCCCTACAGTTCAATTACCTCCTACCAGGTACCTCTCACAGCATATGGGAATTCAAGATGAGATTTGGGTGGGGATGCCAAACTGTATCAACCACATATAATAAGTTTGTGTAAGTACTTTCATATTGTTTGCACAAAGATTATACTGCGTAATGACACATTTATCAGAACATATTTCCATTGGTTATATGATGCATGGCTGTATTTTTTATGTGACTGGCTACCTCACTTCCTATCAGGATTTCTTGTTTTAAAGGTTGAATAATATTCCATTTTATATATAAACCACATCTTCTCTATCTATTCCTTTGCTGATGGGCATTTAGGTTTCTTTTACTTCTGAGTTTTTGTAAATATTGCCGCTATAATGCAATGAACATGGGTAACGTAAATATCTGTTTGAGATCCCTTTTTCAATTGTTTTGGATACATGCCTAAAAGTGAAATTACTGGATCATATGGTAATGTTATTTTTAAGTTTTTGAGAAATGTTCATACTGTTTTAATAGGGCCTGCACCATTTTATATTCCCAACAAAAGTGCACAGAGGTTTCAATTTCTCCATGTCCTCAGCAACACTTACTATTTTCGGTTTTGTTTTGTTTTGTTTGACAGTGACCATCCTAACAGTTGTGAGGCGATATCTCATTTTGTTTTGACTTGCACTTCTTTAATGTAAGGGAGCTTGAGCATCTTTTCACTTGCGTGTTTGCCATTTGTATTTTTATTTTAGGAGAAATGTCTATTTTTGTTCTTTGCCCATTTTTAGATTAGATTTTTTTTTCTGTTGCTGTTGAGTTGTAGGAATTTCTTCCATTTTTGAAGTTGCCTTTTCACTCTGTTGGTTGTTTCTCTTTGCTAAGCAGAAGATTTTTTGATATACTCATTTGTTTATTTTTGCTTTTGTTGCCATATCCAAGAAATAATTGCCAAATACAAAGTCATGAATTTTTTCTCTATTCTGTTTTCTTTTGGGAGTTTTATAATTTCAGGTCTTGTGTTTAGGTCTTTAATCTATTTTGAGTTCACTTTTGTATATGGTGTGAGGTTAGGGTCCAACTTCATTCTTTTGTGGATATCTGGTTTTCTCTACACGATTTGTTAAAGAGTCCCCTTCCCCCATTTTATTTCCATCATAACTTTTGTGCAGCCTTTTCACCTTCGTTGGAGATCATTCAACTATATGCATCAGAGTTTATTTCTGGGATCTCTATTTGGTTGTATGGGTCTAATACCTTTCTTTATACCAGTAGCAGACTGTTTTGAATACTGTAGTTTTATAATACATTTTAAAATGAGGAATTATGAGGCCTCAAGCTTTTCTTTTGTTTCTCAAGATTGTTTTGCTATTCAGGGTCCTTTGGGATTCCATATGAATTTAATGATTTGTTTTTTATTTCTTTTCTGCAAAATAATGCCATTGGGATTTTGACAGGGATTTCATTGAACATACAGATTGCTTCAGTATAAATTTTTCAAAAATATTAAGTCTTCTAATCCATGAACATGAAATGGCTTTCCATTTATTTGTGTCTTTAATTTTCCAGCAGTGTTTTTCAGTTTTCAGTGTACAAGTCTTTTGCTTCCTTGGTTAAGCTTATTACTAAGTATATTATTCTTTTTGATGCTATTATAAATGAAATTATTTCTTAATTTTCTTTTTGGATTATTTATTGTTAGTGTATAGAAACACACTAATTTTTGTGTATTGATTTTTTATCTGACAACTTTATTGAATTATTTTATTAGTCCTAACAATTTTCTGTTTGGGGGTGGAATTTTTTTTAATATATAAATAATGTAATCTGCAAACAGATAATTTTGCTTCTTCCTTTTTTATTTAGATGACTTTTACTTCTTTTTCTTCCCTAATTGTTCTGATTAGGATTTCTAGCACTTGATGAGTAGAAGTGATGAGAGTGGGCATCCTTGCCTTGTTGCTGACCTTAGAGGAAAAGTTTTCAGTTTTCACCATGAGTGTGATGTTAGGCTGTTGGTTTTTGATATATGGCCTTTACTATGTTAAGGTAATTTCCTTCTGTTTCTTGTTTCATTAGTTTTCTTTTTCTTTTTTAATTATAAAAGGGTGCCAAATTTTGTCAAATGCTTTTTCTTCATCAGTTGAGATTGCATGTGATTTTTGCATTTCATTCTGTTAAAGTGTTGTATTACATTGACAGATTTTTATATATTGAATCTTCCTTGCATTCCAGGAATAATTTCCACTTGGTCATGATACATAATCCTGTTAATGATGCTGTTGCATTTGGTTTATTAGTATTTTACGGAAGATTTTTTGCATCAATATTCATCGGGGATTTTGGTGTGTAATTTTCTTGTAATATCTTTGTCTGCTTTTGGTACTATGGTATTGCTGGCCTCATAAAATGAGTTCAGAAGTGTTTAATTTTAATTATCTTCATATTTTTGGAAGAGATTGACAAGAATTGGTGTTAATTTGCCTTTAAAAGTTTGGAGGAATTCTGCAGTGAAGCCACCTGATCCTCGGATTTTCTTCCTTGGGAGATTTTTGATTACTAATTCAATCTCATTAATTATAGGTCTTTTCAGCCTTTTTATTTCTTCATGATTCACTCTTGGCAGGTTGTACATTTCTAGGAGTTTACCCATTTCTTCTATGTTATCCAATTTGTTGGCATAGAATTGTTATTGGTATAATCATAGTAGTCTCTTATGAACTTTTTTTATTTCTGTGACACCAGTTCTGATGTCTCCTCTTTCTGTTTTTGAGTCTTTTATCTTTTGTCTTAGATTGGATAAGTGTTTTCTGATTTTATTAATCTTTTCACAAAAGAATTTGTTTTCCTCTTTCATCAGTGTTTGAAGTCAAGTGAAGTGAGACAGAAAAGAGTTCTTTGGGAAGCCCCCTGAAGAGCCAGAATATTGTAAACACACATTCCACTTTTCTCCATCCCTCCTAAGGAGGAAACCATGAACTGGCCACTTTCTCCCAATTACAGTGGACTTTATTGGCTTCTGTCCACAGTATTACAAGGTCTATAGTTCTCCCATGAGCCACTGGGCTCTCTTGTTGTCCGTGCTCCCTGTGCTTCTAAAGTATATGACTTTCCCATTGAGTTGGGCAAGACAGACACCAATCTCTTGGGCAGCTTTCTGAAAAGCCAGAATGTTGGATATACTTTCCATCTTCTCTTTCCCTCCATAGAGAGACGATGGAAGTTGGGATTTTTCTCTCAACCATAAACTGTGCTGGCTTGGGGGACAGGCTGATGCAGTTAAAATTAAGTTACTTTTCTTACCTACTTCAATGTGATTAGCCTTGTGTTTGAGCTTGCCATGGGTATTACGACTTCTTAATGGGTTTCTGAAGTTCTTACAAGGCTTTTCAGACTGTATATTATTGTTAAGTCTTGTTTCTATAGATTAACAAAGCTCAGGGTTTCCTATTCTGTCATCTTGCTGATTTCACCTTCCCATATCTGGTTTTGTACTTGAGATCAAAATGGTTCCAAGTAGAAGGTCTACAATCCCTTATCTGAAACCCCTAGGGCCAGATATTTTCCATAGCTTTAGGTTTGAGAAAGATAACGCAGTACATACACTGAAAAGTATATAATTTCCCAAGGGAGGATGGGGAAATCACTGAAATCAATAGAAACAAACTTGAATCAAATCAAATTTCTATAATAACATATGTGGCTGTTCAAATAAGTGGGAAATAATGACTATAAATATACTCTTGTTAGATTGTACCAGGATTTTTAAAAATAAAAATCATTTGGATTTCAAATCATTTTGAGGTGGAGAGTGAGGATAAGCAATTGTGAACAAGTAGTTCTTTACTTTCTTTGACAAATAAGGCAATAATACAGTGTCCTCAATATATAAATGATATGTACATGAAGTGGTGGTGGTAATGATTTAGTAGATGTGGTTATTAATTTATTGCCTCTAAGCTCAAAATTCACCCTTTTTATCTTATTTGTGAAAATGGACCTGAGCTTTTTAGATATTTTTCCTTTGGTAGCTGGCTCTAAGGATTTGCAAATAAAGGGTGTACAGCAACTTCAATGCCTGGATCATTGAGTACATGGCAGCTAGCAGCTTTCCCTTGATATCACATTAGGCAGTCCTGTAGCAGACTGTCTCTGGTCAAATGTCTCTCCATGAGTAGGTTTACCTGGCATTACAAAGAATTTGTTTCTGGCAAGTTCTACTGGTACAGTACTACAGTGATTTCTTTGTCATAAAATGAGCCACAGTTCTAGGTTCTAAATGTTGTTCCTGTGGGAGCCCTTCCTTAAGTGTTCTGTCCCAACTCTAGAGGTAATAGTTGCACCTTATATTTGTTAATTTTGGATTTTTAAAATTCTCTTTACATCTAACTAGCAAATACATTTTTACTCCAATCCAATGCAATAGTTAGTTATTCTTTATATTAAATGTTTCCTGTCCAAATTGTTCAGTTTCTCTCTCCTGATCAGACTCAGACTGATATAGTAGTCTCTTCATACAAATGTTTAACCATAGTTCAAATGGAGAAAGCTAGTGGAAAAATAGGAATTATCTATGGAACATACTAAAATCAAAAGAAATAATACTGTAGCTGCCAAAAGCACATTCACATTCTGAACTGTAATTTGACAACAGCAAACTAACTTGTTTTTGATCATGATAAGTTAATGATGTTAATTTACATTTACCTAATTTTAATATAGTTAAAACTGGGAGGGGGGAGGTTATTTAGTATTATTGGAATTATGAAAAATAGGAATTTATTCAGGTAACATTAAAATGAAAATAATATATCAATATTGGTTATGCACTTACATATTTTTCCAATTAAAATAGGTTTTTACCTGTTATGAGTTAAATTCTGTATCCTTCCAAATTGGTGAGTTGAAGTCCTAGCCCTCAGTACTTCAGGATGTGAACTTATTTGGAAATAGTATTGTTGCAGATGTAACTAGTTAAGATAAAGTCATAAAAGTAGGAGGCCCCTAATGCAATATGACTTACGTTTTTATGAAAGGAGAGAATTCGGACACAAGCATGCATGCAGGTAGAACATTGTGCATATGTGAAGATGGCCATTTACCAGTCAGAGAAAGTGGCCTGGAACAGAGTCTCTCTTCAGAGCCCTCAGAGTCAACCCTGTCAATATCTTGATTTCAGACTTCTGGCCTCTAAAACTCTGAGACAGTAAGTTTCTGTTGTTTAAGTCACCCAATTTGTGACACTTCATTTCACCAGCCCTAACACACTAATACAATATCTGATTAAGTTATAAAAAAGATACAATTTTATCCTCTTCTGCAAATTTGCTCAATATTCTTGAAGCTTTTATACACAATTAATTGCTTAGCTGAAAAAAGTTTAAGGCATATCTATTCATAAACTTCATTTTCTCTCCTAACTCTTCCAAGAATTTACTTGCAATATTATTTATTGAACTAACTAGAGCTTGAAAGTATCAATTTAAAATAATCTTTATGATGTCACTTTTTTTTTCCTGCCCCCTTTTCTCTGTTTACGTGTTCATGTAACTTTAGAGAATAAAAAACCTTAGGACCAAATTGATCATCATATAGAAACTGTTAAGGTATAGAATATATAAATGTGATATATAATTAGACTGTAATGACACTTGAATCAAAAAGAATGTAAGGTAGAATGCATTGCATTCTTTATAATCATAATTAGTATAGTATATACATAATAAGCCTTTCTCTTTTTGTTCTTTTCCTTTTTTCATCGTTCCTACCTGTCAAGGCATTGATGCTTCTCTTTCTCTCTCACTTTTCTTTGGTATTACTCTCATGTAAATATATTTTTCCTGTCTCAATTGACATACAATTTTTTTCTTGAAAGATGGTAATTATTTAATTACATTTTAGTAGTTATTTTGTGTTCTAAGAACACATCATTTGTGTTCTTAGAGCTAAAGAAAATGGAAGTCAAGAAATCAGTAACACCAACAGATAGAAGAAAATTAGCCTCCGGATTCAATCTTTTCCTATAAATCATATTTGTTTGTTTCTATGACTAATGAATGCAGTATGGAAATTATTCACACTCCAGCAGCAACCTGGATAAAAACCCATTTTCAGAAGGCTTTGAATAAGAATAAAATTCAGCATTCATTATTTTAAATGCAAATAGTGGAATCTGAGTAGGATAAGAGTGTCAGAGTGGAAGGGCGTGTTTTCAGGCATTGCAGAAAGCTGTCATGGTGACTAGGAGGCATAGCAACTTAATTATAAAAATAAATCTAAAAGAGTGAGTCAGGCACAGGTTTGCGATTTTACTCCTGTCAATGTTAGATGGAGACTATATCCTGAAAATCTGTTATCAGGATCCTGAGAAAAGCATTAGAGGAAGAACAGGATAACAGAAAATCATACTTTTATGAAGATAGAGATATAAAACATATTTATCTGCAGGTTATTTGAGATTCCAGCAACTATTTCTGGAACATTTTCTAAATTACAGTCAAGGAGTAATGTTTTAAGTGTGAAACAAAGAAAATAATATGTACTGATTTGTATTATATCACATATCTTGGGTTTTATAATGATAATTTTACACTCATCTTTTCCCATGAGTGTATTTTTCTCTGGCATTTCTCTTGATTATCATAAACTTAAATAAGTAGCAAAGACTAGGGCATACATATATTGAAATTCAGAGCAGAACATTAACTGGAAATCAATCCTAAATAATATGGCATCATTCTAAAGATAGAGTATGTCCTCTCTCAGCTTGAGTATATTAGGGTAAAGTATCACTGAGATTAGTTTGAGAAATGTGGGGTTGAAACCCTGCTCTGGGCAAAGAAGTCCTCGTAGCCACTGCTGTGAGCTCTGTAGGGGCCAGACCCCAAGGCCCTGGTGTGCGGCAATTAAGCTTAATTGGCTAGTTGGACTTCTTTGGGGGATTGTGGAGGAGCCTAATTAGCAGCAAGCAGTTGATTTTCCACCAAGGTGCTCTTTCACTTCTTCCCACATTTAGACTTTGAACTGGGTGAAAGTTTAGGGGTGAATTTCCCCCCAATGGTATGAAGTTTGATGTGGAATGATCAGGTAGGAGGTTACTGTCTCCATGATAGAAACATTCATTCTAATTCTATAACCCATATACAGTTCCCACTGGGAATCTCATCTGGCGATTACCTGGAGAGTTTCATGTGTTTAGTTTGTGAAATGTGGTTTTGTTAGTTGTTTCCCTACTCATGACCCCACCCTTCTAGAGAACAGGACCAAGGAAATAGGCAAGAGAGAGGCTACTTGATATATTTAAGGAACTGGTTACAGACATTTAGTCAAACTTTGATTTTTTTAAAAAATTTAATTTCACATGGACCATGAAAGGATAACAAAATCAAGGTGCTTTTAAACATGTCAACCATGTTTGTAAGCACTTTTAGAGTTTGTGACCAACTTATATATAGTTTACAGAAAGCAAACAGACACTTCCAGATTCAGTTTGTTGTGTTTTCTGCTTCCAGATTAGACATTACAGGAGTATTGAAAATGTGTTTACTGCATATGAAATGCTGTCAAACTGCTTTGTGAAAGGAACATTTCTTGCCCTGGAGGAGCTTATCACTCATGTAGAAAGAAGGTCAAAGAAATAGAATATAATGGTCAATAGAATTTTGGATGAACATTTTATTTAACATCTGGAAGCAGAAGTTTTCTTCCTTTCCAAGGCATTTCAACACTATATACATTTATCTTTCTAAAAGAAAATTTTGATTTTGTTATTCTGTTGCTGAAACTAAACTCCTTCAAAGCTTGTTCTTTACCCTGTACACAGAATGTGAGATGTTTTTTGGAAAGATTTATCTGAACTCTCCATCCCTGCCTAAGAACTTGATATATTCTTCCTCGAACTTTGCCCTTTTCTTTTCATAGCAAATGTGTCCTGGGCTTGTTTAATTTTCTCCCTGTTACTCAACTGTACTTTCCAAAGAAGCAGATATCCTACCTACCTTATGCATTTTTGTATTCCTAGAAACGAACTCACTGTGTGCCTCTTATCAAGTATTCAATACAGATTTCTGGAGTATATGAACATTAATACCGCCAACTGGTGGCACATCATCAGGCAACAAAGCAAAACCAAAAAGAAAAGTTCTATTTCTCTTTTGTGTGGATACCTATAATCTTGATTTGTTATGTGTAGCTTGTAGAGAGGAGTGGTAGAATATCTAGGGACATCATATCTCCACATTCAGATTCAGCCATAGTAATCAGGAGACCAATGAATGCCAACACATAAGACTAAATCATTTATTTAAATGTGGAGCTGATTGGGCATCTCTCCTTTCTTTCCTCCATACCTTTGGAAGCAAAGAGTATGAGCAAAGAGTATGGAAACTCATCACTATGAGTTTCCCCCATTCGTTTTCATGCCCTATCACTCTGTCTGGTAGATTTTTAGGACCAGTTAAAGCATAACTTTTCCCTCATCTTTCATTAGAGGCTCTTCCTACTCCAAACAAACACATAGGCACACACACCCAATTTTTCTTTCTCTCTCTCTCTCTCTCTTTTTTTTTTTTTTTTTTTTTTTGGAGACGGAGTCTTGCTTTCTCGCCCAGGCTGGAGTGCAGTGGCGCAACTTTGGCTCACTGCAAGCTCCGCCTCCCGGGTTCACGCCATTCTCCTGCCTCAGTCTCCCAAGTAGCTGGGACTACAGGCGCCTGCCACCACACCCAGCTAATTTTTTGTATTTTTAGTAGAGACAGGGTTTCACCGTGTTAGCCAGGGTGGTCTCGATCTTCTGACCTCGTGATTCGCCCACCTTGGCCTCCCAAAGTGCTGGGATTACAGGTCTTTCTTTCTCTCTTAAACTTCCCACTGCCTCACTTCATTGATACACATGTCCACAGGGCCCTCTATCAGTGAATCCCTGTAATAATTTCCCTATAATGTGATCAGTGAAAGTAATATTTTATTTAACCCATTGAAATAAGTTTCTACCTCTTATTTACTTTTTTATCCATCACAGTTAGGAAACAACCTAATGGTTAGTTACTTCCTAGACTGCTTAATGGTTGAAAGGACCATTTAGATGACTGAGCAAATGGATGAATGGATGGATGGATACATATACAGACTGGAGCAGTAACTCTTTTTTCATTCATTTTCTGTCAACTTGGATTATTCTTACATTCCAACAACAGATTAGGTAGGTGAGAGTAAAAACTCTGCAGGAAGAAAATAATAGCAAAATAAGCAGCAAAATAAAAATACATAAAAAAACTTATTGCAGGTACTCATCCTCATTCTTAGATGTTATGCATCAACATATCAATTTACTTAAGACATTTTTGCATTTTGTGGAGATTTTTGTTAATGTTGGAGTACAGATAGCATAAATTTTAAAATTTTAACACCAAAAAATAAAACTAATTTTAATGCATTGTTTTGATTATAGTTTTTCTTAAAACTTCTTACTGTAGTGTATTTAGTGCATGCATAAATTATATCTGTGTACTGGATAGATTAGCAAATTGATAGGCAGCTGTCTTGTGCCACTCATAGAGGAAAAGGTGTTTAATTATTTTCAAAATGTGTATAATATTAGAATTTTGTATTATCCTAAATATACACAAGATGATTTAAACAAAGGGAATTACAGCTTTGTTATACCACAGCAACGGGCTCTCAGGAATACAGCAACACAGTACATGAAGCTGACTTTCAAGTGGGCAACCTTGCTCTTCTGCAATGTTGCATAACTACGATACGGAACCACAAGTAGTGTGATATAACTAAAACTATGTATGGTAAATTTAGGATTTACAATGATGACTTCTTGTTAGAAGACAGCAAACAGTAGATCTGAGAGCAGTAAAGTTTCAATTGAGTCATTGCACTTGTGACACTTATTTTAAATGCAATCTGTTTAGCCCAAAGTATTACCAACTTTAGAAAATACGTGCCTCTTTCACAGGGCATTTCTCTTAACAATTTGTAGGCAGCCTGTTGAAGAGCTTTCAAAGAGAAAAATCTCATCTCATACAAAATAATGTACTTTAATATATTTTCATTGAGAATATCTTCTCTAACAAAAGATGACTACTACCTTTTTCTGTCGATTATTATCTCCTGCTCTTGGGGAATGGCTTCCTGCAAGGTCAAATGTGCCTCTATAGTCACAATTCACACAACAAAATGTCTGAGCATTCTCTCCATGTTCCTTGAAATAAGATTAGTTATATTCTACTCTTTGGGTGGTCGTTAGGACACAGTTCTTTACAGGCTTCTCACGTCTTTGCCCATTTTGCAAGCAGAGGCACTGACTGCTTTGGTTTTGGTGCAATTTTTCGAGAATATTTGTATAGCAAATGGCCTTGGAAAGAGGCACAGTGTCTCTTTCCAGAGCAGAAGATAGGTATGTTTACTGCCCACTATAAAAGATTCAGGTACTCTAAGCTTAGCTTTTCTCTTTTGAAATGCAAGCTGCAGAGTTTACAAGTGTCACCTGACCCTCTGAGCATCACCCTGTGGAAACTGGGACTGGAAGTTACTGATGCTCTGACTACTATTACTAGTAATACGTATTACTAATAGTAATGTATATTACTATTGCTGTGAACTATAACATCTTTTTTCCAGTTCTAGGAGTCTGTGTCTTCTGCTAGTATTCACGAAATTGTAGAAGGCTAACTCGTTAGCTTGAAAATAGGGTAATATATCATTCACATTAAGGAAGAATGGTAAGGTAAGATATATTAAGCACTGAGATGTAGAATTAATTATGCTTTGGTTTTAACACATACTTGTAACATATGTTCACTAATGTCTGAGTTGTTACATGGAAGTTTAGAATTCTACTAGGAAGAAATGCTTCATTATAATATAGTATGTGCATTTATTCAGTGTTATAGCAAGAGTAAAATTATATTTACATAATGTATTGCATAGCTCTTGAAAGCCAGTACACTGCCTCTTTTTGTCAAAAAGTTGGTACTTAGAATTCTAAGTTTAACATTTTAATCTTGAGAGGAAAGTAATCTTAAACGTTTTGCATTAAAAGATTTTCAGATACTTCCTACATAAAGTTCTTCAATTATTTCCTTTTATTTCATGTTCCTAAGAAATCATATTTTTCCTAAGCATGTATATGAAATGCTCATACTTAATAAAATTTTTTCAATTCAAATATGATTATATATTAGAAGTTAGATCATTTATATATGTTTAATTAGTGCTATATTATTTCAAATTAATGAAATATTAAAAATTATAAGTTTGAGATTATTCTTTTAAAACTATTGTGAGGCCTAATTTGAACAACGATTTTAGATAACTCAAATACAGTTTTACAATGTATGCATTTCATAAAATAAATTAAATACCAAAATATTTAAATATCTTTTATTTCATATTATAGATTTAATAAAGTAATTCAGCATAATCATATTGTTATTATATATTCAGAATTTTGAATTATCTGAGAAATGCAAATGCAGTGGGATGTAATAGTATTATTCTTATGCAAATTTAGTACATTTTAATGTTAATTTATAATAGTCAGTGTCTGATTATTATTATGTTAATAGTGAGAAATGTGTTTGAGATTAATGAGTTATGTGTATTTCATAGGTTTTCTTTTTTCAATGCCCTACCTTTCATAGATTAGCCTGGATGTGCTGTCAGGGACTGGCTATTTTCATTGTGGGAAAATGAAATTTTACTCTCAAGAATCAGTATTTTAGTAGATTTTACTCTCAAAAATATGATTTATTGTGCTTTTTTCTCCCTTGATTCATCTCTGGTTTTTGTTTCCACTATTTTCATATTTACTTTCTTCATTTTCTTTTACTCTTCATTTCAGGTTTCTTTGTTTTTTCCTTTTAGCTTTTTACTCTTAGACATTGACTTCTTAAAGAACAGCTTCTGATTGCAACTACCCAACATAACAGTGAAAAACAATAGCAACTGGACTCCTTACTAAATATATATTTTTGTATAATGTAAAAGGAATAAGAATATGAAATAAATTCTTTGAAAAATAGTTCACCAAAACTGTATGTTTGTGAATGTGCTTGTGTATGTGCATCAATGTAATTATGAGAAATGACAGAGTAAGCTATTTAAGGTCAAACTCAAGTCCCAGCCATGCAGCTTGCTTTGGGACATTTAGCTACTTAACTCTTTTTTCTCTCTGCTTTCTCATTTGTATAGTTAACAAATTATCCAAAATTTGGAAATAAGGCAAAGGAAAACTGCATTTTTTTTTTTTAGTGTCACAATAAAACATTGTGCCACAGACTCACTCAGGGATTATTTTATTGCCTAGGGTAGGGGGTTGGCAAATTTTTTTTTTTTTTTTTTTTTTTTTTGAGATGGAGTCTCGCTCTGTCGCCCAAACTGGAGTGAGTGGCCGGATTTTTTGTATTTTTTTTTTCGTAGAGACAGGGTTTCACTGGGTTAGCCAGGATGGTCTCGATCTCCTGACCTTGTGATCCGCCCATCTCGGCCTCCCAAAGTGCTGGGATTACAGGCTTGAGCCACTGTGCCCGGCCCCTAGGGGTTGGCAAATTTTAACCCACAGGTGAAATCCAGCCCAAATCCCATGCTTGTTCATTCTTTGAGCTAAAAATAGATTTTGCATTTTAAAAAAGTTGCAAAAAAAAAAAAAAAAAGATAAAGAAAGACAAATATGTGACAGAGACTTGACATAGCTCACAAATACTAAAATATTTACTATATGAGCCTTTACAGAAAACATCTGTCTACCCCTGCTCTAAAGGAATGAAGCATTGTTTGATTTAACTGTGTACTATTGATCAGGATTCAGACTCAGTGAAGGTAGATGATAACTAGAATTTTAATAAATTACAAATGATTTTTGTCTGCTGGTGAGGCAATGATTTCTGTCTGCTTAAAAAACAAAACAAAGCAAAACAAACAAAAAACAACCCAGCCAGGCACCGTGGCTCATGCCTGTAATTCCAGCACTTTGGGAAGCTGAGGCAGGCGAAACAACTGAGGTCAGGAGTTCGAGACCAACCTGGACAACATGGCGAAAATCTATCTCTTCTAAAAATACAAAAATTAACTGAGTGTGGTGGTGAGCGCCTTTAGTCCCAGCTACTCAGTAGGTTGAGGTAGGAGAATCGCTTGAACCCAGGAGGCAGAGGTTGCAGTGAGCTGAGATCTCGCCATTGCACTCCAGCCTGGGAGACAGGGAGAGACTCCATCTAAAAACAAAAAACAAAAACCAAGAAACAAAACCCTAAAGGACATAATGGTATTACTCTTTAAGACATTAACCATTTCCATATATCACTTTGTAATAATATTTCAGCATCTTTTAATTGGCTGTAAGTTCTTGAGTCTCATTCTCTTTTGAAAAAGCTTTACTATCCTGCTGGTTCCCTCCTTAATGAAGAACATAATCTTATTGACATGTCTTTATTTTATATTTGTATATGAATCAACTTTTTAACTTTTAGATATTTAAACTTCAACAATAAATGGGCAGTCTGCCACTTTCCTATTTAACTATCAACTCTTTCAGGGTTTTAATACAACATGGTCTTAGACAGTAAGTGGACTTTATTTGCTCATCTTAAATGTCAGTCTAGATGTTCTTTTAGCAGAACTCCAATTAAGAACCTCTCAGGGTTATTCCATTCTCCCCAGATTTTTCAAAGACTATTTTTTAGACTAGTTTTAGGTTCACAGCAAAATTAACAAGAAAGTACAGAGATTTCTTGCACCAGTCCTCACTCATGCATAGCTTCCCCATTATCAACATCCCCAACAGAGTAGTATATTTGTTACAGTTGATGAACCTATATTGGCACATCATTATCATCTAGAGTCTAGATTTTACATTATGATTCTCCATTTTTTTAATGATCATGTTTGTGGAATAGTGAATTCTTATTGCTAGAGCTCATCTGCTGATACCAGTAGAGTTGTAGGTTTATCAACAACCATTATGTTTCTCTTTTTCCTCAAGCTTCTTTATGCAAATTTTAATTATTGTTATTGCATGATATAATTAAATAATATGCAATGAGATGAAATTAGTGCAGGGGGAGATTTAATTCAATGAAGTTGAAATTGAATGCTTTGCTATGGCTTTGTTAAAGACATAACAAAGGTGAATTGCTAAATAATTGCTATGCAATTAAGTGTGGGTGAAGCAATAGCAAGAGATTGGTGTGTTTGGCTGTGACCAGGCCTCTACTTGGAAGCATCTAATTTTGAAAACACATGTGCTGCATATAAAGCAAAAGTTTGCCTATCAAACGGATAGTTTTGGAAACATAAAATAAATCATGCTATTTTGCCTCAATTTTTCATTGTTCAAACAATATCAAAGTGGAAATATCAATACAGATAAATCTGTACAAATAAAATGGAAACATGGAAGATCTGCTGAATCTTCACAGCTTCTCCTATTGACATGAAATTTTTTCCTATTTATCAAAGGATATTTATTTAAAGAAAGAAACAATTTTAGAAACATTTCAAAATAAATGTTTTTTAAATAAAATTTGTTCGCATTTCATAAATAGGTTCCAGTGATGAATGAGACATAAATAATTGAGTAGACAATGTTGCTGATTGGGGTTAATTAGTATAAAAGCCCATTCCCAGGGAGATTCTTCTCTCCTTAATCAACCCAAAGATCCAGGGTGCATTTAGTGAGGCATTCGGAAGACATGGGGGAGCAGGTGTACCTATTGCTCTAAATAGCTGAACTCTTTTCCTTTCTCAAGTAAAGAATTGAGGCAACTACTGTAAGATTCTGAGCACTGACTCCACAACTAGACTGGGGTTTCATACGCTTTTTGCATGCTTTGCCCATGAGAAGAATTCTCCTTCTCTTCTTTGCATTTTTTCACACATCAATTTACAGTTTCTCTTTGTGAAGTCTCTGTTGACTCTGGTTTAACTAGTCCCTGTCTTTACAATTATACATTGATATATAGTGATATGAATTACCAATATTTATATCCACGTACACTATCCTGCAATTAACATTTATGCTGTAGTTTAGTTGCATATTTTACGTGAAAATAGAATTACTTTTCTTCTGTGAAAATACGTTGAACTGTGAGCTGTTATCCAAATGCTGTCTTTTTAGCTTACTGTGCACTTTTGAAAGACTTTTAAAAATATTTTTTTGCCTTTCCACATTGCCTACGTCGGAAGTGTTAATTCAATGAGAAATTCTTATAACTCAACTAGTCAGATAGTAGTTATTGAGTGCTTAGGCATTTATAGTCATAGTCCTTCAAACTTGAGTTAAGAAATGTCCATTCACATGTCAGGGCTAATGACTGCATTTTAATTGTGGAAAAGAAGTATGTTTTACTTATATTTAGTCTCTTTTTTCAAAGTTATTGATTTAGAAAATAGATCTTCTGATTTGATTAATGCTGCTTTCATTTCCTTTTTGAAATGGAGATATTATGAAACACAACTTGTATAGACTTAAAAATAGCCAGGTGATATATGCCATTAACACTTTCAAAAAACAAAAATTTAAACAGAAACAGAGTTCATTAAGTAAATATATGTGTATATTCATATATACATGTAACCTTAGATTTTTCAACAAAGTTCTACATTTACTTTAAGGTACTATAATACTATTTAATTTCCACTGGCTTCTACCACTTAAAAGCCATTTTCCCAGATGTAGTTTCTGTATTATTTAGTTTAAAACACAGTTAAGGCTCATGGATTGAAATTTCAATCAATCTTTAACATTCTAGTGTTAGGGTTTATTTACTCTTTTAAAAGACTGCTTCTAGGTTAAAAACAAACAAACCTGCGAAGGAATCTAGAGAATCACTGGCCAGCAAACAATAATTTAAAAGAAAATTTTTAGCAGGTCAATCATAACTCCAACAGTTTAAATCTCTCTTACAGTGTTCTTGGTCTTTTACATGGATTATGTTATGTTGTCATAAAAGATTCATATTCAGATATTAAACATTACTTTGAGTGATTAATAAATTTATTTTTTTCTGCTAAATAATAGGCATTTTCTTTGTCTTTTCCTCATAATATGTAAGAAAAAACTTATAATTTTGAATTCATGATTATATCTTTGGGGAAAACGTGATATATTTGAAACGCGCAATAAAAACAACAATTTAAAGGTATCATGATCAAAATATTTACTTCTTTAAACCTAAAACTGACACTATAAAAATAAGATATTTTAATTAAAATCTATAAGAAGTAAATGCAAGAATATTTAATATATCCAAGTTAAAAAAAATTTAACGTTTTTCTTATTAGTTTTTAAAAAGAGCCAGCTATTTATTATATTTTATCTCTAAGCCATCATTGTTTACAAAATTAATGATCTAAATATTACAGCTTATTTTCCTAAATGCACAAAAGAAATAAACGTATTAGAACAAAGAACTCAAATCATATTCATAAGGAATTAATTGCTTTAAAATCCTTATTTGTGAAAACAGAAATAAATGAAATTATGTTTTATGTGAAACTTTCAGGAATAATTAAACAATCATCACCCAAGAAAACCATGTACATTGAATAAAGCAATTTTTGTTTCTTAGAAATATTCATAGCTGAATTTATTCTAGATATAACACAAATCATAAATACTCAATGGCTACCCAATAAGCTGATTAAACTTCATTGGACATATATATATATATATATATATTTTTTTTTCTTTTCTTTTCCAGATATCTAGCCCTGTTTTTGCTTCTTAAAAGAAAAAGAAAGGCTAATGTGATTTCTTTAAAAAAATGAATTTTTAAGAAAATGTTATTTTCCCACTTTCTGTTATGTTTGGAAGCATACTATGTTCCTTTATTAGTATTAATTATACATAGACATTATATATTTCAACACACTCTATAAGTAGTATTTATACAGAACATACAAAAATTTCTCCAAAATGGCATAGCCGAGGTAAATAAGTTATCACTTAATATTCATTCCTAATCATTGCCCATTAAAATGCAGTGGCAAATCTGACAAAACAATAAGAGGAAACTAGACTGTGTGACTCTTCATATAATAATTGATTACTGCTGTGACAACATCCCACCTTTTTCACAGTTATGAAATGAGTTCACTTTAAATTAGTTGGCATCACCATGAAATAAATTACCTGGCCATGTGGTTGGGAAGCAAATCAGGCCCACATTTGATATAATTGGGGTGAAACTGTCATATAGGGATTTTGTGAGTGAAAACTAAGATATAACTTTTACATAGGAAATAAATGTAGAGAGTAGCAATACTGAGACCAAATTGTCTGGTTTTGTTTTTAAGGAGAATTTTCTGTGTTTAGAATACATTTCTTAAGTTTTCCCACAATTATTTATTTATGTTAGGCATAGCCTACATGATTGGGAATATTGGCTAATTATCTTCCATATAGACAAAGAAAAGAAAGTTTAATCTAAATTTCAAGTCCAGGATAATGAACGTAAACTTTCCTTGAAATTTCAGGAAAGAAATTTAGACCATTTTCCAAAATTATGGCCCAGAATGCTACTATGGTATAAAAGGCCAGGTTGATACTAAGCTTCATTAGAAAAGATATTACAAAAGAAACTGAAAACACTTTTTTCTCTTCTTTTGTTATATCAATATGTGTTTTCATCAACAATATCCTGAGTACACATAGTTGCTATACCACACAGAATTTTAAAAACTGTAGAGCAAAGTAACTAAAACAATGAAAGTGGTTAGAATGAATTCCACATATAGACAGACCGAAGAAAACTCCCCAAAATAAAAGCAAATTTGGGAAGGGAAAGTTGGAGACTAGATTATGTTTGTAATGCCCTCAAGATTTTAGATTTTTACAATATAGCATTAGAAAAAAATTTGTTGATTATATCTTGAGGCAGAAATAGATCCTTTCTAGGCAAATGTAAGAAACTATATTTAAAAGAATCACTATTGATGGAATTATTAATACTTGAAATATAAATAAATTCAAAAGGATTTTAGATAAATTCATGGATTGTAGTTCCATAATTCATTGTTAAAAAGGTAAGATCATCTTAGAAATATACCATTTTACTTCTTTAGGTCTGACTAGTGGAGAGCGAGCAGAAATTTCATTAAAACACATTCTGTGGAAACTTTCAGGAGGTGGAAAGCACTGTACTTGGAAAAATCTTAGAGGGTCATTTCAATTTAAATATCTTGTAATCATATTAATGTTTTACTGCTTACCTTAGTTTTTAATGTTAGCACCTCATTTCTTAAAGTTGATGGAAACATTTTTAGGAAATGACATTAAACAATCATTGAATATTTAAATACATGTTTAAGGAATGTTAATGTTGTTATTCATTTCTTGCAAATTAATCCTTTTTACTTAAAATTTCATCCATAAAATTACTCATCAATGGTAACCGATGAAATAAAATAACATATGGCGTGAAAGAGACCACGTGTTTAAGATGTACATCTGATATTTTATTAAAAATCCTCACTGATAAGTATTCAAAAACCTGTAGTTGTTTTCTTTTATTTAATCAGAATACCTAGAATTGTCACTTAGGGTGGGAGTGAGTTGAGGAGGTAGGTGTTGTTATTGTGGGTCTTTGGCTGGGATTCTATTAGAGGTCATTTAACATCCAATTTTCAACAAACCATTTTGACACCAGCCGTATTTTTTTAGGTACTATCAAGCACCATGGTTTCTAGGTAGTGAAAGTTTGATTTGTGTCTTCTTTCACATCATTAGAGAAAACTTGAGAGGCAATCATTAAACATAAAGTCTTGCTGTATGGTAACGAGAAAGAAGTTGCAAACTGACTGTAAAGAGAAAATTGAAATACCTGATGAAAGAGATCATGTCTGGGTATTTGAGGATTAGTTGGAATTTAGATTCCAGACCTCAGAACAGTTCTAAATTGTAGAGAGGACTACACTCTTCTGTCAGAGCAGGGAGCCCACGTGGGAAAACCACTGCTCTGACCAGCTTGGTCACTTACCAGCCTTATGATCCGAGGAAATAACTGAGATTTTTTTCTTTTCACATCTAAAAGTGGGAATGTGCTTTTAATTTCTAAGATTCCTTTTATCCTCAAAAGTCTATTTCTTCTCTGAGAATAATTTTAAAGTTTCCCATTTAAATAGAGAGTAAATTAAGGTTGGAATCTCTAGAATAAATGTTAAAAAGTGTAGCTATTTTCCACTAAGTGCACCTTAAGGCACATTGAATGCTTCACAACCAATTTCTATTTATGTCTTCTTTTAAAGAATTTGCAAATGTACAGGGAATATTCCATTTGCATATGTTTAAATGTTTATTTTTCATGACGAAGGAGAGACAAAATTTTGTGTATCAAATGAGTAGTTTGTGAAAACATAAAATAAGCCATGCTGTTTTTCCTCCATTTTTTAATGTTCAAACAATCTAAAAGTAGAAATACCAATACAGATAAATAAATCTGTGCAAAGAAAATGGAAACATGGGAGATCTGTTGAATCCTTACAGCTTCTCATATTGAAATGAAATTATTCATATTTATCACAGGATATTTACATATAGAATTAAACAATTTTTAGGAACATCTCAAAATAAACGCATTTAAAAAATTGTTTGGGTTTTATAAACAAGTATCAGTGCTGAAGGAGTGAATAGATGCTTCCCCACAATTGAGTAGATAATGTTGCAAAATTTTAAATTTTATGACTTGCTATATATTTCATCTTATAAGGATTTATCCATGCTCCTTAGTCTTCCACTTTCTTTTACATTTCTGTTAATATAAGAAAATCAGTATTCCCACCCTTGAGGCCTTTTTCATACATAACTCATCACATTTCATATGTGATGCCATTGAATTGAGCCAAGTGATATATTTTAAAAACTTTAGTCTATGGTGCATTCAAGACATACATATAAATGTGTATACATTTCTGTGATTTAAAAAAAAAAATTGAGAGGCATAGCAGTTTCCATAACCACCAAATTATTAGAAATAGTTGGAAAGAAATTGTAGGAAAAAACCAGTTAAATATGTTAAATGAAGGCTAGTATTTTGGTTCAGAAATTCTCTTTTTACAAAAGTGAGTTTTTTTGAATAAAGCAATGGTATTTAAAATTGTGTATATGATGCTCAAAAGTCTTTCCTGCCACGTGAAGATATGTACAATTTCTTACATTATAATGTAATAAGAGTATTCAGTTTTGGTTTAAGACTATATTGTATCTCCATAAACTTTCTTTGTACTCCCCCTGTAGGAGATTAAGTAGCTGGTAAAGCAAATACCTTCTAAACAAATGAGTTAGAAATTCAGGCTTGATGTATAAAACATGGGCAAAAAATGTGTTCTAAATCCTAAACAAAACAAAAGACAATGCATTGTGCTTGTGTATTTAAAATATTGTAGCCCTGAAGTACAGTGACTAGTTAACTTTTACCTTCCTCACAAAAAAGGGAGCCATTTTTTATGATTTGGAACCTGTTGGCTATTTACCAGTTTTTTATAAATCTCTGACTTTAGAAATCGAGGGAAAGAATCCTTGGCCATGAGGCAATAGATTAATTTCTGAGCCTCATCAAAGCATTTGAGGGTTGGTTCAGCAATATTCTTTGAGATGAGATCTCTGGTGCTGAAGTCAATGTTAATCTGTGGAAAATAAAGTTGCATATCATTGGATTAGTTTAATCAAAGAATGTATAGTATATACATACATATTTTTTGAAATTCTTTCTAAACACAAAGCTAATCAGATGCGAAACAGCAGAAAGGTCATGTATTCATTTTCTAGAATGCAGAATACATGCTTAGTTTAATTATTTTTCCTTGCTTGAGAAGGGTAGTATTGACAGGAAATAGTGGTAAAACTTTATTTTGAGATTTATTTTTTAAAAAGACAAAGTGAAAAAGCAAGTAAGACATTTTGCGACTTTACATTTTTTCACCTACCTTTTGTTTTCTAATACTTTGACCTGAGTACATAAAATGTCATTTTCATAGGCAGAACTATTACTAGAATGTATTAGGTTTGATTATACCAACTCATTCCCATTCTCCATATTTTCCTTTGTTCCTTACAACACTGCTTTTCTTTCTAATTTGTGTTTCTTTTTGTTTGATAAATGGATCAAATAACATCCCCTCTTCACTGATTCCCATCTCTCCCAAGGAACATATATCTACATATAATCTACCTGTTTCTTTACCATTACCACACATACGCATTTCCAGTGAGGTCTAATGGAGATCTATTCTATTCTATTCTATATTCTATATATTCTCCAAACCTTTTTGTGGAGATACTAAGATCCCCACATATTCCAGGATATATTCTGAGAAGCAGAAAAGTTTATATCCAAGTTATCTAACTTAAACTGAAAATAGTCATGAAGTTCAAAAAGGTTTTTTTTTTTTTTTTTTCTTTTTTTTCTTTTGCTCTTATCACCCGGGCTGGAGTACGATGGCACAATCTTGGCTCACTGCAACCTTTACCTTCTGAATTCATGTGATTCTCCTGCCTCAGCCTCCCTAGTAGCTGAGATTACAGGTGTGCTCCACCACCCCTGGCTAATTTTTGTATTATTAGTAGAGATGGGGTTTCATCATGTTGGCCAGGCTGGTCTTGAACTCCTGACCTCAGATGACCTGCCTGCCTCGGCCTCCCAAAGTGCTGGGACTACAGGGATGAGCCACCGTAGCCAGGCTCAGAAGAGATTTTAATCTTAAAATTAAAAGCTCACCATAGGCGGATTCTGTATCTGTCTTATTCATCATTCTGTTTTCTAGCACTTAGCAGAATACCTACCACATAATAGTCAATCAATAAATTTTTGTTAAATGGAATTTAAATGTCCCTTGGCAAAATGCAGGAGATGGTAAAAATGTTAGAATTTTGGATTCTGGAACTATAAATGACAATTTATGGTGCATTAAATTGAGGTTAAACAATAAACATAGACACCTGCAATCAAATTACTCCTCAGCTGCTTACTTGCTGTTTGTATGAGTGGAGTAGTTTCTATAATTTTCTTACATCTTCAATTTCCATAGTGTAAAAGAGAATAGTAATAGCACCTATCTTAAAATGTTTTAAGGGTTAAATGACATAGGAATATCAAACTATTTTAATATTATTATTCTAGGAAGAAAATAATAAAGAAAATAAGTAATTTGAAAAGAATCATCAAAAGGCCACTATTTGCTCATAGATCTTTCCTTTCCTTTGGGACTTCAGCTACTCAGTGATCCCAGAATATACCTCCACTTTTCTTCCTTTGATTACCTTCTTGAGTCCCTCATCAAAGTTCCAAAACAAATGCCCAAATAATCTTAGAAGCCTGAAAACCTGGAATCAGTTGCCCGTTTATCATACAGGAAGATGCTGCAGGGCAGTGGAAACACTTGGGGATCCTTTTCAAGTCTGTCCTCTAACACTTACGGCTTTGGTGACCTTGGGTGAGTTACTTTAATATTTCCAAGTTTCTGCTTCTTCAGTTTTAAGCTATTGATAGTTTTTGACCCAGTGATAGAAGAATTAAAGCAGGATGATCCATATATTTATTATTTCACAAAAATTATGAGTGTCTGTTATGTACAAGATGCTGCTGTATTTGGGGAAACAAAACCAACAACTAAATAAATGGTGTTGTTTTAGATTTAAAGTTGAAAGATAAGAAGAAGATGGTGCTCTAGGAATCTGGGGAAAAACACTTAGGGTAGAAAAAATAAACAAATAAACACAGAGTCCCTAATGCAAGAAAAACATTGTTAGGTTCTAATGAGCCACTACACCTGAATAGCTGGAGTGCAGGGTGTAAGAAAGGAATTTTTGTTATAAAGTTGTAAGAGGAGATCCAGGCCAGGTCTTGTAGAGCTTGTGTGCTATGTTCAGGACTTCTTATTTTCCTACTAGAAGCAATAGAAAGATACTGAAAGGTTTTGTGTCAGGAAGTGGAATGATAACTTATATAATGAACATATATAGTGTCCCATAGTGGGAATCAATAGTGGCTATTATCAAGATCTTGTAGCAGTTTTTAAACATCTACTATAGTCTGTTTCATAAACTTACCTGGTGTGGGAATATGAGAATATATGTAGCCTGTTTCCTCAATTAACTATATTGTTAAGTCTTTAACAGCATAATCTGTGATTTATTTAACTTTGTATCTCCCCTAGTGGTTAAGTAGAGGAACCTAACCTGTTTAGACACTCATCAAGGGAGTTTTTTTACTGACAGCATGGCCAAGGTGTGCCTGCCAAACAGTGCTAACTTATTATTATTACTGTTGTTGTTGTTGTAACTGAACACCTATAATAATTCCTCATTCCCTATTTAAAAAGTCCAAAGCCATGATTTTGGCATTCATGGCCTTTACAATGTGATACCTACTTACATATTTCTTCTCTTCTATGTGTACCCTGTATTCTCATCAAGCTAGACAATTCCACTTACATTTCTTGTATATTCTTACTTTTAAACTTTTCTCATAATATCTCAATCTAACTGAAAGTCATGCCTTTTATCCTAAGTCTTTCACAAGTCTTTTTGTCTTTAAGGCTAAATTTAACACCTAACATTGAAGTTTACGTGTGGATTTTTTTTTCTTTCTGATCTGTCAAGGGATTTTGCATTGCTTAGACAATATTTACATTTTGAACATCCTTTCTTATGCCTCGCACACTATAAGGACTCAATAAATACATGTATAAGCAAGTGAAAAAATGGTTCCATATTTGTTCAAAATCATGTTTAAATTTTAGAGAGAACTCTTCAATTTCAACATAATAATGCCAATTAATATTGTTTTTGAAATATATTAACCTTGTACTTCTGACCTATCCTTGCCATTTTTCTGATTTGCCTAGTTTCCTACCAAGGAACTGCCAGCATCAGCAATTGGTAGCTAAGTAATGAGAAGGTGTGCTGTTCTCAGGAGATAATCAGTAGTCTTATAAAGCTGTGTCTTGGCAGTTCAGCTTAATGTCAGTGACAAAACATCACACCCACATATTTGTGTAAATGTAATTGTATTTCTTAAAGTCGTTCAAGCTAACGTAGAAATTGTCTCTGACACCTCTCTTTTCTATGATCACTTATCTTGTGTGTTTGTGTGTGTGTACATGCACATATGCATATAAATTCTTTCTTTTATTTTCTAATTTCGCAATGGTCTTTTTAATTCTCACTCTTATTCCTCCAGCTTAGGGCTTTATAACCAACATTTTCCCTAAGTTATGGAATTTATAATTTATCTGATACCTCTTTTTACAGTATCTTTCCCTTCTGAACACAATAGATAATATTACTAAATCGGTTTTAACAGAATATAACTTTCATCATATAAAAGTTCAGTTGAAAATCCATTATTTTCTATAACAGAAAACTTTAACATCTCACTGTGGCATTTGAGATTCTTCACACCCTGACTTGAATATGTTGTTCTGAAATCAACTTCTACTTTTTCCTATTGATATACATAAATTGGACTACTTTCTGTTCCCAAAGTGAATATTTTACCTAAAACTTTTGTTTACACTGTTTCACCATCTAAAATTGCTTTTGCCCCCATAATTATATCCTGTACAGATTGTCTTCTACTTTTATCATTTACCTTAAGTTGAATATCCTCTGAGAAGCCTTCCTTGTTCACAGAAAGTCACTATAATTTCTTTTTTATTATATTCAGTGTTGGTTTTAAAATCTCCAGAAAATTGGCTAGACATGGTGGTTTACACCTGTAATCCCGGCACTTTGGAAGGCTGAGGCAGGCGGATTACCTGAGGCCAGGAGTTAAAGACCAACCAGGTCCGACATTGTAGAACCCCATCTATACTAAAAATACAAAAATTAGCCAGGCGTGGTAGCGGGTGTCTGTAATCTCAGTTACTTGGGAGACTGAGGCAGGAGAATCACTTGAACCCAGGAATTGGAGGTTGCAGTCAGCCGAGATCATGCCACTGCACTCCAGCCTAGGTGACAGAGCGAGACTCTGTCAAAAAAAAAGAAAAAAAAAATTCCAGAATTGATTTTTTAAACAGATTTGAATACAAAAGCTTCTGATAATGTTAAGTATTCAATGTGATTATCAGAGAAAGATTTGTTACTACAGATGAATTCAATAGTTCATGATGTGGAATTAAGATGTCTTCTATTTTCTGTCTTTTCTCTATTTCTTTTACTAATTTTTTATTCTCCACAGGTCTTTTAAAAATATAAGCAGATCATATATATATTCCCCAAGTTCTGCCTCAAGTCTTTTCTTTCTAGACTTTTTCCTTAGTGACTCTGTCTTCTCCCATGGCAAAGTATTTTGAACAATACCATCAGCTCTAAAATAATAATAAGAGTACTTCAAGATGATTATTTTAACTGTAAATAATGTTGTTTTAATTAAACATTAGTACTGATGTGCTAAGTTTTCATATGGCCACTTTATGCTAAATATCACACACCCATATAAGATGGATAATATTATCCTTTTTTGGTGGTGTTGGGGGGAAAGTCGTAACATATTTTGGAAAGCTATCTTTTATTTTTAGTAGTTTTTTCAATTTATTTACTTGGAGCATTTATGGAGTAGGTGCTTAGAAACTGTGCTAGGATTTGAAGATAAAAGATGATTAAAGTAAAAAGTCAATCAAGAAGACAGATTTTGAAACAGTAACCCAAAAGAAAAAATTGCTTCCCTAAGGAAAAGCTTTCTGAAGGAAATGAAATTTTAAGCTGATTTTTCAAGTAGTACTATGACTGTGAAATATTAAAGAGGAAACTTGCACATGGAATGGTAAACTGGAAGAAGCCCTGTGGGTTTTGAGAAGAAAGGTAAATCACAAAAGGCATAAAGGTGCCAAATCATGTAGGACATTGTAGGTCTTGTAAGGACTTCTTTACTTATTCTGAGGCCAATGAGGAAAATTTTATGTAAGGGACTAATGTAACCACATTTTTGAAAAAGCACCGCTGGCTCCCATGTGGTGTAATAGCTGGCTGTGGGTGAAGGAAAGAAAAATTAGGATACCACGCCAGAAGATCAGGTGGACAATTGATAGTGAATTAGGATTGGTAATGTCACAGAGAATAAAGGGAAGTGTATAGATTTCAAAGCTATTCAGAAAGTAGAATGAATGGGACTTGTGATTGAATAGTTATGAGCTAGCGCAAGGCAGAACATCTTTTTAAGAATAACTGGATATTAGAAATAATCTAAAGAAAGAGATGATAGAAAATGCTGATGGATTGAATATAGGGTATATGAGAAAGAGAAGAACCGAGGGATGACTACAAATTATTTAGCCAGAACAGTGGAAGAACAGAGTTGTTATTAACAGAGATAGAGAGAACTTGGGTTGGAGAAAGCTTCGAGCATGAAATCAGGACTCATATTTAAATTTGTTAAGTTTGAGATTCCCTTTTAAAGCCATAGAACTGGAGGAGATCATCGGGAGAGTGAGTATAAGCAGAAAATAGATGAGGAGTGTCTCTTATTTATAATACATGTTGGATTATGAGTAGAAACAGGAAAAGAAATGGTGAAAGAGTAGTCAGTAGGGGAGAAACAAATTCAGTCCTAGAAGCCAATTTAAGATATTTCCTTTAAGAGGGAATCCTATATTTTGTTAAATGCCCCTAGAAGTCAATTCTGGTGATGTATGGAACTATGCTATCAAGAGTGCCTTATCTTTTCTTTTCAACTCCCTTGACATTTTAGTAAGATAGATATACATATCTTACTAAATAATATATGTAACTTACTATGTGTGTATATTTTATATATATATATAGAGAGAGTTATATATATAGAGAGAGTTATATATAACTGTGTTTCTATATGTAACTCTGAAATATTAAAGAGGAGCCTTGCACATGGAATGGTAAACTGGAATAAATATATATATATATACACACACGCACACACACATATATATATAAATACACACACATACACACACACACACGTATTTCTTCCTTCTTCCTTTAATAGAGTCACTCCTTGGGACATGTCCGTGAATTGCACTCCCAACCCAACTCGGCACTCCTCTCAAATGTGATTTTTGGTTGTATTCTACCAGAAGATACTTGGATGCATTTCTATCTCTAAAAGTAAGATAGAGGAAATACTGAGTTTGAAGCGTACTAAAGGTGGGACTCCATCAGGAGGTGACCCCCTAGAAACTCATACTTGGCAGTTGCATGTTGAAGGTACTCCTGAGCCGCTTGGAAGCTCCAGAGAAGCTTAGACTTTGGTGAGCATGTCAAACTAGGAACTACAGAGCATGGGCTGAACATTATATCAATTAATGAAATAAACAGTGCCTCGTGTATTTTATTTACTGCTATAAATAGCTAATTTTATTTTTTTTGTATGGATACCCTTTGGTTTCAATGACTTTCAATATTATGTCTGTGAAACATAATATTTTATTTGCTTATTTTTCAAAAGGTCATAAATTATCTTAGATTTCTGAAACCACTACACTGCCAATCTTAGAAAACAAGACACAGGATTGTGGTTCTTAGAAAATGACAGCTGAGATGTCATCACAACCATTTAGAGGCTTTTAAATCCTGTCAGTTTTGAAAAGGTCTTGACACAGCTGACATTGACAACAATCCACTGCATTAAAATGAATGACTGCTTTATGAATGATGTTTCAGGTAGTTGTGTAAAAACAATTTTATTATGAAGACCCAGGATGTTTTAATACGCATGTGATTTTTGTTAACTGAAAGTGATGCAAACCAAATTTATTTTCTCTATACCAGCAGACTTAAATTCTTTTGGCTTTCAACAAATGACTTTAGTGGAAAGAATACATTTTAAATTGTACCTGTTGGCTCTCTTGTGACCCTAATCTGTGCTTTATGTATTTTTACATAATTTGAATGAAAAGTTTTCAACTATGCTCTCACATTCAAATTAGATAGCCTTTCCTCATTTAGAATGTATAGTGTAGCAGGAGACTGTCATTATGCAAAGGGTGTGTGCATGCATAAGTAAAACGCCTTACAAAAATGGAGCCGACAGCATCTTAGACCTCATTCACAACAGAGCTTAAAAATTACTATTCAAATTAAGGCCATCTATAATCATGTTTTTGGTTACATAATTCCTTTAATCACCACTAACACCTCAAGTATTACTTCATTTTGGCATCATTAAAAGCAAATGAATATCCTAAAATGTATTCTCAAAGGTGGCTATTAAAGTTGAATATAACAAAGTTTGTAACATCTAGAAGGAATTCATCCCTGCACAAGACTGTATCCTTTTGTTGTCATTGGCTTTGGAAGCAGAAATAGATGATACAAGGTGGGAGGTAAGATTAACACCTTAAATTGGGAAAGAGAAATGAGAGAAATATAATTCAAAACCATCTTGATTAATTAGACAAGTAGTCAAAACAAAGATAGAACTGAATAGAAACCAGATGCTTCTCTGATTTCTGTGGTGATAAAGGAGATGACACATATGAAATCATAACGTGTACAGATGGCTAAAAATAGATATACAAAAGCCGCAGCTATGCTGGAGCAGCTGAAAGGGAATCAGATTGACCTGTTCCCTTCACCAATTCCAACATGCTAAACTAAGGTCAATTTAAGTGGCACAGAGACATAAAAGTTTAAAGAACACCTGAGCCTTTTGTTTTTGAGTTGAAATGCAGAAATTATTTTTTGAAGCACAGAATGATTCTGCAGATTATTAGAAGAAATACTTCGGACACTTTTTTCCTTCTAATGTCATATTTGAATCTAGGCTTCATAATCTAAGAAGTTACACAAATTAGAATACGAGAAGAGAAACAAAACTTTTGCTAGGAAGATATATTGTATGTGACTAGATAATTTTATGCTTCTGCCTTTGGCATAAACCTTCAAGTATCCCAGGCTATGCCATAAACACTTAAAATGAGTGGTAGATCTAGGGGAAGAAATTTGAAACTTAAAAGTGTGGGCTGAAGACCACCCTCTCCATGGATCTTAATGACTGCAGGGCTCATCATTTTATCTCTAAGCCTCAGTTTTTCACCTTAAAATGTGAATGAATGTAATACTCCCCTAAGAAAGTGAACATGATGAACAAATGAGATAATCTATGTAAAATCTCTATACAGATATTATGGTTTCTTTAGATCTCCTTTTCTCTTTCTCTCTCCCTCCCTCTTTCTGTGTCTCTCTTTCTTCTTTTGAAGGAGATCTCTGCTAGAAGGAATGAATAGAAATGTGGAAATCATTGGGATCCAGAAGGGGCAGTTGCCTCAATTTATACTTGAACACACACAATACTAGGCTTCTTTCACTGCTGAACCAGTCTTCTAGGCACTGGCTAGTCCTTTGCTTGGCTCCTTTGCTTGGCTCTTCTTCCTCTTCCTCGCCTATCCTTCTCTCTTTCCATCTTGTCTTGTTTCCCTGTACAGTCAAATTTCTGGTCAAAGCTTACCAGTTACTTCTTCGAAATATATTCCCTGATCCTCTAGACTTGGATTTTCCTGTTGCAAACTACCATCTCACCTTATATTTCCTTGTTAGGACACTCATGGAAGTTTATTGTAATGATTATTTTTTATCTAGTGTCTTCCTACCAGAATATGGGGAAGGATCTACTCAGGGACCATGGCTGTCTTTTTCTTAGTAGCACCAGCATAATGCTTAGCAGATACTAGGTATTCAAGTATTGATTAATGAACAAAAACCTAGAAAATTAACAAATAAGCAAGCAGATTATATACAGAGATGATTCTGTAGTTGGGGGAGCACTGTTGGCTAACAGTCACTAGTAGAGCAGAAATACGCTACTCAAAATAACATCAACATATAGAGGAAGTGGCATTTAAAAATACAAAGAAAAAATACGAATATAAAATGCAGAATACAAATTGGCATCACAGTAACAGGATAAAATACTTCTAGATGCCTATTTTCCTGGGCTTTTCTCTGCCAACAACTCATATATCTGTTTCTTCCCTTAAGACTCAGTTTAAAACTATCCTTATTTATAATGAAGGCCTTATCTCAATATGCTGCTGTCTCACTGGTATTTAATCATCATATCCTTCCAGGTAGCATAAAAATAATTTCATCTTTGTTTTGCAGTTAATCATTTGTTGCTTTGCCATTTTCTCTAGTTCTATACACTTTTATTTTTTAACCCAACTATATTGAAAGGTTCTTTAGAATCAAGCTAAGGTTTCTACTTATTTTAGTTTCTTACATTTCCTTATCAAGAGCTGCCTAGCACAGCAATACATTGTGTCATACTTATGTGTTTGTTATCTGTTTTCCTCCCTAAACTGAGCTTCCCTTCCATGGAGGGATTTTATCTTGTAAGGATGTGACTAGGCACAGAATAAAAAACATTTATTGATGTGAAAGATAATGTGACTCAATAAGCAACATTGTGCTGCATCAAAAATAAAAGAAAGAAGCCAAACACAAATATTAAGAAGTGTCTTGCACAGACCCGTGAAGATGTGTTCTCCTTTATGACTATAATTTCTTCTTTGTTTTATGAGACACAGTGTCCTCACATTTGGGAGATACATTTAAGAAATAAACACTTTGTCCTGTTTTTTTGACTTAAAAAACTACCAATGTGTTTTTTTCTGGATTGTTGATAGTGTGAAATTGAATTTATATAATTTTTAAACATTACACCATGATATGATTTGATACTATTTTCTAATTTCATAGAATGACAATCAACATTAAAAATTTCCCTTTAATGACATATTTTTCATCCTGTATGACTTTCCTTACAATATAGAGGAATGATGACATAAATATAATATGTATTTAAAAGATGTTAATTTCTTAGCTGGATATGAAAATATTAATTTTTAAAGATTATTTTCTCAAAGTTAAGTAATATTTTCTTGAAAATTCAATAATAATCTGAAATTAGTGATCCAAGCTGAAGCAAAAATAAGTACAAGTTTAAGAATTTTTTTCTTTGCCACTCACACATTATTAGTATGTACAAAGTAGAGATAGTTTAAAAATATATATTGTTTCTCTAATAATTTTCTTATTTTCAAGTCACTTAGTCAAATACTTGGGTCATGATTTTGTTTTTCTGCTGTATTTTCTCCTGAAGCCATTTGGGTACAATTTATTCGATGAGCAACTCTTTTTATTTGAACCTGCCAATTTGCAAACCCATTTTTATAATATATGTTCACATTTACACTTCTCTCAAGTCTTGACATTGCTTATCTACATATGTTGTTAGAAATATGCTAAGGTTTGTTTCAATAGTTAATTTCAGTAGCACTTATCATGACTTGTTTAAGAAAGAAAGGAATTAACATTCCTTAAAAACTGTTCTGCATGATGTAAACCCTAGATACACTATCTTATGTCTTATGTACCATTCTCATTTTTCGATGTAAATGTATTATTATGCTTTTTCAGATGAGGAAACTGAGCAGAGAGATAAATAGCTTATGACAAAACTATGCAAGTGAGGGATCAGGATTTGAACCCAGGTCTAGATAGCTCCAAACTTTAGTTTTTCTGTTACATCATACTAACACCCTATTAATTTGGGAACTGGAGAGAAGGTAACACTTTAAAGGAGAAGACATAAAATCTCATTCTTGATTTAATTTTCCATTTGTGCAAATCATATTTTCCATCTGTTGCAAATATGTCACTGAGTCTTGTCAAGTCTGCCTACCCAATATAGCTAGAATACTTCCCATCATTTCTTTATCTCTACTGCTGCCTACCTATCCAACCTCATCCCCAACTCCTCTACTCACATTAGCAATATCAAAATGCCTGCAATTTCTGGAAAATGCTAGGGAGCTTTATACATTGGTGCTCTCAGTGCTGAAATAGTATTTCTTCATTCGTTCTTTTCATAAAATATTACTCATTTTTCATGTGTGAACCACATTGCAAATCTAACTTTAACTCTCCAGGTAGATTAAATTACTCTTTCCTATCATGCTAATAATGAACTTTAAATGAAGTTTTATTATTATATCACCTATTGTGTATTTTACTAGTTTTATTACATGTCAGTCTCTCTCTTCTTTTACTCTGTAACTTCACTGTGGGAACAGATACTCAAAAAAATCAGTTTAATGAATAAACATACTAATAGTATCACTATATTTAACACATAACTGATGAACTTTAGAGAAATACCTTGAAGATTGCAATTGGTATAATATATAACAAGCAAACTCCCTTTAGCAATTTGAATAGGAAACAACTAATAATAACTGATAGGAAACAGAATAAGTATTTCATATATATGTGTGTGTGTGTGTATATATATCAACATAGGGTATATATATTTACACTTGCATATTTTCAATTAATTTGGTAATATAGCATTTTTAGAGATACTTCAAGGAAAGACTATAATTTATTACTTGAAAAGCAGCTATCAATTTAATTATATTTTGTTTTATCAAAATTAATTAGATGGACAATCTATAAAAAGCTGTGAAGTTTTATATCCCAAAATAATAGCTATACTATTTAGTTAAATTATTACAATATAAATTAATTTTGGAAGAAAAGGTTAGGAAAATAAATAAAACTATTTTATCAAAATTGATGGTTTATGATATATTATAACCTTAAATTCAGCTATAATTAAAAGATGACATTTTGTGTTAGAAGATTTTTCACACACAATGTTTCAAAATATTATCCTAAAGCAACTACTGTTAATTAGATGAATTCATAACATAGGAAAAAATAGGTCTTTCAGAGCATTGTAACAATAAGTAGGATATCTTTAGGGTTAATTTCAAAGCAAAATGACACATCAATCAACCTGAAAAATCTTACATGCAACATTTTCAATTTTCCAGCATTATTTATTGATTCTTAGATGATGACTTGGATATAAATGTTGAAATAGCTCCACAGGAGTTAAAGTTCTTTATGCACCCCCATGAATTCCAGGCCATGTTTCAATGGTTCACGTGACTATTAATGTTATACTAGACTAATATATGCTGCAGTAATTAATATCTATCTAAAACTTGAACTACTAGTAATATGGTAACTAACTTTGTCTCATATTTTCTGAAAATGTTTGCATTTCATCGAGTCTATCTTTTTTTCCTGTGAGTACAACCATCCTCTCTTACCATGAATCCTCATTTTGGATCAGAATATATAGTAACTGTCACTTATACAGATATCAACATTTCACCTCTGTAGGAAAGATGACTAGTAATAGTAGTTTGTTTGGTACTAGTAGTTCAATGGAGCTTCCTGTTTGTAGGTTACTTATACATTAACACTCTTTGTTTATGTAATATATTCAGCAAGAAATCCAAAGCAGTTTAGAAATGTCAATTGTTTAAATTTTACAGTTAAAATTTTAAAAGGATTCAAAAATGATTATGGTTTTGGCTCTGGAAATTAAATCAACTGTAAATGAGATATTCCACACATAAAACTCTTTTGGGGGCTGTTACCAGAATCATTGCAGGTTTCTCCCCAAGGCTCTTTCTAGTTTCCTGATCTTTAAGCAGCACAGGTGAGTCCTGATCACTTGATACAGAGCTGCACATCTTTGGCTCAATTTTACCATCAAAGAAATAAAGGCAAGCAACATATCATTTTGTTTCAATTAATCCACACACATTAATTTGTTTTTACATATTCAAGAATGCTATCCATATTGACTTTGTCTAATTCCTAGTTTAGCAAAAGAAAAACAAGAAACTACATTGGAAATTCAATAGCATTTTGAAGTAGGATTTATATTGGGTTGACTTTAGTGCTGTTTGAGATATTAGACATTATTTTTCAAGGGCCTGAGTATTGTTCCAAAGAGACAGAAATATTAGTCATACCTAGCCCATAATAAGTGTTGAAAAATACTTACTGAATCAACGAAAAAAAGAGAATCATCTTAAGGAACTTCTCTTGGAAGCTACTGACATTTTCTATTTAAACACATAGCGAGAAGTTGGTTATCTTTTAGATGGATTTAAAGTCTTCTAATTGGGAGCAGATCTGTTATGGGACGACTCTTCACTGTTCTGAAGTAGTTCACTCACCTCTTTAGGTGCATCAGCTTCAATGAATTCAGAATAAATCATCCTGGCTTTGGAAGCAATTTTTTCTGCATTTTTCGTTTTCTTAAAGTCTTCACAGGCAAGCCAGAACTCAACATTTTCTTCACTAAACTCTGATTTCAGAAATGTTCGAAAAGCATCTAGACCAGCTATGAAATATATGAGAAAGAGTTTTGTATAATAGCATACAGAGTAGTAATATGACCAAAATGAGTACATTGTATAGTATGAGCATTTACTGGGTATTCAGTGGCAAATATTGATCATTCCACCTAAATGTAATGTATGTTTTAGTTGCTAACTTTAGAAAACTTTATTTTGGATCAGTAATTGTTAACATATATATACACACAAAACATATGTATATATGTGTATCTATTTCTACAATTAGCTTCATTAACAAAGAACACCTGTACTTTTTTCTTTCTGTATTTGAGAAATCTAGAAGTTATGTTTAGGAGATCTTGATGGTAGTTACTTCACAGGAAGCCCCACGGATTTTGCTTTTAAGATTTATTGCACTAAGCTCAGGTCATATTAATGATGTTATACTAAATTCAGGGTAAAAATATCTGTGTTGCTATGAGTTGGTGCAGAAACAAAATATGATGCTAAAGTGTTAAATTGTATTGGTTTGGGCTTAAAGCAAAGGAGGAAGCGCTAGCTTTTATTAGTTTTGGGTAAATATATAGGCCAACTCAGTCTCAAAACCAAGAAAGCAACTGGCAACATATTTGATGTGAATGCTTCTCCCCTTTATGTGGCAACAAGCAACTTTAATTCCATAAGGTAAATACAAATACCTAGGGTTTTTCTCCAATGTTGCTTTAAGCAAAACATTGGTGCCTCCCATTCTCCCTTGTGGTACCTGTTTATGGTATTCCTCCTCCTCCCAGGTATTATCCTTAGCATGTACTTCTCCAGAAACTTTAGATCAGGAACTGCAAATGGACTCACTTATTCACAGGCATGTTTACTTTGGCTTGATTATGATATGATGCTCTTTTAAATGCAATTAACAACAGGCAGGGCTTTCAGTCTATGATTTCCATGAGTCTCACCTCTTCCCCTTATCTTACTTTCAGTCAAATTTACACTTATATCCCTTACTCCTAAAGATATTTGATACTGTGACCACTTGTTTAGACCCTTCCTTCTCTATTTTCCTCATCAAAATGGGCCAGGAAACATTCTTCTTTGGTATACCCAGAGCTTATGTGAGAAGGTAAGTGCCTCTGGTTAGACAACAGGTCAGAAAGATCATTGTCATATTCCCACTGTGGACAAAACTAAACCAATACATTTAGGTCATGTTATTCAGTGTCACAGTTTGTACCCTTTTTCTGGCTGTCTCTATTTTGAGAATGTATATCTCTCTGAGGAGTAAAACATGTCAGCACTTTTGCCACTCAGAGAAATTTGCCTTCCAAAACGTTGGTGGTTTACTCCTCCACCTGCCAGGGAGGCCCCCTTTGCATGTGCTCCAAGCAGCTGCTCCTTTCCTGCAGGCGGAGAGAGTTAATCCTTCAAGTTCCAAAGTATAGGAGGAGTAAGTTTATGGAAAAGCAGGGGATAGGCCAAATTGGCTACAGAAATAGAAAACAATGAGAAAAGTGAATGAAAAGAGGCTTAAGTTCGTTGTTCATGGGTTGCTGCCTGCAGAATGTAAAAGTGAAGTTTATAAAGATAAAATAGAAAAGGACTTTCTGGAGCAGAATTAAAGTGTCTAAAAACACTGTATTAAAATAGATTTAACGGATTTTTTAAAAAGTTATTTGAAATAAGTTTGAAATAACAAGTCATTGCAAAAGGTTATCAGGTACCAATTAACATTCTTGGTTGAAATACTGGATAGTGTGGATGCAGTTAATATATGAGCACTATATAAAAATTCAATTAACTTCACGTTCCTTGCATTTAAAAATACATTCAAGAAGTTTCTGTGACACCAATTTAGGTTATAAAAATCCTCTTAGTAACACTCAATTAAAATTTTTCTTGAATTCAGTTCAAACAATGATGAAATTTCAGAGATCTAAACACAATTTATGCTAAGATGTATTTTTCTATAGAGAATAAAGTGTTCTTCAATAATACAGAAAGAAAGAATATTGTTGATTCATGCCTGGCAATATTTTATATGTGCATCATCAAGGCATATGGAGCTTCTCCCTAGGAGGATTTTCTAAATGCATCCCAGAGAGATGGGATGTTAGAGATCAAGATACAATTATTATTTTCCCCTGCTCTCCACTTTTAACGACGGGCTACTCTCAACTAAAAATTAATATCTTTCCTCTTCCCGTAGCTTGATTCAGGACCCAATGGAACAAAATAAACAACTTAAACAACTAAACCTGGGGCTAGTTATCTCTGTCTTGAACATGATATTTTGTTGATTTACTCTCCTATATATACAGTTTGAATGTTCAAAAGATGCCAAATGATTTTAAAGTAATATGCTACATAAAATTAAACTTACTATCTGAGGGCACTCTCCACAGAATGGAATGCTTACTGGCTAGTATCAACAAAGGGTGTTAAATGGAATATGTCAGCATTATGGGGTGAAAACTAGGCTAATGCCTATGCTTAGTACATGCAAAGTATGTCTGCAAATCAACAAAAACAACTAGGTAATTTGGTGAGTCCTTTAGCTGTTTAAAGCATTAAAAAGCATTCATACTTTGCCATTTCTCTGGTATTATAAAAAGCAAAAACCAAACAACTGTTCAGATGCCTATATGACTTTTCCATTTCATGTGGGAATGAAATATAAAATTGCAGAAGATATGCAGAGGAATGAGTTTGCCTTCATCTCACCCTTCCTGCCTCTCCTCTATAGTATTGTTGTATGGACTTCCACTACTCTGAAGCCTTCTGGGTCACAACATGCAGAGATGATTCAGTAAGCCCTTTAGCAAACTTGATCTGTCCCATTAGTTATACACTTAAGGAGAAAGAAAATACGCCATTTAACACTTAATAAACTGCAGTTCCACAATCTCATCTCTTCAATATATGCTCTTAGGTGGATTCTGGAAGTTCTGTTGATTCTTTGATGTTTATACTTCAAAAATTAGTCACTTAGAAATAATATGTTTATAGTATCTAAATTCATCTAAGTCAATCTAACTTTATACATAAATAAGCAGCTGTGAAGAATTTATTCAGGTCTATTGTGTTTTATATTTTTCTAATATTCTAATTTTTATTCTTCATGAATTTAAAATAAAATGCCATTTGATTTATACAAATAATACTATATTATAAACATTTTCTCTATATGTTTCACAGTGCCATTTTTCCCCTTTCAGATGAGATAGAACTGCAGATTATTTGTAACACAAGCAGAAGTTATACCTTTGTAAATGATTATTTTGTATATAAGTTGTGTTGACTAAGATGTCTTATTAAAGACTAGGATGTTTTATTTATAATTGGCCAAAATTACCTTGCTGAACCACTCTATCAATTATAAATATATGTTCACACATATACATAACTAATACAAACGTATACATTTAAATATGTTTTTATATTCACTGAAAGTGAGAATAACACAGTTGATATAAAGTACTTTAAAATACCTTTTGTTTTGGCCAACTGTACATATGAAACAAGTGATTTATTTAAATTTTCAACTTTTTCAACAGTTTGTATGTTTCTTTCAACTTATACCAAAGGCAGTCATGATGTACATCAAATTATAGCGAGCCAGCTGGGTGCAGTGGCTCATGCCTGTAATCCTAGCACTTTGGGAGGTGAAGGCAGGCAGATCATCTGAGGTCAGAAGTTCGAGACCAGCCTAGCCAACATGGCGAAATCCCATCTCTACTAAAAATACAAATATTAGCTGGGTGTTATGGCATGCTCCCGTAGTCCCAGCTACTTGGGAGACTGAGGCAGGAGAATCCCTTGAACCCAGGAGGCGGAGATTGCAGTGAGCAGAGATCATAGCACTATACACTCCAGTCTGGGTGGTAAAGCAAGACTCCATCTCAAAATATATATATATATATATATGTGTGTGTGTGTGTATATATATGTGTGTATATATATGTGTATATATATATATGTATAGCGAGTCTAGGGCTGGCACTGTGACTCACACCTGAATTGAATCCCAGCACTTTGGGATGGCGAGGTGGGTGGATCACCTGAGGCCAGGAGTTTGATACCAGCCTGGCCAATGTGATGAAACCCTGTCTCTACTAAAAATAGAAAAATTAACCGAGTATGATGGTGCATATCTGTAATCTGAGCTACTCAGGAGGCTGAAACAGGAGAATCGCTTGAACCCGGAAGGTGGAGTTTGCAGTGAGCTGAGATCATGCCACTGCACTCCAGCCTGATTGACAGAGTCAGACTCTGTATTAAAATAAAATTAAAAAAAAGAAAAGTTAAAGTAAGTCTAAGGAAATGGAAAACTTCACTTGCTAGTTTGAATTTTCCTTTTGTTTTAATGTACAGAGTTCCTATAAACTTATTTTAGACCCAACTTGATTCCATTTAGATTTTGGATTTTTATGAATTTATGATCATTAAGAATTTTATACTTCATTGACTAAACTCATACTTTATGATATGTTACCAACTTTCAGAATTTAATTATTTATATTTAATTATTGTATTTTTAAGCCTATTATTAGTTAGATCTTACCTTGGTTGGCTAAAAGTGTGTCCATATTTTCAGACCATGTCATTGCTTCCGTAGTTTGTGACCTGTAGAAACAGCATCTACCCTTGACAATAGCATTGTGATCTTTCTCTTCTCTAACCAATAGTAATATCTGAGTTATGTGTATTTTGAATTACATCATGCAAATGAACTTCATGCTGCTAGTCAAATAGTCAAACGTCAAAAAGTTATATAGTGCTATTTACAGTAGATAGCTATGGTGACATAAATTGGGATGTAATTGGACATCAGCAAATTTTTAATCTAGCTGACAATGTTAATAATATTTGAAAATTCTTAAATTCTAATAATGGCATAAGAGATTGGTTCTGTGGATCAATGGTGAATTTCTTTTCAACTATGAGTATTTTTTGTATGTATAAATTAACAAATATGATTATTTGTTAATTTATGTGACATTACTCTAGTCAAAATTTATATTAGCAAAGGTGATGAATAAACTACTTTCTAAGTTTTTATGGTGTAAAGATTATTTCATAATTATGCATCTCAAAAAAGTTCAAAAAAGTTTTAAGAATTTCTAGCATGTGATGAACTTGAAAACATTTTGTTCATAATATTTCAAAAAGTCTTTACCTACTCTGAGGCAGCCTTTATTTCTCTTTAGACTGGTATACTTCTAGTTCTGAGCTGATTTATTTAAATCTAGGAATCTGTCAAGACAGAGTAATATCTTTTCCAAAGCAGTCAAAAAATTTATAGACTTAAGTCTTCTGAAGAAGGTTACTTTTGGGGATGTGATGTAGAAATAATAAATCAGGTTTAAGATAGAAATTTTCTGAGATGCAAATATACATTATTCCTCTTAACAAATAAACAAAGATCCTGATGAAATAAGTCCCTATTCGTAGAAAGCATCTACTGCCCAGAAATAAAACCACATTGGATTACGTAGCTGTGATGTGCAAATAACTTAGTTGTGGAAAGAGAGGGTCCAATTTAAAGTCTGTGTTGAAATTATCAATAATAAAATAGAGAAAAACTCATATATTGCAATTCTTATAAAACTTTTGTATTTGCACGGCAAGATGATTAATCTTAAATATGCTAGTGTGAAATGATTCCTTTGCTTTTGTATTACTTCTTTAATTTGCTGCAGTTTTTATAGTTTTTCCTCTACTGATGCAGTTGTAGTGCATCTTCAGTTAATAATGGTCATCCTCATTGAGGACACACAGAGAGGGCAATATAGCTAAGAATTCATTTTACTATTTTCCATTACTCACATTTCCAATCTCAAATTTCCTTCTCCTGTTGTAAGCAGCTGACTTTCCTTTCTTCCTTGACTTACTAAATCTTGGGGACACAAATTACCTGTGAAACCATTTGGAAATAGTGTTTTTTTTTCATTCAAGTGGACACAAAATTTGGGTTGTTCAGTTTCTGTCTTTCATAAATGGAGGATGAGACACAATCCTACATTTAATTTTACATTGAAGAGATTTTGTGTACTCTATAGCCTGTTACTCAAATAAGCTTATGTTATATTTCATGTAACTCAAATATTAGATCTTGTAGGAATTCTAAAGTTATATGGTCACTTAAAATACATATGCTTAAAAATATTCCTGTTTGTATACTAAAATTTGGTTGCAAGCAGGGTATTCAAATTAAAGGTACTTAGACCTGTGGAACATATGCTAATGAATAGGATAGAGAGGAGTCTGGCCATGCAGAATGCCCATTTTGAATGAGGAACAGGCATCCAGGAAAAAACAGTGAAAAATAAAATCTAGACAAATTCATTCAAAGATGAACATTTATATTCCCATTAGTATGTAAGTTATCTGACGACAGGACTAAATGTTATTTTCTAGCACCAAGAACAGTGTTCCTGGTCTATGAAATATTAAACATATTAACAAACAATAGATGACCAAACCCCATATATTGACACATATTAAAGCCTTCAGTGGAAGATGGTAAATGTCCTCCAAGATGCTGATAAATTACAATGATAAAAAGTATTGAAAGGTATAGCTAAATTGTATTAGCTTCGAAGACATAGGGTGTTCTGGGCAAGAAAAGACAAAAAATAATGTGAACACATCACTGGATCATCATGAGGTATGTGAGGTTGGAGAGAATGACCGACATCCATTCTAGAAGGCAATGTCCTTTAAGGACAGACAGGTTTTACTTAAGCCAAAAGCAAAAAGGCATATTCCATGAAGATCTTTTTGGATATAAAGGAGTATTTATAGAATGAAGGTGTTTACATAAATAATAGCTATTTGTATTGTCTTCATTAATGTAGAGAAACAGTAAAAGAAAAAAAGCAAAGTGGGGGAGATGGTGTAGAACCAAGGATAAAAGAAAAATTCCTAATGTTTGAATTACAGAGAGAGGCTAAAATGTTATAGATATTTGATAGATATAGACATGGAATACTATAGATAATAGAACTAGGGATATGGGCATATCCTAGTATTAATCAAGGTCCACAAAATGCTGACATTGTTTTAAAGAGAAGAAATTGCCCATCAGCTCTGAAGGAGTACCTCTGCTGGTATGTAACAATGCCTCGAATGCCCTCAGTTCATTCCTTCAGAGCCTATTTCTTATCCAGAAGATTACATTTTGACTATCTGAGATGTTGAAAGAGTTGGAGGTAACACAGCATTTACTTTTCAGAAATTAGGTGAAATGTAACTATTTTAAGGAGTAATGCTTGTTTGTTGCCAGTTAAAATAGTAAAATTTGGGGTTTCTTGTAATTCTGTGGAAGAGCAAATTGATGGTATCTATGAATAAACTAAATACATTATTTATAATAGCACCAAAATGCACAACTATGTATTGGATGTTTACAATGTATACCACATTGTGCTAAGCATATGATATACTTTATTTCATTTAACCTTGAAAATAATAGTCTGTTTTATTCCAATATTACCAATGAGTAAAGAGGCTCAGAGATACAAATAAGTAGTGCAATATTCCACAGACAGTAATGGCCAGAGTTAGAATTGAAACACAATTGTGTCTGCTTTAACCCAGATTATTTCATACTTCTTAAATAGATAAGTTAATACATATATGTTTGTACTTAATTCATGTTTTATAACATTTATAATAACTATCTGAAAAGTTATTTTTTCTGCAATAGAGATTTATCATACTTTATAGAAATATTATTTTTCCTCTAAATAATAGTTAAATTGTGGTAACTGGCTGCTCAATTGAAAGTTTACACGAAACAGATATTCTTAAAGCTTATACACTATCAGATAAAAATAGGGCATTTCTTATGGTAGATGGGAGTAAGAAATATCATTTTCTGTTTTTAAAAACTGTAACTATATACATGTTAAGAAAGAAATCTATTGAATAAAAGTTGGGGAAAAAAGAGGGTGGTTGATTTTAAACTCTACTGACTTGGTTGACTTTTACTTGATATGTGCTATCTGAAAAAAATGGACAATGGCCACTCCCTCATTTCTTTTTTTCTTCCTTTTATTGAGTTTTAACAGAAGTTTTGTCTGGCTCTTTTCATTTCTGTGTATATTTACTGTAAAATTGTGATGCATAATCAGAGTAAGGTTTTGTTTGTGTATGATTTGCCATGAAAAGTCACTGTGTATCTGAAGCCAAAATTACACTTAGTATTTCATGGGGTTTTGGCTGATTTCCTTTCTATTTTCTTCATTAAGCAAGTGCCATCAAGGCCAGCAGTACCCATATTATATGTCCAGAGAAGAGCCAGGCCAGATGGGAACTGCGTGAAAGCTACCAGTTATCTTGCTAATTGTGCCAGCTAGAACCAGTTGTATTGCATTAAAAAATGTGGAATCCAACAACTTAGCTGTTCACACTCAATTAGCAGTGTGCTGGAGAATGGAAAATTCAAGCAAGGAGTCCATGTGCTCCAGGAAGTGACAGCTGCTTCCTTACCCAGCCCTTAATATCCGTGTAAAAATTTTCAATAAACATTGTGATAATAATTTTTGCAAGGATCATGTATATGTTATGTCTCTAATCCATCTCATAATTTTTTAAAAAATTACATAAAGAAAGCACAATGGTCTCTCTCCACTTTATAACCTTCCTTTAGCCCACATAAAGAATAAATTGCAAAAGTAAACCACAAATTCTTGATATGTTTTCGAAAAGAAGAAATCAATAGAGAAAGGAGAAAAAAATCAGGAAGAAAGACAACAATTAGTGTATATATCATAAATGAGGGAAATAAAACATCGAGACTAAAGAAGACTCAAGTGTTTCATTTGTACATCTTCGGAGATAAAAATAGCTGGAAACGGCAACTCACTTCACTGGCATTTTTCGTTCCACTGTCTGTCACAGATGATGCCGAGTTTCTCTTTCTGACTGATCTTCAAGCTGAAGGTAATGTGACAGCAGGAACATTACAATTAGTATGCAAATACCTATCCCCTGGGTTACAAATTGGCATTCTTTAAATCCTGCTATTCTCAGCTTTTTTGTTTTTGTTATTAACTTTTCATTGGTCAAAGCACTTAAACTTCTAAGTAATAAATAAGTCTGAATAAATGTGACATTTCTCTGAGTCTGTGGCATAATTGAAGTAAATTCCATCTGAAAGTTTGTTGTCTGAAGTTCATATTCATCTGCTTATAAGACAACTATTGTTCACAGGAGGTTAAATCAATATATATTAAGATATACATATTTGATATATATATATAATTAATATTCACCTTTGAGTCTTTAATCTGCCTAAAAGATCATTTTGTTTTCCTTTGTTCCTTGATTTTCAGAAAATCTGAGGAAGGCTCTACATTTAATATACTTATCTTAAACAACTATATATGTTTAAGCAATTTTATTCATGAACTAAAATGTTCTAATATAAGACATTGCAGTTTTCTTTGAAATTTATGCAGGTTTTATGGCTTAATAACATATATTTCTCTCTTTTAACCATGGATGTCATGTCATTTTATGCCAATATTTATGCAATGCAATGTTTAATGTAATAAGGCTAATATATTTATCAAAACAAAGACCATATATTGGCAATTTTAATTATAGTCAAAGTTTTATAACTTCATGCTTTGTCAAGCTTTTATCTCAATGTAATACAGTTCTTTGGTGGTAAAATTCAACTGGTATGTGTTTATGACCCTCAATGTCAATTAAAGACTATTGAAAGATTGACAGTTTTTCAGGTGGGAGAAAGGAGTCAGAAGAAGGTAGAAAATGTTCTTCTCCTTGACTTAGCATGGAAATACCCTAGTTGATCTATAGAAATGTTTAGTATGAGTGGCCCTGGACTAATGAAACTGAGAGAAGTAGAAGAAATGACCTAAAAAGTCGGTGCATCATTAAGAAGGGAAATCATCAATTAGCTCAATCCCTTTTGTTAATTCAAGCTCCATTAAGTAATGTTCTTATGATAAGCAAAAACTGAATCATTAAACATATTTTGACTTTTTGTTTTGCTCAGGGGGGATAATGAAGTATTCATTTTATAATATATGCTTGAAAATAGTACAGTTTGGAAAATACACTGTCAAAATTTAAAGACCCTCTTGGTAAAACAAAAACATGCACAGTCTTTAAGAAATAGGAGCCAGGGATAGGCTTACTTTATATTAAAACAAAAATTTAAATTTCTATTTTGAGTTTAGTGCAATTGCAAGCATGCTTTTTCTCATAAATCCTTCCACAAACCACAATTATTACTTGTTTAGTGTGCACTTTCCATTCCTTTCAATCTTCTTTTCATTGTTTAAAAAACAACTCAGAATTAGATTTTATTTATCAAAATAAATCATAATACAATGAGCAGGTGAGGAAATAAGCTTTCTTATTAGGTGGAATGATGCTTTATAGCATTCAATGTATCTTGACAAAAGAATGCCATATAGATACTGTTGGGACATCTAAATACCATCAGCTTTCAGTCCAATGAGTTTAGGCTCCATTCTCAGAACTTATGCCCAGTGTGATAAGCTAAGTATACAACCCTCCCCTGAAAAGATGTCTGTGTCCTAATGCCTGGAACATGTGAATATAGTACTTTATGTGACAAAAGAGAAGTTGATTATCCTAGATTATCCTGGTGGACTGGGTGTAATGATAAGGGACCTTTTTAGAGGGGAGAAAGGAGGGTTAATGTCTAGTAGTAGGATATTTCAGGATGAAAACAAGATGTTGGAGTGATGTGAGTAAGGGTTAAGAGTCAAGGAATGTAGGTGGCCTCTAGAAGCTGAAAAAGGCAAGGAAAGAGGTAGTCTCCTCAAAGCCTCCAGAAGCAGCTGGCCATGCTAATACTTTGATTTTGACCCAGTGAGACTGATTTTGGACTTCTGGTCCTGATGTGGGTTGGCTGTGTCCCCACCCAAATCTCATCTTGAATTGTAGCTCCCATAATTCTCAGGTATTGTGGGAGGTACCTGGTGGGAGCTAACTGAATCATGGGGGCGGTTTCCCCCATACTGTTCTTGTGGTAGTGAATAAGTTTCATGAGATCTAATAATTTCATATGGGGTTTACCCTTTTGGTTGGCTCTTTCTCCCTTGTCTGCCGCCATGTAAAATGTGCCTTTCAGCAGCTGTGATTGTGAGGCCTCCCCAGCCAGGTGGAACTGTGAGTCCATGAAACCTCTTTTTCTTTATAAATTACCGAGTCTCAGGTATGTCTTTATCAGCAGCATGAGAACAGACTAATACAGGTCCCCTGGACTCTGAGATAATAAATGTATATTGTTTAAGCAACTAAGTTGGTGGCAGTTTTTTACAACAGCAATAGAAAATGAATACATCTAGGGAACTCCCCTCTTCAAAACCCTCCTTAGAAGAAGGGAGGTCAATAATAAAATAGGCATAAATTTTGAGTCAAGAGTAACAAGCTCATATGCAAATATGGATTCTTCATCCTGGACAATAACCTTGACCTTTCTCAGTCTCTTTGCTACTGATAGTATTGATAATACCTATCTCACAAAGTTACTGTGTGAAACTGAAAGAAAATATAGCAAGCCAATACATCTTACATAGGATTATTTATATATGCTTATTTATTTTGTTTCTTTTCTCCTCATTTGACATTCACAGAACCATGGTTAAGATAATAATATGGGAGATCTTATGGACAGTACTGTCATGCAATCAATGGGAATTTCTGTGGAAAGATATGAGATTTATTCTGCAATATTTTAAAATACTTGTACAAGAAATCATAGATAGGTGCTGTAGGAATTCAAAACTTTAATCAGACAGTATAAAATTGGTCATTCTGGATAATTAACATGATGAGAGTATGTGTGGAATAATTGGAAGACTGAGAGGCAGATGGGAAAGTTAAAGATTATGTTTAACTCCATAATATATATGATATATATAAACATATATAAATATATAAATTTTATTTGTCAGTTACAAAATTAACTAGTTTAAAAGGTAAAGGGGAATTAGCAGAATCATGGAAGGTATTTCTTTTTATTTTCAGTTTATGGGTTAAGTTCATGACACAAATTATACTCATAAACCACTTTAGAGCTGTAATATTTTTGGAAACTGGACTCTGCAGTCAACTTTCTAGTTTAAAAAGTAACATAGTTTTTTCTCCTTGAAATTGCAAAACAAAGTTTAAGAACATTTTTAAAAAGTATAGTAAACTGTTCCAAACATGAGAGAACAAGGGTGGCGATAGATGGATGGAACAGTAAACATCAGTGGTATTATGTCTCAGCAGAGGAGATGGGGTTAAGAGGGTCAAAGGAACAGATTTCAAATCTGGTAACTTGAAAGAATGGTGATTCCACTCATGATCATGGCAATCAATTAAAAAAACAAGGTTAGGAAAATCAATACATAAAAAAGTTTAGAGATATGTAGAACGATTAGACACAGTTTGCTTAACTTTCCTGTCAGAGGTCATAGTAATTTTATAGGCATATTCAAAGACAATATAGAGCATTTAAATCTACATGAAACCCCTCTATTAACCTAAGAAACTACTGCTATTTATACTTCATCATTAAAGGTAGGATAAAAAAATTAATAAGAATTTAATTCTGGTACTTGCATAATTTAAGCAAAAGTATCATATTTTATCTTGATACAAGTGCTAAACAATGTTCATTAAAAAAAATGCTGATTTGATTGTATGACATCCAAGTGAGAATGTCATGAAAGATTTGTGGAAAAAACACCATAGCAGTTAAAATAATTGAGCATTTTAATCAATAATAGTTAAAATGCTTCAGACATATGTGTCAGAAACTTTCTGAGCATTATCTCTTTGGTTATTATTCAATGAGATAGTCAATATTTTTATTCATATTTTAAATATGAGGAAACTAAAACTCAAAGAGGCGAAATAACTTGCTTAGGCTTGTATAACTAGAAAGGAGAAGGGCTGGAGCAAGATTGAGTGGGGGCAATTTGGTATTTAAGTGGTAGTGATAGTTAAATCTGTTAGATTTAGTTTAACAGGTGAAATGACAGAGAAAAACGGAGCTGAGAACTGAGGGCTTAAATGTTCATTTATTCAATAAATATTTAAATACTTTAGTGACTGCTGAATGTAGAGTAACACTTATATTTTAGGAATAGAAAAGGGAAATGAACTAGGGATGAAGATTTAATGCAATAAGCCAGAGAAAAGCTAAGGGTACAGAGTGGCATGGAATTTCCTTTAAAAACACTGTTCACAGCCTTTTGGGAAGAAGAAAGAATGATCAAGAGGTCAGATGACAGACAGGTTAAGGAGAATGATGAGTGATAAAATACTGTGAAATTTGTTAAGATGGTCTCTTGCACAGGTCACAGCAAAGGAGATCAACAAGAATGAGATTAGATGAGCAGGACAGTTCACCACAAAATCACACTGATTGTTATTTGCCCATATTATGTTTCTATTCAAATTATAATAGGAAAGGAAAGATTAATTTTTTTTTTTACAATTGTCTTCTTAGAATTGTATAATAGGGTTATATAAGTGGTTTATTTTAGGACTAAATAATTTAAAAGTTAATTTTCTTTTTATAAACAAATGGGAAAAGAAAATTATATTTTCTTGATTCTGCTTTGCCTCAAGTTACTGCTATATGAGGTTCAATTTATAAAGCAATGAGCCTGAGTTGTGTATGGTTCATCAGTTATTTCTGAGAGCAATTCTAATGGAGAAGTTAGAAATGTTTTGAGCAATGACAATACCGCTGAAATGTGTCTGATCTCCCCAAGTGGCTGCTTGGAAATATAACGCTCATTTGGACGTATAGTTCTTAGTATGCTTGTTGATAAATTGGTTGCATTACTTGCTAGTCACACTTCGTGACTGTATGTCCTAAATGTATTTTCTTTGTTTTCTTAGAACATGTACTGTCATTGATAGTTAAAGAAATATCTGCCTTAGTAAAATAAAATATTTAGAAGTTCAAGATTTCTGATGTAAGTAAAAATGTCTTTTGTTATGTTTTGAAAGTGAATAACATTTTTTCACTTTAATGAATTCATATACCTCAATGAATTAATTAAAATTCTAGCATGATAGATATAAAAGTATTGTATAAATTTAAAAGTCAGCTTTTTGGGAGGTAGAGAATGTTTAAATTCACATTGTGATCTCATAGTCATCATCATATTTGTTATCATTTGCTCTGTTGCAATTTTCCTTTACTGTAGCTGAATATTTTTAGAACACAAAGATAAATAATCATTTAATTGACCCTTTCCCCTGTGTTTTACATTTCTGTGTTGCCATTGTGTATACATAGCATCTGTTAAACTATTCTTCTGAGCTAACCTTTCCTGTCTTTACTGTCTGGTGAAGACCTCAGTATTCAATGCAAAAATATGCAAGGCAGAGTAGCAGTCATGGGAGATATTAATAAAGCTAAGTAATATAATTTTAAAAAAAGTATTTTAACTGAAATGTATGTACATCCTTAGCCAAATTTTTATTAACTTTTTAACAAAAACATTAATAAGAAATTAGCTCAATGGAATGCCACAGTCTAGGTAGTACAATTCTATTAAGTAATACCACCGTCTGGGTAGTGGAATGTTGACATACTGAGAGGAACGATTCTTTATAAATTCTAGCATTTTAAAAATGTACAATTTTTGAGATGGTACTAAGATTGTCTTAATATTTTGGGACACTGATGCCTAATAAAAAATGGAAGAAACACAAATTTAAGCTATATGTATCTACTACATCCAAATACTTAGGGATATTCAACCATTCATTTTTTTGACAGGTTAAATGGGTTTCTCTTAATATGTAGATTATTGCTGAAATAACTCTCTCTTAAACAGTATAAAGAAGGCAGGAAGTCATCTAATATGTGCATTGCCAGGAATCAGACAGTAACCACGTCTTCCATTGAATTTATCATTCTTAGACTACTTGAGCCTTTTATTTTATTTTATTTACTTTATTTTATTTTATTTACTTTATTTTATTTTATTTATTTTTTAGACGGGGTTTCACTCTTGCCCAGACTGGAGTGCAATAGCGCAATCTCAGCTCACTGCAACCTCTGCCTCCCGGGTTCAAGCGATTCTCTGGCCTCAGTCTCTCAAGTAGCGGGGATTACAGGCATCTGCCACAATACACAGCTAATTTTTTGTATTTTATTTATTTATTGTTTTTGAGGCGGAGTCTTGCTCTGTTGCCCAGGCTGGAGTGCAGTGGCACGATCTCAGCTCACTGTAAGCTCCGCCTCCTGGGTTCACGCCATTCTCCTGCCTCAGTCTCCTGAGTAGCTGGGACTACAGGCGCCCGCCACCACGCCTGGCTAATTTTTTTTGTATTTAGTAGAGACGGAGTTTCACCATGTTGATCAGATTGGTCTCGATCTCCTGACCTCAGGTGATCCACCTGCCTTGGCCTCTCAAAGAGCTGGGATTACAGGTGTGAGCCACTGTGCCTGGTCTGAGCCTTTTAATCATCTGATTAGTGGTGCTTTAGGCTTGGCTTATAGACTGGTTACAGGAAATTCGGAAACGTCATACGTGTATTAATTTTCGATTAATTGATTTTTAGACAATATGCTTTACACGGAGAACATTACACAGGTTGTTAATCTGGATGCTATTACAACAAATATACTTCGTTCAACAGCAACTAAAAAAATTTATTTTTGTTGATTTCTGGCTGCTTACCTAGAAGTCTAAAATGCTGGCCTGGTAGTATGTAAACTGTTTTTCTAAAACACAGGTGTTTGTGTTTTTGTTTTCCCTCTCAGACACACTGACTGCCTGGTATTCCCTGAAAGTTCCACTGTTTTATAACTATTTCTGATCTTGAAATTTCTTCTACTTGGAATTCTTTACCCAGTTTTTGTCTTCTTTAACTTCTCAAGGCTTAGTTTAAAAATTATCCCTTCTTAGAAGCCTTTGGTGTTCTCCAAAGAACCAACCTATCAATAACCTTCAGCTGGTAGCATTGTGATGTTACTGATTATATATTTTCTACTGCAATATCCAGTGTTCTGGTCTTTTTTCTTATCCAAGGTAGAGATACAGTCTTGTACATCTCACAGCATATGGCATGGTGCCTAGCACTATATGAATGTCCGGTGAATATTTGCAAAATGAATAAATGAAATGGGTAGGTAGAAAAACAGTATGTAAAACTAAGGAACATACTAAAAAAAATGAGTAACCAAAAATGAGGAAGAGGTTCTTTAGTAAAATTATTGACAGTGATCTCTATTAGTAAGCTGCTATCATGTGCAACACACTGCATACTAGCTTTAAAGAGAATATCTAATTTCATTCTTTTAAAAATTCCAAGATTCTCATTATATATGTGAGAAAATAAGCTCAGATAATCATTTCCTTCTTCCCAAAAGTTACTTAGTTTTAGTGATGGAGAAAGAATTCAAACAGGTTTAACTGATTCCAAAATCCATGTTCTTTCACAATTTAAAAATTCAAATTATGTTCATCCTTTGCTGCAACAAAAGAACAAAAGTAGCAAGCTTTATCCTGATGACCTATGAAATGATTTTTTTAAGGGAAGCTAAGCTCTGTGAGGATAATACAATGAACAGGTTTATTCAGGATCATACCTTAATACTGTTATTTGTAGGTCCAGATATGGTGATAAATATTTAATTAGAAGAGTATATGAAATACATGTTAAAAAGAGGATTTGTGCAAACTCATTAGGCAGTCTTTCAAGCTTTGTAATGACATAAGTGGCAAGTGGATTATGGTTTATTTTAAAAGACTTGTCAATGCAGTCTTGTTGGGGGAAGGGAAAGAAAGTGGAGAAAGAGAAAAAGAGAGATGGAACACATTCTTTTGCAGATTTAACAAATGGTTTCACATGCTTCATGCTGTTTATTCTGTGGGATTGTTCTCTTAGCTAAATATACACACTCATAAATACCACATATTTCCTACTGTCTGTTTAAACTTTTGCAATTCATTCTTTATTTTCAATAGCTCTTCTCTCTTCAGCATCTGTGTTTTTTTTTCTTTTTGTCCCAAATTTCTCACATATATTACAACACAGTTCAGAGGCCTCTTTTTAATTTTATCAAGTTTTTAAGCTAGCATTAGAAGCAATGTCCAGTGACCTTCGATGGTATAACTTTAAAAGTATACTGTACTCATTGTCCTATGAAAAGATCTAATTCTTCCTGAAATAGAATTCAATATAGAATCCCAATATAGAATAGATTAGAATAGAACAGAATAGAATTCAATTCTAAAACAAAAATGGAAGACTGTTAACGGAAAATACTTCATAAACTGTATTTGATCTTGACTGTAATAGCATATAACTATTTATTATCTCTTCTTTAAAGGTGATAACCTAAAGTGAGCATTAAGATTTTTTACTCATAGTTACATGACAAATACACTTTTTAAATTAGTAACTGCTGGATATGGAATTGAAGTTCAGGTATCTTTAAGTCCAAATATACTTTCTACTACACTTACATTGAAAAGTTCACTGTCTAGAAATGTAGCCTAGATTAGCAAAGGCATGCAGACCCAAAGGCAATGCTATGTATACATCTTTTTATAATCACGATGTCCTTAGAGAGCCATATGTTAAACTTTTTCCAAAGGATTAATAATTTTGAATTAAATTTTAAGTCATACAACATGTTTTACTTTTTTCAGCTTTTAATTTTGGCATAATTATATATTCACAGGAAGATGTAAAGACAGAACAGAGAAGTTTCAGACCCTTTGCGCAGTCTATCCCAGTGGTTGGCATGGTTTGCATCTTATATAATTATAGTACAGTAACAAACCAGTAGTTGACACTGGGGTGTATGTGTTTGTCCTTTGTCATTTTATCACATGTGTAAATTTACATAACCACCAATGAAGTCAACATACAGAACTATTCCATTACCTCAAAGATCTCCCTCATGTTATGTCCTTATAGTACCTTCTCTGTATCATCCCTAACCCCTGGAAACCATTCATCTCTTTTTCTTTTTTGTTATTTTGAGAATGTTATAAAAATACGATCATACCACACATGTCCTTTTGAGATGGGCTCTTTTCAATCAGCATAATGTTCTTGTGATTAATCTGCATCATTTCCCATGTGAATAGCCCTTGCCTTTTTATTGCTGAGTAGTATTTCATAGTATGTGTGTATCACTGTTAATTTAATCATTCACTACTTAAGGACACTTTGCTTGTTTAGGGGTTTTGATCTATGACACACAGAGCTGCTATGACTAGTGTAGGTATTTGTATAGACATACATTTTATTTATCTGGATTAAATGTGGAGGATTACAATTGATGGGTCCTATGGTAAGTGTGTGTTTGTATGTGTGTTTGTGTGTATGTGTGTGTGTGTGTGTGTGTATTTAAGAGACTGCCAAACTATTTTCAGAGAGACTATCACTTTATATGCTTCCTGCAGTGTATGACAGGTGCACTGTTTCTGCATCCTAATGAAATTTTTGTTTTATCATTAAAGACATTTTTATCTGTTCTGATAGGCAGTGATAACTCATTTTGGTCTTAATTTTAATTCCCTAACAGCTCGTGATGTTGACCCTTTTTTTATGTGACATTTGCCATCTATATGTTCTCTTCAGTGAAGTGCCTCTTGTATTTTACCTTTTTTACTAATTGTTAGTTACTATTATTTTTAACTGTTGAGGTTTTATTTTTTTTTATTTAAAATTATTTTTTAGAGACATTTGGGTAGGAGGAGAGTATCTTGCTCTGTCACCCAGGCTGGAATACAGTGGCATGACTGTAGCTCACTGACTGCAGCCTTGAACTGCTGGGCTCAATCCATCTTCCTGCCTCAGCCTCCGGGGTAGCTAGGACTATAGGCGTGAGGCACAGGCTCCATTGAGTTTTGAGAATTATTTATGTATAGTAGGCATGATCACTTTATTAGATACGCAGCTTGCAGATATTACTTCCTAGTATGTGGTTTGCCTTTTCATTCTCTTAGCAGGCTTTTTCGTAGAACAAAGGTTTTTAATTTTGGTAAAGTTCAATTTATTGTCGTTTCTTTTATTAATTGTGCTTTTGATGTCATGTCTAATGACTCTTCCCCAGGTCCTAGATTCTAAATACTTTCTCCTGTTACACTCTAACCATTTTAGAGTTACATTTAAATCTATGATTCATTTAAAACTATTTTTTTTAAATATAAGGTGTGAAGTTTAGAACAAGATTTTTTATTTTTATTTTTTTTATTTTTATTTTTTTTTTGCCTATTGGTATTCAGTTGACAGTTTGGCAGGGATTAAATTTTAGGCTGAAAAATATTTCCCTTTATAATTTTGATGGTATTGCTTCATTGCCTTTTTCTATCCAATCTTACTGATTACTGAACCCATATAATTCTCATTTCTTTGCATTTGTATTACTGGTGTTATGAGATACTTTGATTCTGTTCCTTTACATGGTTCTTTTTTCATTCACTAGGTTGATTTATCTTTTAAATATGGAGCTTTATGTTCTTCAGATCTGGGAATTTCTGTTTCATTATTTTAAGAAATAATTTTCTCCTTTCAATTCTGTTTTTCTGTACTTTATGCTTATCAGTTAGATCATGAACATCCTGAATTTTACTTCTTTATTAGCAATTTTTACCATGGTAAACCCTCAGTCTGTCTAAGATTCTACTTCATTTTCCATGTTGTATTTTTTTTGCATCAAATAATCTCCCCAAAATTGAAAAGGATTTCTATTTAAGACCGTTCTCTAAATATCTTAATTATCGTGGATATATGCAATGTTCATTTGTTTAACATTACTTTTAAATGGTCTCAAGGGAAAAGAGATAAATACATTTTCAATCTTCTAACAAAAGTAGAGACCCCTGTATCTAAATTTTGACAAAATATTTAAAGTAGTAAATATTTCAAAATGTTATTTTTCTAACTCATGATTTTCATACTCTTCCAGTATTTTATCAAATACCTGTACCTTAATTTTTAAGTTACTCTCATTGTGCCACTCATTAGGTTTTTAAGTATGTCAAAGTTTTTGAATAATATGTTTTAAAGTCAGTTTAAATTACACACAGTCTTATTTATTTATTTATTTGTTTATTTATTTATTTAGAGATGGAGTCTTGCTCTGTCACCAGGCTGGAGTACAGTGGCACGATCTGGGCTTACTGCAACCTCTGCCTCCTGGGTTCAATCGATTTCCCTGCCTCAGCCTCCCGAGTAGCTGGGACTACAGGCATGTGCCACCACGCCCGGCTAATTTTTTGTATTGTAATAGAGATGGGATTTCACCATGTTGGCCAGGTTGGTCTCGATCTTCTGACCTCATGATCTGCTCACCTGGGCCTCCCAAAGTGCTGGGATTACAGGCGTGAGCCACCACACCCAGCTACAGTCATGTTTATTTAAAATAGAATTTTTTTTTTTTTTTCCAAATCACTTACAACTTTTAGATCCAGAAACAAGGGAGAAAATAAATTCCACAAAATTTTCCTGGCTACATACAGCCAGACATTAACAAGAATGTAGAGCTATTATTTATTGAGGGCTTCATGTGTTCTATTATAGTCTTTCTTAAAGTAGTCTAGTTGAGTAGAGCCAGAACATATACATCAACCATAGGTTTGAGTTACTACCACATACACAAACACTGATACAATCTACTACATCATAATCACCTAATTAATTACCAAAATACATCTCAGTGCCACATTCCCAACTATTGCACAGATACACTTGGTTACCCCTCAGCTCATCAAACTCAAAGTGTCTAAAACTTAATTCATTTTCCATTGTCTATCATTCAATCCTTATTTTTTTGTTTTGACTTAACTATACTTGTAGTCACTGAATTAAAGACTTCAGAGTTATCATTAACATAACTTCACATGAAGATAATGGCTTGTCACGTCTCATTCAGGTATCTCTCACATTTATCTGTAACTCTCCAACTCCAGCAACATTCCTTGTCCACGCCCTCACTTCTTAGTGATTAATGCATCTCTTAACTAATTGTACTGTCTCCAGATTCTTCTCCTTCCAATCCATCCTACATATCTTAAAAGAGTCTTAATGAAAAACATAAGATCTCATTATCTTTTGCCCTAGGATCTTATATGCCTCCGTCGTTTACCAAATTGTGTGTAAACCTTTTAAGATGACTTTCAGCATCTGCCAGAATCTGGTTTCCACCTGATTTTCTAGATTTTATTTCAAAGTTTATTGGGTTAAAGTAGCTTCTACTTTAGGAAAATTCTTCCCCTCCCCCCCACACCCTTTTTGAATTCTGAACCATTTTGTATATCTGTCAGTATTTTAAACTCCCTCTGAAATTGACTTAACCTCACCATCTTTAGTTGTCTAAATTTTACCCATGGATTTCAAAGCTTTGCTTGCATGATTTCCCATCTCTGATCCACAGAACTGGAAACGATGCCTTGCTCCTCTGAACTTTCATAACACCTATTATATGCTTTATCACTTTCTATCTTGTGTACTTCTGATGTGTGACCATGTCTTGTTTCTCCTTTTAGACTTTTTATTGCATAAGGGTAAGTTAAATATTTATTCAGCTTTAAATTATTCTCAATGCCTAGCATATTACCTCATATATAATAACAATGCCAGTTGATATATAATATTAACAACAATGTGATATAGAAATATAAAATATTTAAAAATTTATATTTTTCTTCCTGCCTCAACCTTTAGGAAGCTCTTCACCACATGATTTTAGCTTACTATCAACATGCATACAAGATGAAATTTATCACTGAATTAGAGTACTTCTGTTTAAATCAATAAGCTTATATACCTAATCCTACTTATAATGTGGAAAAGGCAAAGAATATCTGTTCTGTGTGTGTAGGTTTTTGGGGTTTGGAGCATGATTCTTTTTTTTTTTTTTTTTTTACTTTTCCCTACCTATGCTGACCTTCTTTTCTCATCTGTACTATTGCCTGAGGCAGTAAGATTATAGCACAAAGATTTGACTACAGTTTTATATTAATTGCATGACACACCTCATTTGAGAAACGTCTCTCTTCTTCATAGAATCTGTGAAACTGCCTTAGTACTTTAATTCCTTTGTTACAGATATTCTTTTAAGTTAGAGTAATAGGTCATTATATGTTTTTATTTTTCTTATGTAAGTCACAATTTACATAGATGCCCCTTTTCTCTTAATAAGGAGAGAAATTAAGACACTTCCATATTTTATTCTTTTCAAAAATAGAATCAGAAATAGTCAAATCAGAATAAAAAATAGAAAAAAAATGTAGCTTTAGTAGTTAATCTCAGAGAAACAGCCTAAGGGAAGCAAAATTAACAACGGAATGAAGTATACCTCTGCTCATAATGAAACTAACATATATCCAAGGAAAAAAAATGAATAGGTAATTGAATTTTATGCTCATACTAGTGGGATCAGTTCTATATATTTTAGATACTCAGTATCACTGAATTCACTGAGGTGTTATCAATTTATATCCAGGTAAACCTGACAATATCAGACACTAAAGTCTGTGTAATATCTGTTAATATTAAATGTGTGATTTATTGTATCAAAAAACTTATAACCTACATCATTATGAGTGATACTAACTTCCCTGATTCTCTTCTTGTCATTTAAAAAGAAAAAAAAAATGCTCATGGAATTGTAAAGTTGATCTATGGGAAATAATTTTAAATTGTATAACATTTTAAAGGAGTAAGTTAATTGAATTTAATCATATTTACAATATGAATGTATGAGACTTCAATATCAAGCTTTAATATTTCTGTATCAATAAATATGATTCTTGAACATAATAGCTATCACCTGCAAATTATTTGTTGATTTATTTAATCAATCCTCTATTAAACTTAAGGGTTATTTCCCCTTATCCACTATTGTAATACTGTGATGGATGTCCTAGTGTACACATATTTTATACATATGTAGTTTATCAATATAAATTCTTAGAGATGAGGTTTCTAGATCAAATTTTATGCACAATGTATATTTTGATAATTATTTCCAAACTTCCCATTAGACACACTTTACCAATTTGCTTTTACAAGTCCTATTTCTCTAAACTTTTCCAACAGTGAGTTTTTATCATTTAAAATAAAAGTCTTTGCCATTTTGATTAAAGAAAGTAATATAAAGGCCTAGCATAGTCGATGACCTGTTTTGTAAGATTCTTATCTGAAGCTTGGAAACATTTAACTTAGAAAAACATAATAAACCATAGGGACAAATTATTAATTCAATTACTAACATTAATTCAACTACTAAGCACTTAACAAATAATAAAATCAACAAATTTCAGGTAACCATCTGTGTTTAATTTTTATCTCTAATTCTTATACCTCTTATCCTGTAAATTGAGCTAATACATTTTACATAACAAATTAGTATTAATTTCAATAGTTTTGTATCATGCGTCTGTCCCTGGCCGCCCTCAGAGCCATGCCCAGCCTGGCATGCATATGTGATGGTTAAGGATACAGTTAAAGAGTCAATCACACATGTCCACAACAGAGACACATGCAGCCTTGTATGCCTTCTTTTTAAAAGTTGAGAATATAGTATTCATTTTGCCTATGGGATATTGTTCACATTGCCAATTACATGGATTTTACTTATCAAAGTAAAGACAACCTTATTGATTTCCACTTTGATCAGACAATATGACTTAAAAATAATAAGCATTTCATGAGAAATTATAACTCTTCAATTGCTATAGAAGTCAGAGTATTTTTTGCCATGTTAATTCATTGCTCGTGTCATCATTTTGTGCATATAACAGGGGATATAACTGACTTTATTTATTTACTAAATGCTCAGTTTGTTACTTACTAGAACTTTGCTTTCCAGATGGCAAATTCTTCTAACAATGTTTTTTTCTGGTTGGGAGCAGTTGCTCATGCCTGTAATCCCACAACTTTGGGAGGCCAAGGTGGGCGGATCACGTGAGATCAGGAACTCAAGACTAGCCTGGCCAACATGGTGAAGCCTGGTCTCTACTAAAAATACAAAAATTAGCTGGTGTGGTGGCACGTGCTTGTAATCCCAGCTACTCGGGGGTCTGAGGCAGGAGAATTGCTTGAACCTAGGTGGTGAAGGTTGCAGTGAGCCAAGATCGTGACATTGCACTCCAGCCTGGGCAACAAGAGCAAAACTCCATCTCAATAAAGAAATAAATAAATAAATAAACAAACAAATAAATTAATAATAATAAAAATAAATGTTTATTAAAATGCAATAATCTTAAATCGTATAGACTTTTGGGATTTAGCATTATTACTAGTTTTTTACTTTCCGGATTTCTTGTATGATTTGTGTATTTTATAATCTACTTGTTGCTAGAATATTTTGTTGTCACTTCTTTTTCTGATGCTTTTTCAGAGGCTATTATTGTCCTGAACTCTGCACATTTTATACTGCATTTATTTTCTTTTTACTCATTGCTCTTTGCCACTCAGTAACACCCATATCCAACTCTTTATTAAGATCACATGCTGTTTGGGTAATTTGTATAGCTTCTTAGGTCAGTTAAATGTTTAACAATTTCTCTGTTATTCGATGCACATTGAAAGAGTTTATGTGCTTCTAGACATTCTATTCTTATTTTTGAAGGAAATGGCTGACTTCTCTAAGACTCATTGAAAAACCATTTTATTAGAACATAAAGCTGATTCGTCTACTATCCTTGACAATACTCTAAAACAGGATAAAAGAGCCCTAGAACCTGTGTATATTAGAACTTTTTGGAAAGCTTTTTTGAGTTCACTGTCTCTAATATTAGAATTATGCAGATCTGTACATTAATTTATTGACATTCTTTACCTGCTATGAACAAAGTGGCTAGTACAATTTATATCCTTGTACTGTCATTTAAGGCACATAAAGATACTAGTTCCAAAGTTTGGGAAGAATATTGTGTTTGAAAACAGTTGTGTATATTGTAAATACAAACTGAGTTAATACATATTGCATATAAAATATTTTTTATTTTGACAGGACTCTATCATTGTGTGCATTTTCATACTCTAAAACTGAGAAAATTGTATTTCACTTTGCATATTCAATTTCTTGAATTTTACTCATCAGAATAAAGACAACTTTCTTGGCTTTTATGTTGATTAGGCAATATGACAAACGTAATGAGTACACACGTAAGTACTTTTAAGTTTATGAAATTATTTTCCTTATGTCATTCAAAGTTGTTAAAAATAACTTTGAGGTAAATATTATTAACCATATTTTTTAGGTGTGCAATTTGTCTTATGTAAGTCATAAAATTAGCAAGCTGTAGAATTAAAATTTGAACACATTTTGTTTAGCCGTTTTTAGAGAGTCTAATTTGGCTTCTTTCTTTCTCTATCCAGTTCAGTAACGCTGAATACAACCCCATTGTTTATATGATAATGGCTTAATGTATTTTAAAATAACTGCTATGTAATTAAGTGGTATAACATAAAAAGAAACATCATTATTTTAAAGTTATGTCAAACCTTTTTACAAATCTAGTACCACAAAGGTTACCTAGATTTGTTTGTCCTTAGAGACAACAGTCCCCGCATATTCCTTATACTTAAGTTGTAATATTTGCAGGATCCATAGCTTTCATGTATCAATTATGAGTCATAGAAGAGCCATATTTTATCTTAATAATGTGAATAATTAAAATAATTCCTATAGAATACAACTTCTGTTTTGCAAGGTAACATACAGAGATCCATATTCTTTCTGAAGGATCTGTCTCCAGTTAATCAAATAAAAATTCTTGTTAGTATCACAAGACAATTTAAAATTAGAAAAACTCACAAACTGCATCTGACAAAGGTCTAATGCCCAGAATCTATAAGGCACTTAAATAATTCAACAAGAAAAAAACAATGCCGTTACAAATTTGGCAAAGGACATGAGCAGAGATTTCTCAAAAGAAGACATGCAGCCAACAAGCATATAAAAAATGCTCAATATCACTAATCACTAGAGAAATGCAAATCAAACCACTATGAGATGCCATCTCACACTGGTCAGAATGGCTATTATTAAAAAGTCAAAAAGTAACAGATGTTGGCAAAGTGGCAGAGAAAAGGGAACACTTATTCATGGTGGCAATGTAAATTAGTTCAGCCTCTGTGCCATGCCGTTTGTAGATTTCTCAAAGAACTTAAAACAGAACTACCATTTGACCCAGCAGTCCCATGACTGGATATTTACCGAAAGGAATATACATTGTTCTACCAAAAAGATATATGCACCCATATGTTCACCGTAGTACTATTCACAATAGTAAAGATGTGTACTCAGCCAAGATACCCATCAACTGGGTAAACATAATGTGCTTCATATATACCATGGAAAACTCCACAGCTATAAAACCAAAACCAAATCATGTCCTTTGCAGCAACGTGGATGCAGCTGGAGGTCATTATCCTAAGCAAATTAATTCAGGGACAGAAAACTAAATGCCTCCTGTTCTTAGTTATAAGTGGGAGCTAAACATTGTGTCCATGTGGACACAAAGATGGGAAAAATAGACACTACCTATTGGGTACTGTGCTCACTACCTGAGTGATGAAATCATTTGTACACCAAATCCCAGCATAATGCAATAACCTAAAATAAAAGTTGAAAAACAAAACTAAAATAAGATATTCAAGACAGATCATCCTCATTCCCAAGGATAGTGGAAATTAAAAACCAAGAGAAGAGGCCAAGATTTAACTATGGTATCACCAAATGGATTTTTATAGCTTAAAGAGTATCACCGTTCCAGCCTTCTCTTAGACTCACCAATTTCCTATTTTTCAATTAAGCTCTGAATGATTACCATGTAACTAAGACATCTGTTAGCCTGGAATGGACTTTGTAGGCTTGCCTTTGATGGATTCAATGTAAAATTTTTTTAACAGAGAAGTTAGAAAGGATAAGTGGTGTTTAATAAATATCAATAAAGCAAATGTATTTTTTTTCTATGGATGGAGATTTTTTAATGCCAAAATTTTAGAATTATGTGCATGTGTGTGTGAGTGTATCATACACACATTCCTCTGTGAATACTTTTGGTGTTTTATGTGCAGATTTCCAAGTGCAACATAATCCTTATTTCATTTTTTTCCAATGTGAAATTCACATTGAAATAAAATACTATTCCTAAGGGAACAAGAAGTCGTGTTCTTGATACTCAGCTCAATTCTACAACTACTGCTATATGAAATTGTTAAGTTCAACTGCCAATGCCTTATCTTGCTGTGAAACAGATCTCTTTCAATAGAAAAATCTAAACAAGGAAAATTTATATGTAAATGTAAATCAGTATTCAAACTGAAGTGAAAATTCTCCTAATGAGAAAATTGTTTAAATATCTTGTAGAATTGGTCATTCTAGAGTTTCATTAACTTGATTTCAACCAAAATATAACTAAAGATATTGTTAGTAACAAGACCCATTGATCCTTTAATATTAAAGAGAACTCTTTATGCTGTTTTTATGAAGTTATGACTGTAGAGAAATAAACATGTGTTTGTGGAAACAGTTAATAACGATTACATGTGTATTATTTCTATCTATATTTAGCTACTTATTTGCTCTTCTTTATTAACTGTGATATTTCTTAGGGATGAACAATGAAACATGATGTAAACATTTACATAAGGCAGAATTCGTTTTTTAACAGTTTTTTTTTTCCTTACAAGTTTTTTGAATACATTTCTTAGCATAATACTTGAACCTGTCTAAAGAATAGCCTGATTTATAATCTCTGGGCTGTGCATTTATATGACTTGGAGCTTTAGTTTTTTTCCTTTTCTGAACCTATGCATTCTACTTAGATCATCTTAATAACTTTTTGAGTAATCTTCAGGAAATTTATACACATCACTTTCAGGCTGATGGTTGTCCAGTCTTCACCTGCAGTTCAACCCTTCTTCTGAGCTTCTTATCATTTCCATTGCCACTTAAAATCTCCATAAGCATCTAAGTATCTATATGCTCATCATCTTTGCCCTCTATCCACATGTCTCCTTCTAAAACTTTTTTTACCAGTCAATTTTTCAATCATCTACTCAGTGACACAAGCAAATCTGGGAGTCATTTTTCATTCTTCCCTCACTCTTGCCATTATCTATTTTCTTCATGTTATATATTTTCTTCATATTTCCTGATTTATTCATTTCAGTTTCTCTTTACTTTCACTAGTCTATTACAACTTTTGCCTAACATTCCTGCAACAGAGCCTTAAGTGCTCATCTGGCAGCTTCTCCTTCCTTTCTAAAGGCCATACTCCATAATGCAACAGGATTCATCACTCTGAAAAGCAAATCTGAGGTTATGTAGTTGCCTGAGCAGATGCCATGCAAATAAATGGAATTTCCTTCACAGCCAAACTTTATGCAAAGGCAGAAAGAGGCAACTGTGTTTCTGGGGTAAAACGAGGAGTGACTACACTTTCTTCATCTCAAACTTCTCTTGTTGCAAATCTAACACTGTATCTGCAATTTCCATCTTCCTCATCCTTTGTGTCAATACATTGAAGTCTCTTTTAAAAACACAACACTTATTTTTTTAAATAAACTATTTTGGAATAGGTTTAGTCTTACAGACAAGCTGCAAAGATGATATAAAATCTAGATAGATGCTTCCTCCATTCCCTCCATCCCCTTAATATTTTACATTATCATGGCAGGTTTTTAAAAACAGAAATCAACCGTGGTATATTACTGATATTTAAACTCCGAAATTTATTCAGATTTCATCTAGTTTCCCACTGAGTTCCTCTTTCTACTTCAGAATCCAATCCAGACTATCAGGGAATTTAAATAATGCTGATTTTGACAGAGAAAACATTTTTGCAGTTATTAGAATCTTAGTTTAAGACAGTTTAAGACACCCTTTTAGAAAGGTGAACAAATAGGACAACAGGCAGTGAAATTTGGGGAGATGGTGTTGGGGTGTTGAGTGGTGTGCTGTAGCATGGGATCCTGGCTGGAGGTGTCTGGCATTACTGGAAGAGCTTGGGAAACCAGGTAATGCCATGAGGAGACTTGATTTAGAAGATACAAATTAAGGGGGTTGTTAGAACACATAATGGGTTGTTAGAAACAAACATTTCAGTTGTAAGTATGTTTGAGAATGTTTATTGATTACATAGAAATGGATACAATCATGAGTCCAACCTCAAAATGGGAAAATAATTGTGGAAGTAAATGAAAGCATATGTGCCATTGATTAGAACTGTGAATTTGTAAATTTCTTCCTAAGAGAGCCTTCCTGTGGCATTTGATGGGCCTGTTGGTCTGGGAGTTTGAAAAAAATATTCTGAGGTTTGGAACAATTAATTTGATTGATTAGATTGATTATTTCCATGATAGGGTTTTTATTCTGCAGATACAAAATTTATAATGAACTTTAGATATTTGAATGTCATGCTTCTATATTCAAATGAATCTTCTCAGGTTCTAAAGGAACTGAATATACCTTTCTTGTGAAGTCATGTATATTCCTAAGGGGAAGGACTGGGTAGTTGTCAATTTGCCTGGAAGTTATCAGCTGCAGTCCCTGCAAGGGGCAGGATATTAGATTAGCCGTTCCATTTTTAATTTCCTGGGAACATATTGTGTGTTTACAAAGATATTGTAAGAAAAATCTGCATCAAATTACTTTTTAAAAATGAGACTTGCAGAAGATTTACTTGCTATAATCTGTGTGTGTGTGTGTTGGGGAAAATTGTGGGTGTGTGTTTGTGGTTTTAGCTGTTTTTTATTTTTTGGTCATAGTTTTCAATTCTAATATAAGGAGCTACTCAAAATGAAGGATTTATTTCAAGTATTGAAAATAAAAACATACTCAAAAAGCATATTCTCTTCAGATCAGGGCTCTTTTTAATACATCAAAGTGTGAGTATCTCAGGTTCATGAGAAAATAATTTGATTTATACTAATTGTACATCCATATGGTACATCTTTTAACTTATGCTCATATTATATATTAATATACAAATGATTCACGTAAAAGTAAAAATGACATTAAAATAAAATCAATAAGAATTAGCTCCTTTTTATGAAGTGTCAATAAGTTTTTAATTTATTTACATTTGTAGTGTTTGGTACCTAAAGTTATAATCAGAAAACAGCAAGGATCAGGATGATTTTAAATTAGAGTTAGATTTCATCAGTATGCCTGGGGATTAGAAAATCCCCAAGTTATAAAACTTTCCACCAGTTCCAGTGAAAATTCAGCCCTAATGTCAAATCATTTTAAGTTTATTAGGCACTTGTCATAACACTAATTATAAATTAGATCATTTTATATTCTCGAGATTGAGAAAAGTAATTAAATTGGTGGTTTCATTAGTTGATGGACAGTTTTAAAGAGTTTATTTTTCTGGAAAATCAAGGTGTATTATTCTTTCAGTTTCTAAAGAAGTGCTTATTAGAAAACATGGGGTTGGATAGAAATCTAAATCTAACAGAAAAGGATAATTTTGTCATGAATATTGACTTAATTTTACTAATAGCTTTTAATATACATATTTTAAAGATATGAAGTCTTAGCTTTAGAATTTAAATATTAGGATATTTCTTCATTAAACTGAAAATTCAAATTCAAAGTAGATATTTAATTAGATGAATTAAAAATATAGAGTCATCATAATATTATCTATTATACAGTCAATCCTTTAAAATATGCTAATTGCAAGGTTTATAAATGACGTGGGGAGTCAAAGTTTTATAAATCCTCAAACATTATAATTAGTCTTTGGAATCTTTTTTTGTTGTTGCTGTCCAAACATAGAAATGTACAAATGTTTAATTTAAGGTCAGCCAAGCTGAAAAAATTTAAAAATATTTTTAGTCAATTGGTTAATTCTAAATTTGCTTTGTTTATTCTCATGTTATTTCTTATTCTCTCTTTTTTTCTGAAACTACTAATGTAGCAGTAGGAAGTTAAATTAATACTATAGAAAATCATAAAAGTCATGTTCAATCAAGGTTTTAGCTTTAGCTTTAGCCCTGCTTTAGATTGAATGTGTTTTCTTACCAGGAAATTCTGGAGAGGTTATTACAACACACCTTCACACATACACATACACGTTCCTTTACATTTTACATGGTCTGTGCTAGAGGATTAGCATTTATTGAGTTTCTACTATATGAGGTGCTCTGATTCTCGACCTCCCATGCCACATTGTGATGTTGAACATCTCTGTGCATATATTCTTGTAAAATGTGTGTTGCAATTTTTATGCAAATCTTTTAATTTAAACAAATGTCATTGTGTGATATATTTCATTTTGCTTCTTTTTAACTTTTATTTTAAGTTCAGTGGTACAAGTGCAGGTTTGTTAGATAGGTAAACTTATGTCATGGGGGTTTGTTGAACAGATTATTTCACCAGATATTAAGCCTAGTACCCATTAGTTATTTTTCCTGACCCTCTTCCTCCTCCCACCCTCGATCCTCTGAAAGCCTCAGTATGTGTTGTTACCCTTCTGTTTTGTAATGTCTTTCATCTGGTATTGTGGTTTTAAAAAGATCTATCTATATTGCTGTGTGACCTTTGCTTCTAATTGCTATAATATACTTCACTGTGTGGACTCATTATCCTTTCCCTTTACCCAAAGGCTTCTGACTTCCAGCAACCACAGGTAAAACACAGTTGAGTATCCCACTTCAGCTCCCCTTTGTCACCACTTTTAGATGAAGAAACAGAGGCATGAAGGGTTGAATAATCTTATCAGAATTGCACCGCTAGGATTAGAACCAGTCTAGTGGCAGGCACACAGAGGAAAGAGAAGCATCAATTATTAAACATCTATTGTAGCAGAAGTTTTATGTCAAAAAATCAATTTTATCCACTTAAGTGCCTTATGTAGTAGCTAAAATGACTCAAAAAAGTCAGAAAAGTAACCCAAATAATTATAATTGATAACTGGCAGATTCAGAAGTTTACTAATACTGGTCATCCCTTAAAGCTCATCTTGTTTTTTAATTAACCAGTGTCTCGTTTCAATGAATGTATTATTTTTAAAAAATATGGAGGTAAGGTTGCTTGATTACTCAGGTATTTCTCTCATTTTGGGAAATTGCATACATAGCCTTAGCAAACAGCATGTAAAATTGTTCCCAAATACCTATTTTTATTTGCTTGTTTTCTTATTTTTGGGTAATCTACAGCAGCAGAAGAAAAGTGTGTGTGTGTATATATATATATATATATACACACACACACTCACACACATAGATTGGAGGATTAATTTTCCTAGTAACAAACATTTTGAAACAACTGATATAAAAAATTTGGAAGGGATTCTCATGTTAAAAGCTTATTGGATTATTTTTTGGATTTTTAGAGAAAGGGTTCTGTTCTGTCACCCAGTCTGGAGTGCAGTGGTGCAATCATAGCTCACTGCAGCCTTGAACTTCTGTGCTCAAGTGACCCTTCTGTCCTCAGCCTCCCAAGTAGCTAGGATTACAAGTATGGACCACCACACCACACCAGACTAATTTTTAAATTATTTTTATAGAGATGAGGGTGGAGAGGGGACCTTGGTAATTTGCCTAGGCTGGTCTTGAATTTCTAGCCTCAAGCAGTCCTCCCGTTCTGGCCTCCCCAAATGCTAGAACTACAGGCATGAGCCACCATACCCACTCTTGAACTCTTAAAATAGATTTTACTCTGTCCTTCATTTTGTTTATTGATTTGCAGATGGACATCATGACTACATAAAATTATTTCCATTTTTCATTTCTTTCTAAGTAAAAATTACCAGCTGGTTTTTATGGCGATAATGCCATGGATCAGCAATAGTTCTTGGAAGTGTTATTTTTCAAAAAATTGTTGAATAAAAAGTTTTTTTATTCTTTCAATAGATATTATTTTCCTCCAAGCTTGAACAGTGATGAGTATGATGATTAATCAATATCATTTTAAGTACTAGAATGGCTCCTGAATGATAAAACCCGTCAGTAAAGACAGACTAAGCGAACATTAAGAAGTAAATGATATCTGACCTAGGAATTTCTCCTTTAGATGTGACATTCTCCCTGTTTTTCTGCTAGAAGACAAATCTTGGGTGAGGACAACATTGCAGAAGGGCCTGAACAGAGAGTTGAGCTCAGTATAAAACTTCTGACAGATTTTGCTGTTCTGGGAGGGACAGAGTCTAGCCCCAAGGAGGGGAAATGTTAGAGGCAGTCTGATGGGGTGAGATCCTGTGATGTCCTTCAAATCAAACCAGAGGAGATTGCTTTACTTCTTTCCCAATTGCTCAGAGGCAATTAGCAGAAGTAATTAATAGTGTTACTTCGAGAATGCTGTGGCTGCTTGATTTATTTTCAAATCAAATAGAAAATTGTAGTGTCCCCTTAACAAATTCGCAGGTGTACTTGACATTTCTAAGTTTAATGACTAGGTTTTTTTAGAAAATGCAATATTTTGACATTGTCTAAAAATAACAGGATATCGATTTCTTAAAAAGGCAATTAATTATATGATGAATATATTAATATTTATTAATATTTTAGACTATAATTTTAGAAAGCAGGATAAAGGGTTGCCAGCATTTGGTGTTATAAGTTTTAGGGCATGGTACAAACCACTAATATGTTATACATATACTATAATACATGTACTAGTAAATGTCAAAACAAGGTAATACCATTTCATCTTGAGTTGTGAATGCACATTTTGACTAAAAATTTTATGAAATTACAAATTAAAATTATATAAACTAATTTTAAAGAACTTATTATCAGTTATAAGTTAATAAGACAGGGTGGTATGAAGATGGATTTTTCTAAATTATTTTAAAAATTAAATTTGAAGAATAGTGAAAGTACTAACTGAAATATATCTTTAAAACTTTAAACATTGTTGAAGTAGTGCTTTTATCCTATCAAGTTCTACTCAAGTCATTGAACCATATATAAGTAAAGACATAAAAATAGTAATATTATATTTAATGTGTTTTGTATACTGTATAAAACATCTTTCTTACATTTTCTTTATTTATATAATTCATTACTTTCAGGTAAGGTAATTGGCCACCTGCTAACTGTGTGTCCTTGAGAAAGATGTTATTATTACTTGTTCTAGTTGCTTTTCTAAAAGGCTATAAGAAAAGTATGAGATAGATTTTTTTTACATTTCTCCTAGCTGTAAAATTCTATGGGTTCTATAATCCTATGTCTTGTCTTTTTTTCTCCCCTCCTGTGGAGTCTGATATCCTTTGTTCATCTTTTTTACAAATTTGAATCAGACTAGTTGGCAAAGTGTCAGTTCTCTGACAGTCTGTGATAATATATTATTTTGCGCAAATGTTACCAAATGAATAGCTAGTAAAATTTTTTCCTTTTATGATTCCAAACTCGCTCAGTTTGATGAATAGGATCTAATATTTGGCATTTTTATCTCTAAATGTCATCAATTTAATCTTTGTAACAAGTTCATTTATATAATAAACTTTAAATCTCTTTATACTCACACAAATGCAATGCAGGGGAAATCACTGTCCTTGCTCTCTTGATTTCTTCTTTGTTGACAGGATAGATGACAGAATCTGCGCTTCTTTCAGATGAATTGTTTTTCAGGTGGTAATTTTTCTATATTAACATACTCCCTACCATATATTTTTCTTTTCTACACAATCTTCATATAACCACATTATTTTTGAGGTTAAGTTTAATATCTAAACACCATTGAATGCATTCCATAATCAAGATATTTAGATTGTAGTTAGTTTTAATTTGAAGAATTTTGGTGGTGTTTCTATCAAATTTATAATAAATTTAACAATAACTCCAACTATCTGAGTCTCTTTTCTTAATGACCTGGTACCTATTCATGTCAGTGTCCTAAAATCTTCAAATTGTGAAGTCACATACATGTGGTATGGAAATTATTTTTTCAGTCAAAAATATGTAAATCTTTACTTTGCAATTGTACTCTGATAAAGTAGCTCAGTTTGAGGGACAAAAATAAAACAAGCCTTTATTTTTCTTCTCAAGGCAGTATTTGCATGACTTTCATATGGTATATATGTTTGCATAGGAAATTTGTCTTTAGTTTCACATCTGCCTGGATTATAGCCTTTAATTCAATGATTCAAAGCTTATCTGGAAGACACTTAAAATACTTGAAAGCTACATACTATTATTTTATGATTTCAGCTACTCAAGACATAACTTTTAATGTATAAACAACATCTTTATCAAGTCAAGCAAATAGTGAAGGGAAATTATCAAACTATGGTCTTGTTTTTAAAGGAATGGGCCTAAAATTGGACAGATATACTTGAAGTGGTGAAAGTGGAAAATATACAACCATTTCATCTGTCCAGATTATTTGAGCCTTTCCTGTATCAATGAAACATCAGCTGTTGCAGTGAGATAATCTTTAATGCTCATCGTATTTTTTGATCTAGATGCATTAATGATTAATTTATTGAATATTATTTATTTTCTACGCTGTAACACTGGCATATCAAAAACTTCAATAGATTGTCACATTTTAACTCTTGACCTTTGGGTTTTACTGCGAATAATTAACTCTTTACTACTCACATACCCTCAAATGTAGTAATATGATTTAAGTATTACTGCAGGAAGAAATATATTGTTTTACTAAGTAGTTTATTTGACATTTTACTAAACTCTGTTAAATATATGTTATGTATGTAGTATTTGAAATGTGATACATCTATAAAGGAAAATATTTAGCATAATCGTTAGCTTTACCCAAACAATTTTGAAAGTTAGGTTATTTTCTTTTTGTCTCAGTGTCTGTATACTTAATGTCCCTCGTGTGCTACACACGGTGACTGAAGAAAAGTAAGCTTCATGAGAAGAAACATTCACATATAAATTTTGATCAGTTTCTCAGAATTAATAAATCAAAGAGAAATGCTGATACTGTGTAATAAATTCGGCCATATGTAACAGACTAGCTTTCACTAATACAGATCTGTGCCTCCTAATGATGTTATAGTCAGTAATGAACCACATAGATTATGGTGATCCTGTAAGATTATAATACTTTCCAATCTTACTATGCCTTTCCTATGTTTACATATGTTTAGATATGCAAGTACTTCTTGTGTTAAATTGCCTAGAGTATTCAGGACAGTAACATGGTGTACAGGCTTACAGCCTAGGAGCAATAGGCCATATTGCCTAGATGTGTAGTAGGTTATGCCACTTAGGTTTGTAAGTTAATTCCATGATGTTCATACATTGAAATCACCTAATGACATATTTCTCAGAATGTATCCCTTTTGTTAATCGATACATGACTGTATAAGTATGCCAGTTCTTTAAGCAAAACTAAACAAAAACAAAATGGGGCACTAGATAGCTCAGGGAAAAAAATAGAAAACACATTCTGTATAGAATAATAGCTGTTACCTCTTACATTCTCTGTAATGATTTTGATTTCATTTTGAAATGTATATTGGATGTAATGAGTTATTTTAATTCTGATTAGAGGTAATGACTTACTTTTAAGTCTGATTTTTTTTTTTTAACCTATGAGTAGTGGTAGTCTCATCCAAGTAAACATATTTTATACTACTTTTCTGAATCAGTTCAAATCTAAAACTAAGTTACCAATGTTTTTATAGGCAACTGGTAAATTCTGAGTAAAAGTAATATTGCAGGTTTTTTTTAAACTCTCAATTTATGGTAATTGTTTAGAGAAAATGTAGAATGATAAATAGGGATGTGCTTTGGCTACTTTAGTCAAAGTCTGAGTTCTGCTACAGATTATGTACACTCTTGTGCAAGATACTTAACCTTTAAAAACCTTTATTTTTCTATCGATAATATATAGAAAATAGGATTGGGTTCTTATACCTATTACATTAAGAATTAAATGATACCATTTAAGCATTTATCAAAGTGATCACTAGATGGTAAACATTAACACATGTTAGCTATTACTGCTAAGGAAACTGTTTTAATACTTAAATTTCATATGATCATAAAAATAAAATTTAGAATATGATTTTTAATCATTATTGGAAAAAGAAAACACATTTAAAAGGAACACAATCTCTTCTCAGCCTTTTGGCTAAGGCCAAGTGTAAAAGGGACACAAATGTAGTTTAGAGCAAATTTAAGTGATGTGATTAAAAAAAGGAGGTAATCACAGTATGATAATCAGGTCAGATTATTTCACTATCACGAAGAAGAAGAGAAGTTACAGACAGAAGTAGGAAGACCTTAGTAACCTAATGCCTACTAGGTAGTCTGTGGCAAAGTTTTGAAATATAAATGGTGAATTCTGAGCACAGGGTTAGAAAGAAAGGTCACCTGAATGATAGAATTATGCATATTTTTACAGATGCAGGATTCTAGAAATGTGATTTACAGAGTTTATAGGAAAGGCAGTCAAGGAAGAAAGAGCTAAAGATACAGATTGAGGTTTCAACTGAGGTATAGTTTAGCCAGGGCTATGGGTGTTGTGAGAGAAATTTTAAGGATGAATGTGGTAATATATATGAAACACACTCTGTTCCCTGGAAGAAAGGTTCTATAAAAACGTAACATATTGCTGATTCTTAGAACGAATGGTGAAGGTTGAAAGATTTTCAGATGTAGGGGAAGGGCACATTCACAATCCAGTGAGAGGCAAAGGATATTGGAAATGGAAGGTCAGAAACAAGAAAGGAAAAATAAAATTTGAATGCTTCTTACAAGACTACACACACATGCACACATACACTACAGTTTTAAACAGAATTATTTTCATTGGAAATACTCTGTAAAATAAGTTTATTGATTTCCAAGATAGCTGCACTTAGAATTGAATAATTTAAGCACATAAAGTGAATATAGTGGTCAGAGAGGGGAAAGAATGAATTTGGATTAATTGTCTAAGGAAACAATATCATAGAAGAAAAGGTATAATAAAAGAGAAAAGAAAAAAAAGTAAAGAGATAGGTTTTTGAATAAAAAATATTTTGCCAAAAAGTTCAAGAAAATGTTTTGAAGGATAGAATTTAGAACTGTTCTAAGAAGTTCTGTATCTGGTAGATAAAGCAATAGCTTGCCAGAAGATATATGGCCAATTTTAGATATATAAAAAGAGTGGGAGGAAATACAAGGAAATTAGAGTGTGCCACCCAGAGTGTCTCATGTGGAGCTGCTGATTGCATGTCCGGATCTCATAATTGATGCAGAGGTGGCTATCAGTTAACTTAGCCAACAAATACTTTTGAAATAAATCAAGTCTCCAAATTACAAACAGTATTGAAATATGTTATCATTGAAGGTCTATACCTCCTTAGTGATTTAAATCTGGATATAGTATTGATGCTCTAATTAGAATACCATATTGTATTTTTTCTAAGTAGTCTTATCAATTAGAATTTTATAGTTAAATGGGGATCTAATAATTAATGTCTTATGACTTGAAGAGCCTTTGGAAAACACATTTATCAAATGCTCATGGGAAACAATTCAATTCTATAGTGTTATGATAAATTGAAATCATGTGTTTTGTAATGTATCTAAAATATACTTGAAAAGATAATGGACTTTTCCATTTGTAACACCCATGGCCATAAAAATCTTATGAAAAAGTAATTCAATGTCTTTGAGTTCAGAATGTTACAAGATTCTTTTATTATATTAACTTATCACATATGTAAGTGCAAAAAAGTAAATAATCATCTCAGGCTTTCCCATTATGGTTTTTCTGTACTTACAGAGAGGAAGTAACTTTGGCTTTGCTAACAGACTATTTCTTTTCCCCTTCTTTTTCTTCCATTCCCCCCTTCCATTCACTTATCAAACCTGTTTGATTCCAGTTTCAAAATATAATCATGTCTTTACTCACTCACCTCTATCTTCATTATATTGATTTAAGCCTAAACGGCCTCTTCCCTGGATTACTACAGTTGTCTCTGAGCTATCTCTGTGCTTTCTGGGTTTTAGTCCTGTAGTGTTTTCTCAGTGTGGCCACTTGAGGGATACTTGTAAAATGCAAGTCAGATCATATCACTCATCCACTCACACCTTCCCCTGGCTTTCCGTCTTGCTCGGAGTGAAATCCATGTTGGCTGGGCACAAGCTCACACCCGTAATCCCAGCACTTTGGGAGGCCGAGGAGGGCGGATCACTTGAGGTCAGGAGTTTGAGACCAGCCTGGCCAACATGGTGAAACCATGTCTCTACTAAAAATACAAAAAATTAGCCGAGAGTAGTGGCAGGCACCTGTAATCCCAGCTACCAGCTACTGAGGCAAGAGAATTGCTTGAACCCGTGAGGTGGAGGCTGCAGTGACCCGAGATTGTGCCACTGCATTCCAACCTGGTCAACAGAGTGAGACTCCATCTGGAAAAAAAAAAAAAAAAAGCCATGTCCTGGAGTGGCCTGAACATCCCTACAGAATATGTCCCTATCCACCTCTCTGATACGGTTTCCCATTACACAACTTTTTGCTTGCTCCACTCTGGGCACATTGGTCTCCTTGCTGCCTTCCTACTTGTCCAAGCACCCTTATTCCTAAGCGTCTTTACACTTGCTTTTCCTTCTTTCTGAGTATTCCTTCCCCAGCTAGCTATTCCCATGGCTTACTAGCACACCCGATTTACTTAAATGTCAAATGAAGGCTTCTCTGACCAGTACACTTAACATGGTTAACACACTGCAGCTTCTCCTTCCTAATTGTTTTTTTCTCCTTCCCCACTTTATTTTATCCACAACATATAATAGCACTTATTACCAACTGGTGTACTGTAGCATTTATTTTATTTTTCTGTTTATTTTCTCTCTTACTGCTTGACTACTTGAATGGAAAACTCCAGGTAAGCTTAGATTTTTGTCTTTTACTTTTTTATCATAGCACCTAAAACAGTTTATAGCATGTAGAGATTCTTAAAAATATTTATTAAGTGTATAAATGAATTATGTTATCCCCAGAAGCTGGCTAATGTAATGGGCACCTTGATAATGCATTATTGTCTTGAAGTGTTAAAATACTGGAGAAGGGTCACTAGATAAAAGGTCAAGGAAGCAGTACTCAGTGGGAGAGGGAAGTTAGGGAGAAAGGATGGCATAAGGGGAATGAAAAGTCAGTGGATGTTCATGAAAAAATGAAACTATGCCTGCATCAAAATATCTCATGTATTCTATAAATATATACATCTACTATGTTCCCACAAAAATGTTTTAAAAATCTTATCTGCTTTTGTAAGTTAACAAAACCTTGCCTGTGTATTTTTGCCAATAGATGTCAGTGGTTGACCATATGAGTGAAATTATTGCAGATACACTTGTTTTATGCCACTCTTAAAAGCTAGTCTTTAAGGAGTGTCTCATTTCTTAAATGATCCTTTTTATTATTTTACCTTGAGAAGTAATATATATTATGACATGATAGAGTTGACAAGATAAAATGTTAATAGATTCCCTAATATACTGAAACTATTGAAATTTAAGGGCTAGAGGAAGTATTTAAATGAAAATGACTTTTTTAAATGGTTACTTTGTTTATATAGACTTAGGTATATTCCTCCAACCATTCAATTTTCAAAGTGAAAAATAAATTTTTCATACATATAGTGTTTTATTCACATCCATGCTTACTATGGAGACTTTTATCCAGGTTTCAATAAATTTAGTTTAATCTAGTACAATTCCCAAGGCAGTTCGAAAAGAGTTTTATTTTTTAAGTTATAAATGGTAATTGAGTAGTCATCATCTTATATCTGTTAAGAATGATTGTGAACATTGCTTTTAACGTAAATGTTCTTGTTTCAAAGTCCTAAGTACCTCCAATGAGATACAATTGTTTTCCATTTTTTGTTCTACTACTTAATATTTTTTCTCAATGTTTATTTCCTTAATTATATCTTTCAGAAATAAAATTAATGTTAAAAATAAACAGTGTATGTTATATTTACGTGGATTTAGAGTTTCAAAAATACCTGTCAACAGATTTTTAAAAATTTCAAGAATGATATCATGCTTCTCTTCTTTGGTCAGTGGGAAATTCACAAACCTCTGGGATATTTAAAAAATTATCCTAATCATGATTTTTTTTTCTAGAAAACTGCTGTTACTATGTTGAACAAAATAATGAGGCAAAATACTTTGATAAGGGTTTTATTGAACAGACCTAAAAGATGTGCCATCCTTTATTGATTAATTCAACATATATTTATTGAGCTCCTCTTAGAGATCAGAAACTTAACATGTCTTCTCTTTTTACTATGGCTATCTGTTGCCATGTAAAGAAGGTTTTTTTCTCTTTTTCTATGTATAAAATAATGGAAAAAAATTAATTCAGCTGAGCATGGTGATCCCAGCACTTTGGGAGGCCAGAGTGGGAGGATTGTATTGACCCAGCAGTTTGAGACTAGCCTGTGCAACAAAGTGAAATAGCATCTCTACAAAAATTTAAAAATTATCCCAGTGTGGTGGCATGCACCTGTAGTCCCAGCTACTCAGGAGGTATAGTGAAAGTTTCACTTGAGCCTGAGAGATTGAGCTTGCAATGAGCCGTGGTCTCATCACTGCACTCCAGCCTGGGCAACAGAGAAAGGCTCTGTCTTAAATAAATAAATAAATAAACAAATAAAACTCACTGGGTGAAAGGATGTACAAGACACAGAGTTGGAGAAAACATTTGCAATACTTAATCTGACAGAAGTTGTGCATGCATCATATATAGGGAACTCTTACAAATTTAAGAATAAGGTTTATAACCCCACTAATACAATGGGGGAAAAAGGCTAGCACATTTCATCACAGAATATACTAAATAGTCAATAAACATATGAAAAATGCTCACCAATATTGGTCATTAGAGAAATAAAAATGAAATCATTGTGTATCCACCATAATGTCTAAAATTTAAAAACAAGACTGTGGAGCAACAGGAACCCTCATACAGATTTGATGGACGTGTGCATTGTTACAACCATCTTGGAAAACTGATTGGAAGCATCTTTTAAAGCTGAACATCTGCAAACCTTATGACCTGGTAATTTCTTTCCTAGGTATCTATCCAAAACAACTGCATACATGTGTATACCAAAAGATATGAATCAGAATTTCATCAACAATATTATTTGTAAAAACGCTATACTAGAAACAATCCAAGTGTTCATTTGTGAAAGAAAGAATAAATACATTGTGGAATATTCATACAAAGAATACAGCAATGAAAAAGAATGACCTCTTGCAACATGCAACAACATGAATCCATTACAGATTATATTGAGGCCGAGTGCGGTGGCTGACGCCTGTAATCCCAGCACTTTGGGAGGGAAATCCTGGAGGATTGCTTGAGGCCAGGAGTTTGACACCAGTCTGGCCAATATGATGAAACACCATCTCTCCAAAAAAAAAAAAAAAAAAAAAAAAATTAGCTGGGCATGGTGGTGCACGCCTGTAGTCCCAGCTACTCTGGAGGCTGAAGCAGGAGAATTACTTGAACCCACGAGGTGGAGGTTTCAGTGACTCATGATGGCACAACTTCACTCCATCCTGAGCGACAGAGTAACACTCTGTCAAAATATATATACAAAAACAAAAACAAAAAAAACTAGTCACAAGTAAATATTATAATTTAATTATATTTATATAAAGTTCAAAAGCAGTCAAAACTGATCTATGGAGGCAGAAATAATACCTTTAGGAGAGGTATTGACTGAAGGAGGTCATGAAGGAGGCTTCTAGAAAGATGGTAATTTTTTCTTCCTTGATCTTGATGATTTTACACAGGAATGTGCACTTTATAAAGTTATCTCAATTTGTTTACCTTTCTGTATATGTGCTATACTTCAGTAAATATTTACTTGGAAATTGAACTGATTACTCTTTTCATAATTGTTAATAGAATAACATTCATACATTTTCTATCACTTCATAAACACTTGACTATTCCAGGTAAAAGATTCTTTGAGACTCTTTGCAAGTTAGGCAGAAGGCTTTCCTCATTCACTCATTTACATTTTTAACCAGTGTCTATATCGTATTAAGAGGGTGAAAGAACAGGGCTGTGGTGATGAACGCAGAAGTGAGATTATTCTATTCGAGATGCTGCACTAAACAAAGCCATTTAAAGCACAAAATGAGCTCTAAAATTTTTGAAAGAACATTATGAGATAAACACAGTGGAATACAGTTTTTATTTGTTTGTTTTGTTTTTTACCTGATATACTAAGGCATATTAGGATAAGGATCACACTTTTTACTAGCTCTTAATTCTGGGGAAATCTTACTCTCATTTTTTCTCTTTTTTAAAAAACATAAGGGTCATTAAACAATATAATGCTTGTGTTTGTACCATATACATATACATGTAACCTGCACCATATGCATATACAACCAAACAAATCAAATCAAGAAACATGTTACCTATGTGTTTAAATGCTTCCTGGTGATAATTCTTTATATTCCATTTCTTGTAGATATCTGAATCCTATCATGAAAAACAACTGAAATAGCCAAATTCCCTGGAAAGAAATATTTCTCTGGTTGAAAATCTATCACTCCCTGTTTCTTGTCACACAAAAAAGTATTACTTAATTCCACAAAAAACTTACTGATTGCTTATATTTTGTGTAATAAGTGCACAACATAGCATTAAATAATAATAGAAACATATAGAAATTATGAGGAAAACACTTTAAAGTGAGATTCTTATTGTCCTTTTTTCCTTGCTTATTTTGTTCGAATATGACATTCACTTTATAACATACATGGCTACGTGGACTACATTCAGTTCATCTTCTCCCAGTTTTTTTTTTTTTTTTTTTTTGTATACCATTTGTTTAAGTTCTATGGCTAAAATAATGTGAGGAAAATAAGTACACAGTTTAAGCTTAGCCAAAAATCACGTCTTCTCTTTTTCATTTGTTTTTCCAACTTGAATGAATGTAAATCATTTCCTTCACCTGTAGTCTGTAGACCTTCAGGAAATGAGCTTCAACCTGTTCCTTCTCAGCTATGAGCACCTGTGAGGAGCTTGAATATTTCTGATAAGTCTTTCTCATCATCGTTGATAAGACCATAGCTAAATATACGTAGAATTTATGTATTATATATACTGAAAAACTTAAGTGCTCCTTTCAAAATTTTCAATATTATAGTCTGGAAACATTATATTATCTAGAAGAATATCCTGAGTTGATGACTATACAGAAGAAAAAAGATGAATACTGAAAAATCTTTTCAGACTTGAAGTTGTTATTGTGATTGGGATCTGAGAGACTGAACTTGTATACATTCCCTTAGTTTTCTGTGCTTGAAAGCTGAAAATACAATTATAATGGCGTTAGGTTTTGTTTATGATGATACTTAATGACATAAATGCAAGAAACATGATTATATATATAGTACTTATATATAGTGTATATGCAAATCGTACACATAAAGTTTATGTGCAATTGTATATGTATAGTATACATACATTATATGTATATAAACTAGATAAATAGATGTGCTTTTGATACTTGAATGATGCAGGTGTTAGGAGTGCTGATCAATTGCATAGTCAAAAATTCATATAGAACTCTGACTCCCCAAAACTTCAGCTACCAAGACCCTACTTTTGACTGAAAGCTTACCAATAACATAAACAGTTGATTGACACATATTTTATATGTTACATGTACTGTATAATGTATTATTATAATAAATAAGAGAAAAGAAAATGTTATTAAGAAAATCATAAGGAAGAGAAATTATATTTTAAGAAGATAAAATATATATTAAATGGAAATGAATAGTCATAAAGGTCTTCATCCTCATGGTGGTCACGCTGAGTAGGCTGAGTCAGAGGATGAAGAGTACAGGTTGGTTTTGCTGTCTCAGGGGTGGCAGAGATGGAAGAGGTAGAGAAGATGGGAAGGCAGGAGAAGCAGGCACACTCAGTGTAATTTTTATTGAAAAAAATCTAGGTATAAGTGGACACATGCAGTTCAAATTCATTTTACTCAAGAATTAACTGCATAGGTATCATGTATGTATACTATACATATATAAACTTGTCTACTGTACACATTTGTGAATATTTATATAGAAATAGTAAAATTGTTAGGAAAGCTAATATTTTACTTTAAAAGTTTATTTTCTTTTTCTCTGGGTTTATGTGATGTTTCTCTTGAGGTTTCTTACAACATAAAGGAAAAAATAACTGTTTAAAACCGAAATATTTCTCTTATATTTAGCCTAGGGCAACCTCCTGAAAATTGATAAACTTGAATTTTGACAGAAGGAAAGTGAAGATAATTTAATGGTCAAGACCCTGCCTTAGAAAATATTGCTGGAGCTCTTTGAAATTTGAGTTGATGAGTTTCTCATTGGCAAAGTCAATTGAAAGACCAAATTTAAAAAATCACTCTTTAAAAAAATAAAATTTAGAGACAGGATCTCTCTTTGTCACCTAGGCTGGAGTGCAGTGGTAAAAATATAGCTTACTGCAACCTTGGACTCTTAGGCTCAAGCAATCCTCCCACCTCATTTCCTGAGTGGCTAGGACTACAGGTGCATGCCACCATGCTTGGATAATTTTTAATTTTTTTTTATAGAGACAGAGTCTTGCTATGTTACCCAGGCTGGCCTTGAATTTTTGGCCTCAAGTGATCATAGCACCTTGGCCTCCCAATGAGAAAAGATACTCTAAAAGCTAATGAAGGCAGAAGTTATAAAATAATAAGTAGGTTAAAAATATTACTCTTCAGTTTGGAAAACTGAAGATTTCTTCAAGAACTTAAAGCAAAACTACTCCTGAACCCAGCAATCCCATTACTGGGCATATACCCAAAGGAAAATAAGTTGTTCTACCAAAAAGACACATACCCTGTTATGTTTACTGCAGTACCATTCACAATAGCAAAAACATAGAATCAACCTACATGACCATAAATAGTGAATTGGATAAAGAAAATATAGTACATATACACCACGGAATACTATACAGGCAAATAAAGAACAAAATCATGTCCTTTACAGCAACATGGATGCAGCAGAAAGCTATTATCCCAAGCAAATTAATGTAGACACAAAAAAATGAAAACTGCATGTTCTCACTTAGAGGTGGTAACTAAACTTTGGGTATACATGGGCATAAAGATGGGAACAATAGGCACCACAGACTTCTAGTAGGGGGAGGAAGAGAGGAGAATAAGTTGAAAAACTACCTATTGGGGTCTATGATCACTACCAGGGTGACGGGATCAATCATATTCCAAACTTCAGCATCACGTAATATACCCACATAACAAACCTGCATATATACTCCCTGAATGTAAAATGAAAGCATTTTTTTTTAAGTACTGCTTTTTTTTTTTTTTTCTTCTTTTTTTAAAATCATAGGCCACCTTCTACAGGAAATTCCCACCACCTTCAGGGACTTTATCCATTAAAATGGCTGAGCTAGGAAGAAAGATTTGGAACCTTCCTTATAGTTTCAAAGCAAAACTATACATTCCAACAAATGCCAGTATTAGCAATTTAAAATAAACAAATGCGTTCTATAGAGTGTTCTAATTATCACGGCTAAAAAAGCCAAAACACACGAAAAAACAATATAAATCCCACACAAAACCACTCTACTCTGCTCATGAAGAACTCACAGTCTAAAGGGGCAGACCATAAGAAATCTAGCAAGAATGCAAGTGAATTTAAAAACAAAGCTTGAAGGTATATAGTTGCCTTTCATACTTTTCTCTCACTGGCAACAACTTACATAAGAAATACAGCTTTATCATTTAATTCTGGTGAAAACTTGGGCATGCTGAATTTTTGTTCCCTCGATTGTTAAATAGGAAAAATAATTAGCTAATTTGTGAAGATTTGGTGACATATGCGAAGCTCCTAATATCGCGTGCAAAGCCTCTGTATCTGCACATTGTTCAAAATTCCTAGTTTCCTACCTTATCTAACCTTACTATTTTAAACAAATTATAGTCTGTTTATTAGAAGAGGACAATAAAGAGGTCAAAGATAATAATGCAGGATCATGGGAGACATAAGAACAATAATATAGGATTCTTAATTTTGTCACAGAAAACTGTTCCATATTTCTGGATTTTTGACTCAGTATCTCATAGCTATCTGGAAATGCATGCCACTGTTCACAAGGAATGATATTCTGGAATTTCTCAGAAGTAATTCTGAGATCCCAGGGAAATGAGTCAGAGCATAACACTAATGGACTGTAAGCCAGATGCATTATAATAATTTCTAAAGAATGGTGACTTTATATTTTGTTTTAAAGAGGTTGAACATATATTAACAACAGCAACAACAAAAAATATGACTTCCAGGTACAAAACTTTTGTCCTTGAACTTCACTGGAGAACTTCAGTACTTCAAATAAAATGTGTGATGATTTATATATGTATGTTTCCACTAAAGGATAGATTCTTAGAAACTTCCTGATAATGTCAATTCAGTTAATATCAATGCTTAACACTTATAGAAGTAGTATCTTTCTAATAGATCATTAAGAGATTATTAAATTAGATTAAGAGAAAATAAGAAAAAAGATTTGACTTTCCAATTATATTCTTTAGCTTACATACATTTCGCCTGATTGTAACAATATTAATGATACAGGCGATTACCCAAAGGGACTGTGATTTTCACACTTACAATATTTAGCTGTAGCTTTAAAAAATAAAGTCAGATTATTGGTTCATTAAACCCAATGTTTATCTCTGACACTGGTACTAATGAAATAATTTTGAAAGTTAGTATTCTTTCTAAGTTAGCCATAGCATCCTCAAAAAGCTGACTAAATTTCTCCCAAATATCTTAATGTACCTTTAATATAGTCTGTTACAAACATATTATCTATTATTATGTAGAGATCATAATAGAATCTATTTTTTTCTCAGTTTGGAAATAAAATATGCCATCAATTTTCCCTCCTTTATGTAAAGTACTTCTTTTATCTTTTCCATTTTTCTCCCTTTTTAGATTTTAAGGTGCATCTCTATTTCTTGTACTTCAATTATTTAGTTTAAGATGTTTTATTTTGAGGGTAAAATTATATTTCTCATTGCTCATGGTATTATAATTTTTTAGCCAGAAGACCATACTGCACTAATACATTCAGAGAGTATTCACAGTGAGTTCTACTTCTTTTAACCTAGTAAAAATCAATAGTGTTGGAGTCCATCATTATATAATTATTAATTGGATAGTTTTTCTCTCAAATTCCCAATGCATTTATTTTTACCATCTAAAGAGTTTTGCTCTGTATTCCTATAGCTCAGTCTGTTTTTAAGATGTCAATTTGTGTGACACAATCTGCAAATTATCTTGCGGCAACCACTACCCCTTTCTTTCCTTTATTAATGGAATCCCTGAGTTTTAGCTAAGCAGATTTCCCAGCTATTCTTGCAACTAGGTGCAACCATGTGACCAGGATTTTGCCAAGAATAACAAATTGAAGTGATAGTCATGAATTATAGATTGTAATTTTGGGAGAAAATTGCTTGCCCTCCAGTTTCTCTCTTCTTATTGGCTATATAGTGGATGGGACAAGGGTGAGGAATAAGCAAAAGGCTAACCAGACTTTGGGATGACGTGACTGGAATCATGTCAAAATACTGGACTGGCATGTGAAAGTAAGTGAACTTCTGAGTTGGTTGAGCCATTAAATTTTGTAATATCTTTGTAAGTGTAGCTTAGCCTAATAACTGATTAATATATTGAAATTCCATTGGAAACTCTTCTAGATAACGTGTAAATGCCACAGGTACCCACATTCTTGATAATTTTCTTTTTTTTTTCTTTTTCTTATTATACTTTAAGTTCTAGGGTACATGCGCACAATGTGCAGGTTTGTTACACATGTATACATGTGCCATGTTGGTGAGCTGTATCTTCAGATTTATCTTTAGTCTTTTCATCTCCCTCTAAAAATAGTTAATAACCACTCACTGAAAGACAACAGAGGGCACACTACTGAAATATGTCTTATGGGATCACTTAATTCCTTTTAGGAGGAAGGTATTTAAACAAATAAACCAAACCATTCTAATATTTTAAGAAAATCTACAAAGCCCAATTTTTTTTATTTTGCTGCTGTTCCATAGGGGTTCTTGAATCTAGAGTGTGAAAGAATAATGAAAATGAGATCAATTAACAAAATGCAAACAAGTAAAAAATGACATAATATTTTTACATATAAAATTTCAAAAGGTGTAATAATATTAGTCTGAGTAGGGAAGGGGCTTGAAATAATTTTAACTTTTATCTGGAAAGAAGAAACATTAATATTTTCAAATTTTCGTCATGTTTTGTTGGAAGATTTTCAACAGTATCGAAAACTAAAGTGCATGTGTGGAGACCGACATCCTTTGTCACAGTTTATTTTCACACATCGGAACACGAATTTCTTTCAATTCTGTGCTCTAGTATAATGTCACATCGTGCAGTTCTCTTTTTTGCACCCTAAGGTGTGGTCCTATGAAAGTATTTTAGTTCCAAAAATACACTTTCTTTCTTTCTTTCTTTCTCTCTCTCTCTTTCTTTCTTTCTCTCTCTCTCTTTCTTTCTTTCTTTCTTTCTTTCTTTCTTTCTTTCTTTCTTTCTTTCTTTCTTTCTTTCTTTCGTTCGTTCATTCGTTCTTTCTTTCTTTCTTTCTTCAGATTTTTCAGATGTTGTGCCTTCAAACTGGAACATTTTTTTTTCTGCCATGGTTTTAATTACCAACTTTGCATTATCATTCAGTCTAAATAAGCCTTCCTGACCATTTATCATGTATTTTCCTGTTTTCCTGTTCTCCCAAAGTCTGGAATTATGTTAATCTCATATGTGGTGCCAAAAATGAAAAAAAAGTCTCTGTTTATTATGTTAGAATATTATGACAATTAGTTCTATTTAAAAAAAGCTATTATGATGCGTTTATTCCTAATATAATATGATTTTATTTCTGTCACAATTAAAATATAAATGACAACTTATTGTGATTACTTTCTTTCTTTTTTCCTTCCATTTTTTCTTCTAGACTGTGTATCTATGTGGAACACGGTTCCATTTTGGACACTGTGGAAAATTTAAAATTGAATCTGCAAAATTACTATCCTCGGTAATTTTCTAATTTTATGCAGGATAAGAAGTGTAAAAGAACTACATTAGGCTGGGCACAGTGGCTCTCATCTGTAATAAAAGCAACTTTGGGAGGCTGAGCTGGGAGGATTGCTTGAAGCCAGGAGTTTGAGATCAGGATGGGCAATATAGTGAGACTTTGTCTCTACAAACAATTTAAAATAAAGCCAGGCACAGTGGCATGCCCCTTTAGTCCTAGTTACTTGGGAGGCTGCAGCAGGTGGATCACTTCAGCCCATGAGTTCCAGGTTGCAATGAGCTCTAATCATGCCACCACATTTCAGTCTAGGTGTCATAGTGAGATCCTGTCTCAAAACAAAACAAACAACAACAACAACAACAACACACAGACACACACACTCCACAAAACGTAACTGCAAAAAGAAAACTGAAAGTGGTATATTTCATAATCAAGTCACTGTGGGAATTCTGAGGAGGAATCTCATTGAGTCAGGGAAAGCATCATCAAACAGGTGACATTTGAGATGGGTCTTAAAACATAGTAATAAATTGACTAAGAGAGGAAGGTCACAAGATTATGAATAGTGAATCCTATGAGCAAATGTATGGAATTTTACAGCTCTGGAGAAATTCTGAAAGTTAGGTTTTCCAATCGCTCCTTAAATGCAAGCCTGCAATTGTACATTTTTCTTTGAGCAATGGAAAATTGATCAAGGTTTTAGAATAGAGATATGACTTGAGGATAACTATATTTCATAAAAATATGGCAGCTGTATATAAAATGGTTCAGAGATGATATAGACATGGCAGAAAGCAAGTGAAGATACCTATTACAGTAGCCTATAGGTAAATCTGAATTAGGATAGTGGATTTAGGAATAAGGTAATTAGTAGATATAGAAATATAATGCAGGAAAATGTTAGCATATTACTTGTGGGAAAGGAAAAGGGGGAGTCATAGATGAGTCTGAGATTTTAAACATTTATTGCTTAGAAAAGTAATTTATATAAGAATATGATTCTCCAATATAAGAATGAATATAGTACAGACTATAAGGTATGAAAAGTTGAAAACTGAAAACATGTCTTCATGGGGATACAAAAGAAATATAAAGACATTTGTAGATATAGAAAAACTTTCAAAAGAACAAAAATAACATGAGAAGATATTCCTAGAAAATATCTTAGGTGGTTTAATTTTCCAGGTTCTGAGAATAACATCAGTCCTTGACAAGGTTGTGAAATGAGCAGATAATGCCTTTATTTTGTCACTTGCCCTCTCTCGGACCAGATATTTAGTATGGGATTCATGTTGAAGAGGCTTAGAAAGGTTGCCCCTGTTCTCTGGCCTCTGTTATCTCACCTCTGTGCTGTTGATAGTCTCTGACCTGTCTATATCAATTCTTCAAGATCTCTTTCTCAATATTTCAAGGTAAAATTAGATAACCAGTTGAGCCAACTTGCATTAATGTTAATAGTAGAAGACTGGGTATTTTCTTTTCTGCTTCCATAAAATATTTCTATTTAGCCATTTGGGTGCTATAATTCTGCATTTATTGTTAATTCATTATAAGGACTGTATCATAGTAGTTTTAGAACAGATAAAATAAATACAGATACAAGAAAGGGATATTGGGTGGTTTGTAGTACCTCAATCCTCTAATTTCGACTGTCTTTGCAGTTTACCAAGGGATCGGCTATTTGGGCTGGATTAAAAAGACTGAAATTACTGAATTTATTTAATCTGTAAATTTGTTACATGCATTTGACAAAAATATTGGTTGACATATGCAGAAAACAATACAATGTGTCTCTCATATGGCATTTGGGAGGCTTCATGACCGTTTCCTCTTAATTAAAATAGCAATAATATACTCACACTATTTAGCTTCTGAAGTTGTTACATGATTCTAATGAAAATAGTAAGTGTGATTTGTGAATTATAGAGTGCTATAAAATGTAAAGTATTATTGTTTGTTGTTATCTATACTTAGAATATAGTTATACATGAAGATTCTGGCATATTTTTTTCTGGTATGACCTTTAATATGCTCAATTTCAGAATCTCACTCTTTGTTTACTGATGACTACTGAAGGTGTTACTGAATGATGTTAATTCCCAAATCCCACGCTACAAACTAGCTATTTGATGAGTTATCCTTATTATCATAAAACAAAAAGTAATAGGAGTAAAAAAAAGCAAACCAGAGTCCAAAAATTCCGTGTGGTATAACATACAGCTGCTATTTAACTGAAAAATCCCAAAATACAGATGCTAATTGGACTCTATATGAATTATTAAAATAAAGGTAATGAATATTCAGATATGTTGCAATCAGTAGTTCCGTAAACTATTGTTGAGAGAACCTCTAAATCCTAAATGAGTAAAAATATAAAAGCTTAAAATTATGTCAAAACATTCCAAAATTCTTTTCTATCTCAGTACTAACTCTAAAAATAATAAGTTTTTATATTTCTTCATGTTTGTGTATGAGTGTGTGTGTGTGTGTGTAAGGAATTTTGTTTTGAGGTAAATCTCTAGTCAAAAAATAAATGACATAAGTTACATGTAATGTATTACACTAGACTCAGGTTTTGTATACTCTTATTTTTTTTTATAGACTTTCATAGCCAAAGAAATATTTATCTCCTCACATGGTATCTCTAGGCACTGTGATTAATAGTCTAGAAATCAAACAGTGTAGGTATATAGCAGGGCCTGTACTAGGGTAAAGAGAATGAGGTGCTCTTAGATATAAGTGTGCACATTAAACCCTTCAGTAATCAAGATAGATAATGTTTAAATGTGATATTTAAAAAATTAAAATCAGTGCAAAAATCAATGATGAATAAAATTTCACGTCTTACGTAAAAACAGGATGAGAATGACTAAATTTTACTTTTGTCTCAGGCTGTATCATGGCTCAGCACAGCAACATTGTACAGATATTTTCTAATGTCTAAGGCTATACATTAAATTCTATCTTTTCAAAATTGGTTCCAATTTATTCTCTAAACTGATCAAATATTTCAATATATTTTTCGGTTATCTGTTTTAATTTTAAAATTTCTGTCCTTTGCAGGGAGATGGATGGAGCTGGAGGCCATTATTACTAGCAAACTAATGCAGGAACAAAAAACCAAATACTTTATGTTTTCACTTATAAGTGGGAGCTAAATGATGAGAACACATGGACACAGAGGGGAACAACAGACACTGGGGCCTACTTGAAGATGGAGGATGGGAGGAGGGAGAGGATCAGAAAATAACTATTGGGTACTAGGATTAAATACCTGAGTGACAAAAAAATCTGTACAACAAATCTCCATGACATGAGTTTACCTATATAATGAATCTGCTCATCTACCCCTGAACCTAAAATGTAAATAAATCAATACAAATTATATACAGACGTATAATAGTATCTTCGGTATTTTGGTGGGTTTTGTACGTGAAATGTGGTCAATAAGAGAAGGTTTCCAATCAGCTAAGCTGCGTATTTTTCACCACTGGAAGTAACAATAATGTGTGTGTGTGTGTGTGTGTGTGTGTGTGTGTGTATACGCACTGTTTGATGGAGCCCAAATTACATTTTATGACTTAAAACATAATATATATTTTTAAATAAATATAACTTTAGAAACATATTTGTTTAAACAAACATAAAAATCAAGAGATTTTTCTAAAGTATAGGTATAAAAATGATAGGAAAATATTTGTACCACACAAAGAATGTGGACCTAATAGTCAAAGATACGTATGCACTCATAATGATAATTAAAAAAAAAATTAGTTGATTCTTGGTTGGCTTTTATGTGGCTCAAGTTTGGAAATGAATATCAATAATTTATGTTTTGTATCATTCCATGAAATGTCATCATCAAAATATCAGAATTCCCCCACAAATTATTATTTAATAATTGTATTTACATAGGTCAAATTTTTTTCTCAGGAATTCAGGTATGAATTTGCTTTCTGCCTCATGATAGAAATTTGAAGAAGAAATGCAGCTTAGCTACAATCAGTGAAGGGGGTGATATGGAATCTGAATTTGGAGTTACAGAAATCTGGGTGTGAATAAAACTTTCTAGTTGTGTGAATAGAAAAGTTTCTTACATTCTCCAAGGTTGATATCAGGTTTTACATATTTATTTTCTCTAAATTAATTTATATTTATTAATATATTCCTCAGTCCACTAGGCTATTAAACAGTTTAATATCATTCATATTTATGTTCTGTCAACATATTCCTACACTCACCACTAGTGGAAGAAATCAGGAGGCCTTAAATTAAATAACATCGTTGGGTGAAAAGGTAAATCCTCCGATAATTTGAGTATTAATAAATTTAGGATCTTACACAAGAAAACAGTAGGTTGGTAGGTTAGTAGTTAGACATTCTGTAGCTGTTAAGGAAAATGATAGAATATTGACCTTAAATAATATTTGTGTTGGTGATGAAAGGTAAGAGTTAGAGTAAAAGGAAAGGAGGGTATTATGAGATGACGGTGGTGGTAGCAGGCAATGGGTAAGTTACAGACTATCTTTACAGTAAAAAAAGATAAATTAAAATTAAAATTTTAAGTAAAGGAGAAACCACTGTTTTTCTCCTTGACTTAAAGGAGAAACAGTATTGAAAGGTAAGTATTGAAAGATACCAGTAAAGGGTTTTCACAAAGACCAAAATTGGAGCATGCTATATTATTTGATTTTTGTTCTCTGCTTGGCCATAAGCAGAAAAAGGAGAAAAAAAAAAAAGTTCTCTGACAAGTTGCGCAGAAGTTAAAGGTTTCTTATTGTAGAAAGAAACCAAAGGCTAATTTAAAGTTGTTTTTTAATGTGCGGTTGTGTCATTTTGTCATTTTACTGTGCCCTACGTAAAATGCTATACTAAAGCATATTGCTGTTTTATTGTGTAACTAGCAGGTTGAAAGGAAGCTTATTGGAGAACCAAACTAATCAGTAATTGATTATCAGAAGATACAGGCAATTAATTGAAAAGTCTTTTCTTTTTGTTCCCTACCCTGACCCTGGAAAAGTATTTCCTGTCTCAAAATTTTATTAAGAAATATGCAACATTTCTATAGATGTTGCGATCAGGAAATATTCATTAGATATACTTAACTACTTTAATCATTTTAAAACCATTTTCTTATGGTCAAGTATGCAGAATAGGATTATAAAGGCAAGATTTTGGCCTTACCCACATCTTACGGTGATTTCGTTGAATTTCAGTTAGGGGGCATAAATATTTCAAGTCCTTTCAATGAAGAAGCAGCAAAAGAATCAGAATCAACTATGATAGACAAGATTCTAAAACAAAATCTAACCATGCTACTTTTAACTTAGAATCTTTTAGTGGGTTTTCATTTTCCAGGAGATAATGCCTGTATCTTTTTTCTGGTCCTCTGTGACCAGTCTTCAATTTCTTCCTCTTCCACCTTATTCTCCCACTGTGCTCCTTCTCCTACCTAAGACACTAATTGTAATGACCTACTTACTCATGAGAATCTGTTTCCTTGTAAATTTTGGTATGGCTGTGTGGGAATCCTAAAATGTCTGGCTTGAATTTGCACACATTGGGAGAAAATTTGCATTTGTGTCTGCCAGAGATTCTAGAGTCTGGTGAATCAACTTGAATTGCTGACCCTTGGTAGGGTAGACCTGTGGCTAAAATCCTTAGGAACTTTTTCCACTCACACTGTTTTTTTTTTTTTTTTTTTTCCTGCATCAGTGTCTTTTCTAGCCCACCCTTTCACTGAGTGAGTAGACTTCAATTGTCTCAAATTTATGTAGAGATCTAATTCCACTTCCCACCAAAATCTTTGTCTCCTATTATTGAACTGACCTTAAAAAATTAGCCTCCTGTGGCCGGGCGCAGCGGCTCACGCCTCGTAATCCCAGCATTTTGGGAGGCTGAGGCGGGCGGATCACCTGAAGTCAGGATTTCGAGACCAGCCTGAACAACATGAAGAAACCCCATCTCTACTAAAAATACAAAATTAGCTGGGTGTGGTGGTGCATGCTTGTAATCCCAGCTACTTGGGAGGCTGAGGCAGGAGAATCACTTGAACTCGGGAGGCAGAGGTTGCGGTGAGCAGAGATGGCGCCATTGCACTCCAGCCTGGGCAACAAGAGCGAAAATCCGTCTCGGGGGGGGGGGGGGCAAGATTAGCCTCCCAATTTCCAAGATTGGCAAAGCTTCATGTAACCTTGGAGTTCTCACCCGCCCTTCTTTTCTTTCAAGCTCAGTTAGTTATTCATTGAAAAGAATATTTGTTATATTTGGCCAGAAGCTATGTATCTTCAAAAAAGCAATTTTGTTATTTTTGTCTTCAGAATATATTGTCTGGCATATTTCCAAGATTGAAAACCACAAACCTATACAAGAGAATTAAGGGTGAATAACTCTTCTCCCAGCAATTGAATGTATTCTAGATTGATGCCACTTTTATATGTAAAAAAATATGTTTAGTGCATGTTACTTAAAAGTGCTTTTTTTAAAAAGCATGAATTTGTCATGCTCTAATTCAGCCCCGTCCAATAGAATTTTCTACAATGATAAAAATGCTCTATATATCTATGCTGTTCAATATGGTAACCGTTTGCCATATGTGACTACTGAGTATTTGAAATGTGGCTGGCATGCCTCAATTTTTAAAGCTCAATTAATTTCAATTTCAATAGTTACATGTGGCTGCTGCTACTGTATTGGACAGTGCAGCGAGTGAGACAAATGGTTTTAATTTTACCGCATGTAGCAGAGTAAGAAAAATATAAGCAAAACTACTGAAGCAAAAACAGTAGAACTATGGAGCTGTAGTGGGGTGAGAAGCTTTAAATAAACCGGCACAATTGCTAAAATGAAAAATTGGCGACAGAGCTGCTTCTAGTGGTTTTCAAATGTTAATGTGGTCAGAAACCTAAGTGTCCATCAACGGAGGAATGGATATAGAACATGTGGCACTAATACACAATGGAGTACTATTCAGCCATAATAAAGAACGAGATTCTGTCATTTGCAACAGCATGGATAGAACTGGAGGTCATTATGTTCAATGAAATAAGCCAGGCTCGGAAAGACAAACATTACATGTTCTCGCGTATTTGTGGGATCTCAAAATCAAGACAAGTGAACTCATGGAGATAGAGAATAGAAGAATGATTACCAGGGGCTGGGAAGGGTAGTAGGGGAGGCAAGGAAGGTGGGGATGGTTAATTCGTACAAAAAATAGTCAACCAGAAAGAATAAAACCTAGTATTTGATACCAGAACAGGGGGACTACAGTCAATAATAATTTATTTGTACATTTTAAGATAACTAAAAGTAGAGTTGGATTGTTCATAACGCAAAGGATATGTGCTTGAGATGATGGATGCCCAATTTTCTATGATGATATTATTGTGCATTGCATGCCTGTGCCCAAATATATCACACTATGTACTCACAAAAATTAAGAAGAATTTTAAAATGTTAACGTAGTCAGAATCACCTGGAGGACTTAAAAGTCCTCACACCCAGAGTTTCTGATTCAGTAGGTTTGGGTGGGGTCCAAGAGTTTATGTGTTTAAAAAGTTCTTAGGTGATGCTGATATTGCTGCTCTGAACAAAGCACTTTGGAAACTCTCAGTCTGATTTTGTCACAGAGTTGCTAGTTCAGACATGGAAGTTACTCAAAGAGTAACAGCTGTGGCCTGAGCCCCACCATCCTGTTTCTCTTGGAAACACTCTGGCTTCTAAGCAAGGCGATTGTGTGATTTCTCCAGGAAGTGATACAAAAATTAGTTGGAAATCTAGATCTTTTCATTATTTTAAACAAAGGTGAACGTATAAACCTTTTTACCTACATGTTTTTATACTTATAATCTAATTAATGTATAAACCACCAGTAAACTATTGTCTAAAAAATTTTGGTATTTTCTTCATGATGATGAAAAAACATTCAGTGTAGCAAATACTGTTAGCTATCTACCCAACCCATCTTTCTTTCTAACAGAGCCTTGATTAAAAAAAAAAAAAAAAAAAAAAAAAAATCTACTTCTTGTATGACAAAGTTAACCTTATGTGTAGTTTCAAGATTAGAGCTTAAATTTTTAAAATTGCTTAAGACTTTAGACGAATTATGGTAATCTCATTCTCCTTACCAGTGGACCTCTGTCCCAAACAGTGAGAAAAAGTTTATTTCATTCTAAGACAGAAGCACTAAAGTAAATACTATTTTTCTGTTTCTGGATTTGCTGCCTTTGGTTGTGATACAAATGTAACCACTACATTCCATCACCTTCCTACAAGAAGTTCTTAAACTATTCTGAGCAGAGTAGACACTAGAGAATATCAGAGAAAGAGAAACGAGAGCATTGAGGCCTGGGGCTCATCCCACCCCTTGACTTATTTTTACATGAAATAAAACTCCAATATTTCTTATAGTTTAAGTCAGTTTGGGTTGATGTGTTCTGCCATTTAAGGCAGAAAACTGCCTAACGGCTACCTTCAGGGTGTAAGGATCAGGATTTTTCAAATCACAGAGATAATGTAGAAACTGCAGAATTATTTTTTTTTGTTTTAGGTGACTGTGCTGATATGCTGCATCTAATTATTTCCCACTACGGCTTGTCTGTAGAGCAAAATGGCAACAGACATGACCTACTTCCTTTTTCTTCCTCAATCATATCAAATAACAAAGTAGAACAAATGGCAATAGAAACAATAACATTGCCATAACCTCTGGTTATATTTTCCAAATAGAAGAAAGACTTCCAGTATGTCCTTTGGCATGATATAACACTAACCTTTAAAATGTCCTTTTCCTTTGCTTTGACATTCTATAGACCAGTAAAAAGCAAATGTGACTTGATGACATGTAATGGCTAGTGGGTGACTGGGGAATGGCAACATTGTCATTGATTAACTTGCCTCTAGTTTATAAGTAGTAGCATTTACTTTTAGACGGCAGATAAGTCATGTAATAAGCATGAGCTATTAAAAGTGTGAATCAACCACAACTGAAATAGTTTGGTTCTCAAATTTCTTAAATGAGTTATACATATCCATAAGATTTATTATCACTTAGGATTAAATTTTATATAAATTGCACACTTCTCAAAATTAAGCCTTAATTTATGAGATTGGGTGGCAAACAAAGGATGGAAAGAAAATCGCATATAAAATATTTAATAGTATAATTTACTTAACTAGGCAAATAAATATATTCACCAGATACAATTGAATATTTGTGAACAAAAACATTCCATTTGTTTCGGAATTCTTACATTTTTGGGATTTTTTTTAAGTTTATCCACTTCTGTCAATGTTATTAGTTGTTCTTTTCTTTCTTGTTTAGTGAAGATATGCAGAACAGATCATTTCCCATTTCCAGTTATGTTCCTTTCTTCAGTAATGTGATGCCTTCATCTTTGCTCCTTTCGTCCAAGATTGCTTTGGCTATTCAGGGTCTTTTCATACAAATTTTAGAATTATTATTATATTTCTGTGAGGAATGTCATTGATATTTGATAGGAATTGAATTGCATCTGTGGATCCCATTTGGTAGCGTGGACATTTTAAGATTATTAATACTTTCCATTCATAAACATGCAATATCTTTCCTTTTATTTGTGTCCTCTCCCATTTATGCCATGAATGTTGTATAGTTTTCATTGTAGAGATCTTTCACCTTCTCAGTTAAATTGACTCCTACATATTTTATTATTTTTGTAATGATTATAAGTGGGATTGTTTTCTTCATTTCTTTTTCAGATAGGTTGCTTTTAGCATTGCCTTAGTCCATTTAGTGTTGTTGTAACAGAAATACCTGAGGCTGGATCTTTATAAAGAAAAGAGGTTTATTTAACTTACAGTTTTGTAGGCAGAGAAGTGCAAGAAGCATGGCACCAGCATCTGCTCAACTTCCTATGAGGGCTTTCTGTGCTGTCTTATAACATGGTAGACAAGGACAAAGGGGAAGTGAGCACTCTTGTGCAGTGAGCAGGTACATGCTGACCTACTCCCAAAGACTAAGGGAGTTGAGAAGTTAAAGAAAGGAAGATAAATGCAATTTGTCAAAAAGAAACATTGAATAGGACTTAGAACAAAAGCCATGTCTCAGATGTCTGTGAGATGGTGGGTCCCTGCACCGGCCCTCCAGAAAGCTTTCTTTGTAGGGCAAGCTTGTGGGGTAAAAATGTTTTACCCTTAAAGAGATGCAGCTGTTCGTATTTCCAGATTTTCTTGCCAATACTCACGACCACTGGGAAGGTTAGATAAGCATTTTAATAAGAGCCATCTATGCTACAGGCATTGTTTAAGATCTTACTGCAGAACACCTTCGTATGTGGGGGTCTAACATGAGTCATAAGGCACTTTTTGCTTCAAGATGGCATCACTCTTGCCATGAAATAGGATATTTCCTACAGACATATGTTAAAAGGCAAACCCTGAGGGGTGTCCTGGCTTTATAACAGCCCACTCTTACAGGAACTAATTTAGTTTTGCGAGGGTAAAAACTCACTCGCTTTCGTGATCATGGCATGAACCACCCATGAGGGTTCAGCCCTGAGGCTAGGTAATTTGTAAAGAAGAGGGATTTATTTTGCTCATAGTTTCTGCAGGCTGGGAAGTTCCAAATTGGGCAGCTTCATGAGATGATGGCCTCATGCTGCTTCAACTCATAGTAGAAAGTGGAAAGGAAGTGATAATGTGGATAGAGATCACGGGACAAGAATGGAATCAAAGGAAAAAACAAACAAACAAGGAAACCAGACACTTAATTACCTGCTCTCCTGGGAGGAAATGTATTCCTGCAAGAGAATGTATTCTTACCAGAGAATATATTCCTACAAGAGCAAGAACTCACTTACTCCTGTGGGAAGACATTAATTTATTCATAAGGGATCCACCTTCAGGACTAAAACATTTCCCACTGGGCCCCACTTCCCAGTTCCGCCACATTGGGGATCAAATTTCAACATAGGTTTTGGTGAGAACAAGCCACAGCCAAACCACAGCAAATTGCCACCCTTTATTCTACTTTACCTCCTCCAGTTCTACAATCCTTGGCCACAATGATATTTTCCAAGTGAGTTTTGATCATGTCATTTCTACTGAAAATCCCCAAAACATCTCACTGTTTACATAATAGAGAACAAAATTATGTTAATGTTCAGAGTCCTACATGGTTTGGCCTTGTCTTCATCTCAGGATGACATGACGCACAGAATACGGCTGTTCTTACTTTGATCTCCAGTCACACTTGCCTCTTGTATGATCCTCCCTCCTTTGGCAGGTCCTGAACAGATGTTGCCCTCTGCCAGAATGTTTTCCCCTTCACTCTCACCTGGGTAACTCCACACCACCCCTTAGATCTTGGAGAAGCTCCCTGTGACCTCTGTGTTAGGCCAGTTTCCTTACTTTTAACCTTCATAATACCACATATGTTTTCTTCATAACAATTTCTCTCTTTTTATAATTGAACACTTACTGGTTTTAGTACTTAATTAATGACTCTATGATCTATAAGACAATAACAAAATGTTAGAGATTTTATCTATTTTTCTCCAATGTATCCTCAGTGCCTAACACCTAGAGATGTTTCAGATAAAAATGTGTTGAACAAATGAGTCCTTATTATAGTTTCCAGCAAGTAGTGTATACCTGGAGTGCATTTTTCCTTGTGATTATTAGTCATGAATAGGAGTGAATGCTGTTTTGTTTGTTAAGCCCTAAAAATGATAATATTGTTCTCTCTGATTAAAGAAATCTAATCAGGAGTTTTCAGGTTCAGGAACTTTCAATTGTGACTATCCAATGTGTTTTTGGAAACATTCTCTCTTATCAAAGATACCTTATTAATCGTATCAGTTTTGCACTTAGAAATTTTCACCTTCTTTTAACAGAGTCACTAAGGAGGATGGCACTTCCAAAAGTGCATGGTCCTAAGGTTCTTTTTGTTTGTTTGTTTGTTTGTTTTTTGACACAGAGTCTCACTCTGTCGCCCAGGCTGGAGTGCGGTGGCCTGATCTCAGCTCACTGCAAGCTCCGCCTCCCGGGTTCACGCCATTCTCCTGCCCTCAGCCTCCCGAGTAGGTGGGACTACAGGTGCCCGCCACCTCGCCCGGCTAGTTTTTTGTATTTTTTAGTAGAGACGGGATTTCACCGTGTTAGCCAGGATGGTCTCGATCTCCTGACCTCGTGATCCGCCCGCCTCCCCGCTTCCCAAAGTGCTGGGATTACAGGCTTGAGCCACCGCGCCCCGCCGGTCCTAAGGTTCTTGATAACAGTGTGGCTTTTTGTAAGCTACTTAAGGTCTTTGAACCTCACGTCTCTAATCAGTGAAATAGCTACCTCACTGGTTGCAAGCGAAATGCCTAATCCATAAAAATGTTAAGTTTCTTTCTCTTTTCTGCTTCCACATGCCTCTTATGATCTCTGTCTCAAGGGTTTTCAGCCTGATAGTACATGTTAAACCAATTTATAGACATTTGAACCAGAGGTCTTAAAAATGAAATGCAGGTCTACAGGATTCATAAAGATGATCCACTGGAGCTAAGAAGAAAATATTGGAACTTTAACCTAGGGCTGGGAACCATGGCCCACATCTGTAATCCCAGCATTTTGGAAGGCTGAGATGGGAGGATTGCTTGAACCTGGGAGGTCAAGACCAGTCTGGACAACATAGTAAGAACCTGTCTCTACAAAAAAAATTAATAATAATAATTAAAAATTAGCTGGGTGTGATGTTGCATACCTCCAATCCCAGCTACTTAGGAGGCTGAGGTGGAAGGAACACTTGAGCCCAGGAGTTTGAGTCTGATTGGATGACTATACTCTAACCTGGGCAACATAGCAAGACTTTTTGTCAGAAAAAAAAAAAAAAAAAAAAAATAACAAAAATCCTTCAGCTTGTAGGTATAGTTGTTTTGTTGTACTTTGCTTTATTGCACTTCACAGATGTTGCATGTATTACAAATTGAAGGTTTGTGGCAACCCTGTGTCAAACAAGCCTATTGGCACCGTCTTTCTGACAGCATCTGCCCATTTCATGTTTCTGGCACATTTTGGTAATTCTTCCAAAGTTTCAAAGGTTTCATTATTATTACATCTGTTATAGTGATCTGTGATCAGTGATCTTTGATGTTCCTATTGTAATTGTTTTAGGGTGCCATGAACCACACTCATATAAGACAACAAACTTAACAAATATTGTGTGTGTCCGGCCTGTTCCACTGACGAATCATTCTCCAGGCTCTGTCACCCTCCTTAGGCCTCCCTATTACCTAGCACACAATAATATTGATATTAAGCCAATTAGTAAACCTACCATGGCCTCTACATGTTCAAGTGACAAGAAGAGTCACAGGCCTCTCACTTTAAATCGAAAGCTAGAAATGATTAAACTTCATGAGGAAGGCATGTTGAAAGCTGAGACAGGCCCAAAGCTAGGTCTTTTATGCCAAACAGTTAGCCAAATTGTGAACACAAAGAAAAGGTTATTGAAGGATATTAAAAATGCCAATCCAGTGAATACACAAATGATAAGAAAGCAAAACCACCTTATTGCTGATTTGGAGAAAATTTTAATGATCAAAACAGACACACCATACCCTTAACCCAAAACAAAGCCCTAACTTTCTTCAATTCTCTGAAGGCTGAGAGGGGTGAGGAAGCTAAAAAAAGAAAAGTATGAAGCTAGCAGAGGTTGGCCCATGAAGTTTAAGAAATAAGTCACCTCCATAACATAAAAGTTTCAGGTGAAGCAACAAGTTCAGATGTAAAAGTTATAACAAGTTATCCAGAAGATCTAGCTAAGATCATTGAAGACGGTGGCTGCACTAAATGAAGATCTTCAATGTAGACGAAACAGTTTTGTATTGAAAGGCAATACCATCTAGGACTTTGCTAGCTAGAGCGCAGAAGTCAATGCCTGGCTTCAAAGCTTTAAAGAACAGGTTGATTCTCTTGTTAGGGGCTAATACAGCTGGTGACTTTAAATTTAAGCCAACGCTCATTTACCATTATGAAAAATCCCAGGAATTTCCTAAATCTACTCTGCCTACGCTCTAAAAATGAAACAACAAAGTCTGAATGACCTGTTTACAGCATGGTTTACTGAATATTTTAAGACTGATGTTGACACCTACTACTCAGAAAAAATATTCCTTTCAAAATATTACTGATCATTGACAATGCATCTGGTCTCCCAAGAGCTCTGACAGAATCATACAAAGGAATGAGTAGTGTTGTTTTCATGTCTGTGAGCTTAACATTTTCTGCAGCCCATGGATCGAGGTGTAATTTTGGGTTTCACGACTCATTATTTAAAAACTAAATTGTATAAGGCTATAGCTTCCATAGATAGTGATTCCTCTGATGGATTTGGGCAAAGCAAATTGAAAACCTTCTGTAAAACAGTCATAATTCTAGATGACATTGAGAACATTTGTGATTCATGCAAAGAGATCAAAATATCAACATTAGCAGGAGATTGGAAGAAGTTGATTTCAACCCTCCTTGGACAACTGAGGGATTCAAGATTTCAGTGGAAGAAGTCACTGCAGATGGGAAGGAAATAGCCAAAAAACTAGAATTAGAAGTGGAGCCTGAAGGTGTGTCTGAATTGCTACCATCTCATGACAAAACTTGAAGGGATGAGGAGTTGATTCTTGTGGATAGACAAAGAATGTGGTTTCCTGTGGTTTCACTAATCTTAATGAAGATACTGTGAACATTGTTGGAATGACAACAAAGAATTTAGAATATTACATGAACTTAGTTGATAAAGCAGCAGCAAGGTTTAAGAGAACTGACTTCAATTCTGAAGGAAGATCTGTGGGTAAAATGCTATCAAATAGCACTGCATATTCAATATATTTCTAAAGAGGAAACATTTTATGAAAGAAAAAGGCAATTGATGGGGCAAATATATTGCCTCAGCTACCCAACTGTCAGCAACCACCATCCTAATCAGTCAGCAGCCATCAACATCAAGGCAAGACCCTCCACCAGCAAGATTGCAACTTGCCAAAGGCTCAGATAATTGTTAGCATTCTTTAGCAATGAAAAATTTTTAAATTAAGGGTATGTACTTTTTGTTAGAAACAATGCTATTGTACACTTACTAGACTCTAGTGTAGTATAGACATAACTTTTATATGCACTGGGAAACCAAAAATTTTATGTGACTTGCTTTACTTTATTGTGGTGATCTGGAACTGAACCCACAATGTCTTTGTGAGATATGCCTGTAATTATTTTTTTTCATAAGTGAAGGCATCTATACAGCTTATTGTATAAATAATAAAGATTGATGCCGGTGGCCTCAGTTTGTGTTTAGTAAATTTAAAAATTTTGTGGTTTAATTCCAACAAAGCCAACCTTCACAAAATGAACAAATTGCATAAAAGGATTTCTGCAAAATACTCTCTACTTGAAGATAACTGCCAAAGTTAATAGCTCAGCGCTTTGTCAGGCACCTATTGGGTAGGTCAGTAAAAACAAAAGCATCGTAACCTAATCACACTGTTGCATACCACCTAAAGTTTATTTTTAAAAATAATTACATTTAATTAGACCCTGAATGGTAAATATGGTTGTTTTTCCCCCACATTGAGAAGGAAACTCATCCCATGGAGGTAGCATTTTATAGAGAGGAATTTGGAATTTTTCTGATGCATATGTTACCCATAAAGACTGTCATTGCTATTCACATTTTAAAAATCTAGAAATTGTTTTTTAACCAGTTCCTAAGAACAACCAGTTGAAGGACTACAGAAATTTAATGCAAAGCATAATTTCAAAAAAATCTTTGCCAAACTATATATATATATTATATATAATATATATATATAAAATATATAATTATTTGTCTTGATTATTATTGCAGCCAATGGTGCACTTTTTTAGTATTTAGATGTTTTCTGGATACTTTATTTAGCTGAAATGGTAACGTCAACTCTCAAAACCAAGTACTAAAATGCATTCTATTTGGAAAGAAACTTTGGATGCTGTAACAAAAAATATTGAAGCATTTATAGTGAGAAGGTTTTTATACAATTTGCCAATAATTTTTTAATAAAAATATTGTCTCATATTTGAAGAATTTTATTTTGTGTGTATCTTAACGTGTATGCAATGTCAGCACAGTAGTATGTGAATATAATTTTAAATAATCATGCATATACTGAAAGTACATGTTCAATTTCTTGTTCCTTTTGTTTTTAATATAAAAATTCTTTAAATTACTTGCTGGATACCTAACTTCATTGAAACTTTTTCCCCACACTCTGATTAGCTCTTCATATAACAATTTAAATTTTTTTTACCTTGATATAAATTAGTCTTCAGAAAAGTTTGGAGACCCCTACAAACAACATCTACAAAAAACTCCTAATTATACAGCTTTGGGAATACACATTTATCCTCTTCTTCCTTTTGTGCAACATATTCTTGAATTCATCAGCCTTATACCTTTTGTTCTATTCTATTCTTTCAGAACCATATTTTCTTTCTTTTTCACCTCCTCATTAAGTTATTCCTTCCATCCTTTTTGGAAATGCCTCATTATCACTAAGTTTGAAAAGTGTTTTTACACCATTTCATCTTCTTATCTAGCTGGAGACTGGCTCATAGACACAGAGCATATAATTGGCAAATCCCTCAGGCAGTGAGACAAACATAGCCCATACCTGCAGGTCACTGGAACAGGGCACCTTGGTATCCATTCCCCTGAGAATCTAGTTGAACTCCCCTTTCCTCTTTACCTTCTGTGAAGGCTGCTCTTAAAATACTCGAATTTATTTTCTACCCCTCATCATGTAATCTCTGCATTAGTAAACCACACTAATTCACACAAATGTATCAAACTCAATCCCCTTAGGGAATTGCAGCACACACACTGAGATGCCAGGAATCTGTCAGAATCTCTCACTGCTGTTCTCTCTCATTTTGGGAGGTTTATTTGCAGCTTGACTGCTAAGAAATTTGTGGGGTTATTTTTGTTGTTGTTATTGTTGTTGCTTGTTTGTTTTCTTTTGAAACAGAGCCTCTCTCTGTCACCCAGGCTAGAGGGTAGTGGCACAATCTCGGCTCGCTGCAACCTCTGCCCCCAGGTTCAAGCAATTCTCCTACCTCAACCTCTAGAGAGGCTGGGATTACAGGCACGAGCCACCATGCCTGGCTGATTTTTTGTATTTTTTTCAGTAGAGACAGGGTTTCACCCTGTTGGCCAGGCTGATCTCGAACTCCTGACCTCAGGTGGTCCACCCACCTCAGCCTCCCAAAGTGCTGGGATTACAGGCATGAGTCACTGTGCCCAGCCAGAAATTTGTGGTGGTGTTTTTTTTTTTTTTTTTTTTTTTTTTTTAAACCTGTTGCAATAACATTTTATTGAGAAAAACTTAGTCTTTATATTTAGCCATTTTATCTATGATTTAAAAAGTTTATATCACATAAACATACACACAGAGAGACTGCTTTAACTAAAATAATTTAAATTAAGTAAAAAGGAAGCAATAGGGAAAAAAATGCCTTCTTTGTCTTTTTCTCTGTCAAAATGTCATATTATTCAGCAGAAATGAAAAACAGAGGTCCAAGAAATTATAGGGTACATTCTACCTGTGAATCTAAGACATGCAGGAGCTGTTACCAGCCCTGCTTGTGGAAGATTATTAAAAGGGCTAGGGCTCCAGCTACAATCTGTAAAGGGACTCCAGTATCAGAAATGAAAAAACACGTCAAAGCCTGGGGATAAAAGAAGGGGTCCAGACGTGGTTGCTCATGCCTGTAATCCCAGCACTTTAGGAGGCCTGGATGGGAGGATTGCTTGAGGCCAAAAGTTCCAGACCAAAAAAGAAGCAGACAGAGTTGAAAAACTAGTTTTATTAATTTTACAGAATTCGTTTCTCAACTGGGCTCTCTTTAGGGTTTTTTCAAAATGTGCTATGGTTTTGAAAGAGGTAAAAATGTTTCTGATATATCTTGCTACTAGAAAACGGGAGAGAAATGAAAATCCAATTATTAGACTTATTTATTGTTATAGTGCCAAACCCCATTTTTAAAAAAAAAAAATCCATGTTCTTATGAAATGTTTTTTATATTTATAGAATTGGTTTGCTGTCATGTTTACATAGCTTTCTATTAGCACATTTCCATAAACATTTATAGAAAAATCTATTTCCATGTAGAATACCACAAAGTTATCAAAATGCAAAAAAGGTACATTTCCATTCACCTTGTAAGTCATCAGATAATGGCCACTGCTAGAGGTAGGATTTTGACACAGAAAAACCGGAGGTCTGATCTTATAAAACAATCTGCCTCTTCCCATCTTTTCCATTCAGCTACTAACTTTAAAAATATGTTTAGGTTGTTGGCAGTTTATTATATCCAGAAGGAAACTTGACTTACTTTCTAGAGGTGAAAAATTCTGAAAGTGCAAAACACTCAAAATAGCACTTACCTTTAAGATAAGTGAAATAGATTCAAATTTAAAGCATAGTTACCCTTTTGATTAGTAACTTACAGTCTATAAAACATGTGGTGCTGCTTGGAGAAAAGGTGCCACATAAAAAACAACTATAGCTATGAGGAAGTGTAGTGTGAAAATTATAACTTAGTTTTAAATGTCTTTTAATGCCGATTTAATCATTTGAAGAAAAAAAATAATGATTCTTTTCCTTTAAAAGCTTTCAAATCAACTAGAAAGAGTGTGTGTGTGTGTGTGTGTGTGTGTGTGTGTGTGTGTGTGTTTTAAACTTGCATGACAGAGTTGAAATAAGATGACTTTAAATCAGCGAACTGGTTTATATAAATATAAAGGCAGAAGAATAAGTTAAAACTTTATTTTTTATTTTTTCACTGTAATCCAAAATGTCATTAAATTAAATAAATAAAAATATAAAATTGTTCCCTGATCAGTTACGTTCTAGGTTTATAAGACAATAGATCATGATTAGCAGCTTTTCTATTACTAGTAGACAACAAAAGGGGGTAGAAAACACCACATATTCTCACTTATAAGTGGGAGCAGAATGACAAGAACACATGGACACAGTGAGCAGCATCACACACTGGGACCTGTGGAGGGTGGGTGGGGAGAGGGAGAGCATCAGGAAGAAGTTATTACATTCTGGGCTTCATACCCAGGTGATGGGCTGGTCTGTGCAGCAAACCACCATAGCACACCTCGACTTATGTAAAACACCTGCACATTCTGCATAAAATAAAAGTTGAAGAAAAAAGCAGGTCGAAGAGGAATTGGGAATTGGGACTACATTTAGATGCATGTCTTTTCTTTCTTTCTTTTCAGTCTAGTCTAAAAAATGTCCCCCAAAATCATTTTGCTGTGAAGCACTGTCTCAGATTAAATGAAGAGAGAAGGGATTTAGCTTAGGTAAAGGAGATTTGGGGGTGTATAACTAGATTCTAAACAAAGCAATAACTCATTTGATACTGCGATAAATTTGGGAACAATTAGAAGCAAACTCCAGGATGATCTAGAGAGAGAAAGCATAGAACTGTGTTTGGAAGTTGTCATGGCCGTGTATGTGCCCAGGCCCAGAATCCCCACCCATTCAATTTCTCAGTTGGCCAACAGTTATTGAATGGAGATGAGCACATGAATTCATAATGTGGTTCAGGTGTCTTAATGGTTAAGGAATACTTGATGGGGCTGAGGGGTGTTTAAGGGCTACTAAGTCCTGAGGGATTTTCAGTCATCTGTGTCAGCACAATCCCTTTCACTGGTTACATTCAGCCAAGTGATAAGTAAAGTTTCCTTAGTACTTCCAAAGTAGGCTATAACAATTTAAGAGTAGAATTCTCCTGCTTCATAAAATATAATTTATCCCATTTTGGATTATAAAGTATACCCTTTTATTTCTTTCTTTTAAAGAAAATGTATATAATTTCAATTTGAACTTATTAACCAGATTTAATTAATCAGAGTAAAGAAATAGCTAACTTTATAATTGAAGTAAAGAGTATTTAGGTATAAGTTGTCTTAAGTTCTGCGTAGAATGTCTGATGACTGGCAATTTATTATTGAAAGTGGGGCAGTGCTTAAGAAAAACGTTAAAAGAATTTGTGGTAATATATTAAGTAGATAACATAGGGAAGAGATTTACATGTGAAGAGATGCAATGGAGCCTTCTGGAAGCTGGTTTTCCCAGTGGAGGCTTTTGGTAATACTGGACATCTCTTTCTAATGGAAATGTCAGATAGACAATGTCAAAAATGTGTGCCTCTCAGCAAAATAATGTAGAATTTATATCATCTTTCTGCTGTGGGACCTGTCGCTTTCTACAAGGAAGTAGCCTCCAATTAGAGGATATTGCTTGGTCTCAAATTACTCAACTTCTGCTGTCTTCCTTTGGTTTATCCCTTTTTTTTCATATATGATTATTTTCATATATGATTATTCTGCTTCATAGTTCAGGCTCTGAGTGTTATTTGGGATTCTTAAAAAACTCATATTTACCTTTCATTTGAATTTTCCTATGGAAAAATAAGGTCAAGTGATATACATTTTGTAAATAGCCTTAACATTTTGTTATATGTGCACAGACTTTTCATAAAGTCACAGCATCAGATTGGATGGCATACTTGATAAAATTCAACGAAAGCAACCAGGTGTGATTCAATGTGGTTGGGGAAAGTAGGTGAAGATATTAATAATGAAGATCAATGGGTACACTTGGGTCAAATGAGAGATCCTTGCTTTGTGAAATAGGAAGTATTGCTAATATGTTAGGTACTAGTATTTTTTAGGCTTAAATATGGCTTAAGAGATTTTTCAATGTACAACAACTTCACCAGCACTACTGAAGCTTGTTTATTTATAGATGAGACTGGAAACAGGAAAGTTATGTTAAACACAATTACAGTGGTACAGGATAAATACGTTGAGAGCTGTAAATAATGTAGTGAGAATACAGAAGGGAGGCTAATTCTAGAGATATTTAAGATACAGTATATAAGAATGTTTCATGGTATTTGGATTGAGGGATAAGGAGGTGGAATACATTATGTTATATTGTTTTAATAGACCAATATTTATAATTACAAATACTAAAATGCGGGTCATTTTTACAGCAAGTCAAGATCAAAAATAAAATTTAAAAGTTGTGTGCAAACTATTACTAAAACTGTGTTTGCATGTGGGCAAAGAAACAACTAAAGAATGCCAAAACATTACATACTTTGTAATGCTAATTTCTACCTCTCAATCACTCTGGCCCCTTCAGACACAGTATGAGCAGGATGCAGACCCTCTGGCCATTGGCCATATGTCCATATAGATTACCCTTGAAACCTCCATTGACTATTGGCCATTTGCTCTTGAAACCAGTGGCTTTCTGCTTATTCCAGGGCTTGGAGTTTCAGTAAGGATACCTCTGGTATCATTTTACTGTGGCATACATTCAGCCAATTCATCCTGGGTTCTTTCTATTGTTCTGGTATGCTGTTTGGTGGCAAGGTCTTTTTACCATTAAGACATCCGGCCTTTTCTATCTTTCTCTCTGTAGTCTAGTGATAGTGGAGATGATGGAAGTAGAGGAGAAGGTACATATGTGTTTGTGTGGTTTATGTGACTGGAATGGAAGAAGTGTTCTTTCCCCTGCTTCTGGCAGAGATTATCTCTTTTTGTAGCCCTAACATATTTCCCTCTTACAGCAATGAGCATATAAGAGAGAAAAAGAAAGTAAAAACCGCCTAATATCTCAGTATTCTGCAATTTCACTGCCAAATCCACATAAATCTTTGAGAGCAAGATTTTTTCTAAAAAAATCATGTTTTCAATTCCAGCCCCTAGCACAGTGCAAAAACATAGTGTTGTTAAATAAATATCTTATTTGTGTGAAATAAATATCTTATTTCCCTCTTACAGCAATAAGCATAAGAGAGAGAAAAATAAAAAAGAAACAAAACTCCCTAATATCTCAGTATTCTGAGATTTTGCTGCCAAATCCACATAAATCTTTGAGAGCAAGACATTTTTCTAAAAAATTACATTTTCAATTTCAACCTCTAGCACAGTACAAAAACATAGTGTTGCTAAATAAGTATCTTATTTGTCTAAAGATAAAATGAGGTCCTCCATTAAAAAATCTTAAGAAAGATCCTGTATAATGAAGCCCTTAAAAATATCTCAGACTACTTTTTTGAAATAAGATGTTCTATTCTGAAGAATAATATTAGCATAAAACTATTTCAGTTAATGCTAGTTTTTGATGCATAGAGAGATCATTTAACAGAAAAACTAGAAAAGGAGGCAAACACATTTAATAGAGATTTTATATCTTGGCGTGTGGTCTCGGGATTGCAAATGTGAAATGTCATTGTAATCTGTTTAAAGGGCATTGAAAAAAAGAAATCCTTTTTGTTAGATTTTGGAGTTCATAAGTATAAAAAGTAGGATCAACTCCCTCTGTGTTATAAAAGCTGGAACTTATGTTAAAATCTCCGGTGAGCGTTACACATGTTATATTAGTCAGCTACTGCTTGCGGTAATGCTACATGAAAATATAGACCCCAATGGTGAACAGCATTAAGGTTTTATTTATCTCATTGACATGTCTGTGGGTTGGATAGGGTGTCTTTGCTTCAGAGTTTGGGTTGAGTGGAGATCTGCTCTATCAGTCTCCTCATTCTCCTTGGATCAACAGCTATCCGAGGAGAAACCCAGGACAAGCAAACTTTTGGAGAAAGCCCATCCCTGCCAGCAGATTTAAAACCTCTTCTTGCTTCAGGTCCACTAACATTCTATTTATTAATGCAAATCAACAACTGAGCCCAGAGTTAATGGAGTGATCCAATATTATTCTCTCACGAAGAAAGGGGAAACCATGATAACAGAAGAGGGTAGAGGAGGAAAGGAATAATCATTAGCTGATAAGATGAACTTTACATGTTTTTGTCTAAAACATTTCACTTGGAGGTTAAGATAACGTTAATGTCAAAGAAACGTGAGTTTTAAACAAAATTACATCATGACTTGTTAGTAAAACTAATTTTATTCCAAAATCAACATAATATTTAATATACTATATAGATTTTAAATGTACATATATAATGTTTTAAAAGTTCAAAAATTAATATGTAATGCATTTGATAATTTTCTCAACATATCTAGTTAAACTGTTATGATGGTAAACCTCTAAAATGTAGCGGATTATATAAAACAAAATTTATTAAATTATCACATAACAGTCCAGGGTAATTGTCCCAAGTCACAGAAGTATAATAGTATTCTACACAGTTATTCAGAAACTTGAGGTAATGGAGGCTCTGCCATCCTCCAGGTCATTGTGGTTTTCCCCATCCAACTTAGAAGGCCTAGGAATGGTCCACATCACTTAAACATTCAATCCATAGAAACATCTAATAGCAATGCAATCTAAATGCGCACCTAGGAGAAAAAGAGCAGGTTTAGTAAACAACTTAGTAGTCTCTGCAAAAATTTCTAAAAGTCGATAAACTCAAATTATTTAAAAATGTTTGGCTCCTCTATTTGGGAATATGGTAGAAAAACTTTTTATCATGAATTGCCTTATATTGGGGTACATATAGTATTTGTCAAATATTGAATAAAACATAATTATGTTAAAGAAAAAAGTGCTATCAATCGATTAATTTCTTTGACAAGAATCATCTAAAATGTGAGAGAGGGACAAGGAAAAGTAACACGCGACAAGTTTCCTATGGTTTTTACTTTTTCAAGCACATTGCCTTGAATATGATACATGATGGCAAATGTTTGTTGAATGGATTGGATTTCTTTAATAGAAACCCAGTGACTTCATAACACATCACATATTTTTTAAGTAAAAAGAGAAAGTTTGACTTGATGGAGTTTTAAGCTTTGATTGCTATGGCAAAGTATTTTAGCATGTAAAGAAACCTAAATCATTAGACAACCTTTCCTCCTTCTATTTCCTTTCGTTTTCTTTTTTTAACCTTTAAAACATTATGAAAACCAATGGCAATTTACCTCAGGGCACTGAAAAATATACTCTTTAATTACTTACATTTCAATGATGACTGATTACATGGGCTTTTTCTTTACAAAATCTGGGACATTTTTACTGTTTGTTTTGTGTAGGTTTGGATTTCAGTGCAATATAATATTTGGTAATGACAAGATTTTGAATGACACCCTAGTTCCAAACAAATAGAAATAAAGTTTTTATATCTCATACACTTCAAAAGTTGTGTCCAGATTTAACTGACATAAATAAAATGGTATGTTTTCTAAAGCTGTGTAACTTATATCAAATTTCTATTCATAGTGAAGAAGCAGTGCTTCAGTTTCAAATATGAGGGCAAACATCTTTTTTCTAACTTAGTTGCTTTAATTTTACTGTGAAATAACAAGGTTTAAAACTATTTTTCCCAAATGTAGCCATTCTAAAATATTCAGTGTTAGCTATGCTTTTTCTCCTCTATTTTAAAATACTGTCGCATGTAAATTCTTTCAGAAATGAAAACGACATCCAACAATGCAAAAAAGAGCAAAATGAGTCATGTTTTACACAGAAAGATTATAAATTTATTTTAAGCTTTAAAATAGATATGAAGTTGATATATAAATTTAATTATATAAGTATTTTCTTCTATGGAATTATCTTTGAATTAACTTTCAATGTATTAAGTAGTAACTGAGCAAGAAGATTTTTAAAGCAGGAAACATACTAGCATATTGAAATACACTCAAATGGAACAATTTGCAAAATGTTTATTTTCAGACACTCTTTGCTTTTTAGATATTTCATATTTCATGCATGTTTTACCTAGAGGAAGGGGAAAGGGCATTATCTAAAACTGTAAAGTGACTATTCAAAAGTGCAGCCTACTCCTAGAAAGATATTGACATTCCTCAAGAATTGTGCAGTCATAACGGAATCAAGAACAGAATAATTTCTTGGTCACCACCCTCCTTCCCGCTTTTCCCTGAATGAGTCATATTCATTGCACCCTGTATTTATTCTCCATCATCAGGCAACTCTTATTGACTGAGTCATCACAACATGCCTCACTGTATGATAATATTGTTGTACATTATTATATTCCAGTATATAATTATCTTTTAGTAAGCTTAATTGGTCATGCAGTTCAATTAAGATTATATTATTTTATTATAATAGGACAAACTTACTCTCCAAGAATGTACAATAATTCAATCAAATTCTTAGCCATTTTCTAGTCCCTTTCATACATACTTAACACATTTTTGAAAGTATTTATTCGTGTCCTTAACACACTAAGCCTAAGTCTGCCTTAAATATAATATAAAACACACACACACACACATACACGCACAAGTTTGTCTTGTTCTTCTTCACATCTCTGTTATTAAAACTCCCTCTAAGTCTCATTTTACTCATCTGTAAAACAAAAACTCCCAGCTTGATTTTTCTCATATAGTTCATACATTCATTCACAATATATTGCTAGAATATCTTAATTAGGATTAACATGTAGGAGGGAAGAAAAACAAATGCATATACTGAAAAAAGTCACAGAGAAAGGAAAAACTGCTTGATTGTGGTTTAGAATGGTCATATTTTTCTAATTCAATTCTTGAAATATTTGAGTGCCCATTCTATGAAAATCTCCATGTTTCCTCCTCCTTCTTCTTTTTTTTTTTTTACAATACTTTTCTTCCTTCCTAATTATATCACAATATATTCAGTGTTAGCCAGAAAATCTAGAATTATCCTAGACTTCACTTTCTCTCTTACCTTTTCTGTCTAGTTAGATTCTATTTAAAACACAATTCTCTTCTTAGTGTCTCATCTCCCTGTCTACCCACCTTATCCTCATTACTCACAGTGTTTCAGTTGGACTGTCAATGAATTTCCTAGCTGGGTTCCTCACCACCAGACTCTTTCAAGAATTATAACCACTTCCTACCACTCCTTATAAATCTTTGTTGGTGTTTTATTGACTATGAAAAAAAAATGTGTCCTCTTTAACACAGGACCTCAAAACATGGTTCCTATCTAGTTCCAGTGTACCTTCTGGTATCATTCCTTGCCATTCTCTACACTCAACATCTCTCTCCCATCCTCCACATTATTGGGCATTGTAAGATTCCAAACTTTTAAATTTCAGATCCCATTCATTGCCTGGATACTATTATCCACATCACTTTGAGTACTAATTATCTACATTCAGCTTTCATCTCTCATCCACATAGAGTTAATCTGAGATCAACCAGTTTATGTACATTATCAGAAATTCACAATACCTGAGAAAGCCAGAATGTGTTTCAGCTTCTATCACATTTCTCTGGGTAACTGTTAACCTCCATGAAATATGTCTTGTTTGCAGAAGGTTTTTAAAAGAAAATTTTAAAAGTTTATTTCCTAACACTGCATCATTGGCAGCTGTTCAAGAACACAGTTTTGTTGCCCTCTTTGTTGTTTGCGTTGCATACCTGATACATAAATATTGTAATAAAGAAATTGTCATTGCTAAAATAAAATGCAACTGAGAAAGAGCTGAGATGTGCTTGGATTGGAATATATTGCACAAGGATGCTACTTGATGCAATTCTTCTGAGTTTGCGTGGAGAATGCTATTCTGACAGAGAAATTAAGTCATCATTTACTACACAATGATCCAAAGAAAAATGAACATTACATCTCTAAAAATGTAGGTTGCTGTAAGAAAGTTTGATGGAATCAATGAATCACCTCCCTAATATGTATTTGCAACCTCAGCATAGATCATTAACCTAATGGATTATGTTTTGTAGTTGATATATCTTTTTTGTCTGTGTACTAAAATGACATATGGAACTTTCCCATTTTAATGGTCACTTAACCTTCACAGTGTGAAAGGCTTAAGTGAATTTCAACATTTGTATTAAAATCCATAACATCTATCTCAGGCACTAAGTAGCTAGAAGCTGCAGTTTGCTCCCCGACACAAATAGCAACCACTGTTGGCTGGTGTTGTAATGTTAAAGACTCCTTTGCCTTAAATTTAAGGGCACCTTTATTTTTGGAGAAACTAAAAATTCGAAAAGGACCAGACATGGAATTTCATACCTAAAATGTCAAGCACTTTCAGGGGCCAGGGTGGGAAGATCGCTTGAGCCCAGGAGTTTGAGACCAGCCTGGCCAATGTGGTGAAATCCCTTCTCTAAAAAATAAAAAAAATTACCTGGGTGTAGTTGCGCATGCCTGTGGTCCCAGCTACTTGGGAGGCCGAGGTGGGAGGATCACTTGAGCCTGGGAGTCACGACACTGTACCCTAGCCTGGGCAACAGAGAGGGACCCTGCCTCGAAAAGAAAAGGCTTGTTCTCAGCATCCTATATATAATTTTGAATTTATCCTTCTTCTTTAAGCCCTACTTACTCCAATCTTAGAGAAACATTACAATAATGGTACTTAAAGCAATGTGTTAAAAACGTATGTGCTACTTACCAAAAATGCATTTATATTTTTTAAAAAGATTGTAGTGAAAAGCTGGGTGTGGGGGCTCACGCCCATAATCCCAGCACTTTAGGAAGCTGAGGTGGGTGGATCACCTGAGATCAGGAGTTTGAGACCAGCCTGCCCAACATGGTGAAACCTCATCTCTACTAAAAATATTTTAAAAATTAGCCACACGTGGTGGTGAGTGTCTATAATCCCAGCTACTCAAGAGGCTGAGGCAGGAGAATCACTTGAACCTGGAAGGTGGAGGTTGCAGTGAGCCAAGATTGCGCCACTGCACTCCAGCCTGTGCGACAAGATCGAAACTTCATCTAAAAAAATTTGTAGTGAAAGGATAGTGATTATATACAGATAAATGAATAATTAATATAACATTTTTATTTAGTATGAAAGTTATTTTAGAGAAAACAGGTAATTAGGTAACTCAAAAAAAATTATAGATCACTTATTTAATGCTAGATATTTTCTGGGTTTTGAGGTTAAAAAAAAAAATTAAAAGAAGTCCCCTCACATCCCAGAGCTCGCAGACTAATGACATCTATAAGTAAATAATTATATAATTGAGAACTTCTATGATGGAAGAAAGTGTGGAGAGTAGAGAATAATTCTTATACCAAAATACAGGTCTTGTATAGAATGAATCTAGAAGAAAGCCTGTACTAAATTGTAAATGATAAGATGGAGAGTCAGAAATAGTGAATAATACAATAGAGTGACTTGGAGGTACAGAACTGCAGTGCTAGGTGTGAGCTGAGAACAGAGGCACTGGAATCATGTTTCATATACAAGAAGTGATATTTGGGGTCTTCTTCTAAACCCTGTTTCAAACATGAGGCTGATGATGGAGAACCCAACCTGGGATTGTGAATGGAAGAAGAGAACAGGAGGAAGAGCCCAAGAAGACATTGAAGGGAACTGCCCAGGCCTCTGCCAGAACAGCGGGTTTTATGGAAGGTGTTGATTCCAAATTCAACTCAGTATCAAGATGGTTTTTAGAAAGCCCGCTCCACTCTGGTGTGGAAATAGGTAGGATAGTTGTGGGGTAGAGTATGCAGAAGAACCCATCAAATCAAATCAAGTGGACAACTGCTTATACAAGACTGACCCATCCCAGAGGGACCTTGCAGATCTAGATGGCAGGACTTTCAGTGAGGAAGTTCCACCAGCCTTTCCTTGAATTCACAAGCTTTTCTGCATTGGGTTTTGTATCCGCACTCTGACAAATACGTGCTCACTGATACAGCTCTCAAAGAACGAGGAAGCAGGTCACAACCCGGAGTACTTGGAATCAGCAGTATTGAAATCATTTTCTGGGCTGATGAAGCCCAGTTCTGTCGAGAGAGCTTCACTCAAACTTCCTAATGGATGCTGAAGTTCAGTTTAAGTCAGCACTTCCACCAGAAACTTGTGGGGCTTTTTAAAAACTCTTAACTTAAAAAAAAAAAAAAAAAATCTCTGTGACTTGGCCAAAATTTTTCTGTCTGGTTGACTCAAAGAGGTGAATTTTTTACTAATGGAGAAATTTTAAGCAGAGAAAAATAGAAAAATTGAGCAAAGGAAAGTGAGGCATAGGGATTTTCAATCATTTTCTCATTTGTTTTAGTGCCATCATTACAAAGAAAATAAAACCATTAATCAAGAAGAGATGTTTATTTTTAAATATCCTTTAATATCCCCAAGATTATATGATATTTTCAAAGTGTGATATGTACTTTCATAACTCCTTACCTTTTTATTCTATTCTCTAAGCCTATTTTCATATATATATACATATACATTTATATATATATATAAATGTATGCTTCAGCACTCAACTGAAAAGACCTCTCATTTATTTGGCTTTCTCTGAGATCACTTATTCAGGCAGGTTTAAATGCACCCTAACATTGCCTGTAAATGTATTGTGCCACTTATTTTTAGTTTTATTATTATTCTAATTAGATTTTTGTATTTCTCTTTTCTATTGTAGATTAAACTACTTTAATAGCTTACATTTATTGAACTCTCACCAGGTGTATTGTTTCATTTAATTCTTATGAGACGCCTACGTGGGAGATACTATTAATAGCCCCATTTTACAGATGATGAAAATGAGACACAGAAGGATTATATTCAAGGTCAGTCTAGTAAGTTGCTGAGCATGTTTCTAAACTCAAAAAGTCTAACCACAGAAACTATTGTATCCACTAGGCTCTAAATGACAGATTTTTTATAAAAATAAAAGTTTATCTCTATGTAAGGACACAAAAGCAAAAGGCCAATGTTTTAGGCATAACATAGCAAAAGAGAAGACAATCTGCTAATGCTGAAATAAAATCATGCATTTCCTCCAGTGTTATCAAAAGGCAGCAGCACTGTTAACTAGCCATCTGCATCAATGACACTTAGACACAGAACATGCTTTATGGTAATTTTTCTTTTGTACTTGCATTTTGTCACTTTCCTTGAAGGAAGGTCACAAATATACTTTAAAAACAGTCTCAACGCGAAGAATATAACTTTCTGAAAATGAATTTCTTAATCAAAATATTTTCTGGGAATTTACATTAAATTCAAGACATATTCATTTAGGGAAGACCTAAACTATGAGGTCTTTTTTCCTCATTATCTCTATGTGGATGAAAAGAAGCTAATCTTTAGTTATTTTCAATTGCACTATTTTATGGATTTTTAACATTGTATTGTGCAGTATATCTTTTTATTTTATTATGTGTATTTCTGAGGAATGGATTTATTCTATTTTGTTTTTTAATTTGTGCTCTGGAAGAAGTAACACTCAGAAAAATGCTAGACATTTTATAAGACATGTAAAGGGAATATGAAGGTTAGTATTAAAAAATAAGGAAGATTAAGAACTAAAAAACCTGTTTAATTCTATATAGAAACATCTGCTTTCACTTGAAAGAGAAGAATGTTCCCCCGGAAGTAGCAGCTATTTGTAGAATAATGTCATCCTTATTGCTTGACGTTCTTAGTGTCAGAACTAAGGTATAGTTTTTTTCCATGGTGATAGATGGTCATGGTTTACATGTATATTTAGTAATTACCTTTAAGAAATACACTGTATACATTTTCAATTCCTCTTATTTAAAGTGATGGACTAATAAATATTTTAATGTATATGGTTCAAGTCTTTATAAAGATTAAATTAGGATCTTCAACTTTCTGTGTGTCTCCATTAAAGATGTGTTTTTGGCTTCATTAAAAAAAAAAAGAAAAAGAAATGGATTAAAAATGGATTATATTAATGCAAAAGTTGCTTCTCTTTTAAAAGTTTGTAACTGAAGTTAAGGTTGTGGTCATCAAATAGCAACATAAGAAAGGCCTCCATGCTTCCATGGGGTAACTGAAGAAAAAAGAATTCAAGGCATATTCATTTAAGGAAGCATCCTAATCTGTGTCTTCTGAGACCTGAGAGAGAGAGAGAGAGAGAGAGAGAGAGAGAGAGAGAGAGAGAGTTTATATAAAACATTACAGAACTTCTTTACTTTTTAAATAATTCTGTTATTAATCTTTCATGTGAGTAAAGAAGGACAACTGCTAAAGGTGAGAATATATTCAGAATATTCTGAACCAAATACCAAGGTATTCAAACAAATCTACTAGAATACACTTTTATGCTCAAGTCCCTAATTTGGTTATTTTATTATTTACCATTTTTGATGCTGCAGATCAATTACTTTTCAGAAGAAATTAATACAGAAAATGATGTTTAATGATAACATACAAATATCTAGGGGCTATTAGGATGAGAAAAGTATTGATTGAAATGAAGATAAAATAGAATTTGGTATCAAGCAGGGATATATATTAGGTATGAATAGTTTTGGTTTCAGAATTCTGACAATTAAAGACTGTATGTTTAAATTTAATATTGAACAAGACACACATAAGAATGGATTTTATGGAAAAAGAAATGAGTCGTGATGTTTTGTTGACAATATATTGCTTGTAGGAAAAGAATAAGAGACAAATGATTAAAAAGGGGATCTGTAATGTGCTACTGAACATTGCAATAAGCAATTCAAGACTTGAAATAGTAATTATAGAGTTTACATTGCAAGTTAAATTCCTACATTATCTGTGTTATTTCAAATGTAGAATCTATTATATCTTCAGAACATTTAAAAATGTTTTGTGACACCAGTAAGTACTCTTCTATTTCCTAAGCTTAGAACTTGCCTTATGTAACATTAATAGCTCTATTTGTCCTCTTACTCCTCACAGTGAATTATTATATTTTTATTTTGACATAAAATGTATCCTGTTACATGTTAAACTTTGGTTCTTCTTGAGTGTGTTCTTCCCTTTTTCTTTATCACATGAAATTGACTAGCAACGTCCTATGAAATACAATCACTCTATTAACATTTATCCGAAGGAAAACTCTGAATTATTGCAACTTACATTCATTTTTCCAGACCTCCTGTACTAGCAAAGGCCACACTTTCTCTCCAGAACTGCCAATTTTTCCTGGAGTCCACTGGTCTCACAGGTGCTGGTCACAGGAAACGTGAATCACTCCCTCCCACATAGATTCTCTTTGTTTTCTTGATGTCTATCCAATTCACATTTTTTGAAATGCAGTTGGTAAAACATGTCAGACTTAATTTAGCCCTCTATTCCTGGAGTAATGGTTCATTAATAGATACGTACACATTTAAACACACAAATCACTTATATCCAGGCAGCCTGCAGAACTGTGTCTAGAGGTTGGTTCATCGCAGTCATTTCTTCCTGTCTTTGTTTATATAATTTTTAGTAAGTGATGTAGGTGTTTGCATATATCTCAGCACTTTACAACAATATAGTAAGAATGTGAAATCATATCTCAAGTTATTTTTCATATTCTTGTTGCTTATATCTATTATCCTTAACACCAATCATAGGGATCTATATGCTATTAGAATCAGTGACCTAATGTTTGAGAGACAAGCAGAATAGGCAGATAGCAGTGAAATAAGAAGGAATTAAATAAAATTTGAGAATGGGCATGGCAAAGTTTTGGTTTTAAATTTTTAAACATCTTTTTACAATGCACACATAAGTTTAAGATGTCGTGTGGAAGTCCACATTGACTTCTGGAAGCACTTTGGAATTCACACATACAAATTATTCTGATAACACTAACACCTGGATCAAACTGATTTGCATTTACAATTACATCACAATTACAACACAGGCATGTATTACTATAACACATTTTTATTTCCCCATCTTAGATGTTTTATATAGATCATTAAAACAAGTCTCAAATTGTTAATTCAACAAAAGACATCTCTTGTTGGTTTTGGAAGCATACATAGTTCTCAATTTGCACATAGTCAACATTTGAAAACCAACAGTATTTTTTCCTTTTTTTATTTGCCTGTTTATTATTTTCTATCTCTATACCCGACTCCCATTCTTCCTGAACACAGGCAACCGTTTTTGTTGTGCTTATTGCATATTCAGTATTTAATTAAGTTCTTTCTCAAATGATTATTTTGTCTGCAGACATTTAGTATACAATGACTTAATGTAGTTTCCATTTTAAAATAATCATTTTATTTCTGAGATCATTCATATTCCTAGGTTTTCGTCTAATGTGTTGCTTCCAACTGCCTTACAATACTCATGGCCTCTACCAGAATTTGTCCATCTACTCTCCCCATCTCTATCAACAATTCTTCAGTGAACAGATGTTTGCATGTCCTGTAGACTACCTTTGTGTTATGTTACTAGGAATTGTGTATATTTTATTTAACTAAATAAACTAAGGGTGTTCTCCAGTGTGATCTAATCAATTTTATCCTTCCATAGCAAGGAATGAGGGATTCTATGTCCTCCACATTTAGAACTATACAACTTTCTAAAAGAAGTAATACAGCATTATTGCTTTAATTTGCATTTCTTTGACCGCCATACTTTTGAGCACCTCATCTTCTACTTGTCAACATTTTTGGTTCTCTGCTGGAAAGTGACTGGTGTATCCTTTATTTTTGTTTTGAGATTGTAGACTTTTTCTGATTGATTTCCAGATTTATTTTTATACTTTTTGCTTCTTGGCTTGTGTTTTGAAATTTTTACTTAATAAGTGATTTTTTTGGTCATAATAATTTTTCAACATTTCTTCCACTGAACCTTTCTTCTAAATTTGGCTTTTAATGCACCACCTAGGCTTCCCATTTTTTGTGTGGTCTTAGGTAGGCATCAAGTTTTATATTCATCCATGTATATATATGTATATCCACTAACCAGTTTTCCCACACCAGACAATTCTTTTCTTCTAGATTTATAGTGTACCCTGTTCATAGAGTGTTTGTATATATACCTGCCTGTGAGCTATCCATTTTATTCTATTGGTTCATTAGTCTTTTTTTTTTTGCACCAATGGCTTTTCAATAAGTCAGAGCAGGCTATGTTATGCTGTGGTAATAAACAACTTGAAAACATCAGTGGCTTAGAATGAGAGGTTTACTTTTCATGCTGCAGATCCAGTGAAGGTCTGCAGGATACTTCAATTGTCTTAGTTACTCAGGAACAGTGGTTTTTACTGAAACCTGAAACTCTGTGTTGCCATTCACAAGCCAGAGGGAAGAACAGACTAGATGTTTTCATGCTGATAATTAAATGAATGCTCCAGTCCAGAAGTGACATACCTAAGTTTGGCTTATAATTTATCATCCAAAACACAAATCCAGCAAGTTACACCCTAACATGTGATCACAGCATGAAAGTATATGTTCAGTTAACAGCACTAATGACTGCTATAACTTAGTATAATAATAGTATCTCTTTCTTTCTTGTAGGCTAACTTAGATATTTGAGTACATTTTTATGCCATATGCATTTTAAACTAAATCACTCAAAAACACAACTAAAGTTTTGAATTAGATTTCTTGGAATTTATAAATTGATTTAGGTTGGTTTACTCAACCAACAAAGTGTTTTTGAGATTGATCAATATTGCTAGATTTAGCCGTAGTTCTTTAAGGCTGCATATTTTTCCATTGTGTGAAGAATTTACAATGCAATCATCATTCGACTTTGGATGAATATTTGATGGGTTATTTCTTGCTTGGCGCTATTACAGCTAATATTGGAATTGACATTAGTACATGCTTTTTGGTGCCCATGTGCATGAATTTTGGTTAGGAACATATCTAGGAGTAGAATTGTTTCAAGTCCAGTTTAGTCAATCAAAGGCAGTTGTCTTCGTTTTACAATTTCAGGGAAAGGATTATGACTAATCTATCTTCAGTCAGGATTGTAGATTTTGTCCAATTATTTATAGTTAGGATGTGCGATCATCCTGCCCACTTAATGGACTATGGATAGTTACACTTCAATGAATAGGCACAGGCAAGAAAAGAAATTAAATTATATTTTCACTAAACTGACCACGGATTAACCTAATAACCTTTTCTTCTTTAGAATTCCTTATTCCAATTGATCATACAACCATCAAAAAAGTCCTATAATCATAAACTTTATCCAATAGCATGCTTTATCCAATAGGATGGTTTATCCAATAGGATGCTTTTCCCTTACAATATGTAACTAATCAGTTATATTTTCTGAATATCTGTCCCCTTTCTCATCTCTATTTCTTTTCCCTCCAGCCATTTGTTTACTTCATGTATTTGCCTCAAAATTTTGGTAGCTTCCTATGTCATGCTTACCCTTCAATTTTCTTGAAATTATGTTTTCTATAATTTCACCTGATATATTTTGGATATTCTCTTCAAATCTCATATTGAGAAGTAATCCCCAGTGTTGGTGCTAGGGCCTGTTGGGCAGTGATTGGATCACTGTGGTGGATTTCTCATGAATGGTTTAACACCATCACCTTAGTGCTGTCCTAGCGATAGTGAGTGAGTTCTCATGAGACCTGCTTGTTTAAAAAAGTATGGCACCTTGCCCTTTTCTCTTATCACTTCCTGCCATGAGTAAGTTTCCTGAGGCCCTCACCAGAAGCAGATGTCAGCACCATGCTTCCTGTAAAGCCCACAGAACTGTGAGCCAATTAACCTCTTTTCTTATAAATTACTCAGCCTTAGGTATTTCTTTATAACAGTACAAAAATGGCCTAACAAACACACCACTCAAATAATCTTTTAATTAATCTTTCTAATATTCATATCCTAGCTTGCTTAAAACTCTCCCATGGATGTATAATTACAGGTTAGAGTCTAGTTTTTTTTTATCATTAGAATGTAAGAATTTCTGTAATATAACTCATACCTCTTCATCTCATTTGGTTCTGCTTACTTCTCTCAGTTTAAACCTGCCTGCGTTTACTTCCTCCTCTTTCCTCTATGTGCTTATACTGTGCAATGTGGTTATTCAACTAAAATGCTTGTTGTACAGTGTTTCATTTAGTTGTTTTCACATTTGTTTTATGTTTACATGTTCAATTCCTTAATGGCTGGGTTTAGACTTATTTAGTCACCTTTATATCTCCAACACGTACTACAGTACTTGATAATAAAAGGCCTTGGTTGAATTAATGAATTAATGAATTCTGGGACTAATACTAAAAGGCTATTCCTGCTATTCACAAACTAATCTTACTTCTTTTCAAATTTGCTAAATTACGTATTTTTAATATACCTCCTCTTCATTCTCTCCCCTCCAAACATGGGGCTACTGAGTCCAGTTGTTGTTGCTTTCTTAAACTCTTAATTAGGTCGGTTAATTGTCTCTGAGTATTTCTAAATTGCTCTCCAAACTGCTTTCCCTGATTACAGTCTTACCTTTAATCCCCTCTGTCTCCAATTCCAATTCATCACTTATACTATTACTAATGTAATTATCCTAAATTCAATACTGATATTTTCAATAACCAGCTCAAAGTTTGTTACTTGCTCTCATTGCCATTAGGCATGCTACAGCATATGAGACCTTTCTCCTACTTGCTGTTTTCTCTTTTAAATTCCTCTCCAGCTGCAGTATAATCCTGTGTTTACCCAAATGCATAAGATCAATTTATGTTATGTGTCTATGTTCAGTAGCTTTTTTTCTGTTTGTATCCTCTCATTTGCCACCCCCTGAATTGTTTAGGATTCTCTTTATACTCTATTACCTTAATCATATTTTTATTAAAGCAATCATGCTACTTATTACCCTTATGAGTTTATAAATATACAAAACCCTATATTAAATGTCTTGAAGAAATTAAATGATATTTGTCTTGTGTCACCTCTGTTTAGCATGTAGTTAGCTTTCAGCAGATCTTTTATTGCATTTAAGAATGCATGAAAGAATAAATAGTGATCTAGTGTGATTAGTGATCTTCACTTAGAGATTTCTATAATGTTCAGTTCTGGGGACTTAGAACTGTTGAGACTTAAGAATTATTCTGATTTTCGAGGCCATCCTGAAATTTTAGAACACATTGAGAGGTTTATCTGCATAGATGAAACTTCTGTGATTGGTAAGGCTTTAGCATAGAATTGGAGAAAGATTCTATGGCCGTCATGGCAAAGGTTAAGGAGAACCCTTGTGTTAGGTACAGTACCAGGTGTTCTTCCTGTAAATCACTTCGGATTTGACATATGGACAATTAAGGCACTTCACATGTAGTACTAATGCACATGTAAAAATAGTGTGATCATATATATATACATAAAAACATAAATACACTATTTTTCACATAATGTAGTTGGAAAAGTAAACATTTCTAAGATATGTTTCAAATTAGTTTAATTAGATGACCCTAAAGCCAGGTGTTCTAGCAGCATTGTAGATATTTTGCATTTAGGAAAATACCATATAAACAAACTGTTAAATATAGCTTTTTCCAAAGGACACAAGACCCTAAAGAGCCATTGATTTGCAAATTACTTAGCAACATAATCATAACATTTCTAAAACTTAGAAATCAATTATGCGAAGGATATAACCCTATAGTTATTTCCCTGTCTTGTGTGAGGTATGTAGATAATTTTTCTATTATATGCAATACACAACTTAAAAATACAGCCCAAGCAACCTATTAGTATATAGTTTTGTTAAAGATTCTTTATAAGAATAATTTTGAGGGTTTCTCTGTATCTCTTATTAGAATTGCAGTGGCCTCATGATGAGAAAAATGGCTAAAAGTCCGAGAGAAAAAAAAGAATTTAAAGTGACTATGACATGTTTGAGAAATAGCAGTAATATTTTGTGTTACTTTCATTCGGCAATATAGTGCTTGATCTGACTGCTAAAAACAGAACAAAGGAAATTCATTTAAATTTGAGAAAGAGTAATTTGTATCAAGCATAAGAAAAGTCTTTCTGGTTCAAAGAGAAGTTAGACATAAAAGTGGATTTTGATGAAAGCTGTATTTTCCCATTCAATGAAAGTAATTAAATATGTACAAACTATGATTTGGACCAAAAAGTAGAGATACCGATAATGGAGTAAAATTGATGACCAAACTGTAAATGACTGTTTCTTCATTCTCCTGCTTTAAATATCAATGTTTTATCTTCATTATATATATAAAAGAATTGACTGTACACAAATAATGAATATATATATTATGTCTATATGCAATGATTATTTTAAGAAAATTATTGTAGTTGCAGTTTATTATAAACTAGAACTGTTTGGTGAAGTCATTTATGTAAAATCTCCACACCACCCACATGATAGGGACAAACCAATCAGTCTTCTCTCTTGGGGAGTGTATCAGTCCATTTTGCGTTGCTACAAAGAATACTTAGACTGGATATATATATATTTAGAGAGAGAGAGAGAGTTTATTATTTGGCTCACCGTTCTGCAGGCTGTACAAGCCTCACAGCAGCAGCTGCTCAGCTTCTGGTAAGGCTTCAGGAAACTTTTACTCATGATGGAAGGCAAAGTGGGAGCAGGTGTGTAATGTGGCAAGCGAGGCAACAATGTGAGGCGCTCCACAGACCTACTCTCCGGTAAAACCAGCAAAGTTGGTGAAAACTGTTCTAGAAATAACCATATTCTCTTAAAATTGTTCTAAGAGCATAGAGCAAATTAAGAAATGTTTATTCAAGACAATCCACTAAATGTGATAAGAGCAGCAAGGATCTGTGGCATTGGAATAAACATCCACTTCCTCCTTTCACCCTTCCTTCTCAGCTTGATGGAAGCTCCACTTGATAGGGTGTGGCTGAAAAGATGGGCTTCTCTCTCTTTATCTCCCAGTTATGGGTTAGCACATCTCAGGCCAACAGCATTTATTATGCCCTCTAACTTCGAGTTGAAAAAGTTAAATTCCTGGTGAGTATTATCTGGAAGTTAGGGGCTCCCTTCCTCTACCAATCACCTACCTGTAGAATGGAGGTTCTGTCCTAGGCATAATAGGATGAGAATCTTGTGTCCCTGAGTATATTCATCTCAACTTTCTTATGGGGCAGAAGTTCCATCCCAAAGAGGCAATCCGTGAAAGACAAAACATTTTGCTACACCAACTTTCAAGAACAGTAGCTTAGAATTTTGATCAGGGAGTAAAACAATCACTAAAAATAGCTCTGAAGCTTTCCCTGGAGCTGACTTTATTTGAAACACAGTGTGAGGAAGTTCAAGCCTAAGGGTGCTCTCAAATGTTCTTTAAGAACAACAAGTAAAATTATAAGTCAGATAGTTCAACAGATAAAAAGAAAATTAGTCAGTTAAGAAGAGATCTCCTGGGATTAGGACAAACCTTAAATTGGTGTCAAAAATTACCCCTACATAAATGTAGTTGAATCAGACTGCTGAGACATTTGCGTATCGGACATTATTGAAAATAATAAAGCAACCAGCTAGTAATCAGTGGAGACTAACTTTCAGCTGTGATACCAAATGAGGTAGAGAGCTTAACAGAGAAATTAAGAAAAGAAGGATCAAAAGACATCCCTGCTACTACTACTATAATCACAGATGACTGTATACATGCCCAAGAATATGCCCTATGAGGAGTGACACCAAAGGTTTCATAGTATGGGAGAAATAGACTTCACTGAAAGATGATAACTAAGTCACGAAACAAATGCTAGTAAACAACAACAAACCCAGAGAAGAGAGAAGAAAATCAATATTCAGAATTGCTGCAATATGTGACTTAAACTGTACAGTTTTCAACAAAAATTATGAGACAAGCAAAGAGAGAGAAAAGTGTAAAACATATAGGAAAAAACTGGCTATAGAAACTATGAGAAGGACGATATGACAAATTCAACAGAAAAATATTTCAAAATAACCACTCTTAAGATGTTCAGAGTACTAATGGAACTACACTTAGAGAAAGAAGGGTATGAAAACAATGTCTTGTTAAAAATAATATAAATTAGGAACTAGAAAGTATAAACAAGCAAGAACCAAGTTGAAATTATGAGTTTAAAGGTACAATAAATGAAATAAGAAAAGTCATTAAAGGATTAAACAGAAGATGTGACTTGACAAGAGAAAGAATTAGTGAACTTGAAAATAGATCGAGAGATTATGCAATCTAAAGAACAGAGGGAAAATAAAATAAAAAGACCTTAAGAGAAATGTGAGACCTGTTAAATGAATTGATACATGCATAGTGGAAATACTGGAAGAAAAATAGAAAAAGAACAAAAAAATTAAACTAACATTTCCCAAATTTGCTGGAAAACATTCTACATATCCAAGAATTTCAACAAACTCCAAGTAGGATATATGCAAAGAGATCCACAGTTAGACATATGAGTAAAAAGGCTGAAAGTCAAAACAAAGAGAAAATGTTAAAAGCTTCAAGAGAAAAACAACTTATACAATGGACCACAATAAAATTTACAGTTGAGTCATTATAAGAAACAATGGACAGAATGCAGTGAGATGGCAGTCAAACTTCTGAAAAATATTCTCAACCAAGCATCTTATATCGAGAAAAACCATCTTTCCAAACTCAGGCCAAACCAAAGACATTCCTAGATAAATAAAACTGGGATAATTAATGCCTAGCAAATCCACTGAAAAATTACTAAAGTATTTTTTGAAAACTGAAAGCAAATAAACCCAAATGCAAATTCAAATCTACTCAAAAGCCAGACCATCAGTGTAAACAATTATGTAATTGCAAAAGACAATATAAATACATATTTCCTTTTATAACAGTATCTATATAGTTTGTCTTCAGCTCATAACATGTAGAAATATAATATGTTTTAAAAAAGCAACACCAAGGGGGTGGGTGGGAGCAAAGTTGTATTGGAGTAGAAAAATGACACCATATGGTAACTTGAATCCATAGGAAAAAATAAGAAGAACCGAAATGGTATAGAAAACATACAGCGTGGAATACTATGCAGCCATATAAAAGGATGAGTTCATGTCCTTTGCAGGGACATGGATGGAGCTGGAAACCATCATTCTCAGCAAACTAACACAGGAACAGAAAACCAAACACCACATGTTCTCACTCATAAGTGGGAAGTGAAAAATGAGAACACATAGACACAGGGAGGGAAACATCACACACTGGGGCCTGTCAGCGGGTGGGAGGCTAGGGGAGGGGTAGCATTAGGAGAAATACCTAATGTAGATGATGGGTTAATGGTGCAACAAACCACCATGACACGTGTATACCAATGTAACAAACCTGCACGTTCTGTACATATATCCAGAATTTAAAGTATAATTAAAAAAAAAAAAATCTATAGACTGAATGTGGTGGCTCATGCCTGTAATCCCAGTTGTTGTGGAGGCTAAGGTAGGTGAATTACTTGTGCCCAGGATTTCAAGAACAGGCTGGGCAATATGTAAAAACCGAATCTCTACAAAAAATACAAAATTTAGCCGGGCATGGTGGCATGTGCCTGTGGTCCCAGCTACTCAGGAGGCTGAAGTGGGGGATTGCTTGAGCCCATGAGGCAGAGGTTGCAGTTAGTCGAGATTGTGCCACTGCACTCCAGCCTGGGCAACAGAGTGAGACTTTGTCTCAAGGAAAATAAAAGACAAAAATAGAACAAGTAAAGAGGAATGGGAAAACGAAATACATGAGACACATGGAAAGCAAAAAGTAAAAGAACTAAATATACAGTTGCTGTTTTTCAGCTTTTAAAATATACAGTAATTATGTAAAGCAACAATTATAACAATGTATTATTGGATTTGTAACATATATAAATGTAATATGTATAACAATAATGGCACAAAAAGAGGGAAGAGGGAATAGAGCTACATAAAAATATTGTTTCTATATTTCACTGGAATTAAGTTAGTACAAATCTGAAGTAAAATCAGATGACATACATATTGTAAATTCTAAAGCAACCACTAAAAAGGCAGCTCAAAACTATCGAGTGAGTAAATAATTAGAAAACTTAAAATGTTAGACTAGAAAATATTCACTTAATGCAAAAGAAACAAGTAAAGAAGGATGGGGAACAAAAATACATGAGACATATAGAAAACAAAAAGTAAAATGGCAGGCATAAGTCCAACTATATCATTAATGACATTAGATGTGAATAGAATAAACAGTCATAAGGCAGATTATATTAGACTGGATTTAGAAGACATTATTCATATATGCTATCTACAAGAGATGCCCTATAGATTCAAAGATACGAATAGATTCAAAGCAAAAGGACAGAAAGCAATACATGTTGCAAACAGCAGCCCTAAGAAAGATGGAGGAGCTGCAGTAATATCAGAAGAAAAAAAAAGAAAAAAAAAAAAAAGCACTAGACTTTAAAACAAAAAAAGTTACTGAAGATAAAGAGGAGCAGAAGCACCAATTTATGAGTAAGCTATAACAGTTATAAACATATATGCACCTAAAAACAAAGCTGTAAAATATGGACAGCAACAAGTGCAAAAAGAATAGAAAATTTAACAATAATAGTGGACATTTAATGCTATACTTTCAATAATGGACAGAATAACTAGGCAGAAAATCCACCATGACATAGAAGACTTGAGCAACACTACACATGTACTAGATCTAACGGACATTTTTAGAACACTCTGCCCATGATGGTGAAATACACATTCTTCTCAAGTGCACATGAAAAATTTCCCACCATATGTTAGGCCATAAACAAATTTAAATATTTAAAAGGATTAAAATTATACAAAGTATGTTCTCTCAATATAATGTAGTAAAATTGGAGAATATTGACAGAAAGAAATTTAAGAAATCTCTCATACATGGAAACTATATAACACACTATTAAATAACCAATGGGTCAAAGAAGATATCAAAAGAGGAATTAGGGCCGGGCGCGGTGGCTCAAGCCTGTAATCCCAGCACTTTGGGAGGCCGAGATGGGTGGATCACAAGGTCAGGAGATCGAGACCATCCTGGCTAACACAGTGAAACCCCGTCTCCACCAAAAAATACAAAAAGCTAGCCAGGCGAGGTGGTGGGCGCCTGTGGTCCCAGCTACTCGGGAGGCTGAGGCAGGAGAATGGCGTGAACCCAGGAGGCGGAGCTTGCAGTGAGCTGAGATCCCACCACTGCACTCCAGCCTGGGCGACAGAGCGAGACTCCGTCTCAAAAAAAAAAAAAAAAAAAAGGAATTAGAAAATATTTTGAGCTGAGTGAAAATGAAAATACTATGAATTAAAATTAATAAAATGCAGGCAAGGCAGTGCTTAGAGGAAAATTTAGAGCTGTAAATACCTACATCAAAAAGGAAAACAGCGGGCAGGGCCAAGAGGGCCAACTAAAAACAGCATTCAGAGGCTCCCATCAAAAAGAACCATAATTAGCATGTGAATCCTTCACTGGCAACCAAGGTATTTGGGTTCTCTCATCAGAACTGACTAGGAAGCTGGATTGATCCACAGAGGGGAAGGAAGAACAGTGTGGTGTTGCAGCCCACCTGAGAGCTACATGGGGCAGGGGAGTCCCCACCTCTCCAGCCAAGGGAGGTGGTGAGTGAGCATGCTCCCCAGCTGAGGAAACCATTTTTTTCCCATGGAACTGTGCAACCCATGGATTGGAATATCCCACTCACGAACCCATACCACCGGGGCCTAGGATCTCAACCTCAGAGCTGTACAGATTCTCAACAGTCTCTTAGCTGAAATCTGTTTAAGCCTGCCTAGCTCCCAGGTGAGGGGCAACCAGCACCACAGCTGCTGCTGCCTGCTGTCGAAGCCATTTGAGCCCCTGTGTGAGGGCAGCAGCCAGCACTGGGACTCACAACTGCCTAACAGGCTAAGCTCCCCAGGCAGGGGAAGGGCAGCATCCATCTCTATAGCTCCAGTCTGTGCTTTTCCCCTGCTGCAGCCAGGGAGGCTGGACAGCTTGGTCCCAACAGGTGTCCCCCACAGACCAACACACCAGCTGTGACAGACTGCAGCCAGAGTACCTCTTCAGAACTGACCCTAACCCATTATTCCTCACTGGGTGGGGTTTCCCAGCAGGAACTTCAACAACTTCAGCTAGGGTCTCGGGGACAGAACCTGATCTCTCTGGGCCTGAGCCCCCACCATGGGGAGGGATGGCCACAGTATCTGTGGACCAGCAGACTTAGCCTTTCCTCCTGGTAGTTCTGAGAAATCTGGGCAGCCCAGGTTTTCCTGTAGGTTTTCCTGTAGCAAACGACACCCCCTCCACCAAGGGACAATCAAAGTGCTTCATTAAACTGGTCCTGTTCCCTGTGCCACCCAACTGGGTGAGATCCTCCAACTGGGGTTGTAAGACACCCTATACAAGAACGATCCTACTGGCATCAGGTTGGGGCCCCTCGAAGTCAGAGATCCCAGAAGAAGGAGCAGGCACCCATCTTTGCTGTTCTCCAGTCTCCTTGAGTGAAATCTCCAGGCCAGGGAGCAAACCAGATGAATAGAGACTGAAGGGAACCCCCAGCAAACTGCAGCAGCCCTATGGAAGAGGGACCTAACCAGTGAAAGAAAAACAAACAGAAAGCAACAACAACAAAACAGTCCCCACAAAAACCACATCCAAGGTTCAGCAGCCTCAAAGATCAAAACTAGACACACTCATGAAGATGAGAAAGAATCAACAAGAAAATAAAATGCTGAAAACCTGAAAGGCCAGAGTACCCCTTCTCCTCCAAATGATCACAACACCTCTCCAGCAAGGGTGCAGAACTGGACAGAGGATGAAATGGATGAATTGACAGAAGGAGGCTTCAGAAGATGTGTAATAAAAAACACCACTGAGCTAAAGGACCATGTTCCAACCCAATCCAAAGAAGCTAAGAACCTTGATAAAAAGTTAAAGCAGCTGTTAACTGGAATAACCAGTTTAGAGAGGAACATAAATGACCTGATGGAGCTGAAAAACACTGTACAAGAACTTCATGAAGCATACACAATTATCAATAGCCAAATCGACGAAGCAGAAGAAAGGATATCAGAGTTTGAAGACCACCTTGCTGAAATAAGGCATGTAGACAATATTAGAGAAAAAAGAATGAAAAGGAATGAACAAAGCCTCCAATAAATATGGGACTTTGTTAAAAAAAAAAAAAAAAAAAAAAGACCGGATCTATGATTGATTGGAGTATCTGAAGGAGACGGGGAGAATAGAAACAAGCTGGAAAACACACTTCAGGATATTAACCAGGAGAACTTCCCCAACCTAGCAAGGCAGGCCAACATGCAAATTTAGGAAATACAGAGAACACCAATAAGATACTCCATGAGAAACTCAACCCCAAGACACATAATCTTCAGATTCTTCAAGGTTGAAATAAAGGAAAAAATGTTAGGGGCAGCCAGAGAGAAAGGACAGGTCACCTACAAAGAAAAGCTGATCAGAATAATAGCAGACCTCTCAGCAGAAACTCTGCAAGCCAGAAGATATTGGGGGCCAATATTCAACATTCTTTTTTTTTTTTTCAGCAAAATGAGCTTTATTTTCAAGCTCATATAATTGGGGGGAAGGTCTTCTCCAGCAACTGCCCTACCTGTAGACCCCTCAGTCTTCCATTTATGGGGTTTTGGCTAAGACTTGATGAATGGTGCTATACAGGTCACTTAGAGTATAGGTATGGAACAATACATGTTTGCATTGTTTTGTTTTTCAAAGGCATTCAGATTACTTGCAGACAATAGCCACCTAGCATGTGAGGACAATTATCCTGAATTCACACTGCACCAATGAACAACTCAGGTCCCAGAAAAGAGCTTAAAACAGTTGGTCAGTTCTGGAACTATTGAATCCCTTAAATATCTCTCTGGAATTCTTACCTGCATGGTAATTTGTTTCGCAGATTTTTCTTCACAGATAAAAAGATATATTTTACACATAATGTCTGAATGACTCTGGGTTCTTAGTGGGATATGAATCAGTAAGATATTCATCAGTGTACATGTTCTTTCTGGTATTTTTCATGTAAGTTCTTTACAAACTTGCAGAATTCATTCCACGGAAGACAGGTTCTGCATTAGGCTTAATTCTAAGAAATTTGAACTTGCTGTGTTTATAAGTAAACACTGGGAATTTGAGATGACAGGGTTCTTTGCCAATCTCTTGATGAATGACTTTGAAAAGGTGAAAGGATCCACATATAAGATAAGGCCAGGAGAACTGGATTGTGTTTTCAAGTTGCTTACACTTTGTCCATTTGTGACATTTAACTGTAAAGTTTATTCACAGTTAAGTAAGTATTCAACAACTCACAGTAACTTGCTGGTCCTGGATTTGAAAAGTTCAATTAAGAAAATAAAGTCTTGTCATATTTTAATGTCTCCTCTTCCATTCTTAACGAAGTTTCAAAAAAACAGAATCTTTTTTTTTGAGCTATAAACTTTATTTTTATTTTTATTTTTTTCAGAAGCTTTAAGAGCAAATCCTTTATTTGCCATTTTATTTCATCTTTTTTATTATACTTTAAGTTCTAGGGTACATGTGCACAACGTGCAGCTTTGTTACATAGGTATACATGTGACATGTTGGTGTGCTGCACCCATTAACTCGTCATTTACACTAGGTATATCTCTTAATGCTATCTTTCCCCCTTTCCCCCACCCCACAACAGGCCCCTGTGTGTGATGTTCCCCACCCTATGTCCAACTGTTCTCATTGTTCAATTTCCACCTATAAGTGAGAACATGCGATGTTTGGTTTTCTGTCCTTGCAATAGTTTGCTCAGAATGATGGTTTCCAGCTTCATCCATGTCCCTACAGAGGACATGAACTCATCCTTTTTTATGGCTGCACAGTATTCCATGGTGTGTATGTGCCACATTTTCTTAAGCCAGTCTATCATTGATGGACATTTGGGTTGGTTCCAAGTCTTTGCTATTGTGGATAGTGCTGCAATAAACGTATGTGTGCGTGTGCATGTGTCTTTATAGCAGCATGATTTATACTCCTTTCAACATTCTTAAAGAAAAGCATTTTCAACCCAGAATTTCATATTCGGCCAAACTAAGCTTCACAAGCAAAGGAGAAATAAAATTCTTTCCAGATAAGCAAACACTGAGGGATTTTGTTACCACCAGACCTGCCCTGCAAGAGCTTCTGAAAGAAGTACTAAATATGGAAAGGAAAAGCTGTACCAGTCACTGCAAAAACACACCAAAATATAGAAACCAGTGATGCCATGAAGAAACTGCATCCACTAGTGTGCAAAATAACCATGTAGCATCATGATGACAGGATAAAATTCACACATAACAATACTAATCTTAAATGTAAATGGGCTAAATGCCTCAATTAAAAGACACAGACTGGCAAATTGGATAAACAGTCAAGACCCTTCAGTGTGCTGTATTCAGGAGACCCATCTCATGAGCAAAGACACACATAGGCTCAAAATAAAGGGATGGAGGAAAATTTACCAAGAAAATGTAAAGCAAAAAAAAAAAAAAAAAAAAAAGCAGGAGTTTCAATCCTAGTCTCTGGCAAAACAGACTTTAAACCAACAAAGATCAAAAAAGGCAAAGAAAGGCATTAAATTATGGTAAAGAAAACAATTCAACAAGAGCAGCTAACTATCCTAAATACATACACACCCAATACAAGGAGCACCCAGATTCATAAAACAAATTCTTAGAGACCTACAAAGAGACTTAGACTCCCACACAATAATAATGGGAGATTTTAACACCCACTGTCAACATTTAACAGATCAATGAGACAGAAAATTAGCAAGGATATTCAGGACTAGAACTCAGCTCTGGAGTGGACCTAATAGACATGTAAAGAACTTCCCACCACAAACCAACAGAATATACATTCTTCTTAGTGCCATAGGATGCTTATTCTAAAATCAATCATATAATTGGAAGTAAAACACTCCTCATAAAATGCAAAAGAACTGAAATTGTAACAAACAGTCTATCAGGCCCCAGTACAATCAAATTGGAACTCAGGATTAAGAAACTCACTCAAAACCACACAATTACATGGAAATTGAACAACTTGCTCCTGAATGACTCCTGGGTAAATAATGAAATTAAGGCAGAAATCAAGAAATTCTTTGAAAACAATGAGAACAAAGAGACAATATACCGGAATCTCGGACACAGTTAAAGCAGTGTTAAGAGGGATATCTACAGCACTAAATTCCCACATCAGCAAGGTAGAAGAATTCAAATCAACACCTTATCATCATAATTAAGAGAACTAGAGAGGCAAGAGCAAACTAATCCAAAAACTATCAGAAGACAAGAAACAACTAAGATCAGAACAGAATGGAAGGAGATGGAGACATCAAAAACTCTCCTAAAAAATCATTGAATCTGGGAGCTGATTTTTAGAAAACAATTAACAAAATAGATAGACTGTTAGCTAGAATAATAATGAAGAAAATAATAATAATGAGAAAAATCAAATAGACACAAAAACAAATGATAAAGGGATATCACCTCTGACCCCACATAAATGCAAACTACTATCAGAAAATACTATAAATGTCTCTACACAAATAAACTAGAAAATCTAGAAGAAATTCCTGCACACATACACCCTACCAAGACTAAACCAAAGAAGTTGAATCCCTGAATAGACCAATAACAAGTTCTGAAATTGAGGCAGTAATTAATAGCATACCAACCAAAAAAGCCCAGGAGCAGACAGATTAACAGCTGAGTTCTACCAGACGTACCAAGAGGAACTGGTACCATTCCTTCTGAAACTATTCCAAACAATTGAAAAGAGGGACTCCTCCCTAACTCATTTTATGAAGCCAGCATCATTCTGATACCAAAGCCTGGTAGAGACACAACAAAACAAGAAAACTTCAGGCCAATATCCCTGATGAACATTGACACAAAAATCCTCAATAAAATAATGCCAAACCAAGTCCAGCAGCACATCAAAAACCTTATCCACCATGATCAAGCTGGCTTCATCCCTGGGATGCAAAGCTGGTTCTACATATGCAAATCAGTAAACATAATCCATCACATAAACAGAACCAAAGACAAAAACCACATGATTATCTCAAGAGACGCAGAAAAGGCATTTGATAAAATTCAACATCCCTTCATGTTAAAAACTCTCAATAAACTAGGTATTGATGGAACATATCTCAAAATAATAAGATCTATTTATGACAAACCCACAGTCAATATTATATTGAATGGGCAAAAGCTGGAAGCATTCCTTTTGAAAACCAGCACAAGACAAAGATGCCCTCTCGTACCACTCCTTTTCAAATAGTATTGGAAGTTCTGGCCAGGGCAATTATTGTTTTACCTAAAATATTGCTACTTTGAAAAAAAAATCACTTTAATTATTGAGAGTGGTTGTGTTAATCAGGGTCAATTGAGTTATGGTATAAGAAAACTATTGCTGCTATAAAGACACATGCACACGTATGTTTATTGCAGCACTATTCACAATAGCAAAGACTTGGAATCAGCCCAAATGTCCATCAGTGACAGACTGGATTAAGAAAATGTGGCACATATACACCATGGAATACTATGCAGCCATAAAAAAGGATGAGTTTGTGTCCTTTGTAGGGACATGGATGCAGCTGGAAACCATCATTCTTAGCAAACTATCACAAGAACAGAAAACCAAACACCGCATGTTCTCACTCATAGGTGGGAACTGAACAATGAGATCACTTGGACTCAGGAAGGGGAACATCACACACCGGGGCCTATCATGGGGAGGGGGGAGGGGGGAGGGATTGCATTGGGAGTTATACCTGATGTAAATGACGAGTTGATGGGTTCAGCACACCAACATGGCACAAGTATACATATGTAACAAACCTGCACGTTATGCACATGTACCCTACAACTTAAAGTATACTAATAATAAATAAATTAAAAAAAAAAAAAAAGAAAACTATTGGCAATCTACTGCTATATAACTAATCACCCCAGAATTTAGTGACGTAAAACAACAATCTGTTATTTTCCTCAGGAGATGCATTTTAGTTAAGTGTCAGAGAGGATATTCTGTCTCTAATTCATGGGGTATCATTTACAGTGGATTGAAAGTGAAAAAGTCTTTCAGGATGATTTACCTGCATGGCGGACAAATTGTTGCTGGCTTTTATTTGGGATACTGGGTCTTAAGTTCCTTTTCCTCTGACATTTATACCTTATGCTTTGTCTTCTGCTTACCATAGTTACTTAATTCAAAGAGAAAGTATTAATTATCACAAGAGGAGAAAGCAGAAGCCCATAGCATTTTAATAATTTAACCTCACGAGTTACACATCATAACTTTTGTCATACTGCATTTTTAAAGGAGTCACAAAATCCTATGTCTCCCTACATTCAAGAGGGGAGGATGTAACCACTACCCCTGAATAGAAGCATTAACGTCATATTGTAAGCGGAGTGTTTGGGATGGGAGATATTATTGAGGACTTTTTATTGTTTGGGGAATGTAAGAAGAATTTTAGTTTTTAGTCTTTTGTAATTGACCTTTGGGCACAACAGTCCACATTGTTCTTACCTGTGAAATTCATGTATCTTTTCTTCTAATAACCAAGTTATATCTCAGTAGGTCATCAGTTCAAAGTCTAGAATCTCATACAAAACTCAGGTCCATGTTTAGATGAGCATCATCAGGTATAGTTCTGTAGATACAGCTTGTTGAATATTATTATTCTCCATTTGAAGCACTGTGAACAAATGATACCAAATTATCCTCCTACATTCCCAACGTATAATGTAGACAGGCACAGGATAACCACAATAGACACTCCCATTTATAAAAGGGAAAGATGAGAAGCACATAGCAGTGACTAGTTCATAACAGTTCTGAAATCTAGGTTGGCTTTATGTTGCTACTGTGGGAATTACCTCCTATGGCTATTATCTCTAATTCTTGAGATCTTGATTTGACCACTGAGTCTTTCTTTTCAATAAAAAGTGTTTCTTTCGTAACTGAGTATTCTTTTTAAACTGATATTTACTTGTAAATGTCTGGTGGTTAAAAACATTTTTTAACTTTTCTTTCTCTATTTCTATTTTTTCAAGCTGGCAACAATTTTACCATTACAATTCTCTTAATAGTTTTGTAAGTTTTCCATGAATCTTACTAGATTTAACCCATTAGATGAAAGCCACATCCAATATTTATTTTATATTAAATATTTAATATATGCTAAATGTTAAATATTTAATATAACTTTTGCATTATCTTTAACTTAGGCTCCCTGTGAGATTTTCTGAAGCCTTATTGTTTAACACAGATACATTTTAAGGAATGTTTTTAAGGTCTTTAGGAGCCCTTTAACTATCAGAAGGGTGACATGAAGCCCCAAAGATCTTTAAAACAGATATTAAAACATCTCTCCCTCTAAATTTGTTTTTTCCCAGAATCCGTTTCCTAATTTGAGAATCGTTTGCTATCTGCAAAGGCTAAAAATAAGGAAGAATTTTAGTTTTTAACCCATCAAGCCTCAGTTCCACTGTATTTCACAACTTATTGTTTAGTTCATCTCTTTTCTTTTACATTTTATCCTAGGCAGTGGGAATACAATTGACACTTTCAATGTTCTTCCTGGAAATTTATTTTCCTGATACGAAAATCTGTACCTATTACCTATTACTGCTTAACGAACCACCAAAACGGAGTGGTTTAAACAATAACAAACTGTTTTTCCCTCCTCATGATTCTTCAGTTTGGAAGGGCTTAATGTAGATGGCTGTTTACATGTAGTTTTCATGTGAAGTCAGCTAGGGTGACTCGATAGAGATTGTAGGACTTACTTTAAAAAAGCTGGCTCACTGACCTGGCTACAAGTTAGTACTGCCTGTCAACTGGGAGCTTACATATGGCTTCAGGCAAAGACCTTAGTTCCTTTCCATGTAGCCTTCTGCATATTATACTTGGGCTTAATCACAGTGCAGGGCAGTTCTGGGTGACTGTGAACTTATCTAGTTCTGCCCCCTTTTTTTGCTTGTAGTTCTCAAGAATAGCTGTAAAATGTGATGGGAATGCAATATTCTGAGATAAGGAGGTACCGGCTATAACAACCTGAGCATTATTCTAGTGCCCCCTAGAAACAGGACGTCCTTCAGTGCTTTAGTTTATTGTGTCATGTGACACCCGAGGTAGAAAATCCAGGGCAGACTGCTTTCTAGGGTCCCTCAGCTGTAGTGCAAGGGGTACGTATGCAGATACGGCCTCCCCAGGCAGCTTTCCTGAGCCTTGAAGGAATGGCTCACAATCAATCCTAGGCTTGTGTTGTCCCTTGCTGCCTATGTGTAAAAATAATAAACCTACTTCATGTAACTTATGTATGTGGGTGTTCTGTCTCACTGAACTTAGACAAATTGCTAACCAGTCCACAGTGAATCTGCATCACGGACTGCATGGGGTGTCCTTGAAGAGTAAGCATTCCAAAAAAGAACGGTGGAAATACATGGCAACCTAATGATATGCCTCAGAAATCATATAGCATCAATATAATCATAGTCTTTTGCCTGGGGTTGTCATAAATGCTTACTCAGATTCAATAGCTTAGGAAGAGTAATAGATCCCAGTTGGGAGGAGTGTCATTGTCAAAGTCACATTGGAAGAAGATCATGGAGTGTGAGAAATATTGTTATGGTTATCTTTAGGAAATACAGTCTGCCACAGGGAAATAGAGAAATTAAAACTTCAATAGTAGAGGAAATAACTCAGAAGTGAAGCTCTGAAAGTGGAAATTGGATGATCACAATTGTCATTGACCAGTCAATCTGAGAAGCCAAGTATGTGTCTTCATGGATTTCGGATGATCTGTGGGAAGCTAATGTTACACTACTGAACATTTGATGATGGGCTTTTCTATGTTCTTGGTCAATAGGCTAGCAGTCCAGGGTAAGAGCTGTCTGAAGAACAGAGGAGAGTGAGGACAAGCTGGAACATGTAGGCAGCCGTGAGTCTGTTTGTCACTCTATCTAACCATGATGACCTTCAGACAGTAATATCATCTGCTTTTCTTCCATCTCAAAAGACTTCCACAATTTACTCTTATAAATTCTGAGAAATATAGTTTCATCTTAACAAATTTGCCACTGTACAGTGAACCACACTGACAATTCACTGGGCAGAATATAATACAAGTGAAGCTGTCAATTCTAAATAAGCCTCTGAGACAATTTTCTTCTCATACTGCCCTAGCTAAGCAGGGATGGGTAGGTCTGAGGATACTGAGACAGAAGAATTATTAATTGTTGATATGAATAATGTTCTGTGAGTTTTCTTCAGAGATGACAGCTATAAAAAATAACCCGATACATATTTAAAAGGTAACATATAAATACTCTTTTTAAGCCTGTATTATTTGACATAAAACATGTAGAGGACCTCTCTTTTCGTAATGTTGTTAAATGTGCTTACATAACATTTCACATTTTAAAAATTGGAGCTTAGCTTTGGAATGCCCAAGAACCTTGATGAACTCCATTAGAAAGAGATCACAAGTTAATGTTTGTGTGTAAAGATTCTCAGGTTATTATTTAAAGATGTGTTAACTTTTTTATAAATGGATTTTTAATGCTTAGTAATGAAACAATATTTAAAGTCATTTTTTGGCAATACAAACTAAGTTATCTAATTTATTGGTGATTACTTCCTTTGATTTTTGTTTCAATATTGAGATGTAAAATCTCAGAGTTTGAAAAAAATTAACTTAATGCATTTTGCTTGATTATTCCACAAATAAAATTTTTGATTGTGCAGTATATAAACAAGTATTTTTGGTCCCTTATTTTGTGACCAGTATGCATCAAAATATATAGAGATAAATGGCATGGAATTTGTCTTGAAATAACTAACGTTATTTGCAAGGAGAAAAATCAGACACAAGTGTGAAAGAGAATCAGACAGTGACTAACAGGTTATTATTAAATGCTAATATATATGGTACAGACATTAGTGCAATAACAATTTTAAGAAAATATTTGTGTATTAATTTAGAAGGCTTTCTGCAAGGGAGATAGGTCTGGGGTTTGAAGATCAGATAAGATTTGGAGAGGTGAAAAGGATGGAGAAATAGACTCCTTGAATGATAAAAGTAATCAATGGTTTGGACAACTAAATGGTGAATATAATCTTTTTCTTTTAAGATTCTGAAATCTATGTAGCAGTGTGCCAATAAGGTTATAAAAGCCATCTCCATGCTTTTAAGAGGGTAACCAAGATTGTTCATGACTTCTTATAAGTCCTGAGAAACTAATATGGGAGGAGATGGCAATGCATAACACTGATAATTTTTAAACAAATTTATGGGACTTATTTGCTTTTAAAATTCTTTTTATAAGCCTATATACACAAAACCCAATTATAATCTGTGAGTAGATAATTGAAACTTTTGGCTTATTTTATTGAAGATAAGTTTGCTAGTTTTCAATAACATCACAATAGTTTTGGCACTGCATAATTATACTAAGCCTTAGCATTTAAAGCACTTTATGTAATACAATTTTACTACAGAACAAATTAATGTTTAAAAGTATTTTCCAACAAGTATATAAAATATATTAGGAGGCAGTACTATGTAGAAAGAGCAGGAGTAATGTAACCATCAAGACTCATTTTTTGTTTAATGTTCTGGTTCTCTTCAAATTATATCTACTCACAATCTGAATTACCTTGGTTGTTTTCCTGAGCTACTTGAACTAGTAAGCCATTAAACAAATTTTCTTTTATTCAAGGAGAAGCACTTCTTTCTAATATCTGTACTGAGGTTTCCAATTTTTAATATATTCTTCTCTGGGGTTGTCATAAACAATATATTAAGCTAATAATCATATTAATGATTTGTTCTCCCTTCTGCTTTTCAGACATGTGGCAGGCAAGTTAATCTTCGGTGGAATATGCAAATAGGACTTCTGAATTTGGCATGCATATGAATTTGAGAGGTAAATGTAAAAGTTAACTTTACTAAGAAAATCAATGCCTGCAGAAGCTTTCGTATTTTGGGATTTGTGGGTTGAATCCATATCAGTTGCATTTAAGAAACACTGTTCATTTCAGACTTTCATTTATTTATTTATTTTTAGTGCTTAAATATCTGTCTTGAATCTGGGTCTCTAAAAGGACACAGTATTTTCAAAGAGCCTTCAAAATACTTCCAGTAGTGATGTAAATAAATTTATAAGTTTTACATTTTTACTGCCAGATTGTGAGAGAAGTGAGGAGAATTTTATAAACAAACAAACAAACAAACAAAAAACCTAGATTAGTATTCTTTCTTTATTAGCTAACTTTCAAGAAAAATTGCCCTTTTTAGGACCTTAGTCATAACCATTCAAATTATTAATGAAACCTCTTTTCAAATCAAAATAGACATTTTAAAAATATTTGTTAATGGATTTGCTCCCATAGCAACTACAAAGAAAGAAAGAAAGCATTCTCTCTAATACTAATTATAATAGTTTTTGAAGTTTAAGACTGTCAGACAATTTTAAAGGTTAGTTTTACAGATATTAAGTTCTTAAATAGTAATTATTCATTCTACCCAAAGTAATGCAATTACCCACAAAACAAATAAATTCTTCTTTGACTTCTCAGAGGCAAAAATGGGGATGGCATAAACCTTTGATGACATTATGCTAAATGTAGCCTGTAAAATCAGTTTTATTGACTGCATACCTGGTGTTACAGGTCTGGATTTTCTGAAAAGCAAATTCTGAGATGGAGATTAATATGTAGGGATTTTATTAAGAAGTATTTTTGGGTTGGAGGCTTGTGGAAGGGAGAATAAGAAGTGGAAATAGACAGATGTTCATTCTGTGAGTTTTTCTCAATAAAGACCTTCATGACGCCTCACAAGGACCACGGAACTGAGATTCAGAATTGTATTAAGTTGGATTGAGGGGTCCAGGCCTTTTCTACTCTCATACTGATCAATCATTAAGTGTAGAATGCCTATGGATGGAAGTGTGACCTTAGAGAGGAAAATTTTTCATTCAGGGCAATCCTCAAGGAGTTCTGACAATGAGAACTGTCTTTCAGCAGGACTTCCAGCAGATGGGGAAATATTCACTTCATTCTGAAGGACCTGCAAGGTATATTAAATTCTCCACCACGATTTTTCTTCTTACAGCTTCTGGGAGCGTCTCTTCCAAGATTCTGGTGAGTCCTTCTTCCTGTGGGAGACTTAGCAGAGGAAGGTAAGTAGGACAAACCACGGCCCCCACTATTGTGACTGGATTTGATGTTTATTCTTTCCACCCTCTACTATGCATTTTGATCCCCCTCACTCAACATAATCCCTACTAGTTACAATGATTTATTGGTGTCACAACACAGACTTTCATCTTTGAGGGATCTGAGTGCTTGGTCTCAATGTTCTTCTCACTTGGAGTTGCTCTTCTTGTCCATTTACCATCATACTTGGGAAAGGGAGTGATGCAAAGAGGTAGACAAGAACATTTCATAGGTACCAAAGTATTCCTTCCTGCTATTCTTGTGTATCATAGCTCTACTGTCTCCTGGTCAGGGTCAAATATACATGTTAAGATGATGACTCCTTTTCTTCCTGCTGAACCCTTGGCATAAGGAACCCCAAATGCCCATGTAGTAGCCAAGAGATATAATGGGATTCTGATTGTGTCTCCTGGGAAAAAGAGTTTACCTCTTTTTGAACTATGGTCTTTAAACTGGTGTGAGTCTATATTTGTGAGTCTATATTTAGGAACACAAATTTCCTAAATAGGTTACTAGAATTGACGACTGCTCAAACTGATTTTTCTCTTTCCCAGTTACTATAGGGATTACGGAATTTCTCTCTCAACAAACAACATTTCTGTGTTTTCTGTTACTCAAGCTGGATACACTCCTTTTAAATCTCCCTCCTTTCTTTTTTCTCTTTCTAACTTATTCGCCTCACCAGGGAAACATTTTAAATTATAAGTTGACTTCTACTTGCTACAGGACAGTAATTCCAGCCATTTTGTGTTTCTACAAAACATCATATATGTCACTATTTTTGGTGCTTTTACTTATTGGAGTATTCTACTGTTCAGGTCACCACATGATTATTTATTCCTTCTCTAATCTAATCTTATACCCAGAAACATCACCTCATGGAGACTTCTTTGGACATTACATAATGAAAGAACATTCAACATCTAGTTATTATTGGTTATATATTATTTATTTTCCTGTTAAAAGTGGTTAATGTATTTGCTTGCTTATTATAATGTCCTTTTTTATTGTGGCAGTTTTTTATTGAGGCAGTGATCCTCCTACCTCAATTTTTGACTTTTTGTAGAGGTCTCACTATGTTATAGGCTTGTCTCAAACTCCTGGACTCAAGCCTTCCTCCTGCCTTGGCCTCCCAAAGTGCTACCATTATAGGCATGAGCCACTACACCCAGCTAATTTTCCTTTTTCTATAATGCAACGTCCTTGAGGGAAACGAACTTTTCTGACTTGATCATGATTGTATCTACATGATGTGGATAATTGCCTACCACTTAGTAGGTGCCCATTTGATTTTTGTTAAAGAAGTAAAAACATGACAGTCTGTGATGATAAATTTTCTCTTTCCCAGTTATTTTAACCCAGCACAGGAATAAAAGAGAAGGAAAAATGAATAAAATGAATTAATAATACTGGGAATATTGGTAAAATTACCTGAATAAAATCAACTTTCTCAATGACTAAAGATATGAAGAAGATGACTACATTTTCATAGACAACCCAGAAATGAACCTAAAGTCTAACACTAATTATGTGCCTTGGTCAATAACTAGAAACATGAAGGTCAATTTTCCTTTGGCAACTTAGAGGAGCCTTGTATAGATGGTGGTGACAAATTATTACAGTGATGGAAAGAGAAAGAACAAAATGGCCCTCTAAACCAATATCCTCTGGTATTTTTGTCCTTGAGCAGTGATTTCAATTGATTATCGTTGTCCTGTACTACCTGTGCAGCAATTTTCCAGGTCATTTCTCCCCTAAAGTTTGTAGTACAGACACACTAATACAGTGTCTTCAACACCCAAGCCATTTGATCAAGGCATCCTATTTGCATGTAGGAGAGAAACAAGGACTATTTAATGGTAGCTGCTGCAATAATTGTAGTTATAATTATTTTTGGCTACAATCTGGTCTCTCAATGATACATTTCTTAATTTGAGAGTTTTCTTTCCTTATTTATGAGACTGAAGTATAGAAATCATGATTATGCTCAATGAACTTATGTTACTGGATGCATTTGGTATTTGAAAGTATAGAGAAGGCCTAAGAAAGACCAAGCAGAATCTCTGTTCCTAAAATTTGAAGCTTTGATTCTGAAATTTTACTCAGCCTGAGTTGGTCATTTGACTTTTATTTCTATCAACTTGGGAGTTAAGGTGTTTATGGTATGGGGGGGTGGGTTTTAGGACAACATATATGATGAAGACTGAAAATCAAGTTTGCAGAAAGAAAACAAAACAAAATAAAAATTAAATAAATTCTCAGAGAAAGAGAGATGAGGGACTAAGATGTGAATAAGAGAGAAAAGACCAGTGTGATTTCTAATGGTTTTGCAGTTTTTGATTCCAGTCCTCTGGGAAGCCTAGCTGTATTCTCTGATGATAGTTTTCATAAAATATTCATCTATGTTATTTAAAAAGACTATTTTCTTTGGTCTCACAAGTATAACTACATGATTAATGTAATAGAGATGATATTAATCTTATAATAGTATGCTCTTTATCTTCATAAACACGATTGCCAAATAAACTTTCTACCATTTCAATCTTAAAGAAGAGGAACAGTACTGTCTATTAAAAGGGTCAGACAAGGAGTAAATGTGGAATGATGGCTCTTCCCAGACATAACTGACTGCAGGAGGAACAGTCTGAAATTGGGAAAAACATCACAGTACACCTACACCTTAACTTCTCTCTCCAGACCTAAGCCCCAGAAATAGGATATACATTATCCTATGTTGAAATAAAAGCAAAAATGAAGGTATCTTTGCCCTACTCACATTTGAGACTCTGAGAGGAGACTACTTTGAAGAATGACCCTGCTGTAACCACGGGTGACAACATAAGAAAAAAACAAAAACAAAAGAAGAAGTGTCAAGTGTTTAGATAGAGAGATAGCCTAGAATCTCTTACATATTCCAAATGGTGTGAAATGTACTGAAGTCATTGGTTTTAGAGTTTGGGAGAGAAGTGAGCCTGTTTTTATCAAGGCAAAATAATTCTTAAATTGAGGATCGCAGGGAGACAACCTGGGCAATAACTAAATTGGATTCATTCCCAGACCTCAGGAGAATCCATAGAGAGGCCTTAAGGGAAAGGGCTGAGCTCACTAGAGTTTGTTGCTCCCAACAGATTGCTCATCTTGTGGTCCCCTGACAGGACAAGACACACTGAACAGGCAGATATAAAATATCATCTCTGCAGGAACTAGCAAGGATCCAGAAGGCAGATTTGCTGCTGGAGTAGATTTGGGGTCTTCAACCCCTCATGACCATGATGCTAGAAGAAATTCTGCAGTCTATGAATGCACCCAAAAGAAACTAAACAAACAAACAAACAACAAATTAAACTCATTAGGTGGCAAGGTTTTTAATTTTTTTCTGTTTTATTTTTAATACCTAACACAATGGGAGCTTTGAGGAAGATCAAATACATTACAGAAGCTGAAATTGTCCTGTTTGTGTAACTACAGAGTAATAGTGAGTAAAGTCATTTATTAATAGGTTTTGTTGTTGTTGTGATAACAAAGGATTCTAAGAAATCCATCACTTAATAGCAAAATGGCTTATTTATTTATTTTTTTTTTACTTATTCAACCATGTCTACCAGCGGTCAGCAGAAGTATTTCTTTTTCATAGTCACCCAGGTACACTGAGGCACCCAGCATCATAAACACTGCGGCTTGTCTGCCAGAGGGAAAAGGTTCTCATACTGACAATTAAATGCTCCTGCTCAAAAGTGACATGTATAGCTCACTACTCATTTTTCAGTACTAGTTACTGTTCCGTCTAATCACAAAAGGGCCAAGAGGTACAACCCACTTATGTGCCCAGAAGGAAGGGAAATCAGACATATATCAGGGACAGCACTAATGACTACCTTTCAATGAGTACTAGAGATATCAGTGAGAAGGTAAATTATCATGTTGCTATTTTCCATTTAAGATACGGATGGAAATAAGTCATAGATGGCTGTGCTTTATCAGGGCACATTTATACAAAGGTAAGCCCTAGAGCTGAGTGGAAGGTACTGAGCTCAATTATTCTGCTTAATGAAGTAAGGGAAATACGAAGGTGAGAAAGTCTTGAGGGAGAGAAGCTGGGCCTCATGCTTGTGTGACTAAGTGACTTTTATGTGTAGAAGCATCTAATATTTATAACTGTTAGTGTTGCTGTGAAGTTAATCCCTAATGTAGCCCCAAACTTCTATGAAGCCTGCCACATCATAAAATGCCTTTTATGAATGCCTGGCATGTTTGTTTGTCTGTTTTGAGAAAATTAAAGGGGTAGAGTTAAACATCTATGTGAGCCCTGAGGAGGGTGTGGGGGAGGGGGAGAGAGAGGAAGAGAGAAACGGTGAGTTACATTGAGAATTAAATAGATGCAAGGACATGGAGTCTATTTAAACTTTAAAAATTCTCATATATTGGTGAGGATGTTGAATTGCCCACAGATTATGGGATACAGTACTCAGAAAAATTTTATTTAAAATTCAAAGGATTGAGTAACTTTAGCTGGGATCTTAGTAACAGTCCAATATATTATCTCCTAGTTTATGCCAGCCCAAAATACATGCCTGTTACTTGAAATTGAAATAAATGTGAATAAGACAGTTTACAGAATACTTAGTAACCAAGGAAAACTGCATAGATTTTCTATATTCATAACACAAAAAGCATGACAATTATGTGAAAAAAAATTAAAGTGTATTTTGCACACTTATGTTTTTTCAGACTAATTTTGCTGCATAACCAAGATAATGATATTTGTTATCTATGGTTTATGTGTACTTTGGATGAGAGGAAAATGGATCATTTTAGCTTCAAATGCCTTTTTTTTTTTTTTTGCACAGTCCTTTAAATTCACAATACTCTGTATTGTTATAAAAAAGCTACTATCAGCCTAGAGAATTATGTTCTTTAAGAGGAGAATGATATTCTTCAGCTAAATTACTTCACACATGGAGGATCTTAATCCTATTTTTCAACAGTATTGCATGAAGCTAAAAGTGGTCTTATATTTTAAAGAACATCAAGATATATTATTTAATTTTCCAGATTACTCACAATAACAAACAAACTAAAAATTACTTTAAAAAAGAATAATAAATAAATGTGGCCGTTAGAGAAATGTTTCATGAGAAATGTAATTGCTTTAGCCAGGCTTTCAGCATGTGGAAAGGCCAGATGCTTGCACAAATGAAACAGTGAGACAGCCAGCCCTTAAGGTACTCCCTCTGCCAACATCTTCACCTCAACCCTCCTGATAAGCATATAAATCTAGGCATGGCTGCTATGTATCACAGGCTCCTGCCTGCATGCTGTTCACCTATTTTCTTAAGTTGTATAGTCTCTCCCTTTCCTGAAAGTGCAGCATGGAGGGAGATAGCTCCTGCACCTTATGCAGCTCAGGGCACTCGGGCTATGCACTGGAGAAAGTGAAGCTTGTAATGTCTAAATAAGTATTCTAAGTGGGCAATTTCAGTAAATTGAATGGCAGTCAATGCACCTTTCTGCTACTCTCTTCCTTTCATCCATTACCATTACTTCTATGTGGGAGGTTTTAGCTCAGGGCAGATGTTACAGTAGAGCTCGTGAATAACAGAAATTTTGAACTGTCTTCCTCCTACAGCCCTGAACATTCCAGGGACCACATTCTCTGCAAGAATTTGACAAGGAAACTACATTTTACTGTGTGCAACGTTAGTAATGAGATTCAAACTTTGAAAACATTTCTAAAGTAGCATACATATGTGGCTTTATAAAAAATGCTTTCATGTTAGATCAAATGCTACACTCAATCTTTTTATAAGCAGAGATGTTTAAGTCCAGTGATGTTTTCGTGTGGATGTGTAGGTCATATAATCATGCTAAAATTTGTAAATATGAATATTATGTAAAATTGCAAACATTATAAAGCTAATTGCTTTTATTCTGAGCTCAATATATCTCTTATTTAAGCCATGAATATTCTTAATTTTTCTAATTACTTATCAAATACCTTATATCACCAAGTTATTTCACTGTGATGATTTTGTGAGCTATGTATTATCAGTTCTGAGAGAGATTCATAGGTAATGACACAAATTTCTAAAAATCAAAAGAAACCAATTTATTATATTGTTAGTAACTTTTTTCTTAAATGGGCTGTAACAAGTTTCATAAACCTTCAAGAAAGATCCCTTATCCTTTTGGCCAGGCACGACGGCTTGCACCTGTAATCTCTACACTGGGACTCTGAGGCAGGCAAATCATCTGAGCCCAGGAGTTTGACACCAGCTTGGGCAACATGGCGAAACCCTGTCTTTTCAAAAAATTTTCAAAAAAATAGCTGGCCCGGTGGCACATGCCTCAGGCTATAGCCCCAGTTACTTGGAAAACTGAGGCAGAAGGATCACCTGAGTTCAGGAGTTTGAGCTGCAGTGAGTCAAGATTGCACCACTACACTGCAGCTGGGGCGACAAAATGGGACTCTATTAAAAAACAAACAAAAAAATCACTTTATATCTTAGTTTGCAATTGTTTTGTGTATCTACTTTATAATTTACCCTTCCCTGCAACATTTAAGACAAATGCTGTAGTTTGCTGTAGTTTAGCAATCTCAAATTTAATTAGACATTAACATATAAAATAACAGGCTGGGTGTGGTGGCTTATGTCTGTAATCCCAGCACTTTGGGAGGCCGAGGCAGGTGGATCACGAGGTCGAGAGAATGAGATGATCCTGGCAAACATGGTGAAACTCCATCTCTACTAAAAATACAAAAATTAACTGGGCGTGGTGGTGTGCATGTGTAGTCCCAGCTACTTGGGAGGCTGAGGCAGGGGAATCGCTTGAACCCAGCAGGCAGAGGTTGCAGTGAGCCAAGATCGCGCCACTGCACTTCAGCCTGGCGACAGAGTGAGACTCCATTGCAAAAAAAAAAAAAAAAAAAAAAAGAAAGAAAAAGAAAATGAGTACACCTAAATAATTGAAGAAGCAGCCTTTTATGAGCTTCAGTGTGTGCCTCAGAACAATTTGAAAGTTTTAGTATTCATATTATATGTATATCTCTATAAATATAGACATAATTTAATTGAATCCAATGTGATATGGCTTTAGCCACAAGAAATAGAGAAAATATTATATCTTTTTTACTAAAGTTTCCTCCCAATTTAATATTTAATACATACATATATACATGCATGCACACACGTAAGCATTCTTTTTTTTTTATTATTCACTGCTATTTATAATTCAGTCGTTGTTTAGTTCTGCTCTGACATCTGCTATGTCCTTTTTCCTGAGGATATAAAAAAGGAAATAAAAATAATGACTTTTTCTAATTTGTTTTTGGTTGTGATTAAAAAATAAATAAACTGCCTTTCTTCCCTTTGCCAGGCGGCAATTAAAGGTTCTTTTCAGTTTTTGCTTACCTACTATTTCTAGTTAAGGAGATATCTGAATTATAAGAAAAGTGTAGGTGTTATCTCCTTTATCAACTGCAATAGAGACAGCTTGAAGAAAACAGCATTTGATGGGCTTGAAGAAAGGGCTGGAGAATAAGCAGAGAAGGTCCCAAGTACCCTAGAAAAGAGGCTGTTTACATAATCTAACTTGGAAACAATCTTTACTGGAACCAAGAGAAAAGACAGATGGGAGTTTGGTAAAACAATTTGTTTCTTTAAAAATTACCTAAGTTTAGATCTAGAATGAGACCCTTAAGGAAAACTGCTTTTATTCCTTTGAGAAATTTAGGTTTTGCAGATAATAGCATGTTTTGTGTCACCAATGATGTTATTTGCCCTAATTTTTCTAAGTCATATTACTGTAGAAGCAAGTTGTATCTCAATTAAACATCATCTTTTCTGAGAAGCAAATAATGAAACAAGTTAAGATGAAGTAGTTGAAAGTTTGAAGCCAAAAAGAATGATATCAATGTGGGAGATTAATAATTCTTATGGGTAGTGTCTTTTTCTTTCACAATCTATTGAGTCATACTTTTAGACTCCCACACTATTAAGGAGCATGAGCATATAATGTTGCTTTAGATTTTCATGAACATTTTAATCATCTTTAATTTTTTTTTTTCACAGATTACTCTTAGGATTGCTTAAAAATCATGCTCAGGAAAGCAAAATAATAGTTTATAGTTGATTGTCAAATGTGGATGGTTCTGGAACTTTGAAGCACCTCTACTAAAATAAATAAATAAATAAATAGACAGTGTGTCCTACACATTAAAAATGATACCTTCTTATTCAATTAATGTTACTCCCTGCCTATTTGGAATCAGAAACTATTACTGTCTGATATGCAAACCATGATTGTTTTTTACATTTAAGGCAGTAAGGTTGGAAGGACTTGGGAAACGTCTTGTCTAGTATTCACTTTTCTACCACTTAGTTAAGAATTTTCATTAAATGCCTCCAAAGGCAGGTTTCCTCCTTTGCAAAACGAGGAGGTGGGACAGAGTATCTCTAGGGCACTTCATTTTAAGACATAATTCTTATAAGAATTGTGTCATTTGTTGACACATTGTTTTTTATTAGTAGTGAAAATGTTTGCTTCTTTATAAAATTTAATATTCAGCAATAATTCTATACTTCTCTTCTGAGGTTGCCTAATCACTCTCCAATATGAAACATAAAGTGATATTAATAACTTGATATATTTATGGAGATGTATTATTAGCCAAAACATTAACTCTGGACAGTAGCTTAAAACAAAGTCCAGATAACTTACTTTTTTATAATTTCTTATTCTGCAAGTAACATAAAAGATAACTTTCTTTCTATAAAGTTTGCTTAGTTGGTGAAACTGTTGGGATTTAATAAAAATATAATAGCACTTTAAATGATTGGGAGACCACAAGTATAATGATTTTGTTATGTTTTTACTACAAGTAATTTAATCTGATTCCCTAAATTGTTATAAAATATAAATTAAATCAAAGACTAGATACAAAGAAAGGTACAGTTTTCAATATTTCTTTCATTTTCTTCCCTTTGCCTTATTACTATAGCATTTGCATCCTAATAAAGCTATTCAACTCCCACCTCCAGCCAACCAATATCTGCCGTCAAATGAAAGTACTTAGAGCTAAACAACAATAATTTTAAAAGAAACCAATTAACTTAAAAATGTAGTAGAGGAGATTTTTTTAACATCATGATTGTAGAAAAGGGAATCACACGAATGAGAATCTGTGCAAAGAAAAAGACAAATAAAATAGTTAAGTAAATTCCAAATAAAATTGGACCAAACAACTTGAAAATATCACATATTTAAATCATTTTTCTTGACTTTTCTAAGCTCTTCATTTCTATCATTATTTATTTCATCTCTATTTTAATTAATAGTACATTTTTGACATTTGTTTTATTGTGAATTACTTTGAAATTAATTTTCAAATGTCAAAAGCTTGACAACTGGAGAAGTTTTAGGCTTTTATACTGACCCTTGCCATATATATAGGTAGAAAATAGAAATTTATGGGGTCTTGTGTTTCCACAAAATGTGGAAAGACTTAGTTTTTCACACATTATTTCAGTTCATGTGCACATGTACAAGCATTTAACTTATTCCTGGTACATAGTAAACCATGCACCTATAAGTTAAAATTTCAGAGCTTTTAAAATTTATAAACAAATTCTTTGCTGCTTAAACAGAAGGAGCCAGTTTTTCACTGTTTAATTTTGTAGGTTCAATTTTCCTCTCTTAAAAAGCTCTTCCAAGAACATGTTGGTGAATGTGATATTGGTCAGACTGTGCAGGCTGTTTGCCCTTTTATCTCATAACAATCCTTGCAATGCCAAGTGCTGTCTCCGATCAGTTTCTCAGCATGAATAATGTGAGCCATTTTAATTGTCTTCCATTTACAACTTAAATTCTCTGCTTGATTTGCTGATCTAATTATATCATGTCTGTATTCATTATGGATTGGAAGGGTTTTAGTGTGTTTCCTATTGTGAGGATCAGGGGAAGATTCACGTATTCCTTTAATACAAATCACTTCTGGGCAAGACTTCGTTTTGAGAAGAGGCCGTATACTCAGTATCCATATAAAGTGATGTAACTGGCTTTGTTATATGTATGTATACATTCATATTACTACATGTATTTAACTTGTACTTTATATATTTTGAGATACTCTCTGACTTATATAGGGTTTTGTCAAAAGCAAATCTTGAAACACAGGTTTTAACGCAGGTAATTCATTTAGAAACTAATCTTAAGAAGCATCTCCCCGGGGACCAGGCGTGGTGGCTCACGCCTGTAATTCCAGCACTTTGCAAGGCAGGCGCATCACAACGTCAGAAGAGCGAGACCATCCTGGCTAACACGGTAAAACCCCGTCTCTACTAAAAATACAAAAAAAAAAAAAAAATTAGTCTGGCGCGGTGGCGGGGGCGCCTGTAGTCCCAGCTACTCGGGGGGCTGAGGCAGGAGAATGGCATGAACCCAGGAGGCAGAGCTTGCAGTGAGCGGATATCGTGCCACTGCACTCCAGCCTCGGGGACAGAGGGAGACTCCATCTCAAAAAAAAAAAAAAAAAAAAAAGAAGTATCTCCCTACAAAAAAGAGGGAAAATGGAGAGAGGAGCAGAAGAGAAAAGCCAATAAAATGTGCATTAATTAATGATGTATTACTGTTACCAACTGTAGCTCAATCTCTTTGGGGGAATTTCTGAGAAACTGTGAAACATGCCTCTGAATTAGTTTACCAGGTAATGGGAGCTTAGGACATGCACAGACTTCCATCCTTGGTAGAAGATTGTTCTGGGCACATCTTCTCCATCCCTGCCACTCTAGGCTGTATCACATTACTGTGAAACAAGCTCTTGTCAGTCCGAGAATGAGTGTTTCTGTGTCAGAAACTACAACTTCAGGTAAACTCAGGTATATCAAGGGAAGGTGATATGAGGCATCTAAAGAACTGCTGCTCTCCAACACTCGTACCTCTTAAATTTGCTCATTCCTCACAATGAATGTACTTGTTGCTGGTACTCCATGCAAATGGCTAGCTACAATCTATATTTTAAAAAAATCTTAAACTATAAGGCTGGTAGAGCCAGCTAATCATGTTGCTACCACTAATCTAAAATATATAATTGGTATTCTTCATATTCTTTATCACCTATTCTAGATTACCCTCATCTGCAGGAGCATGTTTTCTGGCCTAGATTGCTTGCCTTGTGGAGTCACTCAAACCTTTATCCCTCAGGGCTATGAGTCTCGGTCACCTTGCTTTTATCTGGCTATGGTGGCTATAATTGAATTTTAACTATTGTTATGGGGCAATGCTCCAGTATATCCCTCAAGTTCCAAGACGTATCTCTCTTTGATCTTGTTATAAAGCATCAACCCAAACTATTATGGCAGTAGTTCATTACTTTATCTGATGGCCTACTGACATGAGGTGCCCAAAATGATTTGGTATCAGTTATATCATTAGGTTTAATGGAACCCTTACTGTGTCTTTTGGTAGACGCAGCCCTTGATTCTCCATTGTATGACGCTACCTTTACAGCCCAATGTGTCACTTACCTTTAGAGCCTAATGTTGCATGGAGGATAAATAAAAGTTCTCTAAGTAGATTACTGAGAGTAAAGATAGCAGCCATTTCTATTTCTATCCCATGGTTCTTGGTTTCACATGGTTTAGCTACTGGATGCAAAACAGCATCTAATTGTTATTGACTCAATGTTAATACCTTATCCTGAAGGAGACTTTTCCGACCTGGCAAGATATCTCTTCCAAGTTTTCATCTTAGGTGAATGAACCTTTGAATATTTATTCCAAAATTCACGGTGTTAATTTTTGGGCAATATACTATATGACAGGATTAGCGAATCCCATGAGTGCATGTTTATTGTTATAGCTCCTTTGCTATACAATTACTTCATTAGTTAAGGGCAGTATCATTTAGTATAGAACATTAGTAAATCTGTCAGAAATTAGATACTAGTGCTGAGGCAAGGAAGAAAACCATTATTTCAGAGTGAAAAACTGTTGCACTAATGACGAATCACTGATCTGTTCATGATAGAAGAGATTTGATGTATACAACATAGCACCAAGTGGTTTTCTACTGCTGAAAAGTTCAGACATTCAGTTATGTTTGTAACAATAAAAGCCTTCGTAAAAGGGAGTCTATACCTTTTGTGCCCATATAACTTTTGCCCCTGCCATCATGATAATCCACTTTTTAGTTAATTGAGCCAGCAATAGAATGGCCAAAGACAGAGGCTGGATGACATCTACTGGACAAGTCATTTTTATCTATCTAGTTGTTCGATATCTTCTCTGCAGTTAATGTTTTCTTGTAGGCATTGATGTGATATACAAAATACTTCATACTTCAGATTCACTCACACTCAGGTCCCATTTACATTATTCTCCATCATAACTCCTTTACTATACTTTTCAATCTTGTCCCTTCCAGTCTGTTAACAAACTAGGTAATTCACCATTGCCCAACAATCTGTATATTCATCTCAACTACTTTTTCCTCTGTAAAAGGAAATGACTAAGCATATTGCTTAAAATTCTTACTACTGAGAAGATTTCTCTTTGCTGTGTCTTTAGGACCACCCCTTATGGAGCTGTGTGAAAAAATATTCACTTCTGGCTTCCATTCAAATACCAGGATAATTCATCTATAAACTAGGCTCAGGATTTTTTTTTCCTTTATTTTCAGCTGAATAGGGAACATCAACAAGACCATTGGTATGTTCTGAGGGAGGGACAACTGTGTACTAGAGACAGGTAATTTGTCCATGTAAGCTACCTCTTCAAGTAACAAGTAACTTATTAGTGACTTCTCGATCTCCTTTGTTTTGATCCCACATATACCATTTTCATCATATGCATATCCTATCTTACATTGTGGTGGTAGTGACAATATCTAGCTTATATTGACAGTTCTAGTTTTAGTGCAGCTTGATGTCTGTAGCGAAGCACTCAGTCTCTACTAGGCACAAGGAGTACACCAGGATCTCCTTTTCATATGATAAGTAGTTTTCTCCTTGAGGTTTGCACTCCAACCTCTATTGAGACGTGTTAGAAACACCATATAACATTCCTATCTACTGTGTAAATCTCTAGTTTCAGTGAAGTAGTATACAAAAAGTAAAAATGATTAATATTTTTTATAGAGTACAGGAAAGGGAAAATAGCCCTGGGAAAGATAATGATTTGCTTCATCTTTTAGAGAAATATGAACACCTTTACTAATAGAAATTGAAAAGCTGTATTTTCTAGATCAGGGTTTATCAAACTATGGCCAATAGGCCAAACCTGACTCATCATCTATTTTTTCAAATAAAGGTTTACTGGTATACAGCCACATGCATTCATTTACATATTGCATATGGCTAATTTTGTGCTACAATGACAGAGTTGACACAGACCATATGGCTTGCAAAGCCTAAAATATTTACTAAGTGGCCCTTTACAGAAAAAGATTGTTGATTGCAGCTCTTGATCTAGAGCTGCATGACAAGTGCCAGAGCAGTGTGGATCTGCACCATCATTTATAGCACATCAGCTGCAACTTTTCTACTCTTCGTTTAAGTTGATAATAATGTATTATGACCCCATGATTCATCTTTTTCAGGAACCATATTGATACGATGAACGGGGTTATTGTGGGAATCACTCATTAATCCTACCACTTTTAAGACTTTGAGGGTTGAACTAACATTTTTAATTCCACTGATGATGCATTATTGTCTCTGATTTACTAGTGGTTGGAGCTTAGGAACTCTGACTTGACTCTTCCCCATTAGCCAGAGCGGTTTTGCTAGCTGGTAAATATATCCATCTTAATTGTGTGCTCTGAGTACAGAGAAGCAAACACAGCATGGGTCCACAGACTCATATGAACCCCCACCCAGTGGACAGGAGCCAGCGCTGTATTTCTCAGTGGCCTCCCTAACGGAAGAACTATGCTGATATTTGCTTCAGCTAAGAGTTTCTGTCCAATACCTCTCAAAATACTAGGTAGTTCTCTTTTTGCCTTGTTCTGTTACTCTGGTAGATAGCCAAGGTTGGGATATATTCACTATATATACTTGTAAATTTAAAATTAATGCTCTCTGCCTTATATTTCCATAAAGCGATGAATGTTATCTCTTATATGGGTTCACAAGGTTATCTCCATTCTAATTAAATTGGTCTTTCTAAATTTTTGTCATAGCTCTTACTCAGACAAATATTTCCCCCACTGGGAATCTTTCTTTACATTCTATTTTTCTAAATCTCACTTATTCTCTAAAATCCAAATAAAGTCCTTTTTTTTTTTTTTTTTTTTTTTTTTGGAAACCTTTGCTTTGGAAATACTCCCTCCGACATCAACTAGGTGACTGCCTTGAGTTGTTCTTCAACTCTTGAATTATTTAAGTCTTCATACCTCAGTCAAACAATGCAACAGGCAAGCAGAAAAACCTTAATGTGAGCTAGTAATTTCATATATACCTTTATTTAATCTTCACAAAATCACCATGAGATATGTGTAATTATTTTTATCATTATTGTAAGGGAATAAACATTCTCTCATAGATTAAATTAATTTCCCAATGTCACACAACTGATTAAATGTTACAGAGTATATGTAATTCCCAAAATTCTGAATCTAATTATAGTGTGCCCTTTTTGTATAATAGGTACCATTTTATCCCAATAGATTTTAAGTTACTAAAAGAATGGGCTTGTATCTAGTATATTTTTATGATTCCCTGCAACTTTATGAGAACCTTGCACACAATAGAAATGCAATATATACTTATTGGTTGATAAATTAAACATACAAATCTTCTTTCTTGAATATCCACATTTCTGACCAGCTCTTAACTAAATTCTTTGCATTTTCCAGAAGAATCATTTATCCTATGTTATGAGACCACAAGCATATACTACATTTCAAGTCTCTGTTCTCCTGAGGCACTTGTTTTTTGTTGGGAACTGGATCATGTAACATATTATTACCTGTTTCATATTTCATATGTCAAATATGTTATGACTTTGATAGTCAATCATTATTTGCAGTTTCTCATTCAAGACAGTTAAAATCTGAGAACAATCAAAGGCATCACTATGAGATGAGAAATACATAAATTTTATATATACACTACATCTATATGTGTATATAGATGTGTGTGTGTGTGTATGCACACACAAACATGGATATCCAACTGAGCAGGTGGATGTGTGTGTATATACACACACACACATATATATAAAAACATATATATATATATGCAGGGGTATATATATGCGGGATGTATCTATATGCAGGATGTATATATATGAATTGTGTATATATATGTGTGTATATACACACACTATATATATATATGGTAATATGTGTGTTTACATGTCTATCTATCTATCTACTGCTCAGTCAGCTATCCATGTATAACTTTTGACTTCCCCAAAACTTTACTATTAAAAGCATCTTTTGACCAGAAGCCTTACCAGTAATGTAAGCAGTCAATTAACCTATATTTATATACTGTACTCTTATAATAAAGTAACCTAGAGAAAAGAAAATGTTATTAAGAAAATCACAAGATAGAGAAAATGTTTTTACTATTTATTAAGTGAAAGTGGATCATCATAAAGGTCTTTATCTCCATCATCTTCACCTTAAGTAGGCTAAGGAGGAGGGTGAAGAAGAGGGCTTGGTCTTTCCATCTCAAGAGTGGCAGAGTTTAAAGAGGTGGAAAAGGTCGAAGGTGAGGTAGGAGAGGCAGGTACATTTGTTGTAACTTTATGAAAATACATAGTAATCTTGGTCTGACTGTTTTGCTTTTTCATTTCTCTAAAAATGTTTCTAAACAATATCAATTCTTCTTCCACCATTTGCTTTAGTTTCAGTAACTTTATCATAGATGAGTCCATGTCATAAAAGAAGTCAAAAGCAGTCTTGAATACTTAGAGTCCTTCTGCCAGATGTTTGAATGCCAATTTGTTTTCTGAGCATTCATCTTCATCAAGTCATCTTCTATTAATTCCTCCATTGTGGTGCCTATTAGCTCTTGGATTTCTCCAAGATCAATAACTTGAAACCCTTCAGCCCTCACCCTTTTTGCCATATGCACAATTTCTTTCATGGATGCCTTGACTGGCTCAGTTGTGAATCCTATGAAGTCAAGTGGAACATTTGAACACAGGTTTTCTCCAGCAATAATTATGTTTTTTTAGTCTTGATGGCCTTCACAACTGCTTTTATAAAAGTAATGGCATCTTCAATGCTATGATCTTTCCAGACTTTCATTATATTCTCTTTATTGAGGTTCTCTTCTATAGCATTGACAATTATTTCCATAGACTACCACATATAATTAGATTTGAAGGTTCCAGTGACCCAGTCATTTAGAGGCTGAATTAATGACATTGTATTTTGGGCAGGTAGATCACTGTGATAGCTTTCATATAGAACTCATTGGGTTTTGGGTGACCATGGGCATTTTTTTGATATCAAAATAAATTTAAAAGGCAGTCCTTTATTGTCAAAGTACTTCCTGACTTCAGGATAAAGCATCAGTAGAACCAATCTAGAAAAAGAGCTCTCGTTGTCCATGCTATCTTGTTGTAAAACCAAATATTAGCAGTTGATATTTATCTTTTCCCTTCAAGGATTGGGGGTTAGCAGCTTTATAGACAAGGGCCGTTCTGATCATAAATCTGACTGCCTTTTCACAAAACAGTAGAGTTAGCCTCTATCCCTTCCTGACTTAAATCTTTGTGCTAACTTCTCTTTCTTACCAATGAATGTCTTTGTGGCATTTTTCCCCCCAAATAGGGCGCATTTGTCTGCATTATATATCTATTTAGGCAGATATCATTTCTTCTTAATTTTTTTTTTTGTTTGTTTGTTTTTTAATGACTCCTGAGAATTCATCTGCTGCATCTTGGTTAGCAGAAGCTGCTTCTGTCATCTTGACATTATTAAAGCCAGATCTCTTTCTAATATTATCAAACCATCCCTTGCTGGCATTAAATTCTCCAGATTTAGATTCTTCACCTTCTCTTTGGTTTTTGTATAATAACTTTGCTTTATTTTGAATCATATTATAGTCTATAGGTATGGGTATGCCTGTTTTATAGCAATTCTGCACCCACATAAAAGTTGCGTTTTTAATACAAGATAAAAAGATATTTTATAAAAAGTACAAGGTTAACACTCAAGTGGCATAGCTGTAGCGACAGCGTCAAACTTTTTTTTTCCTTTTATTACAATCGTCTTAAGCTGGATGCTTTTATCTTGAAATGGCAGGCAACTGCAGTTACAGACCTCAATCTATGGCACATGTCAAGAAATTCAATTTTTTTCTTGTAATGTCATGACTTTTTTCTGCTTCTTGGGAGCATGTCCAGCATCACTAGTGAGACTGCATAGGGGTCCCATGGTGTTATTCAGGGTTGATGTCATAGCAATAAACATGATGAAAACTATGTGAGAATCACGAGAGATTACCTTTTACTGTTATATGCAATTTACTGGAGAGACAAGCTGCTCATGCAGAGGTAATTAGTATCACATGGCATTTTAAGTGGATACTTGGAACACTTGAGATCACTTCAAGAGCAACAGGAAGTAACTACAAAATTATTACAGTAGTACAGTATATACTAAAGTTAATTTTTTGAAGTTATGGTTTAAACTGCATCTTTCTTTTTACATTTCACTGTGAATGGTGCCATGTATAGTCTGTGTTTGTGTAAGTTTTGATAAATTTTTAACTTTTTTTTTTTTTTAAGAAGGAGATATGCTCTTGTTGCCCAGGCTGGAAGTACAATGGCACAGTCTTGACTCGCTGCAACCTCCGCCTCCAGGGTTCAAGTGATTCTCCTGCCTCAGCCTCCTGAGTAGCTGAGATTACAGGTGCCCACCAACAAGCCCGTCTAATTTTTGTATTTTTATAATTTTAGTAGAGACAGGGTTTCATCATGTTGGCCAAGCTGGTATTGAACCCTGACCTCAGGTGATTTGCTTGCTTCAGCTTCCCAAAGTGATGAGATTACAGGCCTGAGCCACCTTGCCTGGCCAATTTTAACTTTTAATAAAAGGTTGTGTATATTTTGTTGCAGTAAATGATAAAATAAACTAGTGCTGAGGTTTACATATATTCAATATATTCATGACACACCTAAGTTAAATTAAGCAAAAATTGTTCCTGACTTTTAACAAACTGTTGCAAATCTCCAAAATTTTTCCCAGTATATTTTTATTTATTTATTTATTTATTTATTTTGATGTACTGATTTCTTTTTTTTATTATTATTATACTTTAAGTTCTAGGATACATGTGCACAACATGCAGATTTGTTGCATATGTATATGTGTGCCATGTTGGTGTGCTGCACCCATTAACTCATCATTTACATTAGGTATATCTCCTAATGCTGTCTCTCAACGCCCCCCCGCCCAACTAATGGGACCTAGTGTGTGATGATCCCCTTCCTGTATCCAAGTGATCTCATTGTTCAATTCCCACCTATGAGTGAGAACATGCGGTATTTGGTTTTCTGTTCTTGCGATAGTTTGCTGAGAATGATGGTTTCCAACGGCATCCATGCCCCTACAAAGGACACGAACTCATCCTTTTTTATGGCTGCATAGTATTCCCTGGTGTATATATGCCACATTTTCTTAAACCAGTCTGTCACTGATGGACATTTGGGTTGATTCCTAGTCTTTGCTATTGTGAATAGTGTCGCAATAAGCATATGTGTGCATGTGTCTCTATAGCAGCATGACATAATCCTTTGGGTATATCCCAAGTAGTGGGATGGCTGGGTTAAATGTTATTTCTAGTTCTAGATCCTTGAGGAATCGCCACACTGTTTTCCACAATGGTTGAACTATTTTACAGTCCCAACAACAGTGTAAAAGTGTTCCTGTTTCTCCATATCCTCTCCAGCACCTGTTGTTTCCTAATTTTTTAATGATTGCCATTCTAATTGGTGTGAGATGGTATCTCATTGTGGTTTTGATTTGCATTTCTCTGATGGCCAGTGATGATGAGCATTTTTTCATGTGTCTGTTGTCTGTATGAATGTCTTCTTTTGAGAAGTGTCTGTCCATCCTTTGTGTGCCCCACTCTTTTTGATGAGGGTTGTTGTTTCCATTTTTCTTGTAAATTTTGATTGAGTTCTTTAGGTTCTGGATATTAGCCCTTTTTCAGATGAGTAGATTGCAAAAATTTTCTCCATCTCTGTATGCCTGTTCACTCTGATGGTAGTTTCTTTTTGTTGTGCAGAAGTTCTTGGTTTAATTAGATCCCATTTATCAATTTTGGCTTTGTTGCCATTGCTGTATGGTGTTTTAGACATGAAGTCCCTCAACAAGTTTATGTCCTGAATGGTATTACCTAGGTTTTCTTCTAGGGTTTTTATGGTTTTAGGTCTAACATTCAAGTCTCTAATCCATCTTGAATTAATTTTCATACAAGGAGTGAGGAAAGGATCCAGTTTCAGCTTTCAACTTATACCTAGTCAATTTTCCCAGTACCATTTATTAAATAGGGAATCCTTTCCCCATTTCTTGTTTTTGTCAGGTTTGTCAAAGATCAGATGGCTGTAGATGTGTGGTATTATGTCTGAGGGCTCTGTTCTGTTCCATTGGTCTATATCTCTGTTTTGGTACCAGTACCATGCTGTTTTGGTTACTGTAGACTTACAGTATAGTTAGAAGTCAGGTAGTGTGATGCCTCCAGCTTTGTTCTTTTGGCTTAGGATTGTCTTGGCAATGTGGGGTCTTCTTTGGTTCCATATGAATTTTAAAGTAGTTTTTTCCAATTCTGTGAGGAAAGTCATTGGTAGCTTCATGGGGATGGCATTGAATCTATAAATTACCTTGGGCAGTATGGCCATTTTCACAATATTGATTCTTCCTATCCACGAGCATGGTATGTTCTTCCATTTGTTTGTGTCCTCTTTTATTTCACTGAGCAGTGGTTTGTAGTTCTCCTTGAAGAGGTCCTCTACATCCCTTGTAAGTTGGATTCCTATGTATTTTATTCCCTTTGAAGCTATTGTGAATGGGAGTTAATTCAGGATTTGGCTCTCTGTTTGTCTGTTACTGGTGTATAAGAATGCTTGTGATTTTTGCACATTGATTTTGTATCCTGAGACTTTGCTGAAGTTGCTTATCAGCTTAAGGAGATTTTGGCCTGAGATGATAGAGTTTTCTCAATATACAATCATGTCATCTGCAAACAGGGACAATTTGACTTCTTCTTTTCCTAACTGAATACCCTTGATTTCTTTCTCTTGCCTGATTGCCCTAGCCAGAACTTCCAACACTATGTTGAATAGTTGTGAGAGAGGGCATCCCTGTCTTGTGCCAGTTATCAATGGGAATGCTTCCAGTTTTTGCCCATTCAGTATGATATTGGCTGTGGGTTTGTCATAAATATCTCTTATTATTTTGAGATATGTTCTATCAATTCCGAATTTATTGAGAGTTTTTAGCATGAAGGGCTGTTGAATTTTGTCAAAGGCTTTTTCTGCATCTATTCAGATAATCATGTGGTTTTTGTCTTTGGTTCTGTTTATATGCTGGATTATATTTATTGATTTGCAAATGTTGAACCAGCCTTGCATCCCAGGGATGAAGCCCACTTGATCATGGTGGATAAGCTTTTTGATGTGCTGCTAGATTCGATTTGCCAGTATTTTATTGAGGAAATTTGCATCGATGTTCATTAGGGATATTGGTCTAAAATTCTCTTTGTCGTATCTCTGTCATGCTTTGGTATCAGGGTGATGTTGGCCTCATAAAATGAGTTAGGGAGGATTCCCTCTTTTTCTATTGATTGGAGTAGTTTCAGAAGGAATGGTACCAACTCCTCCTTGTACCTCTGGTAGAATTCAGCTGTGAATCCATCTGGTCCTGGACTTTTTTGGTTGGTAGGCTATTAATTATTGCCTCAATTTCAGAGCCTGCTATTGGTCTATTCAGGGATTCAACTTCTTGCTGGTTTAGTCTTGGGAGAGTGTAAGTGTCCAAGAAATTATCGATTTCTTCTAGGTTTTCTAGTTTATTTGTGTAGAGATGTTTATAGTATTCTCTGATGGTAGTTTGTATTTCTGTGGGGTCGGTGGTGATATCCCCGTTATCATTTTTTATTGCATCTATTTGATTCTTCTCTCTTTTCTTCTTTATGAGTCTTGCTAGTGGTCTGTCAATTTTGTTGATCTTTTCAAAAAACCAACTCCTGGATTCATCGATTTTTTGTAGGGTTTTTTGTATCTCTATCTCCTTCAGTTCTGCTCTGATCTTAGTTATTTCTTGCCTTCTGCTAGCTTTCGAATGTGTTTGCTCTTGCTTCTCTAGTCCTTTTAATTGCGATGTTAGAGTGTCAATTTTAGATCTTTCCTGCTTTCTCTTGCGGACATTTAGTGCTATAAATTTCCCTTTACACACTGCTTTAAATGTGTCCCAGAGATTCTGGTATGTTGTATCTTTGTTCTCATTGGTTTCAAAGAACATCTTTATTTCTGCCTTCATTTCATTTTGTACCCAGTAGTCATTCAGGAACAGGTTGTTCAGTTTCCATGTAGTTGAGCGGTTTTGATTGAGTTTCTTAGTCCTGATTTCTAGTTTGATTGCACTGTGGTCTGAGAGACAGTTTGTTATAATTTCTGTTTTTTACATTTGCTGAGGAGTGCTTTACTTCCAACTATGTGGTCAATTTTGGAATAAGTGCAATGTGGTGCTGAGAAGAATATATATTCTGTTGATTTGGGGTGGAGAGTTCTGTAGATGTCTATTAGGTCTGCTTGGTGCAGAGTTGAGTTCAATTCCTGGATATCCTTGTTAACTTTATGTCTTGTTGATCTGTCTAATGTTGATACTGGCACGTTAAAGTCTCCCATTATTATTGTATGGGAGTCTAAGTCTCTTTGTAAGTCTCTAAGGACTTGCTTTATGAATCTGGGTGCTCCTGTATTGGGTGCATATATATTTAGGATAGTTAACTCTTCCTGATAAATTGATCCCTTTACCATTATTTAATGGCCTTCTTTGTCTCTTTTGATTTTTGTTAGTTTAAAGTCTGTTTTATCAGAGACTAGGATTGCAAACCCTGCTTTTTTTTTGTTCTCCATTTGCCTGGTAGATCTTCCTCCATCCCTTTATTTTGAGCCTATGTGTGTCTCTGCATGGGAGATGGGTCTCCTGAATACAGCAAACTGATGGGTCTTGACCTTTATCCACCTGTCAGTCTGTGTCTTTAACTGAACATTTAGTCCATTTACATTTAAGGTTAATATTGTTATGTGTGAATTTTATCTCGTCATGATGATATTAGCTGGTTATTTTGCTCGCTAGTTGATGGAAGTTTCTTCCTAGCATCTATGGACTTTTTTAAGATTTTGACATGTTTTTTGCAATGGTGGCTGGTACCTGTTGTTCCTTTCCATGTTTAGTGCCTTCCTTCTTCAGGATCTCTTTTGTAGGCAGGCCTGAGGATAACAAAATCTCTAAGACGGTTTGTCTCAGGAAGGATTTTATTTCTCCTTCACTTATGAAACTTAGTTTGGCTGGATATGAAATTCTGGGTTGAAAATTCTTTTCTTTAAGAATGTTGAATATTGGCCCCCACTCTCTTCTGGCTTGTAGAGTTTCTGCCGAGAGATCTGCTGTTAGTCTGATGGGCTTCCCTTTATGTGTAACCTGAGTTTTCTCTCTGGCTGCCCTTAACATTTTTTCCTTCATTTCAACTTTGGTGAATCTGACAATTATGTGTCTTAGAGTTGCTCTTCTCGAGGAGTATCTTTGTGGCATTCTCTGTATTTCCTGAATTTGAATGTTGGCCTGCCTTACTATGTTGGGGAAGTTCTCCTGGATGATATCCTGCAGAATGTTTTCCAACTTGGTTCCATTTTTCCCATCACTTTCAGGCACACCAGTCAGATGTAGAGTTGGTCTTTTCATATAATCCCATATTTCTTGGAGGCTTTTTCATTTCTTTTTACTCTTTTATCTCTACACTTCTCTTCTCACTTCATTTCATTCATTTGATCTTCAATCGCCGTTACTCTTTCTTCCAGTTTATCGAGTCGGTTACTGAAGCTTGTGCATTTGCCACGTAGTTCTCGTGTTATGGTTTTCATCTCTATCAGTTCTTTTAAGGTCTTCTCTGCATTGATTATTCTAGTTATCCATTCATCCATTCTTTTTTCAAGGTTTTTAGTTTCTTTGCACTGGTTACGTAGTTCCTCCTTTATCTCTGAAAAGTTTGATCAACTGAAGCCTTCTTCTCTCAACTCATCAAAGTCGTTCTCCATCCAGCTTTTGTTCCATTGCTGATGATGAGCTGCGTTCCTTTGGAGGGGGAGATGTGCTCTGATTTTTTGAATATCCAGCTTTTCTGCCTTGCTTTTTCCCCATCTTTGTGGTTTTATCTGCCTTTGGTCTTTGATGATGGTGATGTATGGATGGGGTTTTGGTGTGGGTGTCCTTTCTGTCTGTTAGTTTTCCTTCTAACAGTCAGGACCCTCAGCTGTAGGTCTGTTGGCGTTTGCTTGAGGTCCACTCCAGACCCTGTTTTCCTGGGTATCAGCAGCGGAGGCTACAGAAGATAGAATATTGCTGAACAGCGAGTGTTGCTGTCTGATTCTTGCTCTGGAAGCTTCGTCTCAGGGGTGTATCCTGCCATGTGAGGTGTGAGATGTTGGTCTGCATCTAGTGGGGGATGTCTCCCAGTTAGGCTACTCAGGGGTCAGGGATCCACTTGAGCAGGAAGTCTGTCCATTCTCAGATCTCAACCTCCATGCTGGGAGATCCACTGCTCTCTTCAAAGCTGTCAGACAGGGGCATTTATCTCTGCTGAGGTTTCTGCTGCTTTTTGTTTAGCTATGCCTGGTCCCCAGAGGAGGAGTCTACAGAGGCAGGCAGGCCTCCTTGAACTGTGGTGGGCTCCACCCAATTCGAGCTTCCCTGCGGCTTTGTTTAAGTACTTAAGCCTCAGCAATGGCGGGCACCCCTCCCCCAGCCTTGCTGCCACCTTGCAGTTAGATGTCAGACTGCTGTGCTAACAATGAGGGAGGCTCCCTGGGCCTGGGACCCTCTGGGCCAGGTGTGGGATATAATCTCCTGGTGTGCCATTTGCTAAGAACCTTGGTAAAGCGCAGTATTAGGGTGGGTGTTACCCAAGTTTCCAGGTGTTGTGTGTCTCAATTTCCTTTGGCTAGGAAAAGGAATTTCCTTCCCCCTTGTGCTTCCCAGGTGAGGTGATGCCTAACCCTGCTTCAGCTCTCGCTGGTCAGGCTGCACCCGAGGACCATCGCCAACTGTCCGACGTGCCCCAGTGAGATGAACCTGGTACCTCAGTTGAAAATGCAGAAATCACCCTTCTTCTGTGTCACTCACGTTGGGAGCTGGAGGCTGGAGCTGTTCCTATTCAGCCATCTTAGGCACGCCCCGATCCCCAGTATATTTATTTTTAAAAGTCTGCATGTAAGTGGATTCATGCTGTTCAAACCCAGGCTGTTCAAGATTCATCTGTGTGTGTGTGTATGTTTATGACATGACAAGGGTTTGTATATACATACATATAAATATGCAAAATGTCAGAAGGTACAACTTAGTTTTAGTTTTGAAATTTGTGAGACTAGAGTTATTTGGAAAAAAACTGCTTAAATTAGTAATTCCACATGAGTCTACAGTATGTAGTCAAGTTTTTTTTTCAAGGTCTTTCATTGGGTTAAGCTCTCCAAAGGGAAATGATACAATTCCAGTCAAGACCTAATAATCTTCTGAAATGTTTTCTTAATTATTTCCTATAAACTGGACTACTCTAATTCTGTGGTGTTTTCCAAGTATATATTCTAAAGCAAGATGTGAACTACATATGACTAATCTGACCTATCTCAGGAGTAAATCCTAGAAAGTTGCTCTGGACAATGATTCATATCAGATATTTGCATTTATAATTTTTTAAATTTTAATTAATATACTTTAAAAATAGCTTTAGGTTTACAGAAAAATAAAGCAGCTACTACAAGTAATTCCCATTTGCTTTTTACATAACCATTGACTATATATTTCCACAGTGTTAACATCTTGCATTGGTGTGGTACATTTGTCACAATTGATGAGACAATATATTATTACATCATTATTAAGTAAAGTTCATAGTTTACATTAGGGTTCACTATGTGGTTTGTACAATTCTATGAGTTTTATCAAATAGATAGTGTTATGTATCCACAATTATAGCATCATACAGAATGCAGACTTAAAAATCCTCTGTGCTGCACTTTTTAAAATCTCTCCTCTCTTCTCAATTTCTTGCAACCATTGATATTTTACCATCTTTGTAGTTTTTCCCTATTCAGAATGCCATATGATGGAAATCGTACAATATTTTGACTTTTCAGGTAGTCCTCTTTCACTTGACAATGTGCATTTAGGATTTTCAGTGCATCTGTTCATGGCTTCATAACTCAATTCTTTACAGTAATAAATAATATTTCATTCTGTGGATGTATCACAGTTTTCACAGTTTGTTTATCCATTCACTTATTGACAGAATTTTTTTTTTTTTTTTTTTAAGAGATAGGGTCTTGCTATGTTGCCCAGGCTGGTCTGGAACTCCTGGCCTCAATCAGTCCTCCCACCTCCCAAAGTACTGAGATTACAGGCATGAGCCACCTCACTTTGCCTGTGAAGAGTAACTTGGTTGTTTCAAATTTCCGTCAATTATTAATAAAGCTGCTATAACATCTTTGTGCAGGTTTTGTGTGAACCAAAATTTTCAACTTATTTGAGTGAATATCTAGGAGTACAATTGCTGGATAGTTAGTTTCACTCTAACAATTCTTTTGGTAGAGTCTTTGAACTTTTTGTGTATAATATCATGTCCCTTGCAAAAATAATTTAACTTTTTATTTTCCTATTTGCATACCTTTTATTTATTTTTCTTGCTTACTTGCTCTGGCTAGGAATTCCAGTACTATGGTGAATAGAAGTGGCAAAAATGGGTACCCTTCTTTGTTCCTAACCTTAGAGAAAAAGCTTTCATCTTTTCACCACTGAATATGATGTTAGCTGTAGATTTGTTACATATATGTTTTATTATGATGAGGGACAGTCCTTCTATGCCTAATTTGTTGAGATTCCTTTTATCATGAAAGGATGTTAAATTTTGTCAAATAGATTTCTGTAGCTGTTGAGATGATCATATGGTTTTTGTCCTTCATTCTATTAATGTGGTTCATCACATTTAGTAATTTGTACATATTGAGCCATACTTGCATCCCAGGAATAAATCCCACTTGATTTTTTTAAAGGTGTTGTTGAAATCAGTTTGCTAGTATTTGTTGAAGATTCTTTCATCCAAGTTCATCAGAGATTTTGGGTTTTTGAAAGAGTTTGAGAAAGATTAACATTAATTATTGTTAAATCTCCTTTAAATGCTTGGTGCAATGCACCAGAAAAGCAATCTGGTTTTAAGCTGTGTTTGGCGGTGGTTTTTTCACTACTAATTCAATTCCCATACTTGTTTTTTATTTGTTCAGATTTTCTATTTCTTTATAATTCAATCTTACTAGGTTATATGTTTCTAGAAATCCATCCACTTATTCTAGGTTAATATATATATTAACCTAATTTTTGGACCATATATATATATATATGGTCAACTAATTTTTGACAAGGATACCTAGAAGATACAACGAGAAAAGCATAGTTTCCTCAATAAATGTGCTGTAAATACTGGATATACACATGGAAATGAATGGAAAAAGACCATTGTCTTACACTATATATAAACATTAACTCAAAATGGATTAAAGATGTAAACATGATCTAGGATTGTAAAACTTTTACAAGAAAACAGGGAAAAACTTCCTTGACATTGGTCTTGGCAATGATTTTTTTAGATATGACACCCAAAGCACGGGGAAAAAAGAAAAAAACAAAAATAACTAAGCGGCACTATATTAAACTAAAAACTTTCTGGACAACAAAATAAACAATCAAAATAAAAAGATAACCTACAGAATGGGAGAACATATTTGTAAACTATAGATCTGATAAGGAATTAATATCCAAAATATATAAGAAGTTCATATAACTCAATAACAAAAAATAAGTAATCCAACCAAAAACTGGTTAAATTAAATAATGCTATGGTTTGAATGATGGTGTTCCCTCCAAAATTTATATTGGAATTTAATCCTCAATACAACAGTATTAAAAGGTGTGGCCTTTGAGAGGTAATTAAGTCATGAGGGCTTTGCCCTTATGTTTGAGATTAGAGTCTATACATAAAGTCTTGAAGTTGAAGGATGTACTATCTTGCTCTCCCATTTCTTCTACCATGTGAAGACACAATGTTTCTCTTCCCCAGAGGATGCAGGAGCAAGACACCATCTTGGAAGCAGAAAGCACTTTCCCCAGACACTAAACCTGCTGATACCTTGATATGGGGCTTCCAAGCTTCCAGAAACCTGAGAAATAAATGTATGTTATTTATAATTCACCCAGTCTGTGGTATTGTGTTATAGTGGCACCAACAGACTAAGGAAGACAGGAGTAGCTCTTTCCTCAAAGACATAAAAATAGACAAAACGTATATGGAAAGGTGCTCAACATCACTAATTTTCAGGGACATGCAAGTCAAAATCACAGTGAGATATTATATCACATTTGTTAGAATGGCTATTATCAAAAAGATGAAAGGTCACAAGTGTTGATGAGGGTGTGAAGAAGAAAAGGTTGTTAAACCACTATTGGTGGAAATATTACTTGGTACAGCCATCATGGAAAACAGTATGGAGGTTCCTCAAAAAATTAAAAATAAATCTACCATACAATCCCGCAATCCCACTTGTTTATACATTCAAAGAGAGTGAAATCAGTATTCCTAAGAGAGATCTGAATCCTTACGTTCATTGCAGTATTATTAACAATATTCTAGATATAGAAATAACCTGCTGCTTTTCATTAATGCATGTATAAAAAATGCAGTACATATATACAATGGAAGCTTACTCGGCAATAATGAATAAATAAATTTTGTCATTTGCAACACCATAGGTGAACCTGGAAGACATCATCCTAAGTTAAATAAGCCAGAAGTAGAAAGACAAGTACTGCATGATCTAATTTTTATGTGAAATCTGTGAAAATTGATCTCAGAGAAGCAGAGAGTTGAGCTGGAGCTGTCATTGCAAGGGTCTGAGGCAGTAGGGTAAATGGGGAGATGTTGGTCAAAGAGTACAAACTTTCAGTTATAAGATGAACAAGTGCTAGGGATCTAATGTACAGCATGACGATTAAGTTAATGATACTCTATTGTTTACTGGAGATTTACTAAGAGTGTAGATTTTGTGTCCTCTTCCTCACCCCCAGCAACATACACATAGATGGTGACTATGTGTGGTAATGAATATGTTTATTAATTTGATTGTGGTAATCATTTCACAATGTATATGTATATCAAAGTATCATGTTATACATCATGTATAGGTATATAATTTTTCTTTGTCAGTTATACCTCGATAAAGCTGTAACAAAACGAACTATGTTTAACTTTTAAAACATTGTCACACTGGTCTCCAAAGCTGGTGTACCATTTTCCTTTCCCATCAATAAGGAATGAGATTTCTTGTTGCTCTACATCCTTATTGTCCTTTGGTGTTAGTGTTTTTGGATTTTAGCTATTCCAATAGACATTTAGAGGTATCTAATCATTTTATTTTGCAATTCCTAGTGACAAACGACATTGAGCTTCTTTTTATATGCTTATTTGCCATCTGCATATCTTCTTTGGTGAAGTGTCTTTTCTGGTCTTTAGCCCAGTTTTTAATAATGTTGTTTGTTTTCTTGTTATTGAATGTTTAGGGTTCTGTGTATATTCTATATATGAGTTTTTAAAAAGATATATGTGTGCAAATATTTTCCCCAGGACTGGCTGATCTTTTCAGTACCTTAACAGTGTCTTTCACAGAGCAGAATATTTTCATTTTAATAATGCCTAACTTACCAAATTTTTCTGTCGTAGGTTATGATTTTAGTGTTGTATCTAAAAACGTATAGCCAAACCCATGGTCACTTACATTTTCTTTGTTGTTTTCTAAGAGTTTCATAGTTTTGCTTTTTACTTGCATTTAGGTCTATGATCAATTATGAATTTTTTTTATGAAAACTCTAGGTTAGTGTCTACATTAATTTTTTTGCACATGGATGTCCAGTTGTTTCATCATCATTTGTTGAAATAAGTATTATTTCTCAATTGGATTGGATTTACACCTTTGTCAGTTGGCTATAAATATGTGGTTATAATTCTAGGCTCTCTCTTTGTTTCACTGATTTATCTATTCTTTCACTCATAGCAGACTGTCTTAATTACTGCAGTTTTAAAATAAGACTTCAAGTTTGGTAGTTTAAGTCTTTCAACTTTGTTCTTCTTCTTCTTCAATATTGTGTTGGTCATTCTGGGTCTTTTTCTTTTCCAAATGAACTTATCATCAGTTTTCACAAAATAACTTTCTGGAATTTTACTTGGGATTGAATTGAATATACAAATCAAGTTGAGAAGAACTGGCCCTTAATATTGTCTTCGTATCTACAAAAATGAAATATATCTCCATTTATTTAAATATTCTTAGATTTCTTTTATCAGGGTTTTCTAGTTTTTACTCACAGAGATCTTTAACATATTTTGTTAAATTTATACCTGAGTATTGATTTTTTGGTGCAATTATAAATGACGTGTTTTTAGTTTCAAATTTCTATTGCTCATTTGTTCTAGCCTGCAACTTTGCTATAAAGGCTTGTTACTTCTAGTTCTTTAGTTGATTTTCTGAGATTTTCTACGTAGACAATCATGTTATCTGAAAACAAGGCAGCTTTATTTCTTCCTCTCTAATCTTTATATCTTTAATTTTCTTCTCTTGTTTTATTTCATTCCCTAGGACTTTTAGTATGATATTGCATAGTAGTAGTGAGAGGGTGTATCTTTGCCTTGTTCTCAGTGTTAAGGACAGTGAACCTTGTTTCTCATCATTAAATATGATATTTACTGTACATTTTTTTGGCCACTCTTTATCGAGCCGAGGAAGTTCCACTGTATTTCTAGTTTGCTGAGAGTTTTTAACACGAATGTTGGATTTTGTTAAGTGCTTTTCCTGAAACTATATGATTATATCATTTTTCTTCTCTAGCCTCTTGATTGTTAACTGCATTAATTGATTTTATACTGTTGAGTCCACCTTGTATATCAGGGAAAAATCCCATTTGGTCATGCTGTATAACTACATGCAATACTGGATTCAACTGGCTAATATTTTGTTGTGAATTTTTGCATCTGTATTTATGAAAGATGTTGGTCTGTAGTTTTCTTTCTTGTAGTGTCTTTGTCAGTTTTGGCATTTGGGTAATGAGACCTCATAGAACAAGTTAGGAAGTATTCCTTCTGCTTTTATTTTCTGGAACACATTGTAGAGGATCTGTGTCATTTGTTCATAAAATGTTCAAAAAGTCACCAGTGAAAATATCTAGGCCTGGTTCTTTGTATTTTGAAAAGTTATTAATTGTTGATTGAATTGCATAAATAGATATTCACCTATTTGTATTACATATTTATCCTTGTGTGAATCTGGGTACATTGTATCTTTTCAGGCATTGATCTGTTTCAGTAGATTATCAAATTTTGGGACATAAAATAGTTCATAATATTATTTTATTGCTGTTTTAACATCCAGGGATATATAGTAATCTCCTATTTAATTTCTGCTGTTAGTAATTTGAATTTTCTCTCCATACACCCTTTGTTAGCCTTGTTAGATTGCTTCCAGCAATTAGCCGATTGTATTTTTTTTAATTTTAATTTTTTAATTGATTTTACTTTTTTTTATTTTAATGGTGCAAGGAATATATGTGTGCATTTGTCTTTAAGGCAGGATGATTTATATTCCTTTGTGTATATAACCAAAAATGGGATTACTAGATCAAATAGTAGTTCTGTGCTAGGTTATTTGAGAAATTGCTAATCAGCTTTCCACAATGGCTGAAATAATTTATATTCCCATCAGCAATGTATACGTACTCTTTTCTCTGCAACCTCACCAGCATTCTGACCTGTGTAAGATTATATCTCATTGTGGTTTTGATTTGCATTTAACTAATGATCAGTGATGTTAACATTTTTTCATATGCTTGTTGGCCTCATGTATGTCTTCTTTTGGGAAGTGTCTGTTCATGTTCTTTGCCTACATTTTAATGGGGTTGTTTGTTGCTTGTTACGTTCCTACTAATATTAGCTCTAAGTGTGAGATTCTACTCCTGGTTAGCTGTGATTCTCTGGGTCTATCTTTCTTTCTCTCTAATTTTCAGAGTAGTGACTTGCCTGTAAATATCAATTGTTTTCTTTCAATAGTTATTGGGGTACAGGTGGCTTTTTTATCATATAGATAAGTTCTTCAGTGGCAATTTCTGAGATTTTAGTATACTTACCACTCAAGCAGTGCACACTGTACCCAATATGTAATCTTTTGTCCCTCACTCCCATCCCAGGCTTCCACCTAGAGTCCCCAATCTCTTATATCATTCTTAAACCTTTGCATCCTCATAGCTTAGCTCCTACTTATAAGTGAGAACATATATTTGATTTTTTATTCTTGACTTACTTCACTTAGAATAATGGCCTCCAGCTCCATCCAAGTTGTATCCAAAAGATATCATCGTATTCCTTTTTTATGCCTGTGTAGTATTCTATGGTGTATGTATACCACATTTTCTCTATCCATTCATTGGTTGGTGGGCACTTAGGTTGGTTGCTTCCATATCTTTGCAATTGTGAATTGTGCTGCTATAAACATGCATGTACTTGTGCCTCTTTCCTGTAATGACATATTTTCCTTCGGATACATGTCCAGTAGTGGGATTGTTGGATCAAATGGTAGTTCTACCTTTAGTTCTTTAAGGATTCAAGGTTGTAATTTACATATAATTTACATTCCCACCAGCAGTGTAAAAGTTTTCCCTTTTCATCACCTCCACACCAACATCTATTGTTTTTTGACTTTTTATAATAACCATTCTTGCAGGAGTAAAGTAGTATCTCATTGTGGTTTTAATTTGAATTTCCCTGATGATTAGTAATGTTGATAATTTTTTCATGTGTGTAGATCTTTTGAGAAATGTCTATTCATGTTCTTTGCCCACTTTTTGTTGGTATTGTTTCTTTCTTGCTGATTTATTTGAGTTCCGTGTAGATTCTGGATACTAGTCCTTTGTTGGTTGCGTAGCTTGCAAATATTTTCTCCCACACTGTGGGTTATCTGTTTACTCTGCTGATTACTTCTTTTGCTGGGCAGAAGCATTTTAGTTTAATTAAGTCAGATTTATTTATTTTTGTTTTTGTCACATTTGCTCTGTGGGTCTCAGTCATGAAATCTTTGCCTAAGTAAATGTCCAGAAGAATTTTTCCAATGCTGTCTTCTATAAATTTATGACTTCAGGTCTTAGATTTAAGTCTTTGATCTACCTTGCGTGTACTTTTTGTATAAGGTGAGAAATATGAATCCAGTTTCATTTTTCTACATGTGGCTTGCCAGTTTTTCCAGCACCATTTATTGAATAGGGTGTTCTTTCACCAATTTATGTTTTGGAATGCTTTGACGAAGTTCAACTGTCTGTTAAGTATTCGACTTTAATTATGGATTCTCTATTCTGTTCCACTGGTCCACATGCTTATTTTTATACCAGTACCATGCTGTGTTGGTAACTATAGCCTTTTAGTACAATTTGAAGTTGGGTAATGCGATACCTTCAGCTTTGTTCTTTTTGTTTAGTTTTGCTTTGGCTATTCTGGCTCTTTTTTTGGTTCCATATGAATTTTGGAATTGTTTTTTCTAATTCTGTGAAGAATGATGATGGTTTTTTGTTGGGAATTGTATTGAGTCTGTAGATTGCTTTTGGCAGTGTGGTCATTTTCAAAATATTGATTCTTCCCATCCATGAGTTATGGGATATGTTTCCATTTGTTTGTGTCATTTATGATTCTTTCAGCAGTGTTTTGTAGTTTTCCTTGGAGAGGTCTTTCACCTCCTTGGATAAGTATATTTCTAAGTATTTAATTTTATTTTTTTGCAGCTGGTGTAAAAGGGATTGAGTTCTTCATTTGATTCTCAGCTTAGTCATTGTTGATGTGGAGCAGAACTACTGATTTGTATATATTGATTTCATATCCTATGACTTTACTGAATTTGTTTATCGGATCTAGGAGTTTTTTGGATGAGTCTTTAGAGTTTTCTAGGTATACAATCAGCAGAATTCTACCAAGCTTTCAAAGAAGACTTGCTTCTAATACTGCTGAAACTATTCTAAAACACAGAGAAAGAAGGAATCCCATGTAAATAATTCTATGAAGCCAGTATCACCCTAATACCAAAATCAGGAAAAAAAATAACAACCAAGAAAAAAGAAAAAGAAAAAGAAATGAAAAGAAAAGAAAACTAACCTGTAATCCTAGCCCTTTGGGAGGCCAAGGCAGGCTGATCACATGAGGTCGACACTTTGAGACCAGCCTGATCAACATGGAGAAACCCCATCTCTACTAAAAATACAAAAGTAGCCGGACATGGTGGTGCATGCCTATAATCCCAGCTACACGGGAGGCTGAGGCAGGAGAATTGCTTGAATCCGGGAAGTGGAGGTTTTACTGAGCTGAGATCACGCCATAGAACTCCAGCCTGGGCAACGAGAGCGAAGCTCCATCTCAAAACAAACAAACAAGCAACAACAAAAAACAAACAAAAAAAACCCTGCATACCAATATCCCTGATGAGCAGAGATGCAAAAAATCCTCAGCAAAATCCTAGCTAACTGAATCCAACAGCACATCGAAAAGATAATTCATCATGATCAAGTGAGTCTCACCCTAGAGATGAAGGGATGGTTTAGCATATGCAAGTTAATAAATGTGATACATAACATAAAAAGAATTAAAAACAAAAATTACAGAATAATATCAATTGATGCAGAAAAATCATTTGATAAAATCCAGCATCCCTTCATGATAAAACCTTTCAACACAATAGGTGTACAAGGGACTTACCTCAAAGTAATAAAAGCCATGCATGACAAACCCCCAGTCAACATAATACTGAATAGGGAAAAGTTGAAAGCCTTCCCCAAAAAACTGGAACAAGACAAGGATACTCACCTATTTCAATTCTGTTCAACACAGTACTGGAAATGTTAGCCAGAGCAATCAGACAAGAGAAAAAAATAAAGGGCATCCAAATTGGAAACGAAGAGGTCAAATTGTTTCTATTTGCTGAACATCAATTTTCTGAAGGATCAATGAAGGATTATTGATCTTCAGCTCATTTAGATTTTTCTTGTGAGTATGGAAGTGATGATTTCCAAGATCTCTATATATCTACCAAGAAACCAGAAATAAGATTTATACATTTTAGTCAAGTTACTGGATATTGATTGTTTTCTCATTCCTCTGCTGTAAGTCAAGAGTGACCAAGAATGAAATGATAAATGATATATGGAGAAAGAAGTGCTGAGAAGTAAAAGAGAGGGAAGAAAAATAGGTAAAGTATTTTTAAGTTGACCCTTTCATTATTCTTCAATTGTCAAATTCTATATTCAGGATGGTAAGCTTATAATATGACATCTGAAATCTTTATCCAATTTGCCAAATATATCCCAAAACTTACAGATCACACTTCAAGAACTTTGTTTAAACATTCTTTATCAGAATAGAACCATGGATATTATCCAGTGCATTGAATAAAGATAGTTCACACTTTTAATATCATAATGTCATATGCTTTATGTAATCACACAATAACCTTAGAGTTTATTGTGTATTTTAAATATTTTTGATATTTTCTTCTAGTAACAATAACAACATGTAGAAGATAAATGTATTTTTTTCTTGAACATAAGAAAAAAACATGTAAGTTTTCATTTTCCATTTTCTTGTTGCTATATAAAATGTCAAAACAATTGAAATTAAATAATATCCTCCTTGGCTGTAGTATTTCTCTCTCCTACATTATACTCAGGAATGACAAATAAATTTCCCTTTGCATCTATGTATATGATCACTGCTTCTTTTTAAATTGAAAGTGGAGAGTAAAATCAGACAGAGAACTGACATATAACCTTCCACTAGGGAGACGCTAATAGCTATATTTAAGAATTTTTTTCTTCTGAAAAAAAATTACACTGCAAGTGATGATTGATATAACCACAAATTAGATTAGAAACAAATATTCTATAATAAAAAGAAATGTATTAAAATGTCTAAATCAGAGAAAATAAATTTATTTAGCCCAAATTGTTTGGGAAATTTTGTGTACCAATTGTAAAGATCCTATAAGCGGTTAAGCCTTTTTCATAACATGTGTTTTATGCTATAACACTGCTGTTCACATTTTCAAAACACACCCGGACTTTATTCTTATGTGTTAAGTCCTGTTCATTGTATTTGCAGCATTTGACACTGTGAACATTTTTCTTCTTTTTGCTTTGCTTCCTTGAGGACCAGGAACATATTCCAGTATTTCTATAGATCACAGTCTATTCACCTCTTTATGACACCTAAGTTTTTGTCACATATATCCTACCAAATGGTAAGACCAATAATGTTATGTAATTGCAATTTTATTTTAAAGTCTATTTCTACAATGTAAAAACATCTAATTACTTATTTTTTTATTTGAGTTTTCATTTATCACATTTTTACTTGGATGGAATTTAGATCTCTATAAATGAAGTTAACAAAATGTTCTCAAAAGAATAATTATTTTAACATGTGAAAAGGAGCATATGCTGTTGTAAACTTCTAACTATAGATTCCTCCAGCTAAAAAGAAATAATTGAGTATGAAATATAAGTAATAATTAAACTGACATAATAGAGTGATTAGTGTGCATAGCTCTTATGATGAGGTCAGAACTTTTAAGAAGATGTAAGCAGTTTCTCAACAATTGGGAAAAAAATAGTATGTACAATTTTAAACGTATTTGTGCAGTGGTGCAGTGGGTGCAGTAGCTCACACCTGTAATCCCAGCACTTTGGGAGGCCGAGATGGGTGGATCACGAGGTGAGGAGGTCAAGACCATCCTGGCTAACACGGCGAAACCCCGTCTCTACTGAAAATATAAACAATTAGCCAGGCTTGGTGGCGGGCGCCTGTAGTCCCAGCTACTAGGGGGGCTGGGACAAGAGAATGGCGTGAACCTGGGAGGCGGAGTTTGCAGTGAGCAGAGATCGTGCCACTGCACTCCAGCCTGGGCGACAGAGCGAGACTCCGTCTCAAATAAATAAATAAATAAATAAATAAATAAATAAAACAAAAAATATTTGTGAATATCCCAACTAGAGGAGATCAGAATCTAGAGACGTTACCTGGCCACTTAACATTTCATGGATTTCAGGGGATTACGACACATAATTGTTATGAACTCCATGTTTGTGTTTCTCTAAAATTCGTATGGTGAAACCCTACCTTCTAATGGGATAGTATTAGGAGGTGGGACCTTTGAGATGTAATTATGTTTAGATGAGATCATGAGAGTACAGCCCCAGGATGGAATGAGTACCCTTATGAGAAGGGAAGGAGACTTGAGCTTGCTCTCTTGACCGTATAAAATATTACAAGAGAGCAGCTGCCTACAAAAAGTTTGAAAAAGTTTTATATACCTCTAGTAGTCAACCAATGAATATATTGATGTCTGCATTTTAATATCCAGGAGCTGTTCAAAACAAATGTTTAAATATTTTACAAGAATCTTACAGAAAATTTCCATGTTTGTCTTTCAAGGGAGTAGTTTTATCTACCATCGTAAAGAGAGATTCAAAAAGTAAATACTGTGAATCTAGAATAAAAAAGACAGTCGACAATGATCTACATCTGTCCAATAATAACTTGTGTCTTTATTTTTCTATTGTTTCAAAGCCTTATCTCCATAATGACTATCTAAAACCTAAACATAGTAACCCCGCTTTGGGAGGCTGAGGCGGGCTGATCATGAGGTCAGGAGATGGAAACCATCCTGGCTAACACGGTGAAACCCCGTGTCTACTAAAAGTACAAAAACAAATTAGCCGAGCGTGGTGGTGGGTGCCTGCAGTCCCAGCTACTCGGGAGGTTGAGGCAGGAGAATGACGTGAACCCGGGAGGCAGAGCTTGCAGTGAGCAGAGATCGTGCCACTGCGCTTCAGCCTGGGAGACAGAGCGAGACTCCTCTCAAAAAAAAAAAAAGAAAAAAAAAAGAAAAAAAAAGAAAGAAATTTAACCTGTTTTCATCAAGTTCTCTTAGTAATCCTCTGTTCTGCAGTTCTTCATCCTTGTTATTCTCTTGGTGGGTTTAATTTACAGTGGTTTTCCATTTTCACTCTGGGTTTGGAATATTGAAACTTTTATGGCAGAAACAGAATTGCTTTTGAATGCCCCTCATAAGCAGAAAGAACAGAGAATGATACAAAATAGCCATTGGTAAAATAAGTCGAAAACAAAATATCTACCTCCTAAATCTACTTCCTAAATTCTGAAGGTAGATATTGCTCCAACCTTTGTTATATATGCACCCCAGTACACTGAGAATGCTTAGTGAACTTTAGTAATGGCAACAACGTCGTAAGTGCAGAATGCCTATGTTTTATTTCTTCTTGGTAAATTCATTCTTATATTTTTATGGCTAAAATAATTTGCTCTTAGATTAAATCTTTCTCCTTTGATTGGAAGAGTATTAAATCTTTATTTTTTTCAGCAGTTTGTGCCTATTAGCATATTTGAAATGAAAGAGAACTGTGTGTTGTTTCCTCTGATATTGTAAAAGGTAGATGATTTACTAAGAAATAAGAAATTACTCTTACAAATTAACTCGGTTCGTGGTTATTATTTTTCCCTTCGGCAGAACTGAACTCTTTTAATGGGCTTCCATATAAAACATATACAAATTCTATGGCAGAATGATTCAATGTTTGTACAAGTAAAACTTTAGAAACCAAGGGACAGTTATATATGAATTTCTGGAAATTGAAATTCTAGGAAAAATCCTCATCTTAAATTATCCTCATTATTTATAGGGTGCTGCAGTTCTCCTGTGGTGTGAAAGGATGTAGATTTTTATTAGCTCTCTAAACTGAGAGTGAGATGCCATCCATACAGGGACATTGACAGAATATTATTGATTCTGTCTGTAATAAAGACAAGTCAGGGCAACTATTGTGTGCTGAGCCACCTTACTCTTCCACTGCTGCCAATTGTTTTCCTAGAGAATTGGGGTATAAAGTTGATCCTTATTAAGATTTCAAATTAGTGTAGGCTTTTTTTTTTCACTTGTTAAAACAAACTGCCTCTGTGTCTTCCACACTAGCCTTCTTGACCTGACCAGGTTTTGCCCTTCTTTTTCTGCTAAGCATATGAAATCATTTTAAAATGAACCATTTTCACAATTATGCAAGAGAGCGAAATCCCTTTACATTCATAAAAATATGTACTATTCCTTGGGGTGGAATAGTGAAACTGAACCCAGGTCCTGCGCAACCAATGCCTACCGCAACTGTGAGATGTTGGTGGAAGATGTCTGGATTTTTCCTGAGTAGCTGATATTGCAGAAGTGTCCAGTTGCTTCTAGGATTTTAAGTATAAACTTAGCTTCAGGAGTACAAGCATTGAAAAACTGATGTTAGCAGGGTGTCTTCCTAAGATATGTCATCAGTCTTAACATTTTGGTCTTCCTAGTGTTGTCTGTGGATTAACAACTTGGCTTCTAGGTAGACATGGCTTTAAAAATATAGGTGTCTTCATACACACATTTTCCTCCTGTGCTTATTTCACTCTCTAACCCTTCAGCATAATTCAAAGTATATTATGCTAGCTTATGAGAGATTTTATGGATTTGGATGGGAGTAAATATAAAGCTTAGTGTTATTTACCTTCTCACTTTGATACTTTTTTTTGACTGCCATGCAGAGGTGTGGGTGACATTTAAAGTACAGTTAACTGATTTGGAAGAATCTTTTTTAATATAATTCTAGAGGCTTTTAAAAGTATGAGTGGGCTTTGCATAGCAGGTGGTGAATGACAGCTGTTTGGGCAGAATACAAATGAGAATATGAGACACCTCCACATTATAAAAGTTTCAGAAACAAAATATGTTGGGTCTGATATGCGACAATGCATGTAAAATTATATTTGCTTTTTTCCTTTCTTTTTTAAGTTCTGGTTATTTTTTCTTTAGTTTTAATTTAATATAAAAATAAAATGGTTTAAATAAAATTAACCATTTGAATTGCAAACCCTATACGATGTTTCACCAATAATGTAATTGTAGTTTTAACTATTTCAAATTTTGTGCATCTTTTTTGTTGTTTTTGTAAGAAAATAAGCGGAAAACATTGTAATTAGAACACCTGAATTTAACGTTTGGATCTGACTTCCGATCTCATTTCAATTAGTACCATTTTAAGGGAGTTAACAGAGGTGAATACTTAAAACTGTTTTTAGTATAAAGTCTTAAAATCAGTTTCTTCTTTTCAGCTGACATTTATTCATTCATTGATTTTTTTCCAATTTCTGAATATATATGAGACCCCTTGTATCTAACATATGGTCATATATATGATTTATATATCATGTTAACATTTTCAATGAACCCTCCATCCTTGGAGAGTGATACTGTGTGATATGTTTCACTCTGTGTCCCCACCCGAATCTTATTTCAAATTGTAATTTCCAAGTTCGGGGAGGAAACTGGTGGGAGGTGATTGGATCATGGGGAGCAGATTTCCCCTTTGCTCTACTCGTGATAATGAGTGAGTTCTCATGAGATCTGGTTGTTTTAAAATGTGTAGCATGTCCCCCGCGTGTAAAGATATGATCACTTCCCCTTTGCCTTCTGCCATGATTGTACTTTTCCTGAGGCTTCCCTGAGCCATGCTTCCTATAGAGCCTATGGAACCATGAGCCAATTAAACCTCTTTTAAAAAAAGAAAATTACCAAGTCTCAGGTAGTTCTGTGTAGCAATTTGAGAACAGACTAACACAGTATGTAATGTAAATAACTGTAAATATGTGTAGAGGATGATTGCATCATAATGTGGTCATTATGTTTTTAGAATTTGGAGCATTTCTAATTGCCTGTAGTTGAAGTGTGGAATTGGGAATTTATCTGTACTGTATTTTGAGGAATGGCTAATATTTCTACAAAAGAAGAGTTGGGAATCTTCAAAGAATGGTTTGAGCAAATATTTGGACAGTGGAAAGTATTGAGTATGTGCAGAGCACTAAAAGATGCTTAACTCAGCAACAGCGATTATTTAACAAAGGGCGGTTGATATGGTTTGGCTGTGCCCCACCCAAATCTCAACTTGAACTATAGTTCCCATAATCCCTACGTGTCATGGGAGGGACCCTGTGGGAGGTAATTGAATCACCAGAGCAGTTACCCCCCATGCTGTTCTCACGATAGTGAGTGAGCTCTCACAAGATACGATGGTTGTTTTTTTGTTTGTTTTTGTTTGTTTGTTTGTTTGTTTGTTGAGATAGAGTCTCACTCACTCAGTCACCCAAGCTGGAATGCAGTGACAAAATCTCTGCTCACTGAAACCTCCACCCCCAGGTTCAAGCAATTCGCCTACCTCAGACTCTCAAGTAGCTGGGACTACAGATTCCTGCCACCATGCCCAGCTAATTTTTGTATTTTACTAGATATAGCGTTTCACCATGTTGGCCAGGCTGATCCTGAACCCCTGACCTCAAGTAATTCACCCACCTCGGCCTCCCAAAGTGCTGGGATTACAGGCATGAACCACCGCGCCTGACCAAGATCTGATGGTTTTATAAGGGGCTTTTCCCCCTTTGATCAGCACTTTTCTCTCCTGCTGCCTTGGGAAGAAGGATGTGTTTGCTTCTCCTGCCCTGATTGTAAGTTTCCTGAGACCATCCCAGCCATGTGAAACTGTGTGTCCATTAAACTTCTTTCCTTTATAAATTACCCAGTCTCATGTATTTCTTCATAGATGCGTGAGATGCACTAACACAGTAAATAGGTATGGCAGAGTGAGACACTACTGTAAAGATACCTGAAAATGCGGAAGTGACTTTGGAACTGGGTAACAAGCAGAGGCTGGACTAGTTTGGAGGGCTCAGAAGAAGACAGGAAAATGTGGGAATGTTTGGAATAATCTAGAGACTTGGAGCATCAGAAGACCAGAACATGTGGGTAAGTTTGAAACCTCCTAGAGACTTGTTGAATGGCTTTGACCAAAATGCTGATAGTGATATGGACAATGAAGTTCAGGCTGAGGTGGTCTCAGATGGAGATGAGGAACTTGTCACAAACTGAAGTAAAGGTGACATTTGCTATGCAAAGAGACTGGTGGCATTTTGCCCCACCCTAGAGATCTGTGGAACTTTGAACTTGAGAGAGATGATTTAGGATACCTGGTGGAAGAAATGTCTAAGCAGCAAAGCATTCAAGAGGAAGCACAGGATAAAAGTTTGGAAAATTTGTAGCCTGATGGATGTAATAAAAAGCAAAACTCCATTTTCTGGGGAGAAATTCAAGCCAGCTGCAGAAATTTGCATAAATAATGAGGAGCCAAGAAAATATATCCAGGGAATATCAGAGACCATCATGGGAGCACCTCCCATCACAGGCCCAGAGGCCTAGGAGGGAAAAATGGTTTCCTGGACTGGGCCCAGGGCCCCCCTCTTCTATGCAGCCTCGGGACATGGTACCCTGCCTACCAGCTGCTTCAGCTCCAGCTGTAGCTAAAAGGCACCAATGTACAGCTCAGTTCGTTGCTTCAGAGGATGCAAACCCCAAGCCTTGGTGACTTGCACATAGTGTTGAGGCTGCGAGTTCACAGGAGTCAATAATGGACATTTGGAAACCTCTGTCTGGATTTCTGAAGATGTGTGGAAACACCTGGATGTCTACACAGAATTTTGCTGCATGGGCAGAGCCAACATGGAGAAACTCTGCTAAGGCAGTGTAGAAAGGAAGTGCCCTAGCAGAGCCCCCACACAGAATCCCCACTGGACCACTGCCTAGAGGAGCTGTGAGAAGAAAGCCACCATCCTTCAGACCACAGAATGGTAGATCCACCAACAGCTTGCACCGTGTGTCTGGAACTGCCACAGGCATTCAATGCCAGAATTTGAAAACAACCAGGAGGGGGATTATACCTTGCAAAACCACAGGGGCAGAGCTGCCCAAGACTGTGGGAGCCCACCTCTTGCATCAGTGTGACCTGGATGTGAGACATGTAGTCAAAGGAGATCATTTTGGAACTTTAAGTTTTACTGACTATTCTGTTGGATTGCGGACATGCATGGGACCGCCCCTTTCTTTTGGCCAATTTCTCCAATTTGGAACAGACATATTTACCCAGTGCCTGTACCCCCATTGTGTCTAGGAAGTAACTAACTTGCTTTTGATTTTACAGGCTCAGAGGTGGAAGGGACTTGCCTTGTCTCAGGTAAGACTTTGGACTTAGACTTCTAGGTTAATGCTGGAATGAGCTAAGACTTTGGGGGACTGTTGGAAAGTCATGATTGTGTTTTGAAATGTGAAGACATGATATTTGGGAAGGTCCAGGGGCAGAATGATATGGTTTGGCTGTGTTCCCACCCAAATCTCATCTTGAATGATAGTTCCCATAATCCATACATGTCATGTGAGGGATCCATTGAGAGGGAATTGAATCATGAAGGTGGTTACCCCCTTGCTGTTCTAGTGATAGTGAGCAAGTTCTCATGAGATTTGATGGCTGTATAAAAGGCTTTTCTCCCTTTGTTCAGCACTTCTTTCTCCTCCTACCTTGTGAAGAAGTGTATGTTCACTTCCCCTTCTGCCATGATTGGAAGTTTCCTGAGGTCTCCCAGTCATGTGAAACTGTTAGTCAATTAAACTTTTTTCATTTATAAATTTTCCAGTCTTGGGTATTTCTTCATAGTAGTGTGAGAATGGATTAATACAATAGGACTGATATAAAGGCTAGGAAAATAGGGGAGTTCCAGCAGTACATGGCAAAGACAAAAATCAAGAGATGAGAGATAGTCAAGACAATTAAAAATGATTATGATAAAATTAAAAAGCTTCCTTTTACTAAGAGTACTTTGACTCTTCAACAGGGCAGATATCAAATATGTATTAATTGGAGAAATGTGTTCTTATTTAATTACTCAACCATTTACATGTAGTAGAAATAATTATTTTTATTGTATATGGAAAACTGATAAGTGAAAAACAATTAGCAACTTGAGCACATCCTAAATTTAAAATAGCTGTTAAGTTTTAGAACTCAGATTTAAAGTCATCTCATTAGACTCCAGTTTTTATGCTTATAACCAACATACAGTCCTGTGTGTTCCAGGAAGGGAATTCAAATACAGACACTCATAGGCTCTAAGATGTACTTGTCATTAAATAACTAGAGTCCAAGCAGAGAAACGATTTGAGGGAAGTGATGTTCCAAATTCAATGTCAGATCTACCACAAGAGTGGCTTGCTGCAGAGTTGATAATTCACTGATCTGAGGTAGCCGTTCCACCTATTAGTCATAGCTAAACTCTGGGGTAGGAACAATAAACGAGATAGGCAATTGTAATACCCACCACTGTTACAAAAAAACTTCACACTATGTTCATTAAATGTGTTAATTTACATAGAAATAAAAGCTTGAGTCATTATTCCCTAGTGGATTCTTCTTACCTGGTCTGTTCAATCTACTCTTAACTGGTCTGTGAGAATCCACCTCATCTAGGTATAAACCTATGATTTCATCCTGACTCATGACTTTCAGAACACAACAAAAAGGTAAACTGAGATAAATAGAAGCCATGTTTTGAATAAAAAACTAGTCTATTTAAACAGTTAAATACACATAAAAATGTATGTATATACCATATATAATTATTGTGCAAATGAGATATTATTCATAAACGTATGTATAAAATCTCAATATATACATCTCAAGCCACCCCCCCACCCCATCTGAATGTGGGTCATTTTAACTCAGTTAGCAATAGCTCAATACAATATGTTCATAATTCTCTTGATATTATTCAATTATATTAATGTTAAATAGAAGCATGCGTATTTTGTTTTAAATAGGCTACTCAATGAAATATATGATTGGGAAAATCTTCTTAGTTCTAAACATTGAGCACAAATGAGCTGCTAAAATTCAAACCCCATACCTGATTCTGATCCCCCACACCAATAAAACAACAACAACAACAACAGCAACAACGACAACAACAACAGTGTTTCAGCAAATGCTTTTATTTCTATATAAATATATTCTGTGTACTCAGGTGACTGTTATTTACTTTTTGTCAGTATAAGTTTTAGGCACTATGGTAAACTTTTTATATATATTATATCATTTAATTGTCATCCATTTTAAAATTATAAATTTGAAATCTCAGTATCCTCTGAAGCAACCCGTGGCCATATAACACAGTTTTGGCCAATGTGGTCAGGCAGAAGTCGCTTGGGAGGAGTCTGTTCAGAAAAGAGGGCAGTGCTTCAACAGAAAGCCATCTTTTCCACTTTTTAATCAACTCTCCTGTCTGTTGTGAAAGCAGACATCATGCCTGTAGTTGATACAACCCATTTCAATCATGAGAACAAAAGGCACACAGGAAGAAAAATAAAGCAAAAACATTAAAGGCATCCAGGCCACTGATGTCATATGATGCTAACAGAGCAACCCTGGCCTGCTTATTATGTGAGAAAAGTGATGCTGTAAATTTTTAAAGTCACTGTTAATTTTTGGTTAATAAAATTACCACATAGACAGGAAGTTAAGGGCTAGGATAAAACATGAGTATTAGTGACTACAAAGCCAGTATTTTTTTCCTATTTTGCCAAAACTGTCTGGGTTCATATCCTTAAGGAACACATGGATTTCATGGAAAGGTCAATAAACAGCTAAAGTAATAGTAGCTTGGATATCACTACAATAATAAGTATAGCTTCATTAACACTTTATGTCATGTAATTCTTCTTGACAGTGTCCTGGATTTTGGAGAGCTAACCGTGGCAGAATTAATTTGCCCTTCCACTACCTTTTGATCTCTCTGCACTCATCCTCCTAGAACGTGTCTCCTAGAATGTGGGAGAAAATGTTTTTCACGAAGCAGGAAAATGTTAAAAAGAAAAACTAGAGAAAACTTTGGGCATTACATGAAAGATATTTTCTTTCTAAATTAATGTTTGTTTATATTCTCAGAGGTCATAAAATTATTTAAAATTTTAATGTGTATTAAAGAGTTGTTCAGAAGTTTAAGTATTTAGTGTCACACAAACTGCTTATAAAACAGTTTTTACTCTGCATCAATCTGCAAATCACAGTGGCAGTAAATGTTTCTGGAAATGTCAAATACTTTCTGGTTTAAAATCACTCCAGAACACCAATAGTAGCTCCTCATTGACATTTTACTATTCTGCTTCAAGCTAAAGACAGATGGCTTTTTATATGTGTGATATGAAAAGCAATATTCTTTTTAAAATCAAGTCATAGTAAGGTTTCACTAAACTTTTTGAAAAGGTGTGTGACTTCTTGTTTACATGTTTTCCATTCTGAATTACCCTATAACTCAAGAGTTTTGCTTCTTTCAGTCTTGAAGTATGGCAGAAAGCAATTAGAAATAAGAATTTCAATATAAACATTATCTCTTTTGGAGGCCCATTGGAGTTAGTGGTAAAGCAATAATAATGATTAGGTTAAACAATACTCCAGTCTGTCACCTGTCAGGGGAATTCTAAATTTGAATATTAAAGTTTGTATTTTAATGTACTACATATGCTACTTGAAATTATAAAACTATAATTAGCTATAAGTGTGACACCTATTGAAATTAAGGTTAAAATAATGCTTATAAAATGTCGTTATTATCCATTTTTTTTTTTTTTTTTGAGACGGAGTCTGGCTCTGTAGCCCAGGCTGGAGTGCAGTGGCCGGATCTCAGCTCACCGCAAGCTCTGCCTCCCGGGTTCACGCCATTCTCCGGCCTCAGCCTCCCGAGTAGCTGGGACTACAGGCGCCCGCCACCTCGCCCGGCTATTTTTTGTATTTCTTAGTAGAGACGGGGTTTCACCGTGTTAGCCAGGATGGTCTCGATCTCCTGACCTCGTGATCCGCCCATCTCGGCCTCCCAAAGTGCTGGGATTACAGGCTTGAGCCACCGCGCCCGGCCGTTATTATCCATTTTTAAGCACAAACCATTGCCTAGCATGTTTCAAAAGATGGGGGAAGCTATTTGATCTGGTAAAGTAACTAAAAGTTGTCAGTTTTTAAATAAATAGGACACCATGGCAGTGTATTTGGAGAGGAGTGATTTTGTAAGTATGATCATTAAAGTGGCTTTGTTAATACCAATGCTCTTTTGCATTTGCAAAGTATGCTTCCTTCGAGAGGCTTAGAGTGCTTTTTTAATATCTTTGTACTGCTTCACAGTAACTGTAAAAAATGAAACAAATCTCCTCTCTAAAAATGTCATTGCATAAAGAATTTTCTCTATGGGAATAAATGACCTAACATTGAATAAATAACCAAAAAAATCTATTGCTACCTTTATCTGTCTCAAAGTGTGTAGTCAGATCAATGGTCCCATTGAACTTTGCATTAGTCTGAAATCATTTGATATATTTGATCAATTTAGGGTGTAATATTTTGAAAAGGAGTTGTCGATTGTGTTTAATTTATCAGTTTGTGTATTCTCAGTACTGCTTATATGCACGTGATATATAAGAGTTGTTTAATACCTGAATTAAAATCAGATGTTGACTATATACATGCAGTGAAAGATGCAGAGGTTTTGAGGTTTAAAATGTATTAGTTTTCTTTTTATTGCTGTGTAACAAATTAATACAAACTTAGAGGTGGGCCAGAATTCTGGAGAGGGCTCAATTTGGTTCTCTGCTCAGGGTCTCATCAGGCTGAAATCAAGTTACTGGCCGGGGTTGTGTAACTATGGGAGTTAATATCCCATCACACTTTGCTATGTAATATGACCTAAGTAAGCAAGCGAGTGACTACTGAAATATGAACATGTTAAGCCTACACTCAAAGATACATGGTTGTAAGTCCTATAAACCAGGGAGTGAGCATCCTGGGAAACTTGGACGCCATCTTGGAATTCGGCCTACTGTAAGAAGGACACACACACACTCACACACACACACGAAGGCAGCATCAAGGGAAAACCTCATTTGAATTTTTTGTTGTTGTTGTTTCTTCACTGTTATCTCCTATTAGGAATAGAGTTAAGGGAGAGGATTAAACATTCTCTGCTAGTTGTAGTTCAGCTATCTGAAAACTGACGTGTTTGATGAAATAACAGCTAACATGGATTGAATGCTTATGTGCCAGACACTCTTAAATTTTAGCTACATTAGCTCATTGAATCCTACAAAAACTGTGTAGAAAAGGTAACATTATTGTAACCTTGTTCATAGTTGAAAGATGTGAGGCACAAAAAGATTAAGTTGTTTATCAGGTTCAGAATGCTGGTGAGTGGCAATGATAGGATAATATGCCAAATATTTATTATATGCTCAATAAATGTAGTTATTAATTTGATTGACTATTATTTAGGATCATTAGAAAAGGAAATAGTATAGAATAACCTAAAGCACGCATACATTTTGCTAACTAGCACTGTTGGTCTTTCATATTAGAACTAGTGGAGGATTGTAGCCATCCTCATGCCAGAGAAGTACAAAATCATATTTGAAAGAACTTCTAATTCAAAATCACTTCTGTTTAGCAGTGCCCATGACTTCTGTTTAGAAGTTCCAGCACTGCCCACCTTCTCAGTGTATGGACCAAGGAAATGCAGGAAAAAAAAAAAAGACAAAATCTTATAATGATCATAAAAATTAAAACAGAATGGCCAACCACCACCGGGTAGAATCTTCATTATATTGAAGAAAGAAGATCGATGAAGAGCATTCAGCCCAGGTTTGATTCAGTGGCATAACCTGACTTTGACCTCATGGAAAAAAGCTAACAAAAATAACGTGAGATGTGTTGTTTCTCTCAAAGCTTGATTTTGGCTTTTCCAAAATAAATAGCCACAGTACTGTTTCTTTTCTTTGACTTCTACCTCGCTGTCCTCTGCCCTCAAATACCGATTGTATCAACATATTATGTTCATTTAAGCAGAGGTAACAAAGCCCAGCAAACAGCTAGGATTTGGAATCTGAATCAGAGTTGCTCTAGGGGGTGAAGGTGGCTGTGGAAGGAGAAAAGAAGCTGCAGCAGACAGAGGTGTAAGAAATTTAATGCCGAGACCCAATGCTACAGGAAGAAACCTGAGAGCAGAATATTACTTGCAATGTGGTTTTTCATACATTGCAGCAATTCAGATCAGCAGGGAAACATGCTCACGTCCATGAATTATTATTTTGTAGGACTCATCATAAAATTTTAAGACACTCTTTTACATGCTCAATATGGTTTCAGAAAATCTGACTTTCTTTGTTAGGAAATGTAGAGAAGTACTGTTTATTTTGATTTCAAGAGAATAGGCCAGGTATCCGTTGAGACTGTAATTCTATGACAATTTTACTAAAATAATTTTATTTTAAGATAAACAATGATTCAGCAGATGTCTGCCACACTATTGTGAATAACAATGAAATTTTAATCTTGTTCAAATAGGTAAGCATGGGACATAGTCAATAGAGAAATATGTATTGGTTGCCAGAGTTAAAAAATATTGCTTATACAATTGATGAGATGCAAAGAGATAGCATAATTATAAAGTTGACTTGGAATTACTGGATTAGTAGAACTATTGGAACTGTGTTTGAAGTTGAAAACTTGCATTGATACATTTTCTGAAGGCAATGAACATATTAATGAGGTAATACAAAGGATTGCTAATTCTTAGAGTTTGTTATTATTCTGCAGAACTGTCTCTTCATGTCTCTCAGAATGAGAGCATATTAGTTGACATCATCAAAGAAAAAGTTTGTTGTAATCGTTGAGTCATTCCTTATAATAATTGCTTTTAAAGTCCTGAGTTGGCTTTAAAAGCTTGAATTATGAATATTTCATATTATGTTATTTTCATATTCCATGTGCATAGCTCATGCAAATTAATTTTCTTATAGCTTCATACTGACCTTTACTTCATTGAAGGAAATTAAATTGTAAAATGAATCTGCTTGGGAAAATCTTTTTCAGGAAATATCCCTTCCTCTATTTTGTTGAGGTTTAAAAGAAGCCTTTAGCATTCCAGGTTATTGATCTTATTATATAATATAATGAAATAAAAATTTAGATATTTAATAAAAATTATTTTTTTAAAGTTTAAAATAAAATGCTAATGTTTAAAATGTTGGAATACAGCAGAAATGAACTGTAGCTGTTACAATTACCTCCTAATATTTTTAGGATATGAGGGTAATTTTCACATCATATAGTGGTTTATTTGATGTTTTTCCAGACTGTTTGAAATCGATAAAATACATGTTAAGACATAGATATTCCATAAATATCTAAAAATCTTTAATTTGTATGTCCAATAATATAGTTACCATGAAGAAATTAAAATATACCTTAAACACCTAGAAACAAAGCAGATGCGTTTTTTACATGTAGTTATACACAATAAGCTGTTTTTTGTTTTATCTGAGGATGGCTTTGAAGAATTTTTTACATCTTTGATGATCTCAGATAGAAAATAGACTGAGGATTGTGTATTTTCTCTTCATAATATCTCAACTACCTCCAAAAATTCACAAATGTAACCTTACAATGGCTGGTGACACTGATGTTTTGTATACAAAAGAAGGGGAAAAACTTTGAGCTTCCCATGCATCATTTATTTTAAATTCACATTGCATTTTATTTTCAAAACTCTAAAATCATATTACATGGACATTACCTCCTTTATCTAAACATTATGATTCAATTTTCATATTAAAGTGTTTTTCAATGTAACATTATGCATGGAATCAAAAATAGAACTTTGGTGTTTATTCTTACACTAAAGAATAGTTTTGTTTATAAGACAAATTTAAAGAGAATATATTTATAAAGAGAGAGTCTATGGACTTTAGAATAATCTCAATAAACAATTAGTTTGGGAAGATGAAGCCTGAGAGATAAAATAACCAAATCCATAAAATCACGAGTATGAACACAGACTTGTTCACTGAATCCAAAGTAAAACAAAGACCTAATTAGTTCTTTAAGAAATTTCAGTTTTAAAAGAAGTAAAAGAAAGAATAATAATGTCTGAGGTAGTAAAACTATTAAGCTTGTTAACTTGAAGAGCTGTCAAATACAAAATATAAACAGATCTAATAATGGTTTAATAAAGTCTATGATGTCAGTTACATAAAATGTACTAAGACACGTACAAAATTCTTTCTTATTTGAACACATTTTCATAGGGATTATGACTTACATTCAAATACTATGCCAACTCTCTGGTTCTCCCAAAACCTCCCATTCTACCCCACCCCCACTGTAGTATTTCTGTCAAAGCTTAAATTTTCTTCTCTATAATTCACTGTTTTGCTATATTTTAATAATTCTTTATTTATGTAGCACAATTTAAACTTTAAAAAGAATGTTTATAAAAACCTGTAAACGTGTCATCATAATTTTAAATTTGATATCAACCTTTTTTGTTGTTGTTGATGTCAAGTCTGGTCTAAATCATTGCTTACCTTTTGAAGGAACTTGATCAATCAAACCATTCTGTATCTTTGCCAAAGAGTCAGCCATATAATATGGAAGGGAAAAATTAACCTCTGTGCTCAAACTTACTAATATAATTTAAATGTTCACCTTTTATACTATCGATTTTAATCAGTATTAGTAATTCTAGTATTTATTTTATAGATGAACTAGAATCTTGGAAACAAGCAAATACTAGATATTTTTCAATATTTCAGTATATGTAGCATATATAAAACATTAAAGAGAAGCAATGAGGCATTTTATAAAACAAAAAAATAGATTAGCAGTGCCCATTGTTATACAAATATTTAACCTAATATCTAAAAATGAAGGTAGCTTATAGTTATAAATGAACATAATAGACATAGGAATACATATCTTTGGCTTTTGAAGCCAAAGACAGAAATAACTTGGTGTTTAATAATTGAGTATTTATTCAATTAAACACGCAATTTTAACATAAAACATATTATTAAGTATCTAAGTTCTTATAAAACTCTGAAACTCTGAAATTATATACACAGGACATATGTGTACATATATGACTAACATTTTAATATGGATACGTGTCATGCATTATGTCTTACATTCAAATTTATGCTAATAAATATAATTAATGTACTTCATTTCTTTCGTGAAATAAAATTCTCTAAATGTTCACTCTCCCAAAGATTAACATTCAGTTAAATGGTAGTGTCCTTAGTGTTTTATACATAAAGTTTAAAAATATCGATTTTAATATAGCTTTCATTTCTTTCAACCATTATGTATGTGCATGTTTATGAACACATGTAAGCATAACATTAGCAAAAGTAAATTTCAAGGAAATAATGTAGTTTTATATTGAGTTTTGATTAATGTTTAATTCCCATGAAAGTAAATGAGATAACTCTTGTGGCAGAATAATGAACATACCTAACATTTTGCTTTATTAGAAGAGAATCTTGATACTTTGTAGTTACTAATAAATTAATGGTCGATGAGAGGAATACATAAATGATATTGGTTGATATCTGAGTGACATTTTTTCTAAAATTCCTTCTTTATTAATGTTTTAAATTAGTCTAGAAATGACTTCCTTATTCTACTCTACAAAATGTGAAGGTTTGTTGAGACATGAGCTCTAATTTCCAGCACCAGTGTTTAAAGATCAAATGAAATTTTAAAAATCTGCAGAGTGTCTTATTCAGACTCCCAGTAATGAAGTAGATTTCCCTTATTAGAACAGTGTCATGCTTTTAATAGACAATTCAAATATTGCAAATGTTTTATTATTCAAAATATATCACAATGTGCATTATTTTTTTTTTTTTTTTTTTTTTTTTTTTGAGACGGAGTCTCACTCTGTCGCCCAGGCTGGAGTGCAGTGGCCAGATCTCCGCTCACTAACTAAACACTGCATTTTAGAATCATTACTGTATCAATATTGTCTGTTTTTGGACTCTATTTTTTCTCATTCTTTATCTTCATATCTTTTATAATCTAAGTTTTTAATATACTCTATCTAGGATTTACGTCAAATATATAATCACTTTTCCATTTTGAGATTTGAATATATTTTATTCTTAACTTCAATCTAGTTCTAGTTCATATTGATACCATACAGTACATTTGAAAAATTAAGTATTTTTTCACACATTAATACTAGCTTAAAAACTTGATTTTTGTAATTAATATTCTATAAAAATTGATATTCATATTCATAATCCATTATTTCAATGACAATTTGTAGATTTTTGAAATATTAGAAGAATATAAATGTTAAAATGTTCATTTTTGGAATGAAAAATTAGACTTATTTTTTAGTCAACTTATGCTCCTCACATGTTGTTTTAATTTATCTTTAAGTGATATGTAGAATTAATCATGTTAAGTCTTCAATATGTACACTCTATAACCCTTTATAGAAACCATGGTATGATTTTAAAGTAGAGATGGTGGTTCAGAATATTATAATTTTCACTTTTCTGTAATCATTTTTCCAGAATATATACATTGTTTTTATTGCCAATATATATGTCCTTGAAATGAAAGAATTTCCCCCATGTAACCTTTTTTTGTTATGTTAAAGATAATTTAGACATGTGTCAATCATTTGTTGAAAAATTAGGTTTGAAATATTATAATATGCTATAATAATTACTGAACTCTGTCTCTAGAGATATGTTTGTTGACTCAGCCATTCAAAAAAATGGGACTTTCTATCTAAAATATTTTTAAGTTTCTTAAGGCCTCAGAGACTCTGTATGAAAAATGAGAAAAATGAATGTGAAATACTCTCTTTTTTCCTCAGAAAGATAATGGCAGTTGCTAGAGTGAACTCCATCAATAATTTGCAATATTCAGTGATCAAAATAATGCTTATTTTTACGTGATTTTAAAATCACTACAACTACTATTTCATTGATTTCTCCAATTACTATTATCAGTTATTTATAATCCCAGTTTTCTCATAAAAGTCTTCTGAATGATATAAGTGTTGTCTTATTACATCACTCCAAACACTTCCCTAAAGATTTCTTCAATGAGGAGGAAATACTGATATTCCACAGCAGAGAAAATACACTCTACCCAATTGACTGAAAAATGATTGTAATAATTATACATTTCCTTTTAAAAATCAAAGTGTGTGTGTGTGCATGCGTACACATGTTACTACATGTGTAACACGCTGAAAACTTCTTTTATTTACAAATTTTTGTCAAAGTAGCTGCCTGGAGAAAGGATAGAACAGACAAAAAACAACAGAATAAAATATATGGTGAGGTTATTACCAAAGAAAAAAATATGTAATGGGACCAAACTGTAAGATTAGTGTTCTCTTCATGATTATGTGAACTTTTTAGATAATGTGTTTATTACATTTTTCAATAGAAGTGTTTAAGGATAATACAAATAAATAGAATTTCATGGGTTGAATCATGATTTTCCAGTGAACTTATTTAGTTGTCTCAGTTATCATACATGTATGATCTTTTGGTTGATACTCATTTATCAGTATCTCTTAACATTCTTTCACAATTCCATCAAAAATTTACTTCCAAATCCTCTATGTTAAATAATTTTCCATTAATATAGCTCGGATACATTTCTGGGAGCTTACATTCTAATGTGAGTGATGCCCATTTATGAGATCAGTTTAGGTTTCTAGAGATTGAGGTTTTAAAGCAGATTTCAGTATGAATATAGCAATTTAATACCTAATCCCATACTATAAAATATACTCAGACATATGGTGAAGGCACAGGGACGTGACTCTGCTGTTTAGCTACATTGCATGAAATTGTCTTGCCATTTTTTAGATATAAGGAGTCAAGATATATATGTGAATGTTTCACACGTCATAGTGAAACAACTAATTTTTGTGTTTGCCTACATAGGAACACCATTCATTGTAACACTACATTGATAGCCTTTACATTATTTTATTTCTCTTTGTATCGCTACTGTTCCATATAGTGACTGGGACAGAGGTGAAGCATGGCAAACATTTGTTGAACTACAGGACTCTATGATTAAATAACAATAAATGAAGTATAAGATATTCCAAACTATGGGTTGTTAAATACATTTATTCCTGCTATCATTGATACTGATTTGATCTCACTTGGATCCGTGTTTCAATATTTCAGTTTCTTTACATGTAACAACAATTCCACATTGAAAAAAATGATTGCTGGGTTTTACATGTTGATGTCAATCTTTCCAAATGTTTTTTATTCACTTTCTTGCTCTAGTAAATAGCATCTAACAAAAAGAATTTTGACATTTTTTAGTGGATCAAAATATAACTGATTCAGCCTTCATTTTTCTCACAATTATTATCTGTTTGTTACAGTTAGATAACAAAATCAGAAATAATAAGATTGTAGACAAAATATCAAATTTAATATTGTTATTTTAGCAAATGTCTGACATTTAAAATAGTTGCTTTGCTTACTACTTCTAAAAGTTTCATTTCTACTCTATAAAATTTAATTAGTAGGTAAGATTCCAGGTAAATATATATATTTACTGTTAAATAATTACATCTTTAAAAACACAGCTTAATCTCATTTTTTTAATTTTCCAAATGTAATATTTTACTACCTGTGCTGCTAAATTTGTATTGTTTCCCAAGTTATTTAATTTTTTAAATGTTTCTTAAACTTTTTGTTTTTTCATCTTCAAAGGACCCCTCTGTAATTGGTTGATTTATAGGGCAAAACCAATAAAATGAAATGACCAAAATCTTCAAACCCTTAATAAAATGTATTTATACGTACATATACTTTCCATCCTGCTTTTGTTTTATAAAAGATGCACAAAGATATGCAAGTTAGTGAATCTTTTGTATTGTCCTTAAATGAGGAAATTAGTTACTTAACTCCCAGCTTCAAAAGATAAGTGGTAATCTGCACAATTGGTTGTAGAAGGATTTGCTATTTGGGATACATATGAAGAAAAGTTTAAAACATGGCTCTCAGCTGCGTATTGCAGAATGCAAACTTTATCAGAGAATATACCATGAAGAGAATTTTTCTTTCTCTCACTTTCCCTGTCACTCCCACTGTTAAATTCACTTTTGGATGCCCAGAAGCTAGCAGTAGCAATCAAACACAAGTGTTCAATAAATACTTGTTCATTTATTCAAGTTACAGAATATGAGTTTTGATAAGTTGCACCAACTTTTATTTTCATTGCTGAAAAGGCTTCAGATGACATAGCTAAACAAACATGGTTAAATTTGTGTTGGTAATTTTTTTCCTTTTTAGACAGATGATAAAGAGTCAGCAAATTAAATATAAGAACAGTCAATGTGGTACAATGAAAATAAATTAATCTTTTTAAATTTAGTTAATGCCATAGCTAAGACTTAGCATCTGATGAGGTGGGTCGGGGAGGGTATACATCTTCACCATGCTTTGTCTTTTTTTTTTTCCCCTCTTAACGAAGATCTGCACTGCACATAACTAAAAAGTTAAGGGTTTTTTTTTTTTTTAAAAAAAAGCTTTTTCTTTAAAAAAATGCTTATGCTTAAAATGTTCCCATATTTTAATTTAGCTGAAATATCATTTTTTATGAAGTAAAATTATAAAACTTTTGAGGAGAGCAATAGTTATCCCCATACTTTAGTCAAGAAAAATCTCATTATTCTCAAAGATATTTTTTGATTTGCAACCAAGACATTATTAGAAAAATTTATGTTAAAATTAAAATGTGACACTTAAACACAGGGAATAATTTTTAAAATCCATCCACACACTGAAGTCAATTAATACTGTAGTTGGCACTTTGCAAATACTTACAGTTGAATCACCATAAAAACATTGTGAAAATTTTATTCCAATATTACAAATAAAAAATTGAAGATAAGAATTTAGGTAGCTTTCTCAACATAGTACACTTGGTAGATAGTAGAGACAGAATCCAAATAAAAGTGCACCACAAATTAAAGACTTTACTCTGGTGAAATACGACTCTAACTTCCTTATAGTGCTTCCTTTTGATTTCACCTGACTTTGCAATCACTTATTGATCTTTTATTATGTTCATAACTTGACAGCCTAGGTATTTACTATTGCTTATGGACTTCAAAAAATGCCCCAAATTATCTAATTCAACCCAATTTTATTTATCATCCAATACTTTAAATACATTGTTATCATACACTGGACTGGTGAAGAAAAAATTCAAGCTCTATTTCCTGTGGCTTCTTTCCTTCATATATTTCTGGGTTTTCTATAATCTTGTGCCCTATTCCTAGACAAACATCCCATGTTAACTTTTAGTCTTAAGTTTTCCTTCATTAATTATACTTATTTGCCTCTTTTCCTTGGATACACGTCAAGAGTTGCTTTGGAGAATATCAAGTGAACAAATTAGAATTAATGAGTGTGGGGACCATAAAGAACACTAGAAAGTAGAAATCCTGAGTCTTTATCTTAAAACGAATGTGGATGGAGAGAGTCCTTAGAAGTTATATAAACTTCTGAGGATCCCACATCCAGTTAGAGGAACTCGCATACTGAGGCTCTCAAGTCTAGTTTCAACTTGTGCATTCTGTCATCATTCAGCCAACACTCAGTGCTTTCTGTGCATCTGTGCTTGGCTACTTTCAGTTGTCCAATTATTTATTTTGTTTCTGTATTTGTCCATGTTTTCTCCTTCAGAGAGTGCAAAGTTTTTGAAGTCAGTGATTAATTTTATGAAGAAGTCCTGGTATGCTTTTGAAGCATCTCATTGACTATTTCATAATTTAACAAAGAGATCAGATGATTTTGAACAGCATTATATATGGAAAAGCTACATGATACATATTTGTGGTACCTGAACAATGCTATTAAAATCAGCCCATGATGTTTCTGATGAGATCACAAAGTTTGTATCAAGTCTTAACTCTGTATATGAAACAATTAAATTCTATACAGAAAAAGAAAACAGAAATTAACCAAGGAAAACATAAAAATCACCTTTTTAGTTGATTTCTGAAATGCAAGATACTTTGTTTTTATATTCACAACAGTTTAAACAACTGATATAGCATTAAGATCAATGATACCGTAACTCAATACTTTCTATCCCAATATTACTCTAAAAGAAGAAAACATATTTATTCCTTATTACATAACAGGAAGGATAATCAACATTCAGTGAAAGCTTTTATTGTCAGATAAACTTAACTGTATGAATGAAGTTAAAAATATTTATCACTACAAACGATCTAAAGTTTTTACATTTTACATTTCCACTAACATTATGTTTCCAAAGCCTAATGCACGGCATTTTTAAATACAAATATTTACAGACCATGTAACACATTTAAAATTAAATATCTCTTTAAAACAGTGACATATAAATGCATTAGTATAATCTTATTTGAATAATAATTACTTAAGCAGATTTGTTTAACAAGAATATAATCAATGAGATAACACTTTCTGAATATGAACCAATGCAGTAGATGACCAAATCGCCAGGGCCTTAGACTCCTTGCTGCTTCTCCTCATCTCGTTTCTGATTTCTACCCACAATTCCAAAGGGCCAAACATGAGACCTCCTGGGCAAACCCTTCTCTGGTTTTTATTCAAGCCATTGATGGCCTAATAGTTTAGTAGCAAGTTTTCTTAGCAGGTGATAAGGTAGTCTACTCGGTTCCCTACCTGGAGATATGCAAAATCTAGTCATGTTTCTGTGACCAACAGAAGTGCTTTTTATAACTGGGTATGTCAATGCTCACTTAGGAATGAGTTCAGATGTGGATCTTATTCTCAGTCATTAATCTAGATTATATTTAAACTGAAGTTCTGTAGAGATGAATGTGTCTTCACAAAAGTTCCTGTTGCTGTTTTATAACTAGAAGTGATGTTACTATTCTTGGGACAGGGTTAGTAGTAACCCAATAATAAATGTTCTTCCTCTCCCATTGTAAGAATCAGATCACTTCTGCACTATTACCGATAAAAGAGAACATTCATTATGGAAGATGTTATATGAACATTTGGATACCTGAGTATTATTTTGTTTATATAACACATATTATGCCGCTCTTGTAAAAAATCCCAACTAGATTTTTGTTTGAACTGTTGACAACTTTGCAAAAGCTTAACTTTTACTTAACTCTACAATCTTATAAAACATTATTACTTTTTTCTACTGCCTTTTAATTAAGAAATAAGTTTTTTTCTGATTATGAATGGAATGACATCAAATAGAAGGTTTTATAGAATATACTGGCAGATACTGTATGTATTTTGTTAACAAAAAGTTTAGTTTTTACATTTTTAAAATCATTTCACATGACATATTTCAGTTTAAAGGATGGGGCCAGATCTTAACATAAACATGTGATATGTTAGAAGCAGATGTATAAGTTTGTCATAAAAATGAGCAAAATAAATTTTCTTTATAACCAAATGGCAGCATCTGATTGTACATCTTGGAATTCATTGCAGGTAAATGAGCGTGATCGTCTCCTAAGATTTGTTGGTCTCTGAGGTCTTCCTTCAATCAAGTCTAAATAGATGTCAGATTTCAGAAAACGTGTATAACTGTCTTGTTCCATGAGCTGATACACTCTGCTTTGTGCAGCATCAAAACTGTGGAGGGTAGGTTGAGTGATGCTCTTTGTAATGACTTCTTTGGTGTGAAAATCAAGGTTAACCTGGATAAACAGGAAAAAAAGTGATATTATAGTTAATATGCTTATGTAAACAACTTTGAGAAACAGTACAGGACTGATGCAATGTTGGAGTGGGCATAGTGGACTTAGAAACTGATATAGTTTGGATGTGTGTAGCCTGCCCAAACCTCAGGTTTAATTGTAATCCGCAGCATTGGAGGTGGAGCCTGGTGGGCAGTTATTGGATCATGGGAGTGGATTTCTCATGAATGGTTCAGAACCATCCCCTTAGTGCTGTCCTCGGGATAGTGAGTGGTTTCTTGCAAGATCTGGCTGTTTAAAAGTATGTGGCACCTCACTCTCTCTCTCTTTTGCTCCTGCTCCTGAAATGTGAGATAACTGCCGCTCCTCTGCCTTTTGCCATGATTGGAAGCTTCCTGAGGTCTTCTCAGAAGCAGATGCTGTTAGGCTTCCTATATAGCCTGCAGAACCATGAACCAGTTAAAGTTATTTTCTTATAAATTACCTAGTCTCATGTATTTCTATTTTTTTTTAGCATATACCAAAAACTTTATTCTTTCTGTGGCTGAATATTCCATTCTATGGGTATACCACGTTTCATTTATCCATTCATTTGTTGCTAAACAATTGGGTGGTTTCCACATTTTGGTTATTGTGAACAATGCTGTTGTGAACACTGGTGTTTATTACAGTGCAAGAATGGCCTAATATAGATGCTTGGGTGTTTTCCTCTATTCTTTTTTTTTTTTTTTTTTTGATATGTTTTTTTTTTTAAATTTATTTATTATTATTATACTTTAAGTTGTAGGGTACATTTCTTGACTAGCATTTCATCTGGTTCTTCTCTCCTGGAATTCCTGGTCCTTCTTACTCTCTACGAATTTAGAATAATGGCATATTGAACCGCTAAAGATCATTTAAATAATTAAAGCATAACTCATTTTCAAAATAGGTAACTAAACCTCACAGAGGTTAAATTATTTGAGTCATGGGAAAAAATGAGCTGGGGCATATTTGAGATTTTAATATGGGACTTCTACTTATTCCAGTGCTTATTTCATTACATTATGATGCTTTCCTCCAAGCAAACATATGCTGCAGTATGAATGTCTTTTAAAGATATAAAATTCTTTAATGTCTTATATCATAGCACTGCATATATATCTGGTTCTGATGGTGGTAGGTTTTCAGGTAGAGGCTTTCTTTCCCCTTGTCCATAACACAGTGCAACTAGTTGCCTTTTTAAAAAAACAAAAACAAACAAACAAACAAAAAAACGATGTCAAACGTTGGTTTTGGGAGAATCACTATTTATAAAACACATATTAGAAAATTTGAAACTCTAATTAATATTTGAGGGCAGTCAAGTCATATTTGCTGGTCTTATAACCATTTTAGCAATTGTTTCACACAATTACTTCACACTGAGTTTGGAGTAAAAGAAAATCTCAATTGTTTTCCACTTGAAAACTTGCCTAGTTAGGTTTACCTCAACTCTCTGTTGTAAGATTTTTCCTTTAACCTGTCTTTAAAGTAGCCCTAAAGCAAACAAAAGTCTGTATAAATAGATGAGCCAAAATTAAAATGGTACATGATACAAACTTCTTGATGTCTCTTGACTTCATCACTTATAGAAATCTTTAGTTTCTATGAGAGGTTGCTTGTGCTAAAGTGATTAATTAAGTGAATGAATCTAAATGTTTCAATTACTCATATTCACTCTTAGCCTAGAAAGAAAATAACTCTGAGAAGTGACTTTAATTGTACTTTTTCTTCTATGATAGTATTTTACAATGTCTTCCATTTGTATGGATAAATCTGTATAAATATCTTCACTCCAGCAACATCATGAACATTCTGGTAGAATGTATGAGGGTACAAATTTGATAAAGGCAGATTACCTAAAACATTTAGCTCTGAATAGACATTCCTCAAAAAAGACATAAAGTGCCATTTTGGACAAAATGTTCAACATCATTACCCATCAGGGATATGCAAGTGGAAACCGTAATGAGATATCAACTCACTTCAGTTAGAACGGCTATTAATGAAAAAGACAAAAAATAACAAATGTTGGTGAGGATGTGGAGAAAGGGAAACTCATGCATTGGTGCACTGGTGGCGGGCATGTAAGGTAGTTCAGCCATTATAGAAAATAGTATAAGTATTCCTCAAAAATTAAAAATAAAACTATCATATGATCCAGCCGTTCTACTTCTAGGTATATATCTAAAGGAATTGAAATCCGCATGTTAAAAAGATATCTACACTCCCATGTTTATTGCAGCACTATTCACAGTATACAAGAGATGGAATCAACCTAAATGTCCATCAAAGGATGAATGTATAAAGAAAATGTGGTACATAGGGGACACTATTGAGGTATAAAAAAAAACAAAGAAACTCAGTCATCTGTGGCAACGTGAGTGAACCTGGAGGACATTATATTAAATGAAATAAGCCAGGCACACAAAAATAAGTACCACATGATCTGACCTGTATGTAGAATCTAATAAAGTTGCTCACATAGAAGTAGAGAGCAGAATAGTGGTTACCAAGGGCTAGGTAAGGTAGGAAGGATGGGAGGATGAAGAAAGGATGAATCAACAGGTACAGAGATAGATAGGAAGAATAAGTTCTGGTGTTACATTACCTAATAGGTGATTATGGTGAGTAATAATACATGGTATATTTCAAGAGTGCTAGAAAAAAACATACTGAATATTATCACCACAAAGAAATGATAAATGTTTAATTTGATGAACATGCTGTCTGATTTTATCATTATACAATGCAGTATATATATTAAAACATGACCATGTATTCCATTAACATGTATAATTATTACATGTCAATTATAAATAAAATTAATAAAAATAAGTTGGGAAAAATATAATTCACAATTTTAAAATAAAATTATTAAAAAATTTTGAAAGCAGTTATGCATTTTTACAGTTATCTTTACTGTACCTCTTTTGGAGCATCAGTCTTTATAAATTTCTCATATATTGCTTTTGCTTTAAGGTGAATTTGTTGAGGTCCTTTGCTTTTCTTGAAATCTTCACAGGCTATCCAAAATTCAATATTTTCCTCACTGAATTCAGTTTTAAGAAATCTGGTAAAAGCCTCTAGTCCATCTATCAAGAGAAAATAATATAACTACAAAATATTATTAATGTTGGAAACATTTACTGATTGATAATAAATAAAACGTAGTTGGAAATATTAACAGAAAAGCTACATCCTCCCTCTAATGCAGCACCGCAGGACACATCTTGCACAATACACATGAGAGACCTCATGTAGTTTTCACAACCATAAAAGGAAAGTATTATTCCCACTGAAATAAGGCCAGTATCTCACTCAGGCTTAAGTTTGACTTTAGGACTAAGATTAAGAGGGACCCCCTACAGTGGACCTCACTTTGTGTCTCTTTTATCCATTCCCCTTCCAGAGTGTGAGGGGTGATTGCACAGAGTCAAGAAGCCATTACAGTTGGAACGGATCCTACCTACTTCTACACCATGCCTTTGAATTTCAGGATCTTGAGACTCCCTGACTAAAAGCTCTATGCTTCCAGCATTTACACAGCCTTTTCTCCAAGTCCATCTACCAAAAACACACTGACTCACTGGTAGGTATACCCTTAGGCCTGACTATGAACGAGGCTTCAATTTGCAGGCTGGAGTGTGTACTCAAATGTGCGAGGAGCTGCTCACAGTGTGAAACCAAACCATGGGGGGAAAGAAAAAGGTGCTAGGTCATGTTTATAGAGTGGAATTGTTAAGTGTCTGAAAATTTTAAATTCAAACATCATCTTCCAAGTGGCTTACAAAGTATATTTGTCAAAGCAGAAGGATAACATATATATTTATTTTAAAGTTATTAGTTTCCATAGCTCATAAACATTTAGACATACAGCATGGGACCTCTTTTTCACATTTTGTCTTGCCCCATAAATGTTAGGGGCAGCTATCAAGTCTTGTGGAAGACAGTCTGGGCTCAAATTAGTGTTCATTTAGTTACTCTGTGGCCCTTAGCGTATTACGTTTTCTTTCTGTGTCTTAGTTTTTCAATATTTATTTATTTATTTATTTATTTTTTGAAGCGGAGTCTCCCTCTGTGGCCCAGGCTGGAGTGCAGTGGCCGGATCTCTGGTCACTGCAAGCTCCGCCTCCTGGGTTTACGCCATTCTCCTGCCTCAGCTTCCTGAGTAGCTGGGACTACAGGCGCCCGCCACCTCGCCCGGCTAATTTTTTGTATTTTTTAGTAGAGATAGGGTTTCACCGGGTTAGCCAGGGTGGTCTCGATCTCCGGACCTCGTGATCCGCCCATCTCGGCCTCCCAAAGTGCTGGGATTACAGGCTTGAGCCACCGCGCCCGGCCTAGTTTTTCAAGATTTAAAATTAAGATAATAATGATCCCCACCTGATAGGGCTGTTGAGAAAATTAAATGTGTTAAAATACACAAGGTGTTTGAAACAGTAAGTGGGACATATTAAGAACTCCATATGGGCTCTAATGGTGGCTGTGATGATGATGGTGATCTTGATAATTTTTATTTAAGGCTCACGAATATGACATTTATATAACTAAAAAAGTGGCAGACTGGATTCAACCATAAGACAATGTGACTTCGAAACTAGGGCTCTTTCAACTATCCTTTTTAACACTCTACTTATTTTTAAGCCTTTTAAAAGTTAAACTTTTTTATTTTGAGAAAATTATAGATTTACATGAATTCGTAGGAAGTAATGAGAGAGACCCCCATGTACTCTTTATCCAGTTTTCACCAATGTAACAACTTGGAAAACTACAGTGAAATATCACAGCTAGGATAGTACATTAATTAATATAATCAAGATACAGAAAGTTACAAGTATAACTCATGTTGCCCTTTTACAGCCACCCATACATCTCCGCACATATAACTCTTTTTAACCCCAGGTAACCACGAATCTGGTCTCCATTGCTATAATTTTGTCAACTCAAGGATGTTATATAAATTAAATCATATAGTATATGTTGTTTTAGATGTTTCTATTTTCCACACAGCATGATTCTGTGGAGATTTATTCAGGTTGATGGATGTATCAATGGTTTGTTTCTCTTTGTTGCTGTATTATATTCCATGATATGAATATACTATCATATGTTTAACCATTCTGCCATTGAAGGAAACATGGGTTATTTCTTTTTTTTTTTTTTTAGTTATTACAAATAAATCTGCTATGAACATTTATGTATAGTTTTAAAAAATGTACACAAGTCTTTATTTATCTGGAATAAATTCCAAGGAGTGAAATTGCTTGGGTGTTTGGTAGCTGCACCATAGAAATGTTGAGGGAAGGGAAATATGTTCCTAATGGATTTTTCAGATAAACTTTCTCAGAATAAATCACATTTGAGTTGGATTTAAATGAGTTTTAGCAATCTTTCTTTAGATTCACTCTCACTCTCTAGTTATAGCCCATTTCTCTTTCTGCTGTGCTTATGTAAGTTATTGCATAAGGAAATATCATGAGTCCCATCTGGACTTCCCACTTGGTAGCATCTGATAGTACTGACCCCCTCCTTTTTCAAATACTCTTCCACATAGGATTGTAGGATGCCATATCTCCTAGTTCATACTCTGTGATCATTTCTTTGTGTGTTGTCTGTTTAGGTTTAACTCCCTCTGTTCTCCATTAAATGTGCTATTTGCTAAAATTCTGTCCTTTACATTCTCCTTTTCCTTCTTCTTTCCTTTATCTTCCCTATTTGCCCATCTTCTCTCTTGACATTTTCCTGAACTCCTTCTTTCTGACATCCAACTGTACTTTATGCATATTGTTAACACCTACAGACAAAATGAGGCATTAGAAACAATTCTGAAAAACAATAAAGTTTTTCTTTTACATGTTGATATCATTAAAATATTTTAATCTTCTTACAAGAAATTTTTTTAAAAAATCTTAACTTCAAATATTCCTCTAGCTACTAACATATCTTTTCTCCTTACAAATATAAAATCTTTGATTAAGTTTTCTACACTTCGTCCCTTAATCCCCTCTATCTCATTTACTTTCCAACACACAAAAATGTGGTTTCTATTCAACACTTTACTCAAATTATTTTTGCCAAATTGACTTAATGTTATAGTTAGTGAACATTTTGTTTTCAGTCCATATGTTATTTCATCTCTCCACAACAGCAGGCACGGTAGAGAATTGCCTGTAATTCTCTTCAATGGCAGCTAAACTCCAGAGTTTCCTATTACACCTCTGACTATTGCATCCCCAAATCCTTCTCAGTTTATCCTTCTTCATCTTTCCCTTAAACTCATTTCCTGAAAAATTACTTCAACACCCAAATACAATCAATATGCAGATGATTCTTAGAACTTATCTCAAGCCTCTTTTTCCTGAGCTCCAAGTTCATATCAAGCAACATGTGAGAAACATCACTGAATTGGCCATTGAATTAGTCATATGAATGGTGCATTTATCATCTTTACCCCAAACCTTCCCTGCATACATTTCCCATTTATTGACTCTATCCACTCAGGGAGATAAATGGGAACCCTGGCATTTATTCTCAGGGATTTTTAATTTTCCTCTTATCTCACGCATAGCTGATAATCAGATCTTGTAAAATTTCCCCTTTCATATATCCTACGTCTGTCTTTTTATTTTTGTGCGATCTGTAATTACTTTTATTTAGACGGGAACTGTCTCTCACACAAATTATTATAAAAACCTCCTAACTAGTGACCCTGAATTGAGGTTTTCCTTGTCTCTTCCTCCAATCTCCAAGTGTATTATCCACATTCTAGTCAGCAATATCTTTCTGCAGTACAAATTTTATTATGATTCTTCACCGTTTAAAATGTCCCAATAGCATTCATCTCTTCCTACCATGTTTTTACACTGATTTAAGCTCCACTCACAGGGAAACATGTATAGTTCCATTCATGTGCCATGTTCCTGAATCTCTTAGTTTTAGCTCCTGTTGAGAATACTTTTCCCTTCCTATTCTAAATCCATAAAGCAATTTTATTAATCTAATCCATACAGCCTATATTCATTGAGGTTGAAATTACATTTCATCTTGTCTGGAAAGATTTCACCAATCTCTAAAGAATGAGTTGGGTGTCCTTCATATATGGCCTTTTACTGTGCTGAGTAAACTTAAAATATTGTACTGCAGTTGCCTGTTAACTTTTGTTTTCCAGGCTACACTGTAACATACATAAGATGAAGACCCTTGTCTAATTTGGTGACCCTTGTCACCAAATTTCCAGTACCCAACATGAGAAATAACGCAATAATTATTTAATAATACTAAAATAAATTATCAACAAATAATTGAATTAATGATAACAATACAGAATTATATTTAAAAACATGAAACAGTTCTAGGAAATATTTTGTGTACTAAATGAAATATCAGACCTATCATATTTACAAGAGATATGGACAATCAGAGCTAGTAACATAAAGCAAAAAATAAAATAAAAATCCACAAAATTTTGTCCTATTGTGAATATGGACAAAAATATGTAATTAAAAATAGACCAGTTTATTAAAAAAGTTAATTCTTAGCTTGATGACGTTAATCAATTAATATTCTAGTTTCATGCTTGGCAAGCAAAATTTTTAATACACTTTGGCGGCTTCTTTGGTCGTATGAAAAGGTAGAGAAATGGCTATCAGTGACAGTTTTATTTCTGAATCTATATTATTAGTTTGGAATTCAACCTTATGAGTTTTGCCAATGTGAGCCTTCCACTGAGAGCTGAGTCCTTCCTGGCATGCCAACAAGATGACAGCATCAATTTTGAGAACTTGTAAAGCAGAGTTTGTGGTGAATGCCAGTTTATATGACTTTGGACAAGCTGACAAACATTTCTGGAGGTACACTGCTCTCTGTTGGATATCACTATAAGTTATTCAAATATAATGTATTCCTTATTTTGTTCAACTACTTTATTAAATATGTTTGTTTGCATCCTGAACTCCCCACTGAATAATTCATTAGTTAATCTAAACAATATTGATCACATGCTATGTTCCAGACACTGGTCTAGGTACCAGAAGTGGACAAAGCCTTTGATTTGATATTTAATCTATAGAGCCCTACCTTAAATAGAAAAACAGATTACTATTACACCATTAAGAAGAGGAGAGTCATTACAAAGTAGTGGGAACCAGACTTGTCCTCCTACCACAAATAACTATAAAACTAGAAAAAATATTGAGGCAGTAGTTTTCAAGCAGCATACAACTGGCAACAGGTGAGAAGAAAAACACATAAAGTGAGTGCTAGGTTTGTTCTGGCTTTCTACCTGGGGGCATTTTTAAGACTGGAATGCATGAAGACGGAGTCTAAACAAACTAAGAAGTCTTGCTGAATTGAGGAGGCAGAGATACGAGTTTGGGCATTATGATGTATTTGGAATTTGTGGGTCAGGTTACTGAAAAAAGGAGACATGCAGAAGGGTGTGGGACAGTTTGACAGTTTAAGTGACCTTGTACCAACTTCTTCTCTCTTTTTTGTCACTTGTAGTTCTCAAAAATAAATGTACAATGCGCTGACAATGCAACATCCTGAGATAAGAAGAAACTGACCAGAATAACCGTGCCCTGTTCCTTTGCCACCCCAAAAGAGGATCTTCTTTAACACTTTAGTCCAGGGATACCTGTATTCCCTCAGACACAAAAACCAAGACAGGCTGCTTTCTGGGATCCCTCAGCTGCAGTGCAATTGGAACATCATAGATAAGATTTAATTCACTCTTAACAGCTTTTCTGAGTGTTGAGGGAGCAGCTCATTATGAATACTAGGCTTCTATTATCCCTTGCTGCCTATTTGTAAGTACTAAAGTTGCTTTGCCCAACTAGTTGTATCAGTGTTCTATCATAGTGGATTTGTGCAAGTAATCAAAAATTGTAGCCCAAGATATAGGGGGCTTAATTGGTAACCAGTGCACAGTGAATCTGCTTTATAAGGGGACTCGGAAGCCTGCATGCAGTTTTCCTGCAGAGTCTTGACTGAGGGCTAAGCTGCACATGAGCAGGGCAAATTTTGTGAAGTCTAGAAGAGGATAGATGCTATGGGACTGAGGCAAATGGAGATAGGAGAGTTTTGATAAGTCTGGATGACTTTGGATTTCTGGCTCAGCCATAGAAGAGATACCAAAGAAAGGTCATGTTTCTGGTATAAATACTATGTCTTGTCCTACTACTAAGAAAGGTCTTGTCCTCATGCTAAGACAATTCTGAGAGACACCAGCCTTAATCAGAAAAAAATCAGGAGGATACAACAGTGATTTAATTCACTTCCAGAAAAATGATTCAATACTCTTTAAGGGAAGAACACATAATTTAGACTTCTATGTCTTCCTCCATGCTCACATGCAAAAAAAAATTAGTCATGTAAGGAGATTTTCATGACTCATTATCAATATTTTGTTTGTTGATAAAATATCAATAAAAACTGATCATGAGGTATCTAAAATGTTAGAAATAGCAGACAAAAACTTTAAAAAAGCTCATATAAATGTTTTGAAAAGCACAAAGGTTAAAAAAGACTTAAGACAAAATTTAAACTATAAAAATAATCGAGTTGAAATTCAGGAAATAAAATGTAAAGTATTTAAAATAAAAAAATATTGGATGGTCATGGCAACAGATTAAAGACTGCAGAAGGGATGGGTATGCTAGCAGGCAGTTGGATAGAAGATAGATTTACTTAATCTAAATAAGGTAAGAAAGGAGAAAAAGAAAAAGAACCACAAAATGAAGAAACAAATAGAAAATAAATAATAAGATACTAAATCCAATTCCATATATATCAATGATGAGATAACATTTAAATGAGCTAAACATTCCAATTAAAAGTCAGAGATTATCTGACTGGGTTAAAAAGTAAAAACAGACTACATATTAGCAATAAGAGACACATTAAGTGAAAAGCATCAGGAAGACAAAGAAAATGGATAAAAATGTTACACAGTGCAGAGGTTAAGCATAAGAAATCTGAATAAAAAATCTTCACATGGCTTGAAAAAGTAACTTCAAAATAAGGAGTATTTCTATTTTGTAATTTTTATGTGACCAATTATTACTAGTACATAACAATCCTAAACATATATGAACTTAATTTAGAGCTTCAAATTATATGAAGCGAGCTAATAGAACTAAGAGAAGTAGAAAAATTCACAATTTAGGTATAGATTTTAATTCTGCTTACTCATTAATTCATAGAAAAAAGGAGACAGAATATCAGTGACAATATATAAAACTTAAACATCATTAATTCGACTGAATTGAAAATTACAAAATGATCTACCAAACACATCTTTTCAAATGCACAAGGAATATTATCCCAGATAAACTCTGTGTTACACTCATAATATGAGCCTAAATAAATTTCAGAAAACTTGACACCTTACAGATATGTCCTTTGCCCACAAGGGGTTTGAATTAATAACTGACACTAGTAACATAGATAAAAACAAAACAAAAATAAACATTTGAAAATAAGCACACAATAACCAGTGTGTTTGTGATAAATATGTAATAAACACAATAACCTACATGTTAAAGAAATCACAAGGAAAATTAGGAAAATATTTATACTTGAATTATAGTGAAAGTACAGCAGATCAAAAATTTGTGAGATGCAGCTTAAACAGTGGTCAGAGATAATTTTATTACACAAAATGGTGGTCTAGTAAAAAAAAAAAAAAGAAAAAGAAAAAAAACAAGAAGGGTATAAAAATTAAGATCTAGTTTCCACCTTAAGAAACTTGAAAAGAAGAGAAAATTAAATACACAGTCAGTAGAAGAAAAAAATAAAAATAAAAACAAGAGGAAAAATATACGTAATAGGAAAACTACAGAGAAGATTAACAAAGGCAAAGTTGGTTCTGAAAAACATTAATAAAATAGAACCCCTAGCAAGAGTCTTTCACATTAGGAAGCAAACCATAAATATTAGTATAGATCTTACATATATAACAAATAAATGAATATTATGAATGACTTAATGTCAGTAAATATAATTTATATGACATAGGGAAATTGTTTAAAAAAACAATAAACCTATACCCAAACTGACACTTGAAGAAGTAGAAGATCTGGTAGCCCTAATTCAATTAATAGATTTTGTAAGAAAACATTTCTCTCCCCCCCAAAATATCTGGGACCAAATTTAGTAAATTCCATCAAACATTTAAGAAAAAAAAAATGTATTTTAATCTTACACACTTGCTTCAAGAAAATTGAGAGGGGGTGAACACTTTCCACCTCATTTTATGAGATGAGGATAACTCTAATACCAAAACTTGACACTCTCCCCCATAACAAAATAAGTAAAGACTAAGAAAGAAAGGAAGAAAGTTACACAATATCTCTCATGACTATAGCTGCAAAGATTCTATACCAAGTATATTTTTTAAAAATCCAGCTATTTATAAAGAAGGTGCAAATATTCTGGCATTATGGCTGAAAAAAGTTGAAATAAATATAGCTTTGTCTGTTCAACTCATTTTAACTTAGATTGCCACATTTTGTTTTAATGTTTACAGCTCTCTAGAACTATTCCTCATGGTCAATGACTATTACTAATATAAAAAGTTCCATATAAAATGAAACAAGAAGAATACATTTCTATTGGTAGAATTACGGTAATAACTAAGAGGTTTTACATTTATAACATGTTTAGAGGTTTTGAAGGTTAAGTGTTATTTATATACATTACCTCATTTAATTTTTATAACAGATACATGGAATATGTCTTATTTTCATTTTCTTAGATGAGAAAACTGAGATTCAGATAAGTTCAATTGCCCCAGATTTCATACGTGTGTGTGCGTGCATATTTTTTCTCAGGACAGCATTGTCCCCTTTGGTAGGCAGAGAAATAACCCTCCAGTTGTTCATGCCCTAATCTGCAGGACCTGTGTGAAAAAAAGGAACTGAATATAGTGCAGGACCTTGAGATGGGGGAGATTATCAGCGTAGATCCAATCTAATCACATGAGTCCTTAAAAGTAGAAGACGCAAAAGAGTACATCAGAGAGATTTGACCTAAGAAGGACTTGACTCTGCTGCTGGCTTTGAGTATGAAGAAGATGGACATGACCCAGGAAATGTAGTATATTCTACAAGGTGGGTGTCTTAGTCTGCTTTGTGTTGCTATAAAGGAATACCTGAGGCTGGGTAGTTTATATAGAGAAAAGGTTTATTTTACTCATAGTTCTGCAGGTGGTATAAGAAGCCTGCTGGCATATTCTTGGCTTCTGGAGAGGGTTTTGAGTCAAAACATGGTGAAGACCAAAGAAGAAGTAGGCATGTGCAGAGAGGGATCAAACCCGCGGGGCATCCTGGCTTCATAACAACCTACTCTCGAGGGAATGAATCCATTCCCCTGAGAACTAATCCAGTCTTTCAAGAGTGAAAACTCACTATTGCTGAAACTGCACCAAGCCAATCCTGGGGGAACTTCTCTCATGGTAGAAACAAGTACCCTAGGTGCCCCCTTCCAACATCACCACATTGAAGATCAAATTTCAACCTGAGATTTGGGGTCAGCGGACAAACAAATCACATCCAAACCACAGCAGTGGGAATGATCCTCTGTCTGTAGCCAGCAAGGGAAGGAAGTAGCTGGTCTATAACTGCAAACAGCTTAATTCTGCCAACAATCCAAATGAGCAGAAACGGGATTCTTCCTTAAACCCTTCAAAAAAAGAACAGCCTGCTGACATCTTGATTTATTTTGATCAAATCCATGCTGGACTTCTTACACAACTGTAAGATAATCAAATTGTGTTGTTTTAATCACTGTAGTTGTGGTAAGTTGATACAGCAGCAACAGGAAACCAATACAATCCTGAAATTATTCTTTTTGCATCACCATTTATTCCTCCTTTATATAGACCTTATCTTCTTTGTCATGAAGCATCATTTTTTAATGTTGTAAGCAATCTTTTTCATGTATGAGAGTTCCAGGAACTTACTGTTTAGGAAATCAGTAGTTAGACAAAGACATGACAACCTACAGAAATCCCTAAGCTTTATAATATGGAATGATTCCAGCCACTACCACGAGAAAAGGATGACATAGGGTCTCTTCTGCACCATGGCTTCTTCATTGGGATGTTTTCAACGGGACAAAGGGAGATCCATTTCTTTTCCTCAGTAAATTGACCATGAGCAACAGATGTTAGTAGTTACATATTAGTTAAGAAACTAGAGAGACAAGGGAAGGTTGGGGTCAAAAAGAATTTGACAAGGCATTGTAAAACTGACAAGCAACTTACAGAACTTGTCTGCAGTGGTGAGATGCTGGTAAGATAATTTCTAGTCAAACACAACTCTCCAATGAAGGCCTTATTGCTAAGTGATTCCTGAATGAGTCAGCAAACTCTGACCACTGAGAAGCAAGAGTGATCAAGTTGCTCTTCTTTCTCTAGCTCAGTTAGTGTATTATTTTCAAGATTGATTTCTCACCCTGAGTGATATGCTTTTCTCAGACTGTAAAAGGGAAACATAAATGAACAATGGTTCTTTGAGGCATTTTGATACATTGTACATTTCCTTCGAATACCTAGAAATATATAGGTTTTCAGAGTAAAGTTAATGGTCTAGCTACAAAATAATTGCCAAAGTGAACAGCAGGGTATCAGATTTGCTGGTTGTACTGTGGCTTATTAATAAGCGCATAAGCACCCATAGGGATTATTGTTCCTTAGAACGTTCCTATTTGATTTTCCTTCCCATAATTCCTTTCACCATCTGTATTTGAGAACTTGGGCTTGTATAAAAACAGTTTGTGCCATGAATTGTCCAAGACTATATTCCCTTAATTTTTAAAAACGAAATTGCAATATCCTCTCAAGACTTCACGTAAACCTGGAGCCTTAGACTGATGACTTTAGGAAATAAGTTGAATAAGTATTGCTTGGCTGCTGATTGACAGCAGTTTGAGAATTTATTTCTTTTCCATTATGTAACTGGAGGGATGGTTTTACTACTTAGTCTATGGTTTTACTTGTCTTTTTTTTCCCCCCCTAATTTCTCCTCCTCTGTCTTCTATAATGATCTTGGAATAAAATAAGGAGACAAAGACAAAACATGCTGACATGCTGTGTTAGTTCATTTTGCATTGCTATAAAGGAATACCTGAGGCTGAGTAATTTATAAAGAACATAGATTTATTTAGCTCATGGTTCTGCAGGCTGTACACGCATGACACCAGCATCAGCTCAGCTTCTGATGAGGCCTCAGGAAGCTTTTACTCATGGAGGAAGGCAAAGGGGAAGCCAGTGTATCACAAGATATGAGGCAGTGAGAAAAAAGGCAAGTCGCAGGCTTTTGTAAACGACCAGCTCACACGTTAATTGAAAGAATGAGAACTTGCTTTTTACTGCGAAGACAGTACAAGCCATTCATGAGGGATTTGCTCTGTGACCCAAATGTCTCCCACTGGGCTCACCTTCAGCTTCAGAGGTCACATTTCAGCATGACATCTGGATAGGACACACAACCAAACCATATCACATGCCTTTCAAACCCTAAATTGTAATTGAAGTATAATTTGAAACGTAGGGCAATGTTTAGGTATGTAAAAGAAAGCCACAACAAAAAACAATAATTTATGCACTAACTGACCTGAACTAAACTTTAGGCAGTTAGCCTTAGCCTCTGCCCAGAACTACTTAACACAAATTCTTCTTGAGAACTTTCCCCTTGATGAATAAATTTAAGATAATGGAAACCAGCTATTTACTACCTATACTTACTTAATCTTTCAAGTTGCTAAAGTATTTGTCCTTTTTCTAAATTAATATCCATTTTTTACTAGACTTAACTCTAAAAAACATTCTCTTAATTTATCTGATAACTATCTTCAGAACCGGCAGATTCTTTCTAAGTTTTTAAATATAATTCTAAAATGTCTTATTTCTTATTGCAGGGTCAGTATCTTAGTATGCTTTGCTTGCGAGTTGCTATAAAGTAGATTTCTGAAGAGAATTTCTTGGCTAGATATTAAGAAATAACTGGAAGCAGGATAGCAAAATAATTGTGAGAAGATTTTCAGGTAATCCTAATTAAAAAGAAAGCAAAAAGTAGTCATATGGAAATGTGCCCTCTGCTGATATTAAAAAGCATACCATTGGGTGTTATTGATCTGTTTGTTTATGATAGAGTCCTGCCTTTCCCCATTTCACAATAAGAGGCATTTTTATCTTGTCCTTCCTTGTTCCTCAGTTACTATTCAAATGGAAATTAAAGCAAAGTTTGCACAATAAAATGCCAGTTACATTACAAGGAAAGAACAACCTGTTTCAAGGTCATATTTCCAAAGAGGAAAGAAAGTATGTTTTATTAGAGTTGCACTGACCCAGTGAAGGCATAAACGTTTTCAATTTTAATCTATTGCTCTCTAGCCGTATGTTATGCATAAACATGGATTGATCAGTTTTTAAATATCAAATTATTCCTAAGGTGAGTTACTAAATAATCTTCATGATTTCAGAAGAATATGACCATTACTTCTATAATTAACAAATCAGAATTATAATAAATTTTTTGTACTGTCAGCTAAAAGAAAATGCCAAGAAGCCAGATAGCTGAAATTGTTATTTATTAAAATAACTTTTTAACCTATCTTTTAATTACTGATTTAAAAAAAAAAAAAACTTAGTCTGAACCTGAGAACTGTGTTATATATTTGAACAGTATTTACACAAGCTAGGAGTTTTGAGTGTTCATTAAGGTCTTAGCACATGCTATAGGCTTTTTATTGGCACAATTCCATTTAATTTTCACATCAGCCCTATGGAGTAAGTCTTGTACTCATGTTTATAGATGAAGAAGTTGACGTTCAGAGAGTTAACTTGCATTAAATCTTACAGATGGTAAAAGGTAGTGCAAGTTCTTGAACCCAGGTTCATCTTATTTAAAATTACAGGACCTTTACAAGTAAACTGCCATAAAGAAAAAGTCCCTACTGTTGAGGAATATGGAGATTAATAGGCAAGACAGGCATGTATGAACCAAGGACTGAGGAAGGACAATTAAAAGAGTGACTTATTCTGTCCAAAGTAGCAGAGGAAAATCAGCTTGCATAAAATTCAAATAGAGGTCTTCCAGAAAATAACATAAACATTATTTCAAATAGAGTCCTTCACTAATTCACAAGCATGAGTGTCGACTCTGTGCCATCTGCTGTGCTCTGAAATATTATGCAAAAGCCCTTTGTTACCATGGTTAGTCTTGTGCTTGATACAGATACTCAAAGTGAAGTCAGCGTACTAATATCAAGAAAAGTGCTATGTATGTTCCGAGTGCTCACGATGCATTAACTAAAGTGAATGGATTTTGTTGGCATAATATGAATATAATAGTAAAAGAAAAATACGAATTCAAGAAATGAATAAAGGATGGATGAGAAAGAAGTTTATTAATTAACATTTTAGGTAAATAACTTTTTAAAAAGTAATGTGCAATGCTGTGAAAGATTATCCCAGCACGTTAGTTACTTCCTGTTTCTCTTACGTACTTTGGGCAGCTGCATTAAGTCAGTTCACAATGGAACCATTTCTCATACAGAGGCAGTAACTTACTAAACAGTCCTTTAGAAGGCGGCAGTGGTGAATGCAGCTGCCAAAAGTGCTTGATAGAACCTGGGATTAGAATTCACACTGGAAGAAGCTGGCTCAATGTGTCATACAAATATGAAATGCTTGTAATTGCATGTTTCTAAATTGAAACTCTGGCATCTGTTGGAGTATTTTTCTGATGCCAAGAAACCAAATGAAACAAAAAGTCAAGAAAATCTGAAGTTGGAAACCCAAGTACCGTATAATATCCGAGGTACTAAGTTGCATTGTTTCTTCTGTAACATTAGACTTTGTAGGTCTGATTTGCCATAGAATGTGGTTTCTTTTGCCATAATGAATGGTTTATGTGATCCGTTATAATTTGGACTGAATTTTATTTATTTTTAATCTTTAGATAAATTAAGAAGTTGAGTGCTTGTTGGCCAGGCATGGTGGCTCACGCCTGTAATTGCAGCACTTTGGGAGGTCAAGGCAGGCAGATCACGAGGTCAGGAGTTCGAGACCAGCCTGGACAACATGGTGAAACCCCGACTCTACTAAAGATACAAAAAATTAGCCAGGTATGGTGGTGGGCACCTGTAATTCCAGCTATTCGGGAGGCTGAGGCAGGAGAATAGCTTGAACCTGGGAGGCAGAGGTTGCCGTAACCTGAGATTGCGTCATTGCACTCCAGCCTGGGTGACAGGGTGAGATTCAATCTCAAAGAGAAAAAAAAAAAAAAAAAGTTGAGTGCTCGTTATGGTTTAGCTTGAGTCAGAAATTTAAATTTTTAGAGCACTGGAATTCTTTATCTTGCAGAAAATTGGTAACCAAAAATTAGGAACTGTAACTTGAAAAGCCACAAGGTAAAAAGTGTAAGAAAAAGTACTCATTTCCTTTCCCAAAAGTGAAGTACACATTTCCTTCTAGTCTTTACTCAAACTTAGCAATACGTATTTTCCAAAGTATAGTCAGTTTGTATTTTTAAATCCAGGATGTGCAATGACTTACATATTCTACTTCCATCCTACATGTTACAAATTATTTTCAGAAATTACTTAGAACCACAATTCGGAGTGTAAAAAGTTCAAGTAAATAGTTATTAATAAAAAGGTTAAAACTATTGTAGTTTTTAGCAATGACTGGATAAAAGGGTACACACGGAAGAGGAACAGTTATGTGGTAGTGGAAAGATTTTCTAATTGATTGAAATTCCCCTCATGTGATATAACATTTTCATTCAGAGAAGCACTTATCAACAATGTGAGCTGGTTAGAACATCTTTCCATAAGTCAGCCTTCCATATTCTAGGTGTGCACTTACAAAAGCCTGCAAAACTTTTGATAAGGTTTAGGGCTGAGAAAAAATTTTCAAGGCCGGGCGCGGTGGCTCATGCCTGTAATCCCAGCACTTTGGGAGGCTGAGGCGGGCGGATCATGAGGTCAGGAGATCGAGACCATCCTGGCTAACACGGTGAAACCCCAGCTCTAATAAAAATACAAAAAATTAGCGTGGCGTGGTGGCGGACACCTGTATTCCCCGCTACCCGGGAGGCTGAGGCGGGAGAATGGCGTGAACCTGGGAGGCGGAGCTTGCAGTGAGCCGAGATCGCGCCGCGGCACTCCAGCCTGGGCGACAGAGCGAGACTCTCTCTCAAAAAAAAAAAAAAAAAAAAAGTTCAAACTCTACTCTCTTCTCTTTTTACAAGTCTCGTTCATTCTCCTCTGTTTTGCATCATTATCTTCCTATTACAATAAAAATGAAATATAAAAATCTTTGGCTCATCCTTTTTTGTTTCCTATTCCTTCATCTTGTCACTCTATAACATACATACACATTGATTAAGTCAATAAGTTTCTCCATTTTTTTTTTCCTAAGAGGGTCCTTACTTTGAGTTTAGCTTTTATATAACAACTTTGTAGGTAGTCCATATTACATGCATGGAATTTTACCTTTCTAACCATCAGAGTAATCTTTTTAACAAACAAAGGCTTCCCAAGTTTGTTCCCAACTTAATTATATAATGTGTTTATTACTCTTTGCCTCAAAGTAAACTTACTGCTTTTCCAGATCATGTCAAAATCTCTTAGTACTCTAAGCGTTTCCTGGCCTTTATCTCAGGAATTACCTTTTCTTTTGCCAATTGAATTATTGCATACATCTATTTGATCTCTTTTAGTGATCTTCTAAAGCCTACATGATATACTGCAAGTTCTATATAATATTTTAAAAACTATTTAGCGAGTTATTTTAGAAGTTACATATTATACAGCAGTGTCATTTTACTTTCAAGGGTGCCTTACACAGAACCATATACATATATGTAAACAAATAAAAACACATATGTGTGTATCATATACCTCTATATTTTATTGGCATCAATTGATTTTATAAGTTCAAATTGATAAAATTAACTTTTATAAAGCCAATCAAGTGAGAAGATTGATAAAACTAAATTACAAATTTATGATTATGAATGACAGATATAGTTTGATATTTCATTTTTGATTTATTACTACTTTTTAAATTTAAATAGCCCTTAGAAATTACTGGTTTATATATATGTAGTATTAAACTACAAATTTTTATTTTTCATTTTGAGACTTCAAACAAATTTGACAATAAATAGAAATAGCAGAAAAAATATAGACTTATAGCTCCATTGAACCAAATAAGAAACAGAATTTAAATTATTGATGGACTTCATTGTGTTAAAATGTACTATATGACATTCTTGAGATCATTTTCTAAAGTATTTTAGTCTACAATAGATTTGGATTTACAGAAATATTTTGCAGAAGGTAGTACAGAATGTAGTACAGATTTAGAAGAAGGTAATATGCCCCCTATTCAATTTCCCCCTGTTATTAACATCTTAAGTTGGTATGGGACATTTGTTGCAATTACTGAACCAACACTGATACATAATTTTTAACTGAAGTTTATACTTTGTTCATTTTTTTTAATTTTAAAAGAGTTAAACTATGTGACTAAAATTTGAATAAAATAGGATTATCAGAACACCTTCTCAATCATTTGATTTCTGTGGAATAGATCAAAAATCGGTGACGTTTCTGTTTTGGTCTCATGGATATACTGTCTCCCTAAGCTACCATCCCTTTTCAAATTGTATTTTTCAGTAGAGAGTTATTTTGGTTTTAATTCCCTAACTAAATTACATTGTTTAACACCCCATTCCTATACTGATTCTCTGCATGGATGGTCTCCTCTCCTTGTTCAGCTAGTGAATTTTGATTAATCCTCTAAAATCTAGGGTAAAAACCATCTATCCTGTGGTTTCATTCCTAAAACTGCTAATAATCAGTTTATGATGGTTCTAGTATTAACTGTTTTTGTCAAACTGAACACCCAAATTTCCATTGTATTTGGTTTGATTTATCACTTCATTTCCCATTTGACTAAACTGAATAAATTTTGTTTCCTTTTAATAGATATACAGAATTTGAGAAAAGTATGCATTTTATAGCATTTTATAAAAGAAAATTTTGTAAAATTTGATAGAGCAAGGTCTTTCTTGAAGTGTGTGTGTGTGTAGGATCTTTCTCTTTAAATACACACACACACACACACACACACACACGCACTCTTCTCCTAGAGTCAAGTAAATAGAAATAAACTGAATTTAACAATTGCAACCAAAAGACTTGTTTCACGTGACTATTTTAAGCTTTATAATTTAATATTATTATAAGCATTGTAATAAAAAATAATTGGATTAGGAAAGATTGAGTAAAATAATACTGGTAGTATAAATTTTGTGAATTCAATGTAATATATTTAGCGTTGTAATCATGACAGGTGGTAATATCCAGTGGGTTAGTGCTGATTTCTTTAAATGTGTCTCTTCTTAATTTAAATTACAGATAGTTTGCCGCTCTTTAATATTACCAGTAGAGAAAAGAGAGAGTAGCAGATTCGATTTTGTCCTTTTGCTTTTTACCACTTTTAAAGAAGAAAGATTACCGAATGCTAGATGAGGATTTTCTGTAGGACTAATTACCCTGCTAAATCTTTCTATGCTTTGAATGAGTAATGAAACTATGATGAAATTATTATATACCAATTTATTAAGTGAAAACAATCCTGTCTATATGTTATTGTCAATTGAAAAATTGAAATTTTAACCCTCTAATTGATCATCATCCAGTTGTAAGTAGACTGGAAACAGAAAAAAAGATTATTAAGCTGGTTAGTAATTATTATTTTTTATAATAGCAGTTATCATTGGCATTCATGTAGTGTCCAAAATTTATTGGCTTCTTATTCATCATCTCATTTAATCCTGACAGGAATCTATTTCTGTTGGAGCTAAAAACATTATCTTCATTTACAGTCGAGGAAGCTAAAAGTCAGAGTGATTAGGAAGCTTAACTAAGATTATACAACCATTTATGTTTTAGGAGAAACCTAAAACTCAAATTTCACTGGAATTCTGGACTAACTTCTAGAAATAAATTCAGTTCTATTATTTTCCAGGGGATGTGCTAAGTTTCGGAATCCACAGATGAAAAGACATATGTTTCCTTCTAATAAATACTTACGTTATAAAGAAATTAATCCCAGTCCTATTTGTTTTTGTTGTTTTGTTTTGTTTTCTCCGTCTCTGACTGGTGAAGAGTCTAAAGGGCAGTGTGGTACCAGAATGTTGAATGTAAGAGGAGATTTTAAAATAAACACATTTGGGGACATGAATTATGGAAGCAAGTTTCACACCAGTTATTGTAATTAATCTATAAAGAACATATCTGAAACTGAACCAAGACAGTGGGAGCAAGAAAGTGAGTACGGGGGAAGTTTGACATAGATTTGGCAAGAATTTTAACAACAGTTTAGAAATTGTTGTATATGGAGGCTGGGCACAATGGCTCACACCTGTAATCCCAGCACTTTAGGAGGCCTAGATGGGCGGATCACTTGAGGTCAGGTGTTCGAGACCAGCATGCTAAAAATACAAAAATTAGCCAGGTGTGGTGGCGCATGCCTGTAATCTCAGCTACTGCAGAGGCTGAGGCAGGAGAATCCCTTGAACCCAAGAGGTGGAGGTTGCAATGAGCCAAGATCATGCCAGTGCACTCCAGCCTAGGCTACAGAGCAAGACTCTTGTCTCAAAAAACAAAAACAGAACAAAACAAACAAACCAAAAAAAAAACAAAAAAGAAAACAAAACAAACAAAAAACACCCCAAAAGAATTGTATACTGGAAATGAAGACAAGTGAATACAGAAGTTGAGGAAGGCTGTTAAAGTTACTTTTCCCAAAAATAGGAAGTGATAGTAGCTAGCATTAGAGTGAAATACAAGGAATAAATGTTAAACTGTGTCAGCACGAACTTTCTTATCACTACTCTCCATTCTCATTGATCACATCCTTACCTAAGTTTAAGCCTTGATTTCTCTACCTATAAATATTACAAGTCAGAGGCAGACATCTGCTTTCATTGGCAGAGGGAACATTTTCAGGTATCATCTACTGATACAGAATTTTTATATCATTAAATTCAGGAGAACATGAAAAGGTCACCAAGACCTTATAAAGAGTTGAACAATTAAGGAAGGGAACAAAACAAAAAAAAAATTACGTCAGAAAAGAAAAGTTGTTGTTACATTAAATGGAGCACAGTATTTGAGGCTGAAATACAGATATTCCACTCCCAACTGATCTGGCAACAGGAATCCTTTCTTCCAGTAGACACCTTAAAATTGTGAAAGGCACGGGCAATGTTACAAGGAGTAGTTAGAGTAGTCTGGCTAACCTCATCTTGGAAGGGTCTTGGAAGAACTGGGAAATGATTGTATTTTAGACAAAGACTAAGGTAAGAAACTGGACAAGTTGAAGGTATAAAAAAACAAAAGCTCTGGGCTTGAGGTGGATGTTTGTCAATGATAAAGCATTGCTTTTTTTTTTAGCAGACTCTGACAAGTTCAGGGTGGAGAATAATAAATCTGTGATTGCCTAGCCACATCACCTGCTCAGTTCAGTCTTTCTATCTGAAAGAAAACATAGCGTGAATAAAGATAACAAAGTTCACTCATTTGCTACCTTATGTAAATTGATCCTAAAGAGTGATAGTCCAGGGGGCCTGCCTCCTAAGCCATGCTATATTATCATAGTGTTCCAGAGTCAAATGAAGTCTTGATGCTTGTCCTCACCCTCCATCTCATAGACAAAGCTCCACCTTAAATACACACTCGATTCTCAGCATTTCTACAAAATTTTGCTTTAAAAGTAGACAATTGATGTGAAATACAGAATGAAGAATTTATAAAATTTTTTAAAACTGTGTTTTTGTGGGTTTCCTGAATGTCCATCAAAAGAATTACTTTATATTTTTAATCCCTGAACAATGAAACTAACATGAATAGTTTGTTAATCATGAATTTAATGAAACCGAGGGTTTCATTCAAAAATCGGAATTATTTAAAAATTGAAACTAGCTACAGTATAAATAACTAATATTTCATCCACAGTAGGTAATTCTAAACAAAAAGAGAACCTTAAAATTTTCCATTATTTGAATTTTCTATTATTTAGTTACTTCTGTTGATCAGAAAATTGAATTATTGAAAATTAACAATCAGGCAAAAATTTTGTGACTTATTGTTTCATATAATTACATGCACAGTTTGTGTCATTTTCCATTAAGCAATAAAGTATTTGGTGAAAGTACCACTAACCTCTATGGGAAAGCAGTTTGTCAAATGATTCACCCCATTTCACTGCCTCTTCAGGGGAGACTCTGTACAAGAAACAAAATGTTTTATAATGGAGTGTGCAGAAAGTCTGTTTATGAATCTGTTCTAACATATGCTATTGTACTGCTCTTTTCAATTTTATTTCACAGTTTCTCCTTTGATGATAATATAAGGAAACTTGTATTTACATTAGAAACTTTTAAAACATTGTTCAATTTTCGTTTAGAATTTGTTGAATAATGTGTTAAAATAACATTAATTTTTTTCTCACGGATATGTGAGTTGTTTTATTTTTTAATTAAAAATTAATCCTTTGTTAGGTTAAAAGGCACAGAGAACAAATATAAAGAAATCAGGTCTACTATCTGTTTAAATTCAGCAAGTAGAAGAAACTAAAGTGACAGTATCTTTCAGTTAAAAAAAAAAAAGATTATACTGCAATTTCCTTGAAGTTGTAACCACACTAGGCTGCAAATTTTTTTTAACGGATACAGGAAGTTTGACTAATAAAGTGTCAAAGGGATAAGAAATATAAGATATTTGACTACAAGAAATATTCTAGAGATGCTGATAATGTGGAAAATTGAATATATTTTCTTGGATTTTTTTTATTATACTCAAATTTGGAAGAATTTGTATGAAACTAGTTTATACGGTTTTTGCATTTTCTTTTTGAATTAAATAAATGCTAAGTATTAAAAGACATTATTTGTGCTTTACTTGCTATAATGAGGGTTTTTTCAAACTACTGAAGAAAGAGATGAATAGATCTCTACTATGACAACATTGCATTGTGAAAACTCTTAAATTAATGAGCATTTTATCAGGTTATAAGAAGTAAAATATATCATTTAAAACTGACAGGTATATAATTTTAAAAGAGCAGCTTTAAGTGTTCACGTGATTATTCAATGCAAGGGATTTAATTCAAGTGGTTTAATTTTATGACATATTTCTAGTCTCTTCAAATGAAATTTCTAACTTTCCTTATACTACTATGTAATTTTCAATAAAACAGAAATCCCTAATTGCATTTTTCTTAAATCTTTAATGATAGAATCAGCAAAATGTTCCTCAAAATACTGAAAATTTATTCACCTTGTTTCTTTGGCCAAGTGCCCAGATCTACTGGAGCAGGTGTCTTCATGAAACTCAGGTTTCTGCACAAGAAGACTTAGTCTATTTCTTTTTTCCTTAGCTCTGTAATAAAGAGGCCTTCGTGTCAGGACAATGTAGACGACAGTTAAAATCTCTTCTGTTGACTACCAGAAAATGTTGTAATTGGTGAATACCCACGCCTACCCAAACCCACTCCCACACACTTAAATACTGTATTTGTGGAGGAATTAGGCTAACATATGGAAATGTTTCTCCTTTTGTTCACCGATAATCAAGTATTTGAGATTATATTTCAATAAAGATTGTACTAGTTCCTCTGTGTGGCTAAAATTGTTACACTTTTTTTTTTTTTTTTTTTTTAATGAGAACACTAGATTTCACAGTTAGTTGTTTACACCTAAGAAATAAAAAGGTGTTTTTTCCCCAATTAAAACAATGCAATCAATATATTTTCCACCCAATAGTTCAAAAACAAGTGGTAATGAATCTTCAACCTCAATTATACTTTTAAGAGTATAAGACTGACTTAAAATTGTATAATTTTACCTGATTTTGGCTTCTTTGCTTGTTTCTTCTTTTCCTGAACCATGTATTAACTTGAAAAAAGTTTTTTCTTTTGATTCACACATATTTATTTGAGAAAAGAAAAGCAATGTTGTTTCCATCTTCCCTCTAAAATGAAGAGATGTCTAATTTATTACATCCTTCTCTAGTTCGTTTGTTAATGCTATTCCATACGTATACATAGTATAATAAAAAGTTATCACAACTCTTACAAGAGCTGTGTTTCTTTCTGCCTCTGCAGAAATGCAGAACTGAGGAAATGAAGTACAGTTTGGTCCTAAGTTGTTTAGGGAAATGATACCACAAATTTGCAAAATGACTCTTGGTCTCCAAGATAAAGACTAGTATTACCACAGTGCAACTTCTCGTTCAAGTTTGCGCAACCAGAATGGTTCTTTAATAGACTCAAAAACACTGTCATTTCCCACAGGAACTTTTCAAACAGTTAAGTGTGTGGACTGTGTGTTAAAATGTGTTATGACAAAGTATTATATCAAACACTAGGAGATATTTTCCCCAGTTCTTAAAAAAGTATTTTTCTTACTGTTGTTACATGAGTTAAGTAAATCACATTTAACTGACATAAGATTATGTAATGTTAATCACATTGGCTTAACATATTGTAACAAAATAAGACAATAGATCGGAATTTTATGGTTAAAAAAGATCACAGAAAGCATTTAATTTAGTAGTGTTGGGCCGGGCACAGTAACTCACGCCTGTAATCCTAGCACTTTAGGAGGCAAAGGTGAGCAGACTGCCTGAGCTCAGGAGTTTCAAGACCAGCCTGGGCAACATGGTAAGACCCCGTCTCTACTAAAAATACAAAAAATTACCGAGGCATGGTGGTGCGCACCTATAGTCCCAGCTACTCAGGAGGCAGAACCACGAGAATCCCTTGAACCTGGGAGGCAGAGGTTGCAGTGAGCTGAGATCATGCCGGCTACTTCACTCCAGCCTGGGCAACAGAGCAAGACTCTGTCTCAAATAAATAAAAAAAGTTTTAAGCACAGATCTATAGAATGATTTTAGACATTTTTGAAATTTTTATCAGTCTGTGATGAAATGGAGAAAAATAATATGAAAAGGTTTTTTTCTTAAAGCTTTATTTTAATTCCTTTGATATAAAGGACTTTGCTATTTTGAATTTGCTGTCCTGACTCTTTTGTTGTTAAAATGTTCCTTATAATGTAAAAATGTTCTTTATAATGACATGGATTAAGTAGAGATGGTAGTTTTTATGTTTTCTAATGTCTTTATTTAAAAAAATGTCGACAACTTCAAATTGGTTTAGCCTCCACTTCTTTCACTGTTTAATAGAATCCAAAAGTCTTACAAATGCAGTTATAGTCCATAATTCAAATTTTATTGAAAAATAAACCAAAGTTCACAGGTATTAGGTAATTTAATCTTACAAAGTTTCAGAGACAGGCCAGTGGAAAATCTGGAGTTATCAGAGCCTTTGATCACCTACTATGTTCTTTAGCCCTTCCAAGAATCTTTAATCTCCAGTAGTGAATGCTTTCATCTAAAATGGTATATATTGAAAGCTAAGTTATACAAATCTAAAAGAAAATTTTATTTTCAGTCTTTTTGAAGTATTGCTTTACCAAGATAATTTATCGGGGATACCTGCTAAAAGCTCAAAACATTTATTTATATGAATTTAAAGAATATCTAGTATACATTTATACGTATACCCCCTGATTCCATGACTTGTACTTCGAGCATATTTTAAATCTCTCAACTTGGCTGATAATTGAAAAATATTATGTATGATGGCATTTTGCATCGAGTTTATGCTGGAACTGGATGCTGATAATGCAGATTATGCTTCCACCCTGCTGTGCCCTAGTAATGGTTAGTATCCACTATGTTTATATCAGTTTAATCCTGTGAAGGTGAATGAGACCAAGAGAAAATCATAGGAGCATGGACATCAGCCGGTCACTAGGACTATAACCTAACTGTTAACTCAGAGAAGTTAAAGACGTAAAATTAATATATTTATTTTTCATACGATATGTTAAATTTGGCTGGGCATGGTGGCTCACGCCTGTAATCCCGGCACTTTGAGAGGCTGAGGCGGGTGGATCACGAGGTCAGGAGATTGAGACCATCCTGGCTAACACGGTGAAACCCCGTCTCTACTAAAAAAACCACAAACAAATTAGCCGGGAGTGGTGGCGGACGCCTGTAGTCCCAGCTACTAGGGAGGCTGAGACAGGAGAATAGGCAGGAGAATGGCGTGAACCCAGGAGACGGAGCTTGCAGTGAGCTGAGATCGCGCCCCTGCACTTCAGTCTGGGCGACAAAGTGAGACTCCGCCTCAAAAAAAAAAAAAAAAAAAAGTTAAATTTGTGTGTGAAGTGTGTTATACACAATGCTCATAGAACTGTGGAGAAAGAAATTGTGAAAATACGGGCACAAGTTGCCGGGTGCAGTGGCGCATGGCTGTAACCCCAGCACTTTGGGAGGCTGAGGTGGGTGAATCACGAGGTCAGAAGTTCAAGAACAGCCTGGCCAAGATGATGAAACCCCATTTCTACTAAAAATACAAAAATTGTCTAGGTATGGTGGCAGGCACCTGTAATCCCAGCAACTTGGGTGGCTGAGGCAGAGAATTGCTTGAATCCGGGAGTTGGAGCTTGCAGTGAGCCGAGATCATGCCAGCCTGGGTGACAGAGTGAGACTCTGTCTCAAAAAAAAAAAAAATATATATATATATATATTTAATATGTATATTTTTTCGTATGTTACATATTTTAGAATTGCTTATAAAATAATATATTTTGTATTCTCACCATAAAACAATAAGTATGTGAGTAAACATCATTCTTTTGGGCATGGTCAGTTATTATTTAAACATTTTTACTTTTAATGTTAAGGTTTTGTGCATGTGTGTGTGTGTGTGTGTGTGTGTGTATCTACCCATGTGTTTCCCTTTTCTAGCTCTCTTCACTCCTTTGTGCAGGCCTGGAATCCTTTTCCATTAGCATAAAGACCTGTCTTCAAATTTTCTGTAGTGCAGGTCTGCTAACAACAAATATATTCAAGTTTTGATTTTCTGAAAAAAAAAGTTTTGTTTATATTATGAAGTGGCTAAATCAAGCAATTTAACATATGTATTATCTCACATACTTATTGTTTTACGGTGAGAACACAAAATATTTTATGAACAATTTTCAAATATATAACATATGAAAAAAGTGTCTTTTTCCCCATCTTCAGGTGGACGATATTTTCACCAGAAAGAATCCTAGGATGATTTTTCTTTTCTTTAGGACTTTAAAGGATGTTACACTTTTGTCTTCTGAACTCCATTATTTCTGTTGAGAAATCAGTGCCAGTTTCCTATGTTCTAATATGTCTTTCTTCTCCTGTGACCACTTTTCAAATGCTTTTATAACTATTTTTAAAACTTTGGTTAAGATAGAAATGGTGTTTTTTCTACTTGAAATTTGTTGAGCTTCCTGGTCTTGTGGGCTTTAGTTTTTACAGCAGTTGAAAACTTTTAGGCACTAGTTGTCGCTTTTTTTGTTTCTCTTTCTCCTATCTTCAGATATTCCAGTTACAGTATGTTTGGCTCCTTAACACTGTTCCTCTGGTCACTAAGGACCATTGTTTCAGCCTCTTTTCTGTCTCTTTCTCAGGTTAGACAGCTTCAATTGCTATGTCTTCAAGTTCATTAATCTTTTCTTCTCCAATAGCTAGTCTCCTGTTAAACTTGTGCGGTAAAATATTCATTTCAGCTACATAAGTTCCATTTTTATAGTTTGCATTTCCTTCCTTATTATACTATTGTTGGTTTTATATTCAAATACTTAAAAATATTCATAATAGCTGTTTTGAAGCCTGTTCCAAAAATGCATCTCTGTAATTCTGGATCTGCTATTATTGACTGATTTTTCTGCTAATGATGGCGTATTTTCCTGCTTCTTCAGATCTCTTGTAACTTTTTATTGGATGCTGGGCGTTTTGAATTTTATGATGTTAAATATTCAGGATTCTTTTATTCTCCATTTAATGATGATGAAGTTGCTCTTGGCCAACAATCATTTATGTATCACCTCTGTCTTAAAGACCTGTGTTTAAATTTGTTATACTAGATCTACCGTAGATTTAATTACTAAGGCATAATGATTCTTAAATCTCTAATGCATTCCCAGGGTGTTCAATAAGGTTTTTCTACTTTGGAGGATAAGAACTTAAACGTACCTGAACGTGGTATGAGCTCTGTAAATTAACCCACATCCCTGGCAGGAATCCTTTGTCAGTACTTATGCAGTTTTGTTTTTCATCTAAGCTGCTTGGTATTCAGCTAGACTCAAAAGTACTCTTATATAGTATTTTTAGACTTTTTCTAGTATTTGTCTTGTAAATTTCAGTCCTCTCACTCTCCTTGAATTTAGATCACTATTTCCTCAACTCAAATTAGTGTTTTTGCTCTATTTAAGGAGTACCCCTATAAACTTCTCAATTTCTAAATTCTAAATTTGAGATTTGTGTTCCTTCCCTGCACTGCAGTCTTTAAAGGAAGGCAGGGGCTTACTGTCTCTGGCTCTCTTCTGTTACGGATCACAGTTCTCTATGCCTCTCTTAGAGAGATAGAGAGAGTTTTCTATCTCTTATTTTCAGTAGCTAAAAACCAGTGTATTGTGTCTTTTTACAGTTTTCAAGCTGTTTATGGCAGGAAGGGATGTGTCAGTTGATCATAATAATCATCGTCATCTTTAAACATATATATAATATGCATATACAGTATTATACCCTGTTGCCTGAATTCCATTAATACTGTTACTGTTCAACAAATTTATCGTAGTTTTAAAATTAATTTTCCTATATGTCTCAATAGATTTATTATAAATATTATTAATTTTAACAACCCTTTTTCAGGTATCATAACTTTATTTTCCAGCCTAATATCATTGGTTTATAACTTGAGTACAGTAAATTAATAGTTGGAATCCTTGTCTTATTTTCCTTGGCATTAGGAGAAAATAAGGCTAACTTAAATGAGGCTAGGCTTCAGATTTATATTTTGTGTATGTGTACATTTATATAGTTATGTTCCTTATTCTCTTATAACATTGCATAGAAATTGGCCTTTGTACATTTCTATTATTTTCATGTGAAATTAATTTCTCTGTGTTTTTTTTGAATGAGGTAGATTTCAAGAAAGTTTATTTGGTTTAATTTATTTAATTTTAGTAATCACAATGGTGGTAGTACTAGTAATCTAAAAACAATTTAAAAATGAATAATTAGTGGCAGTTCTAATTATCATATTCTGTGTCCTTGAGAAAAAAGAATTCTTAATATAGAATAAGGGACATGCAAATGCAATAGAGAATAGTTTAGTTAAAAGCACTTTAGTCTTGGAAATTTGATTGCAAGCATCAATGTAAACAGAAAATTGCTACTGTGTTGGTCATTGTTTCTAATCTTTTATAGTGGACAGATCTAGGATATATATAATTCCTGCCTGTAAATGTTTTCTAGTCTTTTCCACTATAAATACTTAGAAACAGTGACTAATGCCATAGCAATGAGACCTAGATTATGGTCTTGAAATGTCACTTCTCACTCCAAGAAAACTAGGTTTGCTAAAGACATCGCTGATTCCAGGTCTCAGACAGGACATAGCAAAGTTGAGCCTAGCAAATATTGTCATATCAGTTAGCAAATAAGCCATCAAAGACTGATCAATTTAAAATTCTTCAAGAATTTTGTGGGTTTTCTACTAACCAAGATGACACCATTTGAACTGCAATAATTTTAATAAGTGCAACGGATTAAACAGATCAAACTTATTTATATCTATGAGTTCATAATGATATTAAAAAAGAATTGCCTACTTTCAGATTATCAATAGAAACTAATCCATTGTTATTAAAATTGTTTAAGAAAGGGAAAAAATTAAGCAGGTAGCCTGCAATTTTTATTAACTCTATCATGGGTAACAAAATACTAGATGAGATAAATTTTTTAATAAAAATACTCTAACAAACACATAAAAATAAAAATAAAATAATTACATTAGAATCTCATCATTTTAACCCCTAACAAATGATTAAACTTAGGTATTGTGATTCAATGGTTGTTAAGATCATATAAAGACATGGCAAAATTTTGTGCTTTTTATAGCCTTGCTATAAAAAGTTTTTTTTAAACTTATAGGTTTTTAAAAAGACCAAACTTAAGTCTGATTCATTCTCTGGACCCAGCTGTCAATGAGTAGAAATGACAGAGGACAGAAGATGGAAGAACATGTCGAACTGCACCATAAATATGCAATCACCAGAATCCAGACCCTGGGGGCAGCTACAGCACAGTTCTTCAACAGATAAATTGTAAGAAAGAGAAGCAGATTAAAATAAGAGGGAAATAGAATTGTCTCTGTGGATCAAGTGAAAAACCATAAACTTGTGAACCAAATAAATATAGCTTTACAAATAAAGGACTAATTGCCTAATGAGTTCTGCCTGAAAGTGTGAATGTTTGTTTTTATGTAGGAAACACCCATGTTCCTATACTTATCAAGCAGTCAAAATCAACATAATATTTTACTAGCTATTTTGAGAATAAATTTGATAAAGAGCATGAGGTAAGATAATATGAAAAGAATTTGTATACCAGAAACCAACCAAGTTTCCCTTTTCACAGTTATCCCCAAACTATTCTCAATCATAGTAACTTAACTTTTTTTTCTTTTTTTAACACAGCAACACTGCAAATCCTGGATCACACTTGTCTTCTGAAATTTATAATACCCCAGTGGAGTTTCACCATGTTGGTCAGGCTGGTCTTGAACCCCTAACCTCAAATGATCGGCCCGCCTTGGCCTCCCGAAGTGCTGGGATTACAGGCATGAGTCACTGCGCGTGGCCATATCTTTTTAAAATATAAATCTGATCGTGTTAAAATAAAAATACTACTACTACTAAGAGTAATAGTAATGAATAAAATATAACAAAAAACAAATTCATTGTCTTTCTGTAATGCAAAGGTGAAAGGGACATACACAGTCCTAACATCACACAGTGAAAATGTTAAATATGATTTCTTAAGGTAGCTCACAGGCAGAGAAGCAGCAAAGCACATACTTTTTCTTTCACACTTGCATCATTCCACATAAAAGACTTGTCACGGGCACAGGTGTGCATGACACATTGTAAAAGGGCTATAGGTGGGAGACCTCATCTCATCCATTCAAAATATTTATAAGGAAAGAAGGATAGATAGCATCTGTGTAACGAGAGTGTCCTGGATTAAGAAAGGGAGAACTCCAGAGTTCATTATTAAGTTGGTGCAAAAGAAATTGCGGTTTTTGTCATTACTTTAGCACCAACCTAATACATTCTTCTACTGAGCTATTTCACAAACTGTTAGGCAAAATTCTTCCTAAACTACAGTTAAAGAAGAGGAAATGATCATCAGGGTCATTCAGATTTGCCTCTGCTCATTCCCTAATGACAAACAAAATAAAAAGCTTCACTCAGCTTCCTGATGTGGCCCCTAACCATCTTTTCAACCTCTTTTCTCACCTCATCCCTTCTATCACTTTAACTCCAGCTATTCCTCATTCTTACCCTTCTTAGGATGGGTCATGCTGCTTTGCAACACCTAGTCTTTATGCTGTCAGAAAAAACTATTCAAATACTTTGAAAGGGAAAAAAAGATTACTGAGTGTCCTATCCAGTATGTCCTTTGAAGTTATTTTCCCCTTTCATTGTCGTTTAGGTATTTTATAGTTCTATAAATCATTGAACACCAATAATAATGAGCATGCTTTTTTCATTTTTATTTTTTTAGACTGAGTGACAGAGTCTTGCTCTGTGGCCAGGCTGTAGTGCAGTGGTGCCATCTCGGCTCACCACAACCTCCGCCTCCCGGGTTCAAGTGATTCTCCTGCCTCAACCTCCGAGTAGCTGGGACTAAAGGCACCCACCACCATGCTCAGCTAATTTTTGTATTTTTAGTAGAGACAGGGTTTCCTCATGTTGGCCAGACTGGTCTTGAACTCCTGACCTCAAGTGATCTGCCCGCCCCAGCCTCCCAAAGTGCTGGGATTACAGTCGTGAGCCACCGTGCCTGGCGAATTAGCTATAACATCTTACTGATTCTCTCATTAATTAGTGAGTTAAATACAATTTTATGTTATTTCATTTTATTTTTTGAGATGGAGTTTCGTTCTTGTTGCCCAGGCTGAAGTGCAATGGCGCAATCTTGGCTCACTGAAACCTCCGCCTCCTGGGTTCAAGCGATTCTCCTGCCTTAGCCTCGCGAGTAGCTGGAATTACAGGCAGCTGACACCACACCCGCTAATTTTTGTATTTTTGGTAGAGGTGGGGTTTCACTATGTTGGCCAAGCTGGGCTCGAAATCCTGACCTCAGGTGATCCGCCCGCCTTGGCCTCCCAAAGTGCTGGGATTACAGGCGTGAACCACCGTTCCTGGCCCAAATAAAATTTTAAATACTTAATATCTGCAAGGGAGTCATGATTTTGCCTGTAAAGATATACTTTAACAAAATAACCCATTTGTTCTCCATTGATTTACCTTCTTGTCCATTGGATACAGTGGTTACTCTTTAAATATTAAGCTTAGACATTGCATTATTTCTTTTCTTTTTTTTTCTTTTTTTTTTTTTATACTTTAAGTTCTAGGGTACATGTGCACAACGTGCAGATTTGTTACATATGTATACATGTGCCATGTTGGTGTGCTGCACCCATTAACTCATCATTTACATTAGGTGTATCTCCTAATACTATCCCTCCTCCCTCCTACCATCCCACGACAGGCCCCAGTGTGTGATGCTCCCCTTCCTGTGTCCAAGTGTTCTCATTGTTGAATTCCCACCAATGAGTGAGAACATGTGGTGTTTGCTTTTCTGTCCTTGTGATAGTCTGCTCAGAATGATGGTTTCCAAGCTTCATCCATGTCCCTACAAAGGACATGAACTCATCCTTTTTTTCTCAAGGATCTACAACTAGAAATACAATTTGACTCAGCCATCCCATTACTGGGTATACACCCAAAGGATTATAAATCATGCTGCTATAATGACACGTGCACAGGTATGTTTATTGCGGCACTATTCATAATAACAAAGACTTGGAACCAACCCAAATGTCCATCAATGACAGACTGGATTAATAAAATGTGGCACATATACACCATGGAATACTATGCAGCATTATTTCTTTTCAAAGCTATTTATGACTTAGCTAGGCAAAACTGACCACCCCATCCACGGGACCCCACTTTATCCAATGTAATTTTATCGTAACAATTGCCAGATTCTGTTGCAATCATTTTATCACCTATATTATATCGTACTTGATTCTAACTTCTGGCTATGGGAAATTTTTTTCATATTCATTTTTGTAAATGGAGTATATAGCACTCTGCAGCACAGGAATATTTAGTACACATTGTAATACAAAAAATGTTGAAAACCACACAAATGTTTGCTATAAATAATTATTATAAGACTAGCACCCTTGTAATTATTACCCAGGTTAAAAAAAAATAGTACTTTGCCAGCCACCCAGAAGCCATGTGTCCCACTACAATGACAAATCTTCCATCTCTCCATGGGTAACTATTATCTTGAATTTTATAATGATCACTTCATTATTACAGATTGTAACCCAGGTATATATCCTTTGATATGTTTCTCTTTTCCTTTTTTTAACTCGATATGACTTTTAAGTCTCTTTTAATGGTGCCCTATCAATTTCTTTTTTTTTTCATTTTTCTTTTTTGTTGTTGTTGTTGTTGTTGTTGACAGTCTTACTCTTATTGCCCAGGCTGGAGTGCAATGGTGCCATCTTGGCTCAATGATGCAACCTCCACCTCCCGGGTTCAAGGGATTCTCCTGTCTCAGCCTCCTGAATATCTGGGATTATAGGCACATGCCACCACGCCCAGCTAACTTTTCTATTTTTAGTGGAGATGGGTTTTCACCATGTTGGTCAGGCTGGTCTCGAACTCCTGACCTCAGGTGATCCACCCACCTCAGCCTCCCAAAGTGCTGGGATTACAAGCGTGAGCCACTGCATCGGCCCAGTTTCTTTCTTTTTCTTACAAATTAACTGTTGGTGAACAAGGCTGTAGTTTCCTGTGCAGTCTGGATCTTGGTGATTGTACATTAATGGTACAGTGCAACATATTTCTCTGAGTGATTCGTCTGAATGATACTTGCAAGTAATAGCCTATTGGTGTGGTGAATATTTCAGGAATTAAAGGAATAACTATTTGTGGTCATTGCAATTGACTATATGTACATACATTGTAGTTGTATGATAACTTATTTCCTACCACATGCAATGACTTGCCAAAATGAAAATTTAAAGCATATGTAATACCCAAAACTATTCTTACGTCCTTTTTACATTACAACATATTTTAATTATTTATGTAGTTGTCAAATTTGATACTTCATTGAATATATCCAAAAAGATTGAAAAGCTTACCTTTGTAAATTCATAGAATTATGTAATTACCTGATGGGTTCTTCTTGCCCAATGCACAGATAAAGTTAATTCAATGGGACAGTGGTAATTCTAGTAGTAATAAAGTTTAACAACTGCAGGGCTAGCCAAGAAGAAGAATGGGAGTTTATTACTCAACTCAGCCTCCTGGAAAATTCAGAGGCTAGGGTTTTTCAAGGACAGTTTGGCAGGCAGGAGCCTAGGTAATGGAGAATGCTCATTTGTTGCACCAGGGATGAAATCCTAGCGAGTCAAAGCTGTCTTTTTTTTCACTGAGTCAGTTCCTGGGTGGGGTCACAAGACCAGCGAAGGAAGTTTCTTAGTATGAGTTACTACTGCAAGTGGTGCCACCTGGTTCATCAGAATACAGGGTCTGAAAAATACCTCAAACACAAATCTTAAGTTTTATAATAGTGATGTTATCTATAGGAGCAATTGGGGAGATTACAAATCTTGTGACCTCTGGCTTCATGATTAATTTTAACCTTGTGGCAAATTGGGTTAATTTTACAAAGACAGTTTCAGTTCCTGAGTAAGTAGTGGGTTAGTTTTGGAAAGGGACTGTCATCATCTTGATTTTAAACTGTAAACTAAATTCCTCCCAAAGTAAGCTTGGCCTGTGCCCAGGAATAAACAAGGGCAGCTTGGAGGTCAGAAGCAAGATGGAGTTATGTCAGATTTCTTTCACATTCATAATTTTCAGAAAGGCAGTTTCAATCGCAGCTGTGAATGAACGTCATCCCACAGTTCAGAGAGTTAAGAATGTGAAAAATTAAATGACTTGCTCACTGTCAGCATATTATTAGCATGGTTGAAACTAGAATATTTTCATAACTCCAGTCCTTTCCTAAGCTTATCTGCAAGTGGCTTAAAACTTTTGGCTGAGAAAATGTTTTAGTGGTTTCCCATGTTCAGCATCTCTCTCATTGCTTGTGACTTTACTAGACCTCTGTGGGGTTCCTTTTCCTCTGAAGTTGACCCGGATCACCTGGCTGCAATTGTGTTTGATAGGTTTCTCCCCTGGGAAGTTACTTTTCTGACCTTTACATACTATATTCATGGGAAGCAAGTCACCAAGTTCAACCCACACTCAAAGGCGAAGAGGGCAGAATTAAGGTTCACCTTTAAAGGGAGCGTATCTACGCATATTATTTCTAATTTTCATAAGGTAGTTATCTTTTTTCCTCTATTTATTCAATACTTTATCAGTAGAGACTCATGTATACTTATATTTTGAGTTATAATCCAGTACCACATTATTCATTTTCGTCTTCCAGCTTTGGACCTTGGTAATTCATTCAGATTGACTCTTTGTTGCAGCAACTATTAAAGCATGGAAAACAAAAATTATTAGATAGCAACAGGTCCTACAGAGAAAATTTTAACTTACTCTGATGTATTTCACTTATTTAAAAAAAAATAACTTGAGAAAAAAGTAATACAGTTTTTTTTTTTTTTTTTTTTTGGAGGTAGTGTCTCACTCTGTTGCCCAGGCTGGAGTCCAGTGGCACCATCTCTGTTCATTGTAACCTCCTCCTCCCAGTTTCAAAAGATTCTTACACCTCAGCCTCCCAAGTAGCTGGGACCTTAGGTGCATGCTACCACTCTCAGATAATTTTTTTTTTTTTTTTTTTTGTAGAGAAGGGGTTTTGCCATATTGCCTAGGCTGGTCTAAAACTCCTGGGCTCAAGTCATCCCCTTGTCTTGGCCTCCAACGTGCTGGAATCATAGGTGTGAGCCACAATGCCCAGTCTATGATACAATTTTCACTGCATTTTGAAAGTAGGTAGAATAGTATATTGAGTCTCCATACAATTAACTCCTGGCTTTAAAATTAGCAATGTTTTATTATTCCTTTTATACTTTTTTGATGAAATATTTCAAATAAAAATCTAGACATTAATATTTATATTTTAAAACTTTAGGCCGGTTGTGGTGGCTCACGCCTGTAATCCCAGCACTTTGGGAGGCTGAGGCGGGTGGATCACGAGGTCAGGAGATTGAGACCATCCTGGCCACCATGGTAAAACCCCGTCTCTACTAAAATACAAAAAAATTAGCCGGCATGGTGGCTCGTGCCTGCAGTCCCAGCTACTTGGGAGGCTGAGGCAGAGGAATTGCTTGAACCTGGGGGGCAGAGGTTGCAGTGAGCCAAGATCATACCACTGCACTCCATCCTGGCGACAGAGCAAGACTCCGTCTAAAAAAAAAAAAAAACAACTAAAACAACTTTAATATATATTTGTGAAAGATATTTTCTTAGATAACTACAATGCCATTATCATACAAAAAACTTTAATATTCTGACACCCAGTCCATATTCAAATTTATTTGATTACTCAAAAATGTCTTCATATAGTTTGACAGAATCTTAAAATATGTCCACACATTGCCATTGTTATGCTTCTTAAACCATTTCTAAATAGAACATACTTTGTTCCCTCACCTCCTCCCATTTTTTTTTCATGTCATTAATCAGTTGAAGTAACTGGGTGACATACAGATTTGTGTCCATCACCTGTGTTCATATAAATGAAAGTTAGATCTAAAGGCTTAATTGCATTGTTTACCCCCTTTTAGGTAAGAATGTCTCACAGATGGTGATGTTCACCTCATAATGTGTCACATCAAGAAGAATATAATGACTGGAGAACCTAAGATAGTTAATTGATTTCAGCAGGCAATAGCACAGTTCCTTCATTGTAACATTGTGCTTGTTTCCCCACTGGTCAGCATGTAATGCTTTGGTGGTATATGAATACTGTTATCCTTTACCAAATATATTGATGATCGTTGCCCAAGTCTATTATTTAGATAGCAATCACAAAATCATCTTTTCTAATTCTGTATCTTCTGTTTGATTTACATGGATTTTTAAAATAACTTTTCCAAGCTGGGAGTGGTGGCTTATACCTACAGTCTCAGCTACTCAGGAGGCTGAGTTGGGAGGATTCCTTGACATCAGGAGTTTGAGGTCAGTCTGTGAGACATAGTAAGACCCCATCTCAAAAGAATAAAATAAAATAAAAAGAATAACTTCCTCATTAACCAGGACTTTTTGTTTATTCTGACATACAGTTCATTTGAAGGGCTAGACAAATAATTTGTCTCCCGTAATTACTAATTTTCATGGTATTGAGTTGTTTCTCTAGTACTCAGGGTATTTTGTCTCTATTTGTTTTTATTTGCTCTCTTGCTTTTTGACTATCATTATGACTTCATAGGTTATTATATAGTCAATGTGTTAGGTATCAATTTCAGTTATTTCTCTTCTTAATACTCAAATCGTCTTATCCTGGCCCAAGCGAGCAACTTCAAGGTGGCTCCTGGGTCATTAAGGAACTAACCCATTAGCTTTTTTATTGTTTCATTTATTTCTGGCACAACCAGATGTTCAAGCTCATCTGTATATTTCTTGTCCCAGTCCTAAAATCAGTCATATTTCCAAGGAGCTCTAATCCATTTAACTTGGGAATAATATTTACAATCCAAAATGAGGGCACTATGGGTGTTCTTTGCTGTAGAGTTGTTGTCATTGCTTCTAGAATAAAAAGTGTATTTTCAAAAGAAATAAAAAGTTCACACTTTGATTTTACGACTTTTTTTTACCTGGAAAATTATTTCCTAAAACCCTTATTATTTTCTATGTTGTACAACACACATAAAATGATTTAGCATTACCGGTATCAATATTACCACCAAAATAAGGCTACTGAATAACATTTAAATTTTCTTTGTTTTTCCTTTTGTTCTTACAATATATTCCACCGAGGATATGTATTCAAAATATGAGGTTCTATTTTTTCCCTATATTATTATGTGACTTGGTGTTTTTCAAAATATATAATAATATTACTTCTATCCATGTCATCCTTCTCTTTCCATTCTCTTCATACATACATGCATACATACATACTATATATTTTTTTTTCATACAGATATATGTGTATCACTTCATACAGATGCAAGTATATATTTCTTCTATATCTATGTATAAATATAGATATATGTAAAACTCTGGTTTATAAAAATAAACCAAAGAATAATAAGTATATGTATTTTTTAGTGTTTCTTTTTATAAGTATAAATACACCACAAATATTTAAAGTTTCCCACCATAAAATACAAATGCAACATACTATCTGTATTTCTCACCTTACCATTGAAAATTTTCCATACACAAACTGTTCTGTAAACATTTTTATTTACCTTGCTGCTTTTACTTAACAGATATATGCAGGAGATCATTGCATATCAGAAAATACAAATCTCCCTTATTTTTCTACTAAATTATATGAGTATTTTATAGTCCAAGATTATATAGGTTGCTCTGAAACATTGCCAGTATAAATAGGCTGTAGTCAATAACCCTGTGCTATGTCATTTAATTTTTGTGCCTGTGTATTTTGGGGATAGAGGCAGGTTTGATGAATTTAATGCTAAGTGATAAATACTGTGCTGAAAATCTGTCTCTCTAAAGGTAACCTATTTTGTGTTCTCACCAGTAATGAAGGAGAGTGTTTGTTACCCCAGGGCTTCACCAACAAATTGCATTGTCGAGCTTTTGGATTTTTACCATGTAATAAATATGAAGTGATTCTTCATCATTTTCTTTTGTTTTGTTTTAGTGTTTTACGCTTGATTTTTGTTTAAAAAATAACCTTTTATTTGGAAATTATTATACATATGAAGAAAGGTTGAAAACATAATAAAGTGAATTTATATAAACCTTTCACCTCGCTATCTGTAAAGTTTATATGTCAAATAATCGTGGCACAATTATCAATACAAGGAAATTCATGTTGGTAGAATACTATTCACTAAATGATAGGCTCCATTCAGATTTCACCAGTATTTCCAAGAATTCGTGTCCTATAATGTCTCTAACTGTGTATTTAATTTCACTGTTTCTTATAACCGAGGGTGAGTATAGTTTCATATATTTAAAGTCCATTGTATTTTTTTTTCTGTGAACTCTTGTATAGCTTTTGCCCATTTGTCCGTGAGGTTTTGATCTGTCTCCTTTGATTTGTAAAATCTCTTTAAATGCTGGAGATGCTAACACTTTTTATATGTTCTGTGTTCTATTTGTCTCACGGTTTGTCTTTTGGCTTTTGCTTATGGTTTTCTAGTGTATGTTTTAATAAAATTCTCTCTTTAATATAGTTAGATTTATCAAATGTTTGAGTTTATTACTTTTGGATTTTGAGTTATATTTAGGGAGATTTCTATCCTCTATGAAGCTGAATGAAACATGCCCAAGGGTCCTGTTAGCGCTTGTATAGTTTCATTTTTAATATTTAAATCTTTGGAGCATTTGGAATTTATTAACCAAAACAGCATGGTACTGGTACCAAAACAGAGATATAGACCAATGGAACAGAACAGAGTCCTCAGAAATAATACCACACATCTACAGCCATCTGATCTTTGACAAACCTGAGAAAAACAAGAAATGGGGAAAGGATTCCCTATTTAATAAATGGTGCTGGGAAAATTGGCTAGCCATCAGTAGAAAGCTGAAACTGGATCCTTTCCTTACTCCTTATACGAAAATTAATTCAAGATGGATTAGAGACTTAAATGTTAGACCTAATACCATAAAAATCCTAGAGGAAAACCTAGGTAGTACCATTCAGGACATAGGCATGGGCAAAGACTTCATGTCTAAAACACCAAAAGCAACGGCAGCAAAAGCTAAAATTGACAAATGGGATCTAATTAAACTAAAGAGCTTCTGCACAGCAAAAGAAACTACCATCAGAGTGAACAGGCAACCTACAGAATGGGAGAAAATTTTTGCAATCTACTCATCTGACAAAGGGCTAATATCCAGAACCTACAAAGAACTCCAACAAATTTACAAGAAAAAAACAAACAACCCCATCAAAAAGTGGGCAAAGGATATGAACAGACATTTCTCAAAAGAAGACATTCATACAGCCAACAGACACATGAAAAAATGCTCATCATCACTGGCCATCAGAGAAATGCAAATCAAAACCACAATGAGATACCATCTCACACCAGTTAGAATGGCGATCATTAAAAAGTCAGGAAACAACAGGTGCTGGAGAGGATGTGGAGAAATAGGAACACTTTTACACTGTTGGTGGGATTGTAAACTAGTTCAACCATTATGGAAAACAGTATGGCGATTCCTCAAGGATTTAGAACTAGATGTACCATATGACCCAGCCATCCCATTACTGGGGATATACCCAAAGGATTATAAATTATGCTGCTATAAAGACACATGCACACGTATGTTTATTGCAGCACTATTCACAATAGCAAAGACTTGGAATCAACCCAAATGTCCATCAGTGACAGATTGGATTAAGAAAATGTGGCACATATACACCATGGAATACTATGCCGCCATAAAAAAGGATGACTTTGCATCCTTTGTAGGGACATGGATGCAGCTGGAAACCATCATTCTTAGCAAACTATCACAAGAACAGAAAACCAAACACCGCATGTTCTCACTCATAGGTGGGAACTGAACAACGAGATCACTTGGACTCAGGAAAGGGAACATCACACACCGGGGCCTATCATGGGGAGGGGGGAGGGGGGAGGGATTGCATTGGGAGTTATACCTGATGTAAATGACGAGTTGATGGGTGCAGCAGACTAACATGGCACAAGTATACATATGTAACAAACCTGCATGTTATGCACATGTACCCTACAACTTAAAGTATAATAATAATAAATAAATTAAAAAAAAAAAAAAATATTTAAATCTTTGGAGCATTTGGAATTTATTATCTCCTAAATACAGGGTAAGAATCTAGATTAATTTTTTTTTAATGATTATTCATGTGTCACACCATAATTAATTTCAAAATTCCATCTTTCCCCACTGATTTGAATTCAACTTTCTTTTCTTTGATATCAAATTTCTCTACATATTTAAATCGATTTCTAAACTTTGTATTTATCTTATTGGTCTATAAAAATGCAGGAATGGTATGTTTCAAGTTGTGGAGACTATAACATGTTACACACTTAAAAAACTCAGTCTTCTTCCTTTTGTGTCAGGATTTTCATGGCTATATTTGTTTATTTTGTTAATGTTATTGTTTAGGTCAATGTCTGGTACTGGATTCTGTGGCAGGAGCGTGGCAGACATTGTATCTTTACTTTGATTTCATTTATATTGTGTCTAATTTTATTTAATATTGTCCTATTTAAAATTGTCCTGTGTGTATTTCAGGTGTGTTTTAAAGTTTTGACTCAGATGTATTTTACATATTTTTGTGATTTTGTTATCCTTTCAAAGGGAAAAATAAGGATCTGAGATATTTTTCTTAAAAATCATCTCTAAATGGGAATGTTGGAAATTGTGTTACTGTAGTAATGCATGTATAAATCTTGTACATAAAAAATGACTTGTGCCTTCCAGTTTCAGCCCCAACAAATAAAATACTTAGAAGTCATCATTTCCATTTTTACAGCAACAGTAAAATAACTGAACCATGATGTCTTGGACTCATCAGAGAACTGGGGTCACAGGGCAAACCACCACCTGAAAATCTGCAGAGACAAGTGCATCTAGAGAGGGATAGAAACTGAAATCTTCTTACCTGGAACAAAAGCTGCTGGAACTATGAACTGATAGGAGTACTTACGTGGTAATTTTAATGAACTGCTTGAGGTCAAGTGAAGACTAGTGTGAGGATGAGAGCCTCCTTGGGGCTACAGTCTTAGGAGCCCTCATGTTTCTGTGGCCTTTCATTCCAGAAATGCCACCAGATTTTTATGACGAAGGTCCAAGAAATATCCCTTCTTGGCTCTGGCTAGGGAAGGAGAAGACTAACCGCTCTGGGCATGATCATAGCCTTCTCCATAATGAATGCTTATTTTCCAAAGAAAAGGATTTTGCCAGTGTTCAATTCTGAAACTATCTCAGCTGAAGGAAGAGAACTTCCTTCTGCTTTCCTGTCTCACCTATGTGGTGGAAAAACAGAAACATCAGGAATCAAAGTTTCACAGAAATAGACTCAGAATGGTGTAGCCAGAGAAAGGAGTAGGGGGCTGAAGATAAAAACAAAACAAAACAAAAACAAATGAACACACAACACCTCTACCACTGAAGAATCACTTGTTTTTATTTTATTTTATTTTTTGAGATAGGGTCTCACTCTGTCACCCAGCCTGAAGTGCAGTGGCACGATCATGGCTCACTGCAGCTTAGATCTCTTGGGCTCAAGCTATCCACCCTCTTCATTCTCCCATGTAGCTGGGACCATGGATGCACACCACCACTCCTGGATAATTTTTTGATTTTTTTTTTTTCTTTTTTTTAGAGAGGGTAAGTCTCACCATGTTGCCCCATCTGATCTGAAACTTCTGGGCTCCAGCAATCCTCCTGCTTCAGCCTCCCAAAGTGCTGGGATTATGGGCATGAGCCACAGTTCCCAGTCTGAGAAACACGTGTAATGTTTGTGAAGGTCACAGCCCCAAGACCACCTAGCTACCTCATCAACAGGGTATAAAATAATCATAAAAATGAATTCTTCCTGAAAGAGCTGCAGGATCCAGACTTTCGAACAAGAGTACTTAGGGAAGCCCAAAGTCAAGTGAGGAGACAAAAACAAGGACAGTAGAAGAACTTGATTTTAAAACTCTCTCATGTTGTCTCATCATGTGAGATGCCGGATATGACTTTCTACTCTATAGAATAAAAGCTCTTCGTGGGCAGAGACCATATTGTATCATCTCGTCATCTTCTGTTCTAAGAAAGAATAGGCTGTCAGCGTAGCTTTTAAAAGTGGGAATATGGGTAAATAAAACACTCATGATTTCATATTTTGAGAATTTATACAGGAATTATAGAAAACCCAGAGACTTAAAATCCTGATTCTAGCATATTTATTATTGCATCCAAAATATCCATTTGCAAATGTTGATATTTCTTCCTGTACACATGGTTTACATTTACTATAGATGAGCGGGTAAATCAGAGGAGGCCAGTAATGACTAAGTGTGCATTGTAGCTGGCATCTCTGTTGGAAAGTTTTTCATAATTTTGTTATTTTTAATTTTACAAACATTTCACACAGAGTCCTGGAGTGTTTGATAATGAAATTCCCTCCCATCTCCACAGGCACATGTTCATTCACACCACTCTTTTTTAAAGATAAAGATGGTTGCTGTTTTGTTGAGGTTTGTACATTTCCCTTCTGGTCTTGATTGAACTTTCTGACATTTATCAGTAATTACCTATGACTCCAAGTTTCCTTCAGTGATGAGTTACTGATTATTCTTAGGAAGTGTCTGCAAGAAATGACTTTTGAGAAAAGTTTTAGTTGAAACCTTCTTTGGTCATAGGTTTTATTCTGTTCGTGGAACCTGGCAACTTTCATGCCTATTTTCCTTAAATGATAGTCAAAAAGGTTTTGTTTGTTTATTTGCTTTAAGAAATACTAGAATATACATAGCTAAAAGGAGGTAATTTAAGTTACAGTGCTGATGCCAAAATTAAGGAAGGTAACTATCAATAATCAAAATATGTGTGTGTGTATATGTGTGTGTGTGTGTGTGTGTGTGTGTGTGTGATAGAGAGAACCAGAGAGAGAGAGATTTTCTTCAGAAATGCTTTTGTTTAAAATATTGCTTATAAGTGGACTACTAAGGAACACAGGAGAGCCTTAAATTCCACATGACTGAGTTTTATCCTTGGGACATAAATAACACTAAAATTTTCATATATATTGTTTTATATATATACATATATACACATTTATATATACATATTCACACACATATATGCATATATACATATATATGTATATATAACATATATAACATATATATACATATGTATATATATATAAAATACATTGCATTGTTTTGTATTTGAAACCTGTTTCATAATTTTGTATTTAAATGTTTCACATGAAGTTCATAAAAATGATTTAAATACTAAAATTTGATATTTTTCTTTTCATTTAGTCCAAAAACTGGAGAGAAATAGCATTTCAAGTGACATTAGAGCTCAGCTCACTGGAAAGTTAGATTTAGATTTTCTTCAAGCATAGTTCATCACGCATTTTCATAATCTGGATAAAATAATTTTTGAGGCTGCTATGGTCTGAATGTCCTCCAAAATTCATGTGTTGAATTTTTTTTTTTTTTTTTTTTTTTGAGATAGAGTCTCGCTTTGTCACCCAGGCTGGAGTGCAGTGGCGTGATCTCACTCACTGTAACTTCCTCCTCTCTGGCTCAAGAGATCCTCACATCTCAGCCTCTCAAGTAGCTGGGACTACAGGCGAGAACTACCACATCCAGCACATTTTTAAATTTTTTGTTTATACATTTATTTTAACTTCTGGCGTACATGTGCGGGATTGTTACATAGGTAACTGTGTGTCATGGGGGTTTATCGTATGCATTATTACATTACCCAGGTATTAAACCTAGTATCCATCATTTTTCCTAACCTACTCCCTCCTCACATCCTCCACCCTCTGATAGGTCCCAGTATGTGTTGTTACCTCTATGCGTCCATGTGTTCACATCGCATAACTCTCACTTATAAGTGAGAACGTGTAGTATTTAATTTTCTGTTCCTGAGTTAGTTTGCTAAGGATAATGCCTCCAGCTCCGTCCACATCCTTGCAAAGAACATGATCTTGTTCTTTTTTATGGCTGCACAGTATTCTATGGTGTATATGTATCACATTTTCTTTATTATTATTACTATACTTTAAGTTCTGGGTACATGTGCACAACGTGCAGGTTTGTTACATATGTATGCATGTGCCATGTTGGTGTGCTGCACCCATTAACTTGTCATTTACATTAGGTATATCTCCTAATGCTGTCCCTCCCCTTTGGCCTCACCTCACAATAGGCCCCGGTGTGTGATGTTCCCCACCCTGTGTCCAAGTGTACTCATGGTTGAATTCCAAACTATGACTGAGAAAATGTGGTATTTGGTATTCTGTCCTTGTGATAGTTTGCTCAGAATGATGGTTTCCAGCTTCATCCATGTCCCTACAAAGGACATGAACTCATCCTTTTTTATGGCTCCATAGTATTCCATGGTGTATATGTGCCACATTTTCTTAATCCAGTCTATCATTGATGGACATTTGGGTCAGTTCCAAGTCTTTGCTATTGTGAATAGTGCCACAATAAACATACGTGTACATGTGTCTTTATAGAAGCATGATTTGTAATCATTTGGGTATATACCCAGTAATGGGATGACTGGGTCAAATGGTATTTCTAGTTCTAGATCCTTGAGGAATCGCCACACTGTCTACCACAATGGTTGAACTAGTTTACAGGCCCATCAACAGTGTAAAAGTGTTCCTATTTCTCCACATCCTTTCCAGCACCTCTTGTTTCTTGACTTTTTAATGATTGCCATTCTAACTGGTGTGAGATGGTATCGCATTGTGGTTTTCATTTGCATTTCTCTGATGTCCAGTGATGATGAGCATTTTTTCATGTGTCTGTTGGCTACATAAATGTCTTCTTTTCGGAAGTGTCTGTTCATATACTTTGCCCACTTTTTGATGGGGTTGTTCGATTTTTTTTTTTTTTTTAATTTGTTTAAGTTCTTTGTTGAGTCTGGGTATTAGCCCTTTGTCAGATAGGTAGATTGTAAAAATTTTCTCCCATTCTGTAGGTTGCCTGTTCACTCTGATGGTTGCTTCTTTTGCTGTGCAGAAGCTCTTTAATTAGATCCCATTTGTCAATTTTGGCTTTTGTTGCCATTGCTTTTGGTGTTTTAGTCATGAAGTCCTTGCCCATGGCTCTGTCCTGAATGATATTGCCTAGGTTTCCTTCTAGGATTTTTATGGTTTTATGTCTAACATTTAAGTCTCTAATCCATCTTGAATTAATTTTTGTATAAGATATAAGGAAGGGATTCAGTTTCAGCTTTCTACATATGGCTAGCCAGTTTTCCCAGCACCATTTATTAAATAGTGAGTCCTTTCCCCATTTCTTGTTTTTGTCAGGTTTGTCAAAGATCTGATGGTTATAGATGTGTGGTATTATTTCTGATGGCTACTTTCTGTTCCATTGGTCTATATCTCTGTTTTGGTACCAGTACCATGCTGTTTTGGTTACTGTAGCCTTGTAGTATAGTTTGAAGTCAGGTAACGTGATGCCTCCAGCTTACTTCTTTTAGCTTAGGATTGTCTTGGCAATGCAGGCTCTCTTTTGGTTCCATGTGAACTTTAAAGTAGTTTTTTCCAATTCTGTGAAGAAAGTCATTGGTAGCTTAATAGGGATGACATTGAATCTATAAATTACTTTGGGCAGTATGACCATTTTCACAATACTGATTCTTCCTATCCATGAGCATGGAATATTCTTCCATTTGTTTGTGTCCTCTTTTATTTCATTGAGCAGTGGTTTGTAGTTCTCCTTGAAGAGGTCCTTTACATCACTTGTAAGTTGGATTCCTAGGTATTTTATTCTCTTTGAAGCAATTGTAAATGAGAGTTCACTCATGATTTCGCTCTGTGTTTGTCTGTTATTGGTGTAGAGGAACGCTTGTGATGTTTGCACATTGATTTTTGTATTCTGAGACTTTGCTGAAGTGGCTTATCAGCTTAAGGAGACTTTAGGCTGAGACAATGGGGTTTTCTCAATATACAACCATGTCATCTGCAAACAGGGACAATTTGACTTCCTCTTTTCCTAATTGAATACCCTTTATTTCTTTCTCCTACCTGATTGCCCTGGCCAGAACTTCCAACACTGTGTTGAATAGGAGTGGTGAGAGAGGGCATCCCTGTCTTGTGCCAGTTTTCAAAAGGAATGCTTCCAGTTTTTTCCCATTCAGTAAGATATTGGCTGTGGGTTTGTCATAAATAGCTCTAATTATTTTGAGATATGTCCAATCAATACGTAGTTTATTGAGAGTTTTTAGCATGAAGGGCTGTTGAATTTTGTGGAAGCCTTTTCTGCATCTGTTTAGATAATCATGTAGTTTTTGTCTTTGGTTCTGTTTATATGATGAATTACATTTATTGATTTGCCTCAGCCTCCCTAGTGACTGGTACTACAAGCTTGCACCACCACACCTGGCTAATTTTTTTCATTTTTAGTGGAGACAGGGTTTCACCATGTTGGTCAGGCTGGTCTCGAACTCCTGACCTCAAGTGATCCAGCCACCTCAGCCTCCTAGAGTGATTACAGGTGTGAGCCACTGTAATCTTCTAGGGAAGAATCTATTTTTCTTTATTATTTTATTATTGTTGTTATTATTATTATTATTATTATTATTATTATTAAGACCAGGTATCACTCTGTAACCCAGGCTGGAGTGCAGTCATGGCTCACTCTAACTTCAACCTCCCAGGCTCAAGCGATCCACCTGCCTCAGCCTCCTGAGTAGCTGGGACCACAGATATAAGTCACCATGCTCTGCTGATTTTTTACTTTTTATTTTTGTAGAGATGGCTGGTCTCAAACTCCTGGGCTCAAGCCAGTCTTCTGCCTCAGCCTCCCAAAATACTGGGATTACAGTTGAGCCACGGTGCCTGGCCAAGAATGCATTTTCTTTCCTTTTCCATCTTCTAGAGGCTGCCTGCATCCCTTGGCTTATGGCTCCCTCCCAAAGCCTACAATGGGAGTTTCAGTTTTTCTCCCATGGCATCCTTTTAATACTGACTTTTCTGCCTCTATCTTCCATGTTTAGAGATGCCTGTGACTACATTGATTGCACATGAATAAACCATGATAATCTCTCTTTTAAGGTCAACTAACTAGCAAACTTAATTTCATCCATTACCTTAATTCCCCTTTGCCTTGTAACTTAACATACACATAAATTTTGAAGATTGAGGCCTGGATGTATTTGGAAGGTGATTCTTCCTCTTATATCCTTTTATAGCAAAAAAAAAAAAAAAAAAAAATCCAGAGAACAAGGTGGGGGTAACATTAAATCATGTTGATAGTTGAGATTTTGGTTGAATGACAATGTGCCACATCCAAGGTAGAAGTGATTTGGAGTCTACATGCATTTTGCTGTTCAGACAGATTTCTGCTACGGTCTCTCTGACTAATGCTTACATTTTAGAATTCAGATCTCTAATAAAAATGTAACTTTGGAAAGAATAAGAATTTTTTTTTTTTTTTTTTTGTCTTCACAAGTCATTTACGTTCTTTACCTCTTTACTCCTGGTACAAAGTGGTTCTTTTAATATAGTGATATATTAAAGTTATTCTCTGAGTCACAGATGAGTGATACATTCTCTGAAAAGGAAAATATGACTAATTTGCCTGATAGCAACAGCCTTTCAGAGCAGTTTTTCCCAACTATTTGAGTATCAATATAATTATACACCATGCTTGTTGTGGTACTTTCAGCATCTGTTGATTGAGAAATACACCATGACAAAAACTACAGTGATTTTAATATGCTTTTAAATAAGTATGTACATTATTCATCATGGCATATATGTGTTTCAGATAATGGAATATATAAGTGCATGATGTAATACTACATATTTATTTTACATCCATGACTTATACGCAAAAATATTCACCTTCACTTTGTAATCACTCTGCACTTCAGAAATCCGTGGTATACCAGATTATAAACTACTTCCTAAAAGCCAAAACCGCTCAACTCTATCTCTCCAATCCTCATCAATGATTATATTTTTGTTCAAAAATGCCATTGTCTTATTTTTGACACATAAATAGAAGAAGCAAGGTCCTAAACCTACATGGAAAAAGTGTTGAAAATTCTAAAGAAGTATGCAAGTAAATCGATTTTTCATTCTTATTTCTAGTAGTTGTCTTGCATAAAAAAGATGTAATTTTAAACTAATATACAAAATTAAATAAGATACTCTCATTAAATTATACTTAATAGTTTAGCCCAGTTCTCAGAACAAATCTTTAAAAATGGTTGAGTCAAATGCACATCCAAATTTTACACCTGACTGAAGCCTTCAAGAAACAGGATCCTTACTTTTGATAAACCCAACTTCCATGCAAGTGAGGAGTATTTTGTAGGCATTTATAATAATATTAAACTCTCCACCTGAAACCTGAAATATATTGTTTCATTGAGTTCTCTATACTGGAGAGATTGCTTTGATTTATGGGAACATAATTAGAAAATAACTTTTAAAAATAATCTGTTTGATGAGATTCATAAATTCATAATTATCAATGGACAAATAGTGCATTTTCATAGGCTTCTCATTTAATTTTTCTTTTTTTCTGCTTTTCATTTTCTGGTAAAATTGCTATTTACTAGAATATTTATTAGAAAAAATGCAGAGTTAAAATTTTAAATAATCATCATAATACAGATATTTCTTGTTTGCTTATTGAGATTTACTTAGAATAATGTAGAGAGTAAATAATGTAACTAAAATAATTACATAAAAGAGATTGTTAAAAATTTAGGTTTGTAAAAAGTAAAGGTCAATGTTAAATTATATGGTTTGGCTAGCAAAATAAATCACTTCAACTTATCCCATTCATTTTTTAAAAAATAATGCCTGTAGAAGTATTTTCTTTCCATTAAGGTTTGGCCTGCAGTTCCTAAATATTTAAACAGTTTTCCTAGTTTACTTAGATGGTGCATTTAAAGTTAATTTTACTTAAATATATCTTGGAAGTAGACTGTAGGCTTTTTTGGTCAGGTGACAGTGGTATTACTTTATTTTGAAATAACTACCTGGATTTAAGATTATTGTGGGCCTACAAATGCAGATATCATGTTAACAATTTATAACTTTATAATAGTTAAAATTTCCTGAAATCTGATGGAGAAAGTGAATTATATAAGAGAAAGCTACTGGCATATTTCCATTGCTAGGGGCTAAAGGCACAGAACATTTACAGATTAAATAGTGCGTAAATTTTAGTTTATGTGCCTATTATAGGCACTGTCGACAGGAAACAGGATGCACGCAGTGTGAAACATGGCTTGCAGTGCCACTGGAGGCTTGTTCTCTGAAATTCACCGAGTATACTGCCATTAACAGCATGTGTACTAGCAGCCTCACATTTTGGGTTTATTTACAAAACTAAACAATGTACTGAAAGTTGATTATTGATCATAAATATTTTCATAAACAATCATTGAATTTTTTCTCAAGAGAGTATTAATCACTAAAAACCAGTAACAGGTAAACAGAGCATCTTGTTTTTCAGACCGTCAAGTAAACTTTCTAAGTAAATTTCTGGTACACCAGGCAATCTACACTACTTACTTAAAAATCATATGAATTTTCTAGGAATGCTGTGATGAAAGTATTTTATTACCAGGGCTTTTATAAATATCACGTGATTTGAGAGTGAATTTTAGTTTCTTCCTTTGAAAACTATGTAGAGACACAGAACAGAGTTTAGCCCAGATTAAATACCAAAATGTTAAAAAATTGTGTGTTCTACTGGTTAGATGTTATTGTTTAACATTAACTCGAGAGAAGCAATGACAGGTAGCTTTAAAGAGCATAGATTTGAGCCTCAGCCTGTCTTTGGCTGCTCAATTGCTAATTGAGTGAACTGCAGGTCAGTTAGCTTCACTATGCTTCAGTTTCTTTTTTTTTTTTTTTACACGAGATACTAATAGTATTTACCTCAAAAAGTTTTCATGATGATGGAATGAGTTAATATAGGTATAGCACTTAAAACACTGCCTGACATCTTATAACTGCTTTTTGAAAAAAAGTATTAACCCATTTATTATTTTCAGTGTCTAGGACATTAGGTAGTGTGCTACCCCGGAGTCCCAAAGCCAAAGCGTTCTGGCCCCTTTTCTCAGAGCTTACAATGCAATCTAAGAGAATGCGTCTTAATAGATCATCTCAATATAATGTGTTAAGGGTTCTAACATGAAATTCATGCTGGTTGCTATGGAAGAAGCTTGACTCTGTTTTGGGTATAAGAGAAAGCTTTCTGGAAGATAATATCTGAGCTGCTTTTTCGAAGATAAGAAGTTATCTCAGTGAAGAAGCAGAGGAAGAGCAAGCATCTCAATTAGAAAACAGCATGATAGAAGACACAGAGGCATGTAATAATCTGACGTATGCAAGGAACTTCAAGCAATTCCATACCAGAGAGATTAATCATAAGAGCCTATACCTGGATATGACAGCACCCTCCAATCCCCCACCCTGCCTCCTCCTCTGAGATAACTCAAATGTTTTTATATTGGACATAGATGCTCCAACCCAACAGGGTGTCTACTGCTCATTTAAAGTTAAGTAAACCCAGGAACAAAGAGTTAGGGACAGGTACTTTATGTGAGAGTTGGTCCAGAAAACAAAAGTAAAAAAACACTGGACAAGAAACAGTAAGGAAGAAAAGGAAACAAGATATGTGTTAATAAATGGGTGTCTATTTTGGGCATCGGGGCGTAGGTCTGTTGGGGCCTTATGAGGAACCATGTAGGACATACTTCCAAATTGTTCCCCAGAAAGATGGAGAGGCTAGGCTATTGAACAACTTCCACTCTCCCACCTCATTCCCCTGACACACACAGCATTGGTTGGATGTTGTGCCTTGAAGCAGTTACTCCTCTGAACTCCAGTTGCACCTGGTCTTAGCCAGCAAGCTTTCACGGGACCGGAATTTGCTCTCGTGCAGACAAGGAGAGAGATGCAGCGTTTAGAGTGGAATGTTATCAGCATGGCCACAGCTGTTTTCTACAGTTGAAGATGAATTCAGAGGTAGACTTATGAGTTAGGGTTGTAAGGACTAACTGTGGGCACACATTTCAGTGAACTGTCAGTCTTCTAAATACGTTGGTTCTGTGGACCCTGGAATAAGGAAGGAGGCAGGGGCTGACTGGAGAACTGAGATACAGGTGGATAAGTAAGGAGAGAAGAGATCATTGAGCATTTCACAGATCATGCAATACTTGCAATTTATCTTGTATCCTGAAGAAAGGCTTTTAAAATGATTTCAACAGAATGTGAAATGTTTTAATTTGCATTTTGGATCGTCTTCTTAGGTTGTAAACATCATCCTTAACTAGAAAATCACATAAATTTAGTTATTAGGTTGAATATGATATAAAAATGGGTCTTGGCCCACACATGAATATCTAGATTTAGCAAAAGAAAAAATATTTGAATTCTGTATTATAATTTCTATAGAACTGAACTTACTTTTTAACATATTTTAAATGAGTTTAAAGACTAAGTAAGCCATAGTGTTTTTAAAAGCATGGAGTAACATTTACATATTATAGGATTTCATCAGTACCAATCATGATGTCATATACTGCATAAAAATGCAAAGATGCACTGCCTATATTAATGAACGAGTGCATTTAGAGCCATGTTTTATGCATAATACCTGATGAATGCAAGCAATTTACCTTTTTAATTTTTACTATAACCATATGCTATTTTGCATACAAGCAATAGGATAAGATAGCTTTATAATATGAATTCTAGGTGTATTCCAATTAGTCTTCAGTCAGTGGAGACACGCCAGAGAAATGACTGAGAGACAAAACATAAATTACTTATTTCTAGACAATCTAGCATCAGTTATAGGATTTAATATTGATTTTATGCCAACAATTTTGTAGGTTAAATGAAGGAGTAATTGCTTTAAAAATGATTTTTAAACAAAGGAGTAGTGATTTGTAACCAATGTGACCAAGTTACTTGAAGTCAGTATTTTGAACTTTTGTAGACAATCCTTTTAATAACCCTGCTTGTTTTCTATTTTATAAAACTTCTGTATACTGCTTTTTAATCTTAAATGCAAATGCTTTGCCAGAGGAAGAGATCTCTCTGTGCCTTCCCCATTGACATTGTTTAATATGCACATTAACTGCAATAAACTATTTCTTAAGGTGAGGATAATTTAAATTGGGGAATTCATATATAAATCAATCAGAATAAGGCAGAACATATTCATTAAAATATATTCAGTTATATCAGACCAGTTATAGATTTGTGTACATTATATTTAAAATTTAAAATATTTGCTATTGAGTTGTTAGCAAAAAATGTTATTTTGCTTAAATGTTCATGAGTGTATCACGTACATATGTGTCTTGGAGTGTGCATCAATGTGTGTGTTATATGTGAATGTATAGAGAGATATACACTATTATTATTTTGGAAGATAATTTACTTTGGGAGTATTTTTTATGGTATTTTAAAAATTCTAAGTAGATATTATTTTCATTGACCAATTGTTGAGAGCCATCTAAATATTAGACTTTGACCGGTAAAGAAATACACTTCCTAAATTTCCATATTGTGGAGGAGGATGTAGCCCTCTCTGTCTCCAACTTATTAGTGGCACTGCATGTTGCTAAGATGTAAAATGGAGAGCTATCAAAATGGGAGACAGGTAGCTTCTCATGGTCTTCAATGTAGTGTCTATCAAAACAAAACATATGCTTCTTTATAAAAATTACTCTTTCAGACACTTCAGGAAAATTAATACATAAGCAAAGTTCAAGTATAGGTTCTCTCGGCCTCTGTTATATAAACATTAAGTAAACACAAATGCACAGTGCAATGGCAGTGGGTTGCATGACATTACAAATCAATCTCGCTAAGCTATAGCACTTCTCAGCCATATAATTTATGATCTCAACTGAGCTGTTCTGATGACAAAGCATACAGACCCGTCTTAAATTGTTCAAGTAATTTTTAGCACAATATCATTGCTTATCCTTTTTTGTCATTGTTGGATAAATGAAAACTTCATATGGAACACAATTGTTCTGTAATACTTCTCTTAGTGTTTACATGCTTAGATTCAGAAAGAAAAACTACTGCTCAACCAATGATTCTTTACCACTGTCATTTTCTCTGATTCATTCAGACCACCTCAGTCATTTCTATGAGACTCTACTGCTTTTGGTCTAATATTCTAATGCAGGTAATTTGTACTTTTAGGAGAGTTTGGGACCCCATAAAGATTGACTCGTATGAAACATGTGTCTACTTTCACTCAGACCAATGTTTATACAGTTTGCTTTGATTTACTTACCTTTCTACAGTAAAACCATCCATGTCCCTCAGAAAAGTCAATTTCTTCATTAAATGTTCAAAATGTATCTCACCAACTAACTTGTTGTATGACATAAACTCTGTATTTATAAATGCACTTTTATCAATATGTTTTTTTTTTTTTTCCAGGATTCCTGACACTAAGATTATTCTTTTCTCAGAGCAGGGCACTGTCACATTACCTGCAAGCCGTGGCCTATCAAAATGGAAGTACAGAAGGGAATGTCTGGGATAGTTAATAAAGGAAAACAGGGACTCTTTTTAGCATATTAACATACCAAAGTTAATGCTAAGTGGTAGACAATCTTAGTTATAATGAGATATGTTTGCCTTGCAGTAATTGGATTTTAAGTTTGGACTGGGAAGATATATATATATATATTTCTCTTCCCACCTTAACTGACCTAGGCCAGAGCCTGAGAAAAAGTCAGATCCTGGGGGAGATTGGAGGAGTTCAGAGATTAAGAGTTCCTTGAGGGGAGCACAGAGGAGGAAGAGTGGTACCCTGGGTTCACTTTTATGCCAATTTAGTAGACAGACATAAAGGATAGGCAAATATTTATACATGTGACAATATGTATGTATTATTTTATTAAATAAAAATAAATACAAGATCAAGGTGAGAGATGGCATCTGTTGTGCATATACACATGGCACCCATTTTACATATATTTTTACGCGATCCTCAAGCAAGATTGAAAGAAAAGTGCTACAACCAGCCCCAGCTTGCAAATGAAGAATGTGATGCGGGGAGAGGTATGTAACCTGCTCCAAGTCTGCAGATAAGTAAAGCAGTAAGGATTCCCACACTGGTCTCTCCACTAATTGCTTGAATTCAAATCTTTCAAAAACAATTTTTTTGGAGAGATAAACTTATACAAAGTTTCTTATGTTATTAAGTGTATTTTCCTAAAGGCAATAATTTTAATTTTCTTTCGTTTCCCCAAATCCCACACCATTCAGTTCTATTTCATTTGTACCAACAAAATTACCAATATGATTTTGCTAAGCTAGCATATTTAAATGCAAGTTAAATGACTTGGAATTAAAAGATATTCATAAACATTTCCTGAGGTATTTTAAAATTGCATAAACTTTCAGTTCTTTATGGATTTGTGAGAGGGTATCATATTTACTAAGCTAGATTCTGTTCTTATTAGCAAAACAAAGTCTTTCCTCTCTCACCTGCTTTTTATATTAAAAAAGAAAATGCTCTACTTAAAGACTACCATTGTTAGCCCACGTCCTGTCTTTCCAAAGGCTTTGTAAAAAATGCTGAAGCAGCAGAAATAATACCTGGGTAAATCCTGTATGTAATGAATAAGTGTAAAACTGTTCAATTGCTTCTAACTCCTCTCATAAGATCCAAGAGCTACCTGTAATAGCTAGTTTTTGATGCTCACAAACCCTGACATAGACGAAGTCTACTCAAATAACTCATCCAATTTTTAAAATTCTACTTTATTTCCTGATTATGCTAACTTTAATCCTTCAAAAAATGTTTCTTTTTTAATATCAGGGAATTATTGAAGCAATCTTCAGAACACCTTGGAATTTAATCATAAATGTAAGCACAAGTTTGATACCCTGATGTATACAAATCTTAAATAACAATATTTACTTTACTAAGCATGTAACTTTTTAAAGACTAAATTTCTCACTGTCTTTCAAAGAAATATTTGCTATAGCCAATACCCAGGTAGGCACTTGGCTCTATTTCTAACACCTACATATTTGACATCAAATTAGTTAATCTTTCAGTTTGACAGTGTGACCTTTCTTATCTCATCCTAGAACAATGTTGATCACAAGTTACATCATACCATAAGCAAGATCAACAATATAATTTGTGGAGCTCAGTGCAAAATAAAAAGGCAGAACTTCTTGTTAAAAAATTATTAAAAATTTCAAGATGATGACATCAGAGCATTAAACCAAATGCTGGTACTCATAAGCACTGGGCTCTGTGCGACTGTATAAGCCCCATGCCTAGGAAGCTAGCTCTGCCTATACAATTTCAGCTACTTGATTTGTTACCATGTTAATTATTGCTAATAATCTATCCCAGGTATTATATTAAAAAGCTGCTTATAATAATATATGCATGTGTGTTAGATTTTAAGAGCACCCCTGAAATATACTCATGGTAAGTAAACTTTGTCTCTATTAGAGTTGGTAGTATAAAGAACCAAAGCAATTATTATGATCTATCAAACTTATTTTCAGCTTTAACACGTAAAAAGATGACTGGATGCTGAATGTCTTTAGGAAAATGTCCTTTATGTCATCACTATACTAGTGAATGTCTCTAGCATTCTCTACAAAATGAAGATGTCATTTCTTAGATTTCGGGCTGACCATCGGGATGCTATTTTCTATTAGAGTGTCCCTGACACATACTTTAAGGATTATGACTCCTGATATTGATTTGCTCTTCTCACCTAGTGTGTCTCAATGTATATTTTTCATAAGTGAGGGTATATATGAATCATTTTAATGATTTATCCCAGACTGGCAATTGTGGAAGTGTGATTACTTTTTTTTTTTTTTTTTTTTTGAGACAGTATCTTGCACTGTCTCCCAGGCTGGAGTGAAGTAGCATCATTATGCCTCACTGCAGCCGTGACCTCTTTGGCTCAAGCAATCTTCTCACCTCAGTGTCCTGAGTAGCTTGGATCACAGACATGCACCACCAGGCCCAGCTGATTTTTTAAATTTTTCTCTAGTGATGAGGCCTCACTATGTTGTCCAGGCTGGTCTTGAACTCCTGGTCTCAAGTGTACCTACCACCTTGGCCTCCCAAAGTACTGAGAGTACAGGAATAAACCACCACACCCAGACTGAGTACTTCTTATTACATAATTAGCATATTTTGTTTGAAGCAAAATAGAAAATTCAAGCATAAAAAGATTAAATTATCTATATTTTTGTCCCTCTGACTTATTAGGTTTTAATATTGGGATATGCTCCTCTATTTTTTCCCTGGTATTTAAAAAAAGGAGAGAATACTCTATGTATTTCTTTAAACTTTTTCTATTAACAATATATCAGGGACATCTTTGTAAATCAACAAACATAGTTTTATATCATTTTTAATACTTGCATTTCATTCCATTATGTGGTAGCGGTGGAATTTACACAGCTCACTTTCTGTTGCTAGAGAGTTGGGACCTTGGCTACCAACCTTTTGCCGTCCTTTTTTTCTCAAACTGTGTTTCTGACCAAAGTATTCTTACATCTTATCTTTCAGCTGCAGCCTTCTCTTTTCAATCATCACTTTATTTGTAAGAAAGCCATTGCACGGTTTTAAAAGTTCGATTTCTTATATAATGCTGTTTCTCTCTCAGTTAGTTCTTGGGTACGTTTCACTCAACTATGACTCAGTCCTGCCTGGCCTCTTGCCCCTCTTCACTGACTGTAGTGGCAGTTTCCAATCTGATGTACGGTGACTTCAAAAAAGGGGCATATTTTCCCTAAGGGGTGACATTGCTACACAGAATATTAGTATTTTTAGGAAAATATAAATTCCTAATGATTTTTAAAAATTTGGTGTTAGCTACCCTTTGACCCTCCGGCCCATCACAAGGCATCATTATACACTTCCTTACCCATGGATTTCTACATAGGTTGGCAATGCAGAGGAGTTAAATTCACATTGATTCTTGCAATTAGGAGAGTCTACTTCTGTGCTTTTTGATTTGGAGCTTGTACTTGAAACCACTATTTGCTTTCTTTGTCCACAACTTCTGAATATGTCCAGCCCATCTTTCTCAATCAGCCATTACAAAAGTATCTCTTAGTGACTCTGAGTCAGCTGCTTGAGATGATATCTACCTCTTTCTCTTCAGTGCCCTAGTTATCCATAAAGTGACTTTCATATATGCTACGTGGCCTACATTCCAACATACCTCCACGTTTGATGAAAATCCATCGTCAGTGTTGTTTTTATATGATAGGGGTCTGCCTATCAACTTCCTATCACCTTGAGGTATGTCTCATGTCTCTGCAAAATAAATTTTGTCTATGCTACATAAATTATATGCTTCAAAATATACTCACATTTGATGAAAATCCAAATGGAATTTTATGTGATATGAGTAAAAATTTCTATGTTGGTAAGTATATTTTTCATTAAATGAATACCTTCCACACAATAATTTAATTTTTAAATTTTCTTGACATTATTAAGAATTTTATTTTAAAGGATGTATTAATTTTGGTATGTGTAAGAAAGTTGTGACTCCTCTTATTCACCTCTTCCATTCAAATCCACTTAATAATTAATTCTACCACTTAATTGTAAATTAATTAATTATTAATTAATTTTTATTATTTAACAATTTCTACCAGGTAACTTTTCTACAGATATATTAATAATCCATACAAGAATGCATTTGTTTAGTAAGTATTTATTTAGATTCCTCTTATAAGGCACCATTCTTATACGGCAGTGGAATACAGCAGTGGAAAATGACAGAAAAAACTCTCCTTATTTTATAGGAGGCAAATGGAAAATAAACATATAAATAAATAATTTTAGATCACAAAAACTGTTGTCAATAAATGTAATCAGGCAAATGAGTCACTTTACCCCAGGCTGGCATGGAATGCCTTTCTTAGGAGGTGTTGTCTCTGTTGAAAGAAAAACAGCCATGCACATATCTGGAAAAAAGCAAGGAGAATATCAAGTGCAAAGGCCCAGAGAGTACATAGGATCATCAGTAATGTGACAATTGGGAGGCAGTAATGCGATGTTTTAATAATCACTGAACAAAGGTTTGAGAAACAAACTCATGCTATGAATCAAGATAGGGATGTGGATGACTGGATGAGGTGAAGTTAAAAACAAACAAACAAAAAATGCAGATTTTTCAAGTTGATGAGGCTAAGAAACTGAGAATCCAGGATGCTCAGTAAATTGTCTTAACTGATAATGAAGACTCCAAGAATAATGACAAAGATATTGGTAGAGAAGTGCATCAGAATTAGATTTGGCTGCTAAACCAGAGACCTGAAGGCTTCCACTTAAATATTTCACTTGCAGAATATAGTCAGGTTGCTGCAATATAGATTAAAATCAAATATCTTACTAAAAGTGAGGGGAGAACAGATGTTAGGGAGGTAAGGGTAAGTCCTTGGTTCATTGTCTTTACTATAAAGTATGAAGCTTCAGAAAGGCCTTCTACACATTCATCAATGTGTTTGATGAAAAATTTTAAAGTGCTGGTTTGTGTCTTGATATTGTTTTATCTCTACTTCAAAGTTAAATCCTGAACCACGGGGGATCTATACCTATTTATAAATAACAGAATCAATGAAAAATGGTGGAATTATCATTACTTATCAAGCTTAAGAAATCTCTACCTCAAATCTCCAGTACTCTGAAAAGTCACATGACAGTATTCTTATACCATCGTGATACGCAGCAATTGCTCAGTGCAGTAGACAGAGCATGGACAAGCTAGATTTAATGCTAGCTCTACTACTAATAACCAGTATGATGAGAGAGAAGTTATTTAACCTCAAAAAATTTGAGTTTTCTTCTCCTCTATAATCATGACCTGTGCAAAACACCTAGAACAATTTAATGGAAGGTAAACAAAAACTCTAAAATGCTGCCTTCTCATATCACTGGTTTGGAAGCTATGTTATCTATATTTAAAAGACATGGGTCCTTTAAGTTAGAAGACAGTTAATCGTATCTACACATTTTCTAATTTTAGGCTGTGTAGGAGTCATTGACTAAATGACAGATATTCTCACAAATATGTTAGGATTGCAATTTATGACCTACTGTGCTTTGGTGTAGCCATGAGAGTAGTTCTAGCCAATGGGTTGTGAGCAGAAGTCAGTTCTGGGCTAGACATTGAGTGTCAGGGCAAAAAATCTTGCAAGGTCTCAGGTTTCTTTTTATAATGCATGGTAGGCAGAAATCTACAATCCATTCCTCTAAGATTCCTGCTGCTTGTGTAATTTCCATAGATTTTCCCCTCCCTGTGATATAGACAAGATCTGTGAATATGGTGGGATATCATTCCTGTGGTAGGTTATATTATGTGGCAAAGTTGATGGGATTTTGTAAATGTAATTAAGGTCTCTAATCAGTTGACTTTGTATTAATCAAAATTATTCTAGGTGAGCTTGATCTACTCAAGATATCTCTTAAAAGATATATTCTCCTGCTGGCCTTACCTTCATGAAGTGAGTTGTAATTTTGTCCGTGAGAGAGACATGTGATAAAAACTGTGAGTGACACTTAGGACCTAGAAACATCCTCTGTCTAGCAGTCAACAATCAAAATGGGGCCCCAGTCCTAGATCCATAAGGAATTGAATTCTTCCAACAACCATATGAGTTTGAAAGAGGCCCATGACTCCATAAGGAATGCAGGTCAGCTGACGCCATGACTGATACCTTGTGAGACGCTGAGCAAAGAATGCAGTTAGATTGTGCTCAGTTCTTGACCCACAAAACTTTGAGGCAACAGAAGTATATTGTTTCAAGCCACTGAGTTTGTGGTAGTATTTTACAAAGCATCAGAAAACTAATAAACAAGGTGAACAACAATATTTAAGAGATTGTTTTGCTGGACAAATTTCCTCAGTGAAGATTATGTGTACAACAATCTTGCCAAACCACAGTGTACTTCTAAGAAGGGAAAAAAGACAAAACTATTATTTTAAAATATTGAGATCCAGAATTTTTTTCTTTTTCTGTTTTTCATCTATAGTCTAAAGTAGCCTGTTCTAACTGATACAAATTTGGCAGCACAAGCATGAAACTATAATAATAAAATAGCATATTTTACATTGCTTTAAGTGATTTGCTGAGGTGGTGAGAAAGCTGTTATTAGTGACTACAAAGACATTTATTTATGTTGTATAGTGGAGAAACACATGCTAAAACTGTCAAATGTGATAATTTGCAATGTAGATAATTTATCTTCTGACCCTGCAACTATAGGAAAAGTATTTGAGAAATAGAATGTTAGAAATGTATGTTGGTTACTATCAGCTGCATTTGGGTAGGTAACGCAAGAAAGAGATGGATTCAGAAAGTAATTGGGCTTGTTTGTAAGCAGGAGTGAAAGTCTAGAGAGAGTCCAACAATGTGAGAAATTATAGGATTGGAAAAGGCAATTACTTCTCAACCCTGACCAGTAAAAATTAACATAGAGAAATTCTTTGAATAAAAAAGATTGATTACAACAGCTAAGCAGCAATTATGCAATTAAGGGTTTTGTGATCACATTCATTGTTGTAATCCCTTTGTGGATTAAGATGATGGGAAGTACATCCATTTGAATGGACAAACGGTTTAGCCAAAAAGACTAAGGGTATGACTTTCTCACTAAGCCCAAAAGGCTCAAAGTACCTATAGTTAAATTGAGAGAAAGGCATATTTTGAAATTGAGTCTGGCTGTAGCTCATGGCACATGAAACTGGCTATCATCAAGTAGATCTGAAGCTAACTTTTTGAGAATGTTACACTATCAAAGAAACTCTGATCCTAGGCTAAAAGCATCTGTGACTATTTAAAACTTAACTCTTGGGTCCCCAACTTTCTGCAGAAGAGGATAAGAAAGTTGATTAGCCCCTAAGGAAGTCAGCTTTCTCAATGCCCATTTCAAATGTTGTGAGATAACTAAAGAGCAAAGATATCTTTGGAGGCAAAACCAAAGATCAAAGAGAACAAAGACTGGAACTTCCCAAGACTAAAACCAAGGCCTAATTGAGAGAAATTGACCACAACAAATAAAGGGTCTTCTCATGAATTTTGCCCTTTGAATTTCAGAATTGATGTAGACTAATAACATCCGTGTGTTTCCTTTCTTCCCATTTGTAAATGGGAGGCTTATTTTTATCAATAATTGCATATTTATTTGAGGGAAGGATATAAAGTTTTATAATGTATGTCTGGCTCAAGGTTCAGGGGAAATAATAAATAACTCCAAAACTGATAAGTCGGGTATGATGGAGCTATGGGGTTAGAGATAGGAAGAGAGATTGGGAGCCATAAGGAAGAAGAAAGACAATTAAACAGAATATTTTTTTAAAAACCCACACATTATAATGCATCTGGGGAAGAGGGAGGTTAGGTGAGCTGTGGTGCATAATTGTTCCCAGACAGAAAGAGCAATTGTGATGGGGTGGCTCTTTTGGTATAGGGCCTGAGTTGACTACAAGGATCTGAGCCTTATGTCATTCCCCTTATTACACTTATTACACATGTAGTGCAAGGTAACACTGCAGTATTTTGGATTTAAGTCACTGAGATTTGAGAGTTACTTGTTACCATAATATAATATTACTCATTCTTACTGACACAAAAAGAAAGTCTCAATTACTGCCTCAAACATAGCTTGTAAGAAAATATATTAATCAGATAAACTAATATGGTGTTTAGAATCCTTCAAAAGTTGATGTTTGGAATGGAATTTTGACAATTAATTTTAAACTTGTTTTTACAAAAAATTATGATTATTATCCTGTAGAAAGTTCTACAGTGAAAGTTATTAAATATTAAATATTATTAGATTTAAATGAGAGGGGATTGGCATTGCCAGAAGTAACATAGAAGCTGCTTGTTTGATGTGGATTCTATTCATATTATTAAGAAAGATTATTTTAAAATTTCATTTTAACTTTGATGTAAGTTGAAGTACTGAAAGTTAAATTTACATGTTTTGAATTAATTTACCTGTGAATTAAGTCTACTATTCATAGGAAATGTTTCAGCAATTTATCCAAAATGACATGAATATTCATTTTAAGTTTAATTCTACTAAAATCCTTAATTATGCCAACACTTTTATGTTGATATGATTGTAATGAACAACCAACATAGCATCATTTTATTTGTCACCAGAGAAAACCTATGTTTGTCTCATCAACAAGTTTCAGGGCAAAAATAATTTTTTGAAAGTTTAAGTAAAGGAAAGATTATGGTAGAGATGAAATTAAGCATTTTTGCAAAGCATAGCATCCCTTTCAGTTAAATCTTTATAAATATTTTGTTGCAGTGGCTTGATTTTTTAAGTGTAGTATGTTTTAAAACTATAACATTTATTATATTGCAACTTAGAAGTGGCGTGGTTCTTGAAGAAGGAACCATATGCTAGGTCTGTCAGTCATTTTCTGGCTTGGTGACCTTTAAAAGGTAATTTGACCTCTTTTTCTCCTTTTAAATCTTTGTAAGTGGGAATAATAGCTTATGGGAATGTTACAAATCATAAACAATTTTTACCTATCTGTAGCATTTTATAAGGAAAAAAATAACAAGTTAAATTGGAAGTTGCGTTAATACAAAGAAGTGGATTCAGCTATAGAGAACAGTAATGACTGGTTTCACAAGTAATGCAGAATCAGGTGAAGAAATAAATGTAAAGTGGCAGTATCAGAGGCAGATCCACCAGAATTGGGATACCTGCATTCTGAACTCCAGTTGCTCCTTCAGCTGCTGAGAGGAACACAGTGAACTTCTCAGATACGTTTGGCAGGATCTAAGTGGAGGGATACTAAAGGGGGATTAAAAGCAGATAAACCCATTCTTACATTAGATATAATGGGGAAATATAGGTAGGAGGGACAGAATGGGAATTATGAAGGAAAAAAAAATAAAGCAGGGAAAGGATGAGGAAGAGAATGCAATTTAACAGGAGATAAGAGAGGCTTTTTGATAAAAATTTATGGTGAGAACTTATGCTGCCAGATTGTTATTTCTACTTTTTATTTCAGTTAGTGTAGACTAAATGACAATGTATTATATTTGAAGTCATTGGAAACAAGGAGGTCTATGAGCACTTAAGGTCTACTGAAAAGATGAATCTGTTTTGGAAATCATATTAATAAAAAGGAGAACATGAATATTAAAACTATTTTACAGAGTTTTGTCCCTACGGTTGATGCTAAATGACAGTTCTCACTGAATATGAACTATGGAGAGAAGGAAAGGTGATAGAATTGCTTCAAAGACTTCTGTGATTATTCGTGATTTCAGTGAAAGTTAGAGACATATTTGGACAGGGAAACATGATGATTAAATATAGTGACAAGGTAAAAATGGAAATAACCACCCCAAAGGTGCTTTTTATTTACAGAGAGAAACTATTGATGACATGGAAAATAACCAAAGATACCTTATGGAAATCTACACAAATTGAGTATAATGTGAAGTTGGGTAGAGCATGCTAAGAAAGGAGGATAAGAAATAAAAGTACTTTAGGTTTTACACTTAAGGGAGGAGTAATGGTCTGTAAACATTTCTGGCTGGAAGGAAGTTCTCATATCTATGCAAATCGTCAAAGACAATGCCATCAAACAGCGACAGTCATTGCTAAGAAAGTCAAGTGCCCAGAATTAAGTGCAATAAAAATCGTTAAGAGTAAATTTTACACAAATAAATGAGAAGAATAAGTTTAGTGTAAGTGAAGAAACTGAGAATGATTATAATAGTAATATTTATAAATATTATACCTCCCATTTGTTGAGATGGATAGCTTAGTAGTCAGGAGAAGTTTCTCTGGAGTCATACTGCTTAGATTTGTACCTTGGCTCTACCACATACTATCTGCATTAGCCCATTTTCATACTACTATGAAGAAATACTGGAGACTGGGTCATTTATAAAGAAAAAGAGCTTTAATGGACCCCCAGTTCCACATGGCTGGGGAAGCATCACAATCATGGTGGAAGACAAAGGGTCATCTTACATGGGGGCAGGTAAGAGGGCATGTGCAAGGGAATGTCCTTTGTAAAACTATCAGATCCTGTGAGACTTATTCACTATCAAGAGAACAACATGGGAGAAACCCACCCCCATGATTCAATTACTGCCCAATGCGTCCCTCCCACAACACATGGGGATTATGGGAGCTACAATTCAAGATGAGATTTGGGTGGCAAACCATATCACTATCTGAGTGTGACTCTTCCCAAATTGCTTAACACTCTCTGAGCCTGTTTCCTCACATAAAATTTGGGACACAAATGTTACTTATCTATAAGATTGTTACGAGAATTAAAGTTACTCTATATGTATTTATCCTGAATTAAACATGTGCATAGCACTTAATCATCTGATATTCTCTTTATATATATTATTTTAAAGTTGTGTATTATCTATCTCCACTCGCTACAAGTAAGCTAGATTATGGCAGGAATCTTACCTATCTTCTTTATCACTCAGTCCCTAGGGATTAGAATAGTTCTGGCTGACAACAGGTGCTCAATATATATTTGAACAAATAAGTGAATGAAGACTTACAGTATTGATTACATTTGATTGGAGAACAGGGTAAAATTGAGATCAACTCACATGAGAAACTCATGTTTTGGGCTGAGATAGGTTTAAAAGAGAGAACAAGGATAAAAGCAAGGTAATGAATATCACGGTAAAGAAGCACCAGAATGAGAAGTTTTGAGACAAAAATTCCTTCATTTCTACCTTAGAACCAACACCCTGAGGTACAGGGTGTCTGGAAAGATCCAAATAGGTGAGGGGGGATGTACAAATACTAGTCTGTGAGCAGTCCCCACCTTTCTTCTCTTTCTGTCCTTCCTTCCTTCCTTCCTTCCTTCCTTCCTTCCTTCCTTCCTTCCTTCCTTCCTTCCTTCCTTCCTTCTCTCTCTGTCTCTTTCTTTCTTTTCTTTTCTTTTTTTTTTTTTTCAGAGTCTCGCTTTGTCACCCAGGCTGGAGTGCGGTGGCAGACCTCCGTTGACTGCAACCTCCGCCTCCCGGGTTCAAGCGATTCTCCTGCCTCAGTCTCCTGAGTAGCTGGGACTAGAGGCATGTGCCACCATCCCTGGCGAATTTTTATATTTTTAGTAGAGACAGGGTTTCACTATGTTGGCCAGGCTGGTCTGGAACTCCTGACCTTGTGATCAGTCCACCTCGGCCTCCCAAAGTGCTGGGAGTACAGGTGTGAGCCACTGCACCCAACTCCTTTCCTTCCTTCCTTCCTTCCTTCCTTCCTTCCTTCCTTCCTCCCTCCCTACCTCCCTTCCTTCCTCCCTTCACTCCCTCCCTCCCTCATTTTTTCTTTCCTCCTTCCCGACTCCCTCTCTTACTTGCTTGCTTTCTTCTTTTCTTCTATGTTTCTTAGAAAATTCTCATGTTAGGATGGTACTGGGTTCAAAATCACGCGAGATTAATAGAATAGCAATTGCTGAGGAAGATAGTTGGGCTTAAGGACCACTTTACAGAATCCTTCACCCTAGTAGATAGTATAAAGAAACCAGGTGAACATTTTTGGACCTTCATGATATTCAGCAGTGGCGAGACAGTGGGATGGAAGAGTCTGGAGTTGGAACAAGGTAGTGGCAGGTATAAAGTTTCTGGACCAGGACAGTGAGAAGGCTTGTGATTATCAGTAAAATGTGTCAGGATTATGACAAAATATCCAACCCTGACAAAGAACAACTAAGCAGATGCCATAATACAGCGGTTACTCAAGGAGCAGCTAGATCCCTGCACATTACAATTTCTTACAGTCAAAGCTAACTTTAGTACTTTCCTTAATTTTTTGTGTTCCTGACTCTACATAGTTTTCGGCCCCAGTAATTTTTTTTCTTTCATATTGCACATTAATTTAAAAATTAAAATTTTATTTGGGATTTTGTTGGGATAATTGAACTAGTATACAATCATTGTACTATTGGAGATGGAAATGGAAGACAACTTTTTTATGATGCTTGGCTGTGAAAGGAAGACTATTTCACAGAGCTGAAGAGAAAAATACATAGGTGAATATCAGGCAACAAGAAATAAAAAAACCACATGGAATAACAGACAGAAGAATTGAGCAATGCACTCAAGTGCTTATGGAGTAAAATGCTTCTTCATCTAATGGTCTTGGTTATGAACAAAGACTTCTAAGGATTTTGAAATAGAAGTTGTCCAGCTTATTTTAGTGATATATCGGAAGAAGATGCAATAACCAGCACAGTGATACAAGGTGCGTTAACGTTGGCATTTATGATATGAGAGGGTGGCCATCCAAACTGCAGCCTCTGACATTATTCAACATTGATTTAGAAAATTTTTATGAAAGTTCTGCTGCACAGGTTGACAAGAATATCAGAGGCCAAGATTCACCAAGCACAGTGGTATATCACAAGTGGCTAGAAAATTGCAGATTATTTGTTGAAATTTAGGAAAATTTAAAAAAAAAGCATGAAAGTAGTTTAGAATACTTTTTCTGATGTTTATAGAAAGTTTGTGCTTTTGGTCAGGCAAGTCAAGATTGTTTTCTTTCTAATTATGCAAAAGTAGGCTTTTCGAGGAGGAAACTACTGGAGAAATAAAGACAAATGTATTACGCTTAGAATACAGTTCACAGGTTTTGAGATGGATATAAGAAAAGAATATAAAATAATAAAATAGATGAATATAGGCTACCAACAAAATTCCTTACTATATTGTATTTAGCCCAAACATCCCCTCCAAAGAGGGGCATATCACTGTTTATATGGTATTAGTTGAAGAGGATAATAAATCATCAGTGAGTTTCAGCCAGATCTGAGTAGTTCAAATATATATGTATATGTCAGAGAATCTAGATGGAGAATTAAAGAAAATAACGTTTAAATGGGGAAAATAATAAAATTCAAAGACATTGAGGGAGCAAGCATAATTTCTAGTCATAAAAATCTTTTACACACATATTGGCAAGGAATAATGTGTTTTTAAAAGTGGGAAGCAAATACCAAAAGATGAGTATGTGAGGTTGAGTTTGCATGTTTTCACCAAAACTCTAATTTTATTTTGCATTAGTTGAAGAGTAGTTTCCACAGAAATTCTCATAATTTATCTAACAAATTCCTCTGGATTAGCCTATGGATTAAGAAACAAATAAATATGTGGTCACGTATTTCTTATAAAAAGAAAGATGAAGTACAGATTACTGACAAAGACTCTCCCCTTCAAAAAATTTTAGTTTGGCTTTTCTAAGCCCATTTTTTAAGTAAGCCTCATCCTTGGGCCTGTCTTTAACGAGACCAGGACACTTGTAGGGAAAATCCTGTTAAGTCAGTTTAGTGAGAATCCCCCCACGCCTGGTATCTGATCACTCTAGCCTGCTTTCAGCAAGAATTCCGGTATATCAATTGAGCTAGGATTCCTCTACCCTTGAAGTCTCCTTTTAATAATTTTCCATCCACAGACCACTTGAGTATGCTTGCTATCTATAAATCTTCACTTGTCCTTATTGTTTTTGTAGTTGAGTCTTATCTTTCTCCCCTATTGCTATGGTCTTGACACTATTGTAACAGTCGTGAATAGTCTTCTTTAGTGTTTTAACGAGTGTCAATGTAATTTTTCCTTCAACATTATATATAAGTCTTTTATCATATAATACTATTTCATTAAAAGAAGACAACTAATGAAGTAAGTTGGTAAGCTGACAGGGAACTTTCCACTTCCACTGCCCACATGCAGAAAGTATGGGCAAGGGACTATTCTACTGAAAAGAGATTTTCTATTGTATCAAGAGATGACCTATGAAAAGGACATTTCAGATTGGAGGATAAAGGTCAAAAGCCTGGGAGTCATAACCTAGAAATAATATTAGACAAATGTCAGCATTCTGTTGAAATAAATGAAGTGAGGATGAAGCCAATGGATAAGGATGTGAAAAAGGTGAACTGCGACATTTCAGGCCTGTCATGGGAAGGCTTTCTCTGAAAGACTCATAGTTAAACCAAAAAGTGAAGAACTCAACTCAGCGGTAATTCACTCATAAGGAATAAAGTAGATCCATAAATATTTTAGGGATATAGATAAAACCTCCATAGTTTGACTCAGTGTTTAAATTTGAATTGATCACTTATTACATAGTCTCATAATACTTTCCAAATAGATTCAGAGACCATTTTCATTTTAAAAAATCTAATATAGCACGTATTTAAAAACTTTAAGAATTATCTTTAATTATGTTTTAACTTGATCTTTGCAACTGAGAATTCCACAATATATTTCAAGGGTCATATTGTTTTTCTTAGTGCTCTCTTCTTGCTTATAAAAATTCAATCATTTAACTCTCATCCCTCTAGTGCGCAGGTTACATTGTTGAATAATTTTATAATATTCACTGCAATTCATCAAATACTTAGAGTGCCTACATAATATATTTTCATGAACTTAAAACTTTTAAAATATAATGACAGAGAGTACCTGTGACTGCTGTTGTTCCATATAACTTCCAAGAGGCAGATACTCTGAGAAATAGATTGTGATGAAGCAAAAATAAATCTACATTTAAAAAACAACCATAATAGAGAAAAAGCCTTCAGAGTAAATCTGAAATTCTTCAGCTTTATATCCCAGGTCCTTGTGAATTACTTTCTCTTCCTTCCTTCTCACCTCTTGCCATCAGACCATATCTTCCCTAAACCTCTCTCATACTAAATACTGCAGTTCTTTATATTCTGTCTGTCTCTGTGGTTATGCTTTCATAACTGCTCTTCTCTGCCTAGAACACACTCATTACTATCTTCAACTGCATATGAATTGTGCACATAAGGGCAATTGCCCCAACAGAAATTAAGTATGTAATTATTTTTCTTTAATGAGAGCAGTTGTCAAATATCTCACAGAAATATCACCTTACAATTATGGAATTTCCCTCTCTTTTTGAGAATTGTACTCTTTGGCATTAGAGAAGATAGAATTCCTGAGTATAGAGGGATGGGTACCAATTGTTTTAGAAGAATGTATCAGTATTACTCAAAATAGGATTATTGGTTTTGTGAAGAGCAGACTTCTGTCTCAGTTTTCTCAGACCCAGTAACTACCATAAACTGGGTGGCTTAGATACCAGGAATTTATTTCTCACAGTTCTAGAGACTGAGAAGTCCAAGCTGACTGAGCGTCCTAGTGAGGACCCTCTTTCTTATTTGCAGATAGACACCTTTCTGTATCTTCATATGGTGGAGAAAAAGTGCTCTGGTCTCATCATCCCCTTATAAAGGTAACAACATCATTATTGGCTCAACTCCATGACCTTATCCAAATCTAGTTATATTATCTTTAATGAACTTGATGCTTGCCAATTTTCTTTTCCTCAAGAATACTGCACAACGTTCTCATTAGGCAGATGTGGCATCAGTGGAATGGAGAATTCAGTCACCACCCTTTTATTATAGGTTGAACTGTGTTTCCCAAAATTCATATGTCAAAGTCCTAATTGTCACCAGTGCCTAACAATTTGACTTTATTTAGAGATAGGGCATTTAAACAGGTAACTGAGGTTAAATTAGATCATACAGGTGAATCCTAATCCAAAATGATTGGTGTCCACAGAAGAAGAGGGGATTTGAACACAGATATGCCCACAGGAAAGACCATGTGAATGTAGAGAGGGGAGACAGACATCCATAAGCCAAGGGGAGAGGCTTTGGAAGAAACCAACACTACTTACATTTTGATCTTGGATTTCCAGTCTGTGAGATAATCAGTTTCTGTTGTCTATGCCCACCATCTGTGGTGCTTTGTTTTTGTTGTTGTTGCTGTTGTTTTTGAGGTGGAGCGTCACTCACTCTGTCTCCCAGGTTGCAGTGCAGTGGAAAGATCCCAGCTGACTGCAATCTCTGCCTCCTGGGTTCAAGCGATTCATGCCTCAGACTCCTGAGTGGCTGGAACTACAGGCCTGCACCACCATACACGGCTAATTTTGTATTTTTAGTAGAAACGGGGTTTTACCATGTTGGCCAGGCTGGTCTTGAACTCCTGACCTCATGTGATCCACCTGCCTAGGCCTCTCAAAATGCTGGGATTACAGGTATTAACCACCACACTTGGCCTTGTGGTACTTCATTGTGTTAGCCCTAGAAAACTAATACATCTGTATACCCAAGACTTAACACTTTGATAAGGCTTCACTGAAGTAGGCAGTAACTGCCTGCTCTAGGAAGATGCCAGAGCCTTCTCCTACACTTCTGAGGCACTTCACAATCAAGAAACATTCCTTTGGCACTCAAAGGCCCTGAGAGCATGCAACCTGAATCCTTTCTCCCTCATGACCATAAAGCAACAGAAACTTGATAGACCTTTAACTCAAACGACCTAATTAGGTATGAATCTTGCCATAAGTGTTACACTGTGGAGTGAATAACTTTCTTCTCTGATTCCCTAATACAAGGGGTGAATCTGCGTTAGCACACGTGTACTGTATAGGGGCCAGGAACTTTGTCAGGGCCTCTCTTCGCCACACATAAGTCAGCATTTAGTTTTCTTTTCTTTTCTTTTTTTTTCTTCATTCACCTATATAGAAGACTGACTTTCCTCCAGAGACTTGAAACTCTAGAAGAAACCCAAAAGAATGGAAAGAAATATTGTCACTGAACTACTGTCCTTGCTACACTTATCAGCATGTGCAGATTCAACTACACTTACAGAATGGATTGGAGCTGTAGTATTTCATCCACTCTAGCTGTGCAGCAAGACAGTCTAGTTACACTCCTTAGTCTTAGTTCAGCCATTTACATGAGCAGAGAAGCTATGTCCTTTCATCAAGTCCTGTTCCCAAGTTCTGGAAGAATGTATCCTGGCACATGGTATACTTAAATAAACATTTTTAAGGGTTAAAAACTAAATTTAAACCAAAATATTGTAGTCTTTGTTTTAGATACAATATACTTATACTCGTAATTTTGTATAAAATCAAGCACAAATCAAGCATCAACTGGTAAACATCAGAAATTCTTAAATATTTTGAGGAAGACAAAAAAAATGATGATGCTTTGAACTGACAAAACAAATTGTGGGTTTGTTTGTTTGTTTATTGGAAAAGAACTGTACCTACAAGACTGAAGTAAGAAGAAATGGAAAAGGACTTTGAAAAGCATAAAGAAACATACTCTTTAGTACAAGGTCACTGGTTCTTGGTGGTTTCTACATAACTTTGCTGGATACTCTTTAAGGCCTCTCTACTACTAAGCCTCAGGCTCAGATCCCACCTTCTGTTCTTCATTCCTGTTTTATATTTAAAGATACAGTCCTGGGACTCATGCTGTGTCTGTGTCCTCTTATGCTCTCCAGAGATGAAATACAATCTTCTGTTTTCTATTGTTACAGAAATAAGCCTAAGATGGCCTCTGTTTATTGGCCACTATGTTCTCTGTTCCTTCACTTGCAAGCTGAAGCACTTAGCTCAAAATTCTGCCAGTTCTAAACTCAATTTTTTACATATCTAATTATTTAAAAATAGCCCAAGCAAGCAGATTTTTAGCCATTTAGGGCCTGCCTGCTTTACATATCCTGCCAAACCTCACCACCACCCCCATCCGCCTGCTAGCAATGGATAAGAGAAACCCCAAGCTTTGCTTCTACACTTGTGGGGCTCTGTGACCCAGAGACTCCCTACTGTGCTGCTGAGAGATATCACCTGGAGAAGTAAACCTCTCTCTAATTCCCACCTTCCATAGGAACTCCATTGCCCTCTTCCCCTTCTGGATGGTGGCCTTCACACTGCATACTTCTGGATGGTCTCTTGCTGGGAGAGACGTCACCTGTTATGCAACCCTGTTTAAGTGCCACCTGCCTCATGGTTATATCTTTTTCCTGGATCAACCCCTCAATCGTTTGAACCCCTGTATACATACTCCATTTCAACTCCTTTTTTTTTTTTTTTTTTTTTTTTTTGGCACTCTTAGCTAAATTTTTAAAAGTAAGATAGATTAGCCTTTTTACCTTTTCTAACAAGGCATTTATTACAATTGTACAATAATATTAGATTGGAGCAATGCATGTGATATTGAAAAGTTGTGTGCTTTGGCATGAAATTCAGTGGTCTTCAATAGTCTTTTATAAATAGACTACCCAACTTTCCAGGGTTCTAGTCTTCCCCTCTCTAGACACATAGTCAGTTTTAAATTTCTCAGATGCAATCCAGGCCAATGATCACAGATGAACTGTTCCATGTGGCCTTGTTGGTCTGAGACTTGTATATTCTACAAAGTGGCCTGAGTAGCAGGGACAGTCATGAGGGCAGAATCCAGGGTGGAATTTTCCACTGATCAAATTAAATCAAAATTCTTCACTAATAGTAATTTTTGGATGGGCATCAGTATGTGTATGAGAAGGATAACAAGAAAGCAAGAGGTGAACTTTAGCAATAGCTTGTTGCTGAAAATACACCTCGTTTAACTAATGAAATTCCTTTTTAAAAAATGCAAAGATTTGCACGTAAAAGTTACAAAGTTCTTAATGTTTTTCTAGCTCTTTCAATCTTGATCCATGACCTAAAATTTCTCACCTATCTCTATGACATGAACCAGTGATTAGACTTCCATACATACTATTATTCTAAAGCGTATCTCTTCACAGTTCGCACTCCAACCCCATCTTTTGTGAAATGTATTCTGATCTTTATCAAGCAGTAGGTCTGTAGAACTCAGTTTCTTTTGAGAAAACATTTAGACTGAAGAACATTCATTTCTCTGAGCATAGTCTATATACAATGAATTTATTTATTTCCTCACAAGAAATAATGCTAATTAGAAATGGCTTCTGTTAGGAAAAAAAAATGAGACAATATGGTAAATCACCTGTATATAAGTGTATTTATTAAAAACCAGAATGGTTGTTTTTAATAATGGTGCAGTTTGCTATGAGGTTTCTTTTCTGACTACAGTCAGGGAATAGCTTCACAAGGTCATATATGAGTAAAATTTTAACAGATATGGAAGAAAATACTAGAAGGAAAGAATCAAAGACATAGATAAAACCAAAATGGTTCTAGAAAAATGATGAGTAGCTCAGGTCCACTGGAGCAAATGGAGTGTAGAGGAGAGTAGCTGGAGTTAGCAAGGGTGGCTTCAGTTGAGAACACTTGTGGTTATTGACCTTAATTATACAATGGGAAAATACAAAGAAATATAAGGGAAGATACTTTTTATAAAAACTGGATGAATTTTGAAAGAATGTTATGTATTTCAGCAACATAATTTAGAAGCTATATTTTTCACACAATGTAACAATCTTTCCCAGTGCCCAGCAGTGTGCGCAGCTTAATGAATATTTATTGCATGCCAACATTTCCTTTGGTACAGCCAAAGTGAAGGTTCCTATGTATTAATTTCCTATTCACTTTGCACCCTATATTTTACTAGATATACCCTGTGTGGAATATATTGGTCTTGTATATGGAGAAATAACCTGTGTATTAGTCTGTACTCACACTGGTAATAAAGATATACCTGAGACTGGATAATTTATAAAGAAAAGAAGTTTAATTGATTCACAGTTTAGTATGGCTGGGGAGACCTTAGGAAACTTACAACCGTGGCCAAAAGGAAAGCAAACATATCCTTCCTCACATGAAAGCAGGAAGGAGAATTACCAAGCAAAAGGGGGAAAAGCCCCTTATCAAACCATTAGATCTTGTGAGAACTCATTCGCTGTCACAAGAACAGCATGAGGATAACTGCCCCCATGATTAAATTACTTCCCAGTGGGTCCCTCCCGTGACATGTGGGGATTATGGGAACTACAATTCAAGATGAGATTTGGGTGGGGACACAGCCAGACCATATAAACCTGCTTGCTTCTCCACGTGGCTCTAAAAGGCAGAACTATAAACCATGAGCGGAATTTGCGAAGAAGACAATTTTGCATAGAATTTTCTGATATATAAAGCTGGCCACAATGCAATAATGAGCAATAATACAACAAAGAGCCTTTCACAATTAGTTTTCACAGAAAGGCTAAAAGATGTTCTCTCACTGCAATATAAGAAAGCTGATGTAGATGGGTTCCAGGGCTTTTCCAAATATAATTTCTTTTGAGTCTTTTGACTGTTATAAACACAGAATCCTTGGAAACAGGACCTATTTCTACAGGTTTCTCTTTTGCTGTCTCCCTGTTATAGCCTGTTAAACTCAAAATTTGCTTTCTGACCCTGAGGAGAAAATTATTCCTTTAGATGATTGTTAACTGCCCGAGATACAAAATAATCACTAAATTTCTCAGCATGTGCATTATTCTTCATGGTAATTGGAGATTAAAAAGTAAAAAGTCATATTCTAAACACATTTATTTCTTCTTTGGTTCCTTTCTTTTTCAAGAACTGTCTTTTTCTATATGAACTAAAGAACATCAACTTGTGTAAATTTATCCATATCAAGAAAAAAAACCACAGAGTTGTTTTGTCAAGTTTACCTACCCACTATTATGTTTGCAAAGGTGTGGTCTGGTTGTCTAGAAAAAGGAAGGCACTCTATGGAGCAAGAGCGTGCCAGCGGAAGCTGTAACGTAGGGAAAAGCGGGACTGAACCAGGGATCAGATAGTTACCCACTACTGCTTAAGTCTTGCCTTTCACGTAATTCTACTAATTGCTGTTCATCCATCAAGCTTTATCAGAAGCCCTGGCTCTAGTATAGATCTCCTGTTACCTCTTTCCCATATTCACCCAGACACAATCTTGGAAAAGCAAGATCAGAAGGAACCACATTAGAGCTTTCTGCTTCACTGGGAGGGCTGAAGGCTCTGAGCAGCTTGAGGAAAAAAATACCAAAGTACTTGTGCAAGCAATAACCATCCTTTGCAATGTTTGTGAAAGGAATTTAAGATGAGGACATGATTCTGCATTCTTTTTTAATTACTCTCATTTCCTGAATGCCAGTTATTTAAGCTGTTTTATGTTTGATTAGTTTGAAATTACATGCCTTTTATATGTGTTGGTCAATTTATCTTTAGGAAACCGATGTTTCCCCAAGGTCACAGCAAATATATGCTGTTTTGTTTGCAAGGATGTGTTGCTGAGAGCAAAATGTTAACATCAGTCAGAGATCACCCCATCAGGGTTTATTCCTGAAGGCATAACAATATGTTATTTTCTTATATAACAACAATAAAATGCTACTTAGTACAACATTATACAAGCCTACTTAGTTTCTCGTTTCTTCTGTAATATCCCCCATAGCATTGTGTTTTTCCAAGCCTAAGTTCTGGTCTATTGCAAATATTAATGGAAAATAATTACACATAACTCTGCCAGATAGACCATTACTTTCAATTCCCTTTGACTCATTTAGATAAAATAGAATGGATCTTTCTTGATTATTTAATTACTGGGTATAATTACTTAAAATATGTAAGAGGTCTTCTTATGTTCACTGAAGAACAAATAAAAAATCAAAAACTACATCTTTAAAATTGAGTATTTTCCAAGATTAACATAAAGACAAGAAAAAATAAATCCTGTGATAAGCATATTAGTTGCAAAATTCCTTACAAAAATTTACTAGATATGAAGGTAAGATCTTTGGTTTATTAACTGCTTCATCAGCAGAAATTTGAAGACCGATATTTAAAAGGAATTCATTAAATATCTGTTGAATGAATGAATGAATGAAATTGATTTAAACAAATGCTTAAGCCTGCCATTTTAACATAATTCAGAATTTTAAATATGAAACATAGAAGTGGAGTTTAATATGTTTAATATTAAATGTTTAATATGAAGCATAGAAGTGGAGCTTCGAGAAAGGAGTTTGTTTACTTTGTTCTTGCTTTTGATTTAATAGTAAAATGATAGACTAAGTTATGTTTTTAGCAGCACATTTTTTGAAATATCTTTGCTAGTTGTGTTATGTGTTCAATGGACTTAGAAGATCCAGACTAAGCTGAGCTGCTCTGGGTACTTGTATCACCTCATCAACAAGAAGACACTAAATATCTACTGTGAATTCATTTCTGAGAGAGAGAGAAAAAATAAATATAAACTCTTGTTTACCTTTCAGATGAATGCAGTTCAATTGGAGAGAAGTGGACCATGAACAAAGAACTACCAAACGTTACAAAATAGTATCCTGTGGAAAGCTAAGCTATTTAATGAATTAAAATCTTATATTAAAAATACAACACAAAATGTCTTCTTGTTCAAGGAGAGCAGCAAGGACTTTTGTAAACCAGAGGTGGCAGTTGGCTACCTGCAGGCAAGACGACAGACTTCTTTTTCTTTGCCTGCACAATATTGTAACAGAATGAATTAATATTTAAATATGGAAGATTTTAGATTAATATATGTTTAGATTTCTTCTATGAAAGTAATTTCAGAAAACCTGGTATCATTAGGCCAGCCCTTTTTTTTTTTTTTTTTGTAGATGAACAGTGGCCATGATCTTTATAAGTACTGATACCTTCACACCATATGATATTACTTTATTTGCTCTTGTTACCTTCCTTGAGAACGTGAGTTTGCTAACTCTAGTGTTAACTCACAAAAAGTGTCTCCAGACACCAATGTTTCATTTTAACTTTTTAATACGTAAGACATGGATGCCTATCATCTCCTATTTCCCAGCAACCAGAGCAATGAGTTTTTTAGGGAGGTAAGTTCTTAAAAGTAGAGTAGGTATTGGAAACCTGTGCATTCTAAGTAGTAGAATAAGAAGCCAGAACTAGAACCATCAGTATTCAATTAGTACTTTGCATTCTGTGACTTTTCATGTTACTTCAGTTTTAGTGGTTTATCATTTTATTAACTTACAGAACATTAATTCTCAAGGGGAAGAGTCATTTTTTACAGTGGACATTCTGTTTTAGTGGTGTTAAAATTTTAAGGGGTTGATAATTTAAGCTGGAAGAATATTTCTTTCATTTGGTCATATCAGCTTCTTTTCCAAAGGCATACAGGCCTCACCAGCATTCTGGATATCATCACAGATTTATTTCCTCTATCATTTTAATTTATATATTCTGTATTTTTTTTTTGTCATGAAAAAAATTTGTTGACATAGAATTGGTTGTAAAAGACAAGCTTGTAAAATAAATGTGGCGGGAAAGGAAAGTGAGGAGAGTTGGACTTCTGCTTGCCCTTTGCCAGCTCATGATTTTCTACTATAGGCAACACCTAGATTTCCTTTTAGAGACTTAACTTGCCTTGTTTCCAGTAAAATAGACACACGGAGAAAGCAAACACTAAAATATGTTTGTTTGTTTGTTTGTTTTTCATGAGAGAATGGTGTACTACAATTCAGGTTAGTGTGGCTTCATATCTCAAAAATATCCCAAGGATAAAGTAGTACATGTTTTACCATGGGGAAGTGATAAAACTTAAGTCAGTGATATTTTACTGTTTGGGGAATTCTAACATTCAGAAGAAGCCATTCAAGTTCAGTCAATTGATGTAAAAGTGTTTTCTCTCTTTCTCTCTTTATAGTTAAAATATTGTTGAAAGTGACAAGTACTTCCAAACCTTCTAGTGGTTTTCAATTATCAAAGAAAACATAGTTAATCAAAGCTATAATCACTGTGCTAGATGTTGAGCCATAAAATGTAGACTCTATTCTGAAGAGCTCACATCCTAGGGAATATACAAAAACTAAGCAGGGGAATTAAAAACTAGTTCTCTCTCTCTCTCTCTTTTTTTTTTTTTTATTTGTTTGTTTGAGATGGAGTCTTGCTCCGTCACCAGGCTTAAGTGCAGTGACACGATCTCAGCTCACTGCAACCTCCGCCTCCCAGGTTCAAGCAACTCTCCTGCCTCAACTTCCCGAGTAGCTGGGACTACAGGGGCACACTACTACGCTCGGCTAATTGTTGTATTTTTAGTTAGAGATGGGATTTCACCATGTTGGTCAGGATGGTCTCGATCTCTTGAGCTCGTGATCAGTCCGCCTTGGACTCCCAAAGTGGTGGGATTACAGGCATAAGCCACCGTGCCCGGCCACAAACCAGTACTCTCTTTCAATGGTAATGAGGGAATAGAAAAAAAAAAGAAAAGAAAAGAAAAACAAACAAAAACAAAACCCAGTACTCTTAGTAGTAGAATAGATACTAAAAGAACTTAGAGGAAGCATACATTACTTGATCTTGAGGTAGACACCAAAACTTGCTGGAATTGCATAATATATGCATTATAGCTTGGGATATTAAGCAAATGTCAAATGTTGCTGTGCATGCTGAAGGATATGCTGTGCAGTTGATAACAAAGACAACTCAAACATCTTATGATATTTGAAATTTTGTTTGTAAGAAAAAATTTTCTACCTGACAGAGCAGGAGCACTGTCATCTTGGACAAACACTGCCATTTTAAGTTCCAGCTTCCTTTGTAACATCATGCATTTCAAGGAAGTCACTTCTTTTCTAATAACAAGCAGTCAGAAAGAGCAGACAGCAAAATATGGATAAGACAGCTTGGCACAGAAGGAGGAGGGAAAGTCTTTTGGGTAATCACCAAACTTCAGACTTATACAATGGGCCCCAGTAAAACAGTGCCCTAATAAACACATTCCTTTTCCTTTAGGTGCACTAAAATAGGGAGTGGGCTCTAATAAACACATTCCTTTCCTTTTAGGTGCACTAAGATAGGGAAGCTAAAAGCAGACTTTGGTGGTATGACTGAAGCTGCAGAAAGATGTATGGGAACAGACACAAAACCTCTCCCTCCCAGATAAGCAAGACAAAGAGACACAGACGAAAAGTTGGCCTATGTGGTCTGAGAATCGGGTGAGAGCTGATGAAAACTTTGCTCTATACAGACAACACATCTGATTCTAACTGAACCATCAGGCCCAGGAGGATAAGGCATCCCTTCCTCTTGAGCCCCTGAAGCCTTAAATACCCTTAGTCTGTAAGAGAGAAGGCTCATGACCTAACTCGGCCAGAAGCCTCTCTCGTTTATTCTGTAAAATAAACCTGTCTTTGTTGAGCAGCTTTTCGTGTTTCTTCGTTCCTTCTTCAACTCTTACACTACCAGTCTTGATGACTTAATGTATGTGGAATGAGATGGAGACTAAGATGACTCCTAAGTCTTTGAGTGGCTTTTGGTGAAATTATCTATAAAGGAGCTTGTGGAAGAGTAAAACCTGCATTTAATGCTTTAATAGCAGGTGTTCAGAGCAGTAAAGATCAGAATTTCATTCTTGCATGAAATATCTATGAATTTCAGATGGACATGTCTATGAGAATGTTGAAAATATGTATATAGAGCTCATGAAATGGTCACAATTAAAAATGTAGACTCTAATGCAATCAATATAGAGGTAGCATCTGTAAAATCACTTATGGGCAGATTCACAGAGGAAGAAGAAAAGAAGAAGAATGAGTGTAGGTCTCGGAATCCACAAGAGCTAAATGAAATGGCTGAAAACTATGTTATAGTAGCCAAGAAATATATAATAGTCAATAAATCTAGAGAAGAGAACAATTTAAACAGAGATTTGAACATTATGTAATGAGTTTAATACTGAGTCACTCATAATCTTAAGAAGGTAGTTTCAATGAAGTGGTAGGTGACAACTTAGACTGCTCTAGTTGAAGATGTTAGAATGAGACAAGAGAGTGGAGACTGCAAGTGCTTACTTTTTCAGAGGAGCTTGGTTGGTCCTGAAGAGTGGGGGGAATAGAAAAGTAGAAGGAAGAAAATACTGAACTAAAAAGAAAAAAGCCTCGAAGAAAGGTGGTTGTAATTAGTGTCTTTGATGTCTAGGGAATCGGACTGTCCTTACTTCTCCTGACCTCCCTAGAGCTGTGTACTAGTTTTCTAGGTCTATAGTACAAAATACTACAAACTGAATAGCTTTAAAAAACAGATATGTATTATGTCCCAGTTCTGGAAGCTGGAAGTCTGAGAACAAGTTGTTGGGAGGGTTTGTTCTTTTTGAGAGCTGTGAGGAACCATCCCTCTCAGCAACTGTGGCTCTCTCCTAGCTTCTGGCAGTTTGCTGGTGATCTTTGATATTCGTCGGCATGTAGAAGAACAACCCTTATTGTGTATATCAGGTGTTCTCCCTGTGTGTGTTTCTGTGTCCAAATTTCCCCTTTCTATAAGGAGATTCTGTCCTAATGGATGAGGGAGCCAATCCGCTCCAGTATTCTTTCATCTTAACTAATTAAATCTACAATGAAACTATTCCCAAATAAGGTTACATTCTGAGGTACTGGGGGTTGCGACGTGGGACTTTAACACAGGAAATTTGGACACACACACTTCAACACAAGTGGAATGGTTACACCTGGATAATCCTTAGGATTAATAGCGAAATCTAAAACTTAAGAAAGAAAGTTCAAGAATATTAGTGGAATTTAATAGTTATTATTTAATAATGATTAAAGTGAATTTCTTAAATTATTTAATAATTAAGTTATATTTCAAAAATTATTGAATTCCTCTCAATTCTCTAAGATATTTCTCTATTTTCCTAAATAATCATAACTTACTGCTCTACTCCTTACTCCTCTCTAGAGAGGTAAACTGAATTGTTTGAAGTAATCACACAAACATCCTCACTGTGGGCTATTGAGCGCTCTTTGTTTTTTCTCTTCCATCTGGGCACAGACAGGGATAATAAGGAGTTATCAGACCTGTTTGGGTTCCACTGCAATGGCACTTTCATAACCTTTATCGCTAAATTGATAGCAGTTTTATTTTTCAACCTACATTTCTAAAACATACAGAATAGAACAGAGTGTAGACACATTGCCATTTCCTTAATGCTACAACCACTGTGTCTCTTTTTGTTACTTCTCCTTAGTTTTCTAATGACTGCTGTTTTATAAATTTTTTTAGATTGCAAAGTCAGATGCTCACTGTGGATATCTTTTTATTTAATAAAATCTACTATTTATGATAGACTTTTGACATCTCTATATTTTAGTATATAAATCTTTATTTCAAGTGGATTTTTTTGGTGCAAGGATTTTTTGTGTTAACCCATTTATGCCCTTATCTACTCATTTAGTCAACAGCTATTATCAGTCTTTTAGCTGTCTAATTCTGAGAAATTCTCTAGTGAATGAGTCTAGGAGAAAAGTCATCCATTTGCCTTCTCTGTCCCCAGGGACCTGAGGCATATGCACATAGCCCAAGGGTGACTGATTAGAAGTAGCCCTTGAGGTTTCAAATCTAAAGAAATGGATTCAAAATGAATAGAGAGAAGAGTTGTTTCTGCAAGTGAGCAGAGTGGCAGCAATGTCCCTTTCCATGGGTGGCAGGGCCAGCAGTGATAGTGACAGCAGCTTGGGGCCAGTAGCACCTGTGTGGACCCAGCCTCAGGTTTCAGGGTGTATGACGATGGCTGCAGGCAGTAGCACTATCCCAGAGCTCCATATTTTGGCGTGATTTTTACTCTGATTTTGACGGCATAGCTTTCCTTTGCAGATGCTCCAATTTTCTCGCTTTCCCTGAAATCTTAGAAACTACTAAATACCCAATCCAAACTTCATTTTAGCTTAAATCACCTAAGATTTGTCTTTGTTGACTGTAATTTAGTATTATGATTAATCTGTGATATGTAATAGTATTGATAAGAAGTGCCAAACATTGTGTTAGCTACTAAGGAAATTTAAAAATAGAGTAAGAGTCATTATCACAAAGAATTAACAAAATCCAAAGAATCCCTCAGAAAGAGTTTAGAGATTAACATTCTCAGTCACTATAAAGAATCTCTGTAAATTGTCGTGTATAAATTTATAAAGCCTGGAATATGAAACATTTGCTTAATTAGATCAAGAGATTTTAACAGAATTTTGAGAGTTAGGTTTTTCTGAAGGACTACAGAGGAGCTGGTACACATCACTGAACACACTGCAGCGCCATATATTCTTCACGTGTAAGTGACCCCTAAGAGACCATTTAATCCAAGGACCTGTGTGAATCATGAAACTTAAGAAAACATTTCTATGCTCAAACTGTTGCAGGCTGATAATTACCAGGATTGTGACATATCACTGTTTTTTGGTCATTGCCTTTTTTTAAAAATCAGTAGAGACACTTTCTTCAATATGTAGCATTTATAGAAATATTCTAGGGTAGTCTTTCAGTTAGCAAAACTGGTGGTGGAGCAGTGCTTCACTGGACAGACATTTGAGTGTGGAACAGAGTGACTTAAATAGCTTAACTACACTTTGATGCTTCATGCTGTTTTTCACATATCTGTGGTTTTAATCACTATAAATGTACATTTGTTGAAATGATGATACAAGCCAGCTTAACTTAACCACTCCTCTTCATCTCAAAGCTGACATAATAAACTTAATCAAGACTTCCTTGAATAGTCGTGACATTTATATTTGTTAAAAGTTGAGGACAAAGACAAATTCAATTACGTTGACAGGTGGGAATTAATCTCTTCTGTTAATCTTAAAAACTTCTATGTACCTTTGGGCTATTTTTGCAAAAGTACCTCTGGTTTTGATCCATAAGCTGATTTTCTAGCAGTTACGAACAAATTCTGACTATTTCAAGCATTGCATATATGTTTCCGGAGAAAATAGTGAATTCATCAGTGGTAATGTTTTGTTTCATTTGCAAGAGAGACTTGTTGAACAAGAAAGTTATCCTCAGGTGATAACTACACACCTGGGTAACTCTTGTATTCCTTGAAATGCTCACTGCTTTATGGCTTCTAGACCATTAGTTTCAGAATATTCTTTCACATTGTAATGAACACTGTAGGAATAACCTCAGTGGCTGTGTTTTTAAGCTAATAAAGCTGCAGTCGCTTGAGTGGGAGCTTATTATTGTGCCAGATTCTCTGCTAGGCACTTTATATATATATCACTTCTTTTAAAAGTTGTCAGCTGGTTCAGGCACTTATTTTTCAAATCATTCATCTAGCTCAGGTCTAGTCAAACTCAAATTCTATCCTTTCATTATTTCCCCTAGTTTTCCCATTCTTCTATTCTATGTCCATTGCCTTTATCATTGGAAATTTAAACACGAATTGTAAGCAAGAATGAAAGTCACTTTCTAAAAATTTTACAAAATAAAACCTACCTTTTCACTGACATACCTGGCATCGGAATATGTGCTTTTTAGTTGCTAGAACAGCGTTAATCTACATACACAGAACAGTAGTGCAGGGCAGCATAGCACTAATATCCCCAGATGGAAATACAATACAGTTATGTACCACATAGCAACATTTTGATCAATGATGGATCGCATATATGACTATATGACAGTGGTCCCGCATAATTATAATACCATACTTTTACTGTAACATTTCTATGTTTAGATATATTTAGGCACACAAATACCACCGTGTTATATTTACCTACAGTATTCAGTACAGTAACATGCTGTACAGGACAGTAACGACAATAGACTGTGCCCTATAGCCTTGCTGTGTAGTAGGCTATACCATTAGGTTTGCGTAAGAACACTCTATGATGTTTGCACAATGAAGAAATTGACCAAAGACATATTTCTCAGAATGTATCTCTGTTGTTAAATGATGCATGACTGTATATCGACTTTTGACCCCCAGTTTGACTGAGACTGTCAACTGAACAAGTCACTTTAACTCGCTATTTGGAGAGGTGCTTATGAAAAATGATACAATTAAAATAAATAATTTCTGATGTCCCTTCAATCTCTTACATCTATAATGCCATGATCCCTCAAAGACGTACATCCATCCCTAACATATTTTCTGTATTCCAGCTGTGTTTACCCAAGTACCCTGCAGTGTCTACTTGAGAAACTCAGAGGCATCTCAAGTTACAACATAATCTAACCATAAGTATAACATAATCTAAACCAAACATTCTTTAGGAATCCACAGTTCCTAAACGGATTTTTTGATAGAACCACTTGCCTTATAAAAGAAGCAAGAATTGGATATATCCTAGGACTTTTTCTCCCTCACTCAGAGCATCAAGTTTGTCACCAAACCCTGCCAAATCTGTTCCAAATCTCCCTCAGATCTACATTAATAACTTCTTTCCATTTACACTTTCTCTACTCAATTCAAGAAATCTCCAATTCCCGTCCTCCCCACAAGCTTTATGGCAGCAGCCTCCCACTCAGTCTAATTCTCCCTGTGCCATGCCTTCTCACTTATTTTCACAATGTTATGAAGATCAAGTCTCTACCTCACATGTATACAGTCCCCATTAATCTCCCTCTCAGTATCCCACATCCTTCTTACAGTACATTATATTGATTTATGTGATTTCACTAAATTTCTTACCACCAGCCCCAACCAGTCAATATGATTTTTCCTTTTGTTTGCTCTATACCTTGGACTGTCTTCCTTATCCCTCACTTTTTCACCTGGGTGGTTCAAAAGTTAGCTCAGAAGTAGCTTCTTCTTGGAAGAGTTAACAGGCTATCCCAAGGGTTCTTCATCTGAATTCTCATAGCATCCTCTACAAGTCTCTACTGTTACCCTTATCAAAGTGTTTGTTTATTTACTAAGCGGAACTGTCTTCATTCTTGATTTCCAAATTTCTCAAAAACAGATTTTTCTCTTTCATCCCTGTCTTACCAGTGCTTAGCACTTGGTAGTTTCTCAATAAAAATACAGTTTTAAACTGAAAATGCAATGAATATCTCAAAGGTCTTAAAGGAGGTGAGGACAATAACAGTACATTGTTGAGTTATTCAGTATCCAGAAACCTGAATACAAAACCTGATGGAGAGTTCCCAATCCACTGCTGTGATCGGCTTCAGCCCATCCCTGTCACTGATTACAACTGTAAACTCTGTGACTCATAAAATCAATTACATGAGGATGTGGAAACATAAACAAAAGCAGGCCGATTGTGGAGGAGAGTAAAAAAAAAAAAAAAAAAAAAAAAAAAATCTCAAGATTGTGTTCCTATAGTAATTTCCAGTCAGGCAGTCAGGGAACCACCCTCTGATGCAGGTAAAAATGTTGATAGAAATTATGTCATTCTTAGGGCTGGAGAAACCAAGAAAAGAAGCCCATGCAGATTGGAGAACAAACGGGGAAGAGTAGAGAAAAAAGGGAGAAAACAAGATAAAGAGATCCTCTAAGTCTATATATGAACACACCAGTTCCAGGCTAGCTTCTTATCCATACATGTATGGGTCAGTCTCAAATCAGTGTAGCAAAGACTTAAGGTCCGAACTGAGATTGGAACCAACCCACATAAAAGTGACACAGCATTGAGAGGGTAAACCCAACAGTATTCTCTGCCTTCTAAAACAAAATCCTCAGTAATTTTCAGAGGTTTAAAACAGAAGCCAGAGTATACATTATACTATATTTGTATATTTGCTCATGAAAATATAATATTATATTTGCTCAGGGAAATGTGACTTATTCTCAAGAAAAAGACAATAACAATACATCATCTACAAGAAAATCCCAGATATTGAAATTGCCAGATAAAATTTTTAAAGCCGATTTTATAATTATGAGACATGAAAATTAATAAAATATAAATGAAAAGTCATTTGAAAGATATGAAAAGATAAAAAATATCAGACTATAAAAGACTATTTGTTGTCTCTTAAGTTTCACAGGTCTCTAAGTTGATAAGTGTGTATTTGTTCATTATGTTCCTATATTAAGCTATTAATCTTCTGTTACATTTGTAATGATTTCTATTTTACAATTGAAATTGTATTTGTATGCTCCCATTCTTTGCAGAGATTCAGCCAACTTAATGATCTTTCCTAAAAATTAGTTTTTAAAAAAAGTTGTTAATCTTCTCTATTGATTTGTTTCCACTTGTTGTTTATATTATTGACCTCTACTCTTACAGTTATTATTTTCTTTCTTCTGTCTCCTTTGGGTTTGCTCTCTTGATTTTCCATCAACTTTTAAAATTAGAGATTTTGATAATTTTCTAGAATTTGTCTTGCTTTTTGCTTAATATATGTAAACACATTTATTTCCTTATTAGTCCTATCTTGTCTGCTACTCCTTATACTTTTGAAATGCAGTGTTTCCATTTTCATTTGATTCTAATATTTTAAAAATAATCTTTATTTTATTTTTAACAAATAATATATATTTAATAAAAACATGTACCTATATGCTTAAAAGTTCACATTTTACATGTATAGAATGTATATATAATTTATATGTACATGTTTATATTTAATTATTTCCATTTTTATTTCATTGTCACAATCTGAAAAAGTTGAAATAGTTACTTTTATTAAATTTGTTGAGATTTCCTTCTGGATAGTACATGTACAATTTTGTTTGTTTTCCAAATATACTCAAAATGAATTTGTGTTTCTTTGAGAAATAAAGTGTATGTATACACAACACACCTGTATATATTTAGAGATTAATAGTATTGTTACACTTTTATATACTTTTAGTTTGAAAGATTTCTCAAATGAGTGTAAGAATATCTGCAAATACATGTACTAACTTATCTATTTTTCCTATGGTTATATCTGTTGTTTTATGTATTTTGAGACTCTTGTTATTTTTAATATGTATTTGATTTATTTTTCCTTTTACCTATGTGATGCCATCCCTCTTTTTCTTTGCTTTTACATTTAATTCTTTTCTAACTGAAGCTTTCCTTTATTTATAGTTTCATCTCTTATTGTCAACTTCTACCTAACTTTGATTTACCTCTTCCAAGATAAAATATTGCTCAATTATTCTATTTAATGATCTGAGAGTCTGTTTTTTAAAAAATATATGAGTTTAACTCAACTATTTTGAAATTACTGTTATATTTGAACTTAATTTTGCAATTTATTTTTCATATTTTTATTTATCCTATTTATATCTTTTATTTTTTTCCTTTTCTTGGCTTTCATTAGATGGATCAACATTTCATGCTATTTAAAAAAAACACACATTTTATATTTCTATGCATACATGTTTATCATTTTCTGTTTCCATCTGTTATGCTCATAAATACCAGCATCAGCCGGGCGCGGTGGCTCAAGCCTGTAATCCCAGCACTTTGGGAGGCCGAGACGGGTGGATCACGAGGTCAGTAGATCGAGACCATCCTGGCTAACACGGTGAAACCCCGTCTCTACTAAAAAACACACAAAAAAACTAGCTGGGCGAGGTGGCGGACGCCTGTAGTCCCAGCTACTCGGGAGGCTGAGGCAGGAGAATGGCATGAACACGGGAGGTGGAGCTTGCAGTAAGCTGAGATCCGGCCACTGCACTCCAGCCTGGGTGACAGAGCGAGACTCCGTCTCAAAAATAAATAAATAAATAAAATAAATACCAGCATAATTTATTTGAATAGGTACTCTTCTCTGTTTTCTTGTTTATTTACCCAGCTGTGTTATGTGCACTTTAGTTCTGATTATAATACATGTATATTTTGTTTGATGATTTTGTTTCTTTTCCACATGACAATAAACTGAGTTAAACTATTAACTCATTTATACTTTTAATATATTTATATAATTCCCCCTGATTTGCTTATTTTCTTGTTGGAGTAGTTTATTTGCATCTGTAGGACTGCTCTATTCAATATGGATTTTTTGCTCACTATCCAATATTCACATATAGATATTGAGCAAAAAATTCTGTACACAGTGCTGTCCTAGAGAACATAGTATTTTACCCTTCCTTTGAAATAATTTGTGTACAAAATATGAGGGTTGGATTTTGTCTTAAATGTTTTGAAAAGATTTTTCTTGCACTCAGTGTTGGACCATTTGATGATAGTTTCTTTGTCGAATATATAATCTTACTCACAAAGCTTTTAGAATCTCCTTTAAATTTAAAATTTTTATTTTAAAGTGGTCATGAGATTATGTTGTTTTTGGACTGTTAGTCATTATTTCAATACTTTCTTCCTCTCTCCTTGCTGTTTTGTGTCTAAAAGTTGAGGTATGAGAATATTGATATGCCTACTACTAGACTCCACATACCTTTATTTTCCTTTTGCATTGCCAACCTTTTTAAAAATACTTTATTTTTACATGAGGAGCTCCTAGAGATAATTTTCCAGCTACATGTATTCTGCTCTTCCCCTAGCTACCATTTTTTATGGTACTCAAATATCATGTTTTCTAACAAGGACTTCATTTGTTTCTGCTTGTTATTATTTGCCTTAAACTGTTTTCAGGATATTTTAGACCTATTTATTATTTTTGTAAATCTCTCAGTTACATTAATTCTGTTTCATGTAATATAAACAATTCAGTTTTTAACCTTACAATTATATGCATTTTTGTTCCTCAGATTTCTGATTATTTCCCCTCAGAAGCTCAGTTTCAGATACCTTATGTAGCTTTCTTATATGGAGAAAAGGAGGCTAATCATTTAATTTTAGTTTTTGTTCTTCTTGGAACTTCACATATGAGGTTGAGAAATACGCTCCAGGGCAAAGAGCCCTCAGCACCACCAACAGAACATAACCATCTCACCATGCAGGTGGCTGTCTCAGTGTGTTCCAGCTGTGATAACAAAATACCATAAACTGCATAGGTTATAAACCACAGAAGTGTGTTTCCTGTAGTCCTAGAGGCAGACAAAACCAAGGTCGTGGTGCTGGTAGATTCAGTGCCTGATGAGGGCCTGCTTTTTGTTTAAGAGATGGCACTTCCTCACTGGATCCTCACATGGTAGAAGGTTGAGGCAATTTTCAGGGGCACCCTTTATAAAGGCACTAATCCCATTCATGGAGACTGTGCCTTCATGACTTAGTCACCTCCCAAAGACCCCACTTCCAAATACCATGACATTGGTGATTAGATTTCAACACACAAATTTTGAGGGGTCATAACATTCAGATCATAGCAGCGACATTGCCCTTTAGAATATCCCTGAGCTTCATGCTGGGTGCTGTTCTGTTTCAAAAGTCTTTGCTTCCCATATTATAATCTTCTAGCCCAAAATATGAGGTGATAGAGTAGGAAGAGGTTTCATGTTCTCTTCCTAGATATATGTTAGCAGTTCCTCATTCTGCACACCTTTTTCTCTGATCCCAGACAGACCTGGGTTGCATCTTGCTATTCTGCAGACAATGACCCTCCCAGCATATATACAAATGAGAAAAGAGTATAGGAGTTTTCCCTAAGCCTAAACCCTGCACAAGGAATCAGACTTCACTCAAAACTGTCCACTGACCCTCTTCCCTTCTACTCCCAACATTCAACTCGGATCACAACTGTGTTAATTGTATGTCTCAATCTGACTGTGTCAGGGGATGTCCAGAGAGCTGGCAAAGCACTATTTCTGGGTATATCTGTGAGGGTGATTCCAGAAGAGATTGGCATTTAAATGGGCAGATTGACTGAAGAAGATTGACACTTGCCAATGTAGGTGGCATTATCCAGTCCACTGGGGGTCCGAATGTAATGGAAAGAGGAAAGGAGGTATTGTCTTCCTCTCCCTTCTTAACAGGGGATTTTTGTCATTTCCTGCCCTTGGACATTAGAACACCTGATTTTCAGGCTTTCTGATTCTGGGACTTATACCAGTGCCTGCCCTCCCTTCCTTCTTCTCAGGCCTTCAGCCTCAGACTGTATTATACCACCAGATTTCCTGGTTCTTCAACTTGCAGATGGTCTATTGTGGGGCTTCTCAGCCTCTGTAACCATGTGAAACAATTCTCATAAAAAGTCTCTCTCTATATATACATATATATATATTATATATATATACACACACACATACATATATATCTATCTCCTACTGGTTCTGCTCCTTCAGAAAACCTTGACTCATACAACAATTTATCTGTTTCCTGTGCTCATTTTCACATTAGTTTCACAAACCCACAAGACTATAATTTTCATAATCAAGAGAGGAAAGTCACTCATACATTTGGTCTTTTCAAGAATCATCAGCAAGTTACAAAGGCAGGCCTTACCCAGAACATGTTTATGAAACTTTAAAACCACATTTTCATGAAAGATGAAGGTTGCTTGTTTAGGAGTGTTAGCAATAAACTTATTAAGTCTTGTAACTGAGAAGAATGAGATCATTCAATATACACATTACAATTTGTGGCAATATAAATAAAACACAGTCTGAATTTATATAATTAATTAATTTCTCCTTGTTTTATGTTTGACTTGAAGGCAGATAGCATAGTTTAGATAAAATCATGACTTTAGGTGCAAAGTAAATCGTGAGAGATTGCTCAGTAAACTTTTCAACTCAGTGGCTCAATGACAATAGTGACAGGTTTTGCAATTAGTTTAGGCTCTTTGTTTCTTGAGGCCACTGTAAAACCTACCATTTTCCAACAAAATTGGTACACGTCATAAAAATTGTAGTCGAGTTAATTGGTGCATTGGCTGATAGATTCAACAAAGAGGCCAAGCTCTGAGCCATTCAGTTATTGTTTAAACTGCTCTGTTGTAACTATATTGGTTAGGATCATTGAGAAGGCTCTGCTTCCCCAAGGCTTATATAAGGCAAAAATGGAAAACTTTGGTATCTAGGGAAGTCAATCTGACACTTTTCATAAGCATCAAACTCAGATTGCAAAAACACAGACATGTTCTATATAAAGATATTTTTAAAATATTAAGTAATGATGTTATGTTGCTCAAAAGTGTATAGCAATAAAACTTTCTGCTAACTGATGAAAAGATGTCAAAGATAACATAAAATTTATCTATTTTTAAAAATTAAACGTTCCTTTATGAAATTCATAACAGTTTAATGCTTTAATGTCCAAGTAGTTTGGCGTTTCTTCCTCATTTGACCTCCAAGTCCTTCTCATCTACTTAGTGGAAATAAACTTGGAACTCATTTCAGAAAGTTGCCTATTTTAAGTACTCTTGCAAAACAAGGATTCCTGGTGTGTTTATTTATAAAGTACTTTTCAAAGAACAACAAATGCCTTAGAATAATTATTCTTAAACCTGCACATTTCCCCTTTAGGAAAGCATAATTATAGCTAAAGAACAATAAACTCCTTACTCATTTTCAAAAATTACCTATAGTAAATGAAAGAGAATATTTCTCAGAATGTACTCAGGACATTAAACATTAAAAAATAAAAGCACCTCTGAAAAAAATATATTATTTTATGTCAACTCAAACCCTCAAACTTTTCGAAAAACAGATAATTCCAAGAAACAATATATTTTTCAATTTCTAGACATTGACCATTCGTAGTATAAAGGCATTTAAAACATTATCCTATTCCCTGAATGTAGTAGAATACTAAGCCATTGAGCATAACATTACCTGAATTTGAATGTTACGGCTAAGCTGTTGCAGAATAACTTTATTCTCTCCCTGATATATTAGATTGATTCACACATATTTATAGCTTTGTGGAGACACTAGCATTATCAGCTTCTCTGGGAGATTTGGATCTGTCATGTATGGTAACTAGAGGTGGATTTACAGTGAAATCAATGAAGCTTAAGCTTCAGCACCAACACCTTGCAATGTCTTTACATGCGATGTGAGTAACATGTTCAATGGTAATATGTACTTGAAATTTTGCAAAGTCTGGATATTTTTACTGCATTCAGTCAGGCCATTGTGTGTTTCCCCTTCAACTTCACATCTGCTATATGTCCCCTTATGTTGGGTGGCCCTGGAGGGCATTACATCTTTGTGAAATCTGGTTAAAGAAAAGTTGAGTTGGAGATACATTTAATTTTACAATTATCTCTTCACTTATCTAAATAAATATATGAACTTATTCTTAATTGTATTTCTATAATTTGCATTATTTTATTGAAGAGGATCCCCAACTTACCAGTGCTTTGGACCCCAAATCCTGGACACGCCCCTGACAGAAACCCTAATCGTAACCCTAAGGACAATTTAAATTCATTAGGCTCCTTGCAGTTTTTCCTGTGATCTGGTTTTATTTCCAGCCTCTATGGACTATTTGTTACTAGTGAACTGAATTTCATATGACCATGTAAGTCTTCATACATGGAATATTGACCAATTCAAATACTTTCTCCATTGGACATATAGGGTGCACTTCTAAAGAAGAAAATCTTGTCATTTATAAAACACTACCATTCATATCCCTAGCAGAAATTCAAATTCTTAACTATAACTTGTAAGAGAATGGATTTTTTCTCTCTTTCCTATTCAATCACACTTCCTCATCTACTCAACCATAATACTCTATGCTCCAGGGGTAGAAGAGATGATCTTCCCTTAGCAATTTCTTCCTACAGAAATAAGCCTTCAGGTTTGGACATAATTTTCAAACTTCATGGCATTTCTAACCCATTTAAAGTAGGGTTGGATTGGAAAGGGAATCTGCTGACATGGGAATCTGATGCCAAATTCAATTACTTGGATTTGGGGAATGGCTCCTGGTCAGATTCTGCTGGGTCACTGAAATGAGCAGTGACATAGTAAAAAAAGCAGGCCAGGGATGATGTTTCACACCTGTAATCCTAGCACTCTGGGAGGCCAAGGTAGGTGGATTGCCTGAGCCCAGGAGTTCCAGACCAGCCTGGGCAACATGGCGAAACCCTGTCTCTACAAAAAAATACAAAAATTAGCTAGGCATGGTAGCACATACCTGTAGTCTCAGCTACTCAGGAGGCTGAAGTGGGAGGATCATTTGGGGCAGGGAAGTCAAGACTACGGTAGCTGTGATTGTGCCACTGCACTCCAGCCTGGATGACAGAGCAAGACACTGAGGAAAAAAAAAAAAAAATAAATAAATAAATAAGGTGAAAAAGCTAGGCTTCATAAGCAATGTTTCCACTAAAGTAAAGGAAAATGAGCAAAAACAGAGAATCAGCTCAAGTTGGCCAGGCTATTACAGTCCCTCGTGGGGTAAGGCTGGCCTCCCTCCCTACTTTGGATTATGTTAGACACCCCTCAATCCTTGTCATACATCCCTCTTTCTTAGTTAGACATAAGTAGATTTCCTTTCGCTCATGATAAAATGATCCCCACAGAACTGAATTACACCAGGTTCCACACCTCTGTCTATTTCTCTGCTTATAACTGTTAAATGGGATACTCTCCAACACCTTCAGTGACGATCTCCACATCTTACCAAAATAACCCCTTCCTAATCATGCCTCTGGACTTCTCTTCGAGAACATCTATCCTGGGAAGGCTTTTCCAAACACTCTAGATTGAGATAAATATGACACCCGCTATTTTCTTGTTTACTATTCTGAATAGACAGTGAGCAATGTGAGGATACAAACTTGTTCTGTTCATAGTCTTATTTGTAACACTTACATAGTGTTTGGTCTACAGTGGATGAACCATATTTGTTAAGAAAGAAAAGAAAAGCGAGAAGGCAAAAAGGGGAAGAAAGAAAAGAAATAAAATAAATGAAACAGTTCAGTAACTTGGAAAAGTCATGTAAGTGAATGGCCAAGCTGAGGTTTGAATTCAGCTCTATCCGAAACCACAAATAGGTTCTCTTTTATACACTAACCTGCTCCACTCTATACCATAAGACATAGCACATAGAGGGTAATACATAAGTGTTAGTTGACCTTTACCTATACTATTTTGCTTTTCTGTTTAAGGTAGATCTGTGTAAGAATCATCTAAATTTTATTCATTTCCTCATTCATTTATTGTAAATATACTTTGTGTTAGGCACTAAAGAAGTGTAGGCAATATGGAAAGATGTAGTCTATTATAGTAAAAATAAAAGCAATTACATAATAAAGAAAGCGTGTACATCTTTAGCTTATTATATAATGAGATTTTCATTTGATTATTGAAAGGCAAATGTGAATCACTTCCTGAGAGGCATTCTTGCATCTATAATACACATAGTCAGTTGTAAATATTTTCCATATATACTAAAAAGAAAAGCCTACTAAACATTCATTGTCATAGTATCACATGGAAAAATTATTCGTGCAGAAAACAAGCTCTAATGAGTGTGGGATTGGCTGCCCATTCCCTATTGCAGTAGCAACAATGCTAAAGAATATATTCATTTTTATAGATATTCTTCAATAAAACAGTAAGAAAGTTGTGTGAGATCTACAAGTGTTAATACTAAATCAATCAATCAATAAATGCTGAGAACCTACTTTTTTTCAGCCTTTTGCTTGTTTTGTTACATAGCTTATCTCTTATCTCCAAAACACCTTCAAGATATTAGAATTCCCTGGAAACAGACTCTGAGATAGAGATTTGAGTGCCAGAACTTTACTGGGGAGAACTAGAAAATATTCTCTATATGAGCATGAGAGAACCGAGATTCATTAGAGGTAAAAGTTAGGTGCAATTTGTTTTAACAAATGCATCAATTAATTCCACAGAGAGCTTTGAACCCAGAGTGGTCATGTAAATCAATATTATGTACTATAGGTGGTACGTGCAATATTGATTGAGAGAGTAATAAAAACTAGGTCTTTATCTAACCTGCATCATTGGATAGAAGTTGCCCCAGTGAAACTGCATAACCTGGAGCAAGGCAACAGCCTTCCACAGAGGGCAAATCTGGGGAGGACAGAGTCCACCCTTCTAGCTGCTTGAGAAAAAAGCTCCTCATTCCAGAAGTTAAACCCGAGCAGCACAAAACAGCATACACTACAGCAAGTGATTTGGTGATCGATTTACAGTATTAAACTTAAGAGTGGATCTAAAAAATAATATTTTTGTGCTTTTACCTTTAGGAAAGAACTGATGGTACAGAGGCACATTTTCTCACACAAAGAGAAATGAAGAATTGTTAATTAGAGTGAAATCTTTTCTGTTGGGGATATCTAAATAATTTGATGGGCAATTATCTAAAAAAATTCTATTGACTTTTTACTTCAGTCTGGTAACATGACTTATTAAAGTATCAGTGAATGCTATGTTAAAGTATACACATATCCATATATGTATTTTTGAAATACTGGAAAAGGTTTTCTGCATGTTGAAATTTCAGGGAGACAACAGACTTGTCTGGGAGATTACAGACTTTTGTTTATCCTTTTTTTCTTGTGATCAAGGCTTACCGTTCACCACTTAACCAATGGACATCAATTCTAATGAACTAATCAATACAATAGCACATTATCCTAATTTAAAAACACTGATTTTTTAATCACTTAAATTAGATGAATTTGCCTAATAAACAACTTGATTTTAAATCTGCTAGCCAGGATTGTATAACAACAGTGTTTAAGTCACTCCAAATGCAAAGATAATTTTCCTGCAAAAAGTCTTCTGATTGTGTTACTCTTAATTAGTTGTCTCTATCTACAGAACTGAGGAGGCATCAGTGACATCTAAGAAAGTAAATCTCAGTGTGAGAATCATGGGACAGATCACTTTCTTCTCAAATTGCATTCAACAATTACATTTGTCTGCAAAGCCCCAAAATGTACATGTTAACTTAAAATATAAAAGAAAAAAAAAAAAAGGAAAAAAAAAATAAAAGAAAAAAGATGAGGTCATGAATTACAAACATGTTATATATGCATAGTGATGAGTGAACACTGCTTTCGGTAACGCAAAATTTTGATAACTGTATCATTTCTCCTAATTGTGTGGTTTATATCTTGTCTATAAAAATATAAAAACTGCTAACTTTCCATTATGCTCTAGTATGCAAAATACATTGCGCAGATGGATTTTAGATTCTTTTTTGCCAGTGGAACTTCAGTAAGGATCAAAGACAAAGGAAGTTGCACGGTTAAACAAGAATCCATTTTTTTCCTGTTTGCTTCTTGACAAATATTAAAAACCAACATTTTATTTTTGGAAAAATGCTTCTTAATTAATATTTGTTTTCCTGAAAATTTTTGTCAAGTTTCATAATATAAGATATCTTAAGGTCTAGCTCATGTGTAGAAATATGTACTTGGGAAAAAATAGGGTACTTTTGTCATCTTCAGATTTCCAAAACTTGGTGGGGTGCCTGGCTTTAAGTAGGTGTTTATTGAAGGTGAAAGAAATTAGCTGAGTGATAACAGAGGCCAACTAATTGAGTTTCTGTGTACCAAGTTAATTTTAGTGTTTACACCTATGAGCACTACAATGTGATACCCTTGAAAAACCGTATGTGGAAGTAACTTATTTCATTAACTATGTTTATGTAAAATAATACTTGTTTATGTAATTTCTATATACAGCATGGATATTTAATTGCTTCAGTAGCATTAAATGTGAAGGGACATGCATATTATTAAAATGTTTTAGAGGAAGTAAATTACCTTACAAACTTAAATTTCTAGCTATATTACTTGGCATATGTTTCTGGCATCTTTAAACACACTGATAACTAGCATGGCTGCTTGAATCCTGGAACCGAGCTCTAAAAATAGTTGACATTTTGCTGTTTCTATAGTAACAAAGAAAATGGCTTCATACTCTAGCACTGCTCCCACAGAGCTTAATGCTCTCTGTAGATTGCCTATACACTATACTGCCATGTTATTGTGGTAAAAACTACCATTACTCTTTTCTTCATGTCTTTGATGTGCCTTATAACAATCTGATCACTAGTGTAACAATCTGAGTGTTTACCTGACATGGTCAAAGCATTCCAGTTATTTTTTTAACTGACTTTTACCTCAAAAAAAATGCTAAGACCAAGCTAAGCTTTTACATGGTATGATTTGAACTATACTGGAAGATTTCAAATATTTGTCTACTTCAGTATCTAATATTTTACCAGTGGAAAATGATTCTTTTGGATTAAAGAATTATCCTTCTTTTGTTCAATGAACTGATCACTACTGACTGTTTGGGCACCCCTAGTAAGTCCTGTAATTTAGGGTATATTTCTTTGTAACATTAATACCAATTCCAGTATACTTTTTTCCTCCACTGAATTATTAACTTCATCAAAGTGAGGCATTTTTCTGTCTTGTCTCCTAAGGAATATTCAGTGTTGTGGATAGAGAAAGTACTTAATAAATGTTTTGCCGATTGAGTGGTTAGTTAAATACAAATATGTTGGCTCTGGAAGTGGGAAATTAATTTCAATATGGCATTTGCATTTGTTAAGGTTAATTAAATTCTGATATATATCTCTTTATCCCCTGACAACTCAATGGGAGTAGTACCTCAGTTAGTGAGTGTGGTGGGGAAAATAAAGTCTCCTCAAAGAGGCCCAAGCCCAAATTGTCAGAACTTGGGTACGTGTTAGGTTACATGCAAACAGGAATTAAGATACACAGAGAATTAAATTTGTTACTAAAGTGACCTGAAATTAGAGACATTATGTTGGATTATGCTGTTGGGCTCAATATCATCACAAAAATCCTCAAAAGTGACAGAGCGAGACTTTTGAGTTTCCTTGGGAGAGCTAAGGAGAAGTGGTTGGCAGGACAGTGCTGCCTGTGAAGGTGGAAGAGAGAAACCACAGGACAAGAAGAGCAGATGATCTCTAGAAGCTAGAAGAGGAAGGGACACAGACTGTCTCCTATAGTCTTCAGAAGATATATAGCCCTGATTTTAGCCCAGTAAAACCATTTTGAATTTCCAGTCTATAGAACTGCAAGATAATAAATCTGTGTTGTGCTAAGCTACTGAGGTTGTGGTATTTTGTTCTGGAGACTGTAGAGAACAAAAAAGAATTTTATATGATAGAAAATGGACCTAGAAATAGAGTATTAAATAACTTTGTTTATTGGAAGACTTTGAGTAATAAAATGATTTGGGAAGAGAAAACATACTGCCTCTAGAAAAGTCAAACTCTAGTTTAAAAATAAAATGAAAGTAAATACATCTTTATAAATTTTCATTATTCCATATGTTAGATATTCCTTTTATTTGTTGCATATTTTTATTGGAAAAAATCCAAGTAGAATAGTTTTTTTTTTTTGCTATGTTTGAACAACAAATAGATTAAACAAATGCAAAATGAATAAATGAGAAGCTAAACCACTCATTTCATTTATTGTTAGAATATGATCCAATGTACTTTGTCCTGTTGATTCACCCTCTGTTTTAGGGATGATTTCTGTGTGATGATGTATCACAATTCACCAACATCACTCTGCTGACTTAAAAAGATATGGTTTTATTCCTAACTTTGTAAATAATATTCTATAAATGTATTGATATATAAAAGATTTTTAGTCTTTAATAATTCACCTATATTTAACATCTCATCTTCCACATATCAATACTAGAATAATCACTCTATATAATAGAACATGTTCACGAGGTCAGGAGATAGAGATCATCCTGGCTAACACGGTGAAACCCCGTCTCTACTAAAAATATAAAAAATTAGCTGGGCGTGGTGGCGGGTGCCTGTAGTCCCAGTTACTCAGGGGGCTGAGGCAGGAGAATGGCTTGAACCCGGGAGGCAGAGCTTGCAGTGAGCTGAGATGACGCCACTGCACTCCAGCCTGGGCGACAGAGAGAGACTCCGTTTCAAAAAATAAAAAATAAAAAATAATAAAAAAAAACATGTTCCACATTATTAAAATATAGACTTTATATTCTATTTTTGAAGCTAACTTAACCTTTAATACTGTTACACTTCTTGAGATCCTTGAATAGCTTCTTACTTTGGAAAATGTGATGTTGACGCATTTATTCAACACCGTATATTAAATACCTACTATGTGCAACTCATATGGATCAAAATTGTGAAGAGATAATGTTCTGTTTCTATGGCTTGTGCTTCATAAAATGAGCAGTTGTGTGATATCAAAATCTCATTCTGGCCAAATTTTACTGATTCTAAAACCTGCTGTGCTTCAGTTACATTCATTTATAATTTTGCTATCCAGATTTGCTCATCTAAAACACTTATTAATTAATATCCTGTAAGAGGATAGATATCAGGACAATTTTGCAGTGTAGACATTCATATTAATAGATTATTTCTAATTGAAAATAAATAGTTTGCCAAAAGTCATGCACATAATACCAGGAGAATACAAAAAATAGAACCTCATCCAAGCTGAGTAGAATAAGAAAGATTTAATTTTACCTAATTTGAGTCTTGAATTATAATAGATTATGTAGACAATTAGGAGTAGGGGGAAGGCAAAGGTTTACTAAAAAAGAAAATAGCATGAACAACAACATTCAAAAGATAAATAAGTCACTTCAGTAAGAATATGCAATTGGATATATATGTTTTCAAACGTAAAAATAAATAATTTGGAGTGTACACAAGACTAGTGAGTTAGGCAAATGAAGCTGACAGAGAGTATTGTATGCTATGCAAAGGAATCCAGATTTGCTTTGTAAAATTGAGGGCAATGTTAAAGGACTTTATGCAGAGCATTGACATTGTCCAAATTGCATTTTAGCAAGATTATTCTGGCAGGATTGCAGAGCATGCAAATGAAGCAGAACCATGTTGGAAGTAGGAACATAGTTTTGATATTAATGCAAGACTTTGGGAAGATAAGAGTCTGAAGTAAGGAAAGGTAATGGGAGTGTTGTATAATTTTTTTAAAAACGTGACTGACCTTTTTCCTGATTTCTGGGAGGAAACTACCAAACCCTTGGCATTTCGCATATGCTGGGAGTGTCTTTGTTGTTGAGTAGTCTCCTCAGACTATACATGAGTTTATGCTAAGGAGGAGATGCATGGTGAGCCCCTAGATAATTTATGCTAATGAGTTGTCTTAGGATGGCTGCTTGTCACACCAGAAAAGCCAAACTTGTGATTAGAGCATTGGAACTTTGAACCACATGATATCTGCCTGACCTTTCGGAGGGAGAGAGGAGACCTGGAGATGGAATTCAGTGCGTGACCAATGATTCAATCAATCATGCTAATATAATGAAACCCTAATGAAAGCCCTAGACATGAAAGGTTGGGTGAGCTTCCCTTGTTGACAGTACTCTGTACACATTGTTACATACTCAGGTGACAAAAGAGTGATGCATGTTGACTTTCTGTGGGGAACTCCTCATTTAGGACCCTCGTAGTCCTCATCCTGTGTATTTCTTCTTTGACTGATCCTGATTTGTTATAGTAAAACTGTAATCATAAGTATAGCACTTTTCTGACTTCTATGAGTTGTTCCACTGAATAATTGAAATCGAGGGGCTAGTGGGAGCTCCCAAATTTGTCGTCAGGTTGTTGGAAGTGAAGGTGCCCTAGAAACCTCGAAGAATGAGGCTGGTATTTGAAGTGAGGGCAGTGTTATTGGAGCACTGTGTCCTTAACTAGTGAAGTTTGGGCCAACTCTGGGTGGTTAGTATCAGAATTTCATTGCAGGAAGAAAGAGAGAAGGGAGAAGAAAACTTAGGTATTCCAAATATAAAAGAAACTGAACTTGATGACTGGTAAATTTCCAAACAAAATAAATTACAATTATACCCTAAGTTAGGTTATGGTATACAATTATACCATATAAAATATGTCAGATTTTATATAAATTGGAGTTAGATTATCAACTAAAAATATTTAAGCAGATTTACTATCATGAATGTCTGGTGGAACTCTTTAAAGTTGACGAGGCTGCATTTTCTGTTACATAGAACTATCTCATAGACTGTAGGTTATCTAGCATAATTGGACTCTCCCCCACTAAACCTGCTCCAAAACTCACGTGATAACCAAAAACGTCCCAACAAATTTCCAAAATGTGCTGAGAACCACTGGCTGACATAGAGTGAGAAAGAAACAAACCAAAACAAAACAAATAAAAAACGATGTAGACAAAGGTAAAATGGAAAGCAAATTCAAGCATGCAGAGAAAAAGCAGGCAAGGCAGGGGCCCAAGAATGAACAGTAGAAGTTATAGAAGAATAAAGAGAATATGATATCATGGAAGCCAAGGGATTTTGTTTAATAAATAGCAAACAAAAATTCAGACTGCTTTTGAAAGAGATATAAAGGACTATTGGTGTTGTTCACATAGTAAGATAGTTTTTACTAACAAGCAGCGGGAAACTTCTCTGACTACTGATCACCTTGCTCTCTGTTTTTCAGAACTGAGAAGTTTTGGCTGAAGAATATCTAAATATTTGTGTTAAAGTGAGAAACTCTCTCTGGAAATTTACAAATCCAGATATCTAAAATTAAATGTTTGGTGCAGATAGTACAAAACACCCAGTATGTCCTTAGAGCTACTTTGTAACTTATAGGAATAACAAACTCAATTTTTTTCCTATACTACTGTCACTTAACAATCAACACAGAGGACTTCCGTGATAAAATGCGTGGGAGGTCTTTCCTCACACATCAAGGAAGCAAGCAATTCTGCAGCAGACGCCAGCTGTGTGTCCTTCAATTCAATTCCAACACTATCTATTTGGAGACAGCATCAAATCCCACAGGTTGAGTGCTCAGTGTCACAAGATTGTTCCATACTTTCAATGCCAAACACAAGTCTCAAGTTGTTTTACCTATGTTTCTGATCCACCAGCTAGCTGTAAATCAGGGTTCCCATCACCCCATTTATGGGTTTGATTAATTTGCTAGCAGTTCATAGAACTCAGGGAAACATATATATTATACAACATTATATATATGTGCATATGTGTGTGTGTGTGTGTATATATATACACACACATATTGAAATTGTATATACACACACACACACACACACACATATATAATAATTATTATTATTTTTTGAGATGGAATCTCACTCTGTTACCCAGGCTGGAGTGCATTGGTATGATCTCTGCTCACTGCAACCTCCTCCTCTTGGGTTCAAGTGATTCTACTCCTTCAGCCTCCCGAGTAGCTGGTATTACAGGCACTCGCCACCACTCCCGGCTAATTATTTTTCTTTTTGTATTTTTAGTAGAGACAATGTTTCAGCATGTTGGACAGGCTGGTCTCGAACTCTTGACCTCAGATGATCCACCTGCTTTGGCCTCCCAATGTGCTGGGATTACAGGTGTGAACCACCGCGCCCAGCCGGGAAACACTTATATTTACTGATTTTCTACGTAGGATATTACAAAGAATATTCAATGAGTAACTGATGGAAGAGATGTATAGGGCAAGGTATGTGGGAAGGGAAGGGAAGCTTCCATGACCTCGCCTGGTGCACCACCTTCCAGGAACCTCTGCATGTTCAGCTATCTGCAAGCTCCATGAACCCAGTCCTTTTGGGTTTTTCTGGAGGCTTCATTATGCAGGCATGATTGATTACATCCTTGTCCATTGGTGATCAACTTAATCTTTAGCCATGCCTCCCTCCTTCCATATTTGGGAGTGGGGCTGAAAGTTCTAACCATCTGCTCCTTCCTTGGTCTTTTGAGTGGTCATCATTGTGAAGCTACCTAGGGGCTGCCAGCTAGGAATCAACTAATTAGCATACAAAAAGACACCTATGATTTGGATATTCCAAAGATGGTAGGTGTTGTATGCCAGGAAACTTGATGAAGACCAAAAACATACTTCACAATATCAAATATGTATATATATACACACACATATATGAACATCAGCATATGATTTATGTAAATAACTAGAATAAATGTATAATTTGGCAATAATATTTTTCACTCTAGATCCAGATGTTTGGTTTATGTTTATATAGGACATAAAATATATTTCCAATTTATTACAAACCAAAGATAAATATTCTATATTTCTAGTAATAGGTAAGTAAAATTTTGCGATTTAATTTTGTTACCTCTGAATTTAGAAAAGTCTGTGGCTTTTTCCCTGCTACTAATATAAGGTGATATCTCAGCATTTTTTTATGACTTTTATCAACTTTAATTTACCTGCTTATTTTTATTTCAGTTTAATTAGGCGAAGAATCAAAAGGAAGCATTAAGTTTTTTCTGTTAATTGAAATTGAAGAAGATATGGCTTAGACATTAATTTGAGATGATTCTGTAAAGTCATTTATATTTTATGACTGCTAGGCAGTGCTTACTTAGAAAACTAGATTTAATATAATTTGCGGCTGGGTGCGGTGGCTCAGCCCTGTAATCCCAGCATTTTGGGAGGCCAAGGCGGGTGGATCAGGAGGTCAGGAGATCGAGACCATCCTGGCTAACACAGTGAAACCCCGTCTCTACTAAAGAATACAAAAAATTAGCCAGGCGTAGTGGCGAGCGATAGTCCCAGCTACTCGGGAGGCTGAGGCAGGAGAATGGCACGAACCCAGGAGACAGAGGTTGCAGTGAGCCGAGATTGTGCCACTGCACTCCAGCCTGGGTGACAGAGCAAGACTCCCTCTAAAAAAAAAAAAAAAAAAAAATGCAGTAGTGTATTTTTAAATCATGGTGCTAAATAATATTGCTACATATGTGAACATACTGCAGAAAAATGATGCATTTCTTGTAAGAATTATTGTCTATGTATTTCCTAATTGTGTTTCACTCTGGTGTATATTATTTGGAGAATAAATCACTATTCAGATAGCATTTGCTATTTGATATGGTTTGGCTTTGTGTTCCCACCCAAGACTCACCTTCAACTGTAATCCCATAATCCCCACATGTCATGGGATGGACTCAGCGAGAGGTAATTGAATCATGGGGGCTGTTTCCCCCATGCTATTCTCATGATAGTGAGTTCTCACAAGATCTGATGGTTTTGTATGCGTCTGGCATTTCCTTGCTAGCATTCATTTTCTCTCCTTCAGCCCTGTGAAGAAATGCCTTCTGCTATGATTTTGAGTTTCCTGAGACCTCCCCACCCATGCAGAACTGTGAATCGATTAAACCTCTTTTCTTTATAAATTACCCAGTCTTGGGTATTTCTTCATAGCAGTGTGAGAATGGACAAATACACTATTGTAATTGCCCAGATTTATGATTAATCTTTTTACCAAAAATAAAAAATAGAAATAAATAATTAAAAGAATTTATGAAATTATCAGATATATTAATTAAATTGATTTACATGAACCATTACCTCATTTGAAATTAATTAAATTTAGATATACTGATTTATTTTTGTCCTGTGGACTTTATAATGAATTAGATGATATTTATCTACTCTATATCAGTCTTCTGTATGGTTGGTTTCAATGTAACTTTAATAATTTTTAATTCAACTTACTAATATCTCTTTCATTTTAACTTTTCATGTAGTAATATCTTATGCTATAACTCACTCTTCAAATAGAATACATATTACAGAATGGTTTTTCTGTTTGCTTTTGTAGATATAATTTTTCAGTCTATAAATGAGTTCAAATTTTACTAAGTACATCTTTAATATTTAATATAGTAGACCAGAAAATACATAATTGAGTACTTTTTGTACATCACGATTTTTTTTTATTAGTTATCTCTCCTTATTTTCTATCTGGTATATCCTTCAAGGATTCTAGCAAAAGAAAAAAAGAACACATTCAATGAACTCCCGTGTGAGTGTAATTTATTTGTAGATTATTTTAAGAACCTCCAGATGATAATCTAAATATGTTCTTCTGAACAGACACAATATTTTTTTTTTGTTTTACTAGAGCTAATAAAATTTGCCTCCAGCCTGGGCAACATAGCGGGATCCCAGTTCTATAATTAAAACAACAACAACAACACACAAGCTGGGCATGGTGGTGCCTGCCTGTTGTTCTAGCTACTAAGAGGATGAGGTGGGAAGTTCTCTTGAGCCCAGGAGTTTGAGGTTACAATAAGCTATAACCCTGCCACTGCCACTGCACTACATCCTGGACAACACAGCAATGCCCTATTTCTAAAAAACAAAATAAAATAATATAATAATAAATTAAAATATTTGCTTTATCAGCACAACAACTAAAAACGAAAACAAAAACGGAAACACCAAACACATTGATACACAGACACAAGCTCAGAGAGGGCGAGAGGGAGGAGGAAAGTCAGTGGGTGTAGAACACATGGCAAAAAGAGAAGAGTGCTTCCTGTGTTCTTCCTGTAAATTTGTTGAATAGTTATGGCTTAGCTCTTGTCTGGTCTTTATGCAAATAATTACATGGCATAATTTTACTTTCCGTGATAGGTGAATATTTCTTCTAACCCTCGATAAATATATTTTTCCATAATGGAAAATTACCGGGTTTCTAGAATAAAACACAGATTTTATGCCATTGAAACCCGAATTTTTTATCAGGAGATATCTTTTGAAGACCAAAATGAACTTATTGCCAGAGTAGGAGTGATAATGAAAGCCCCTCATTTCATTGGTTAAAGCAAGCGGGAAGATCAAATGCTTCATCTGTGCAACTATCCCCTTTGATACCAATTCTTTTTTCTTAACTTATTCACAGGCATATTTGCAATATATAATGCACGGGGGACATCAAGATGAAGCAGGACTGGTCCTTGTTCTCAAGGAGCTGACACTTGGAGGTGCTTCTCATTTTGCCCAGCTAATGTCTTCTAGACTTCTTAATTTCTGCCATGATTGCTATATTCAACACCAGATACTGTATTTGTTCTGAGGGACTTCTCAGACACCCCCTCCTCTACTATCACCTGTAGGCCTGGTTATCTTTCTAAGCTCCAGCATAGATTTCTTCTCAGATCATTTGGCATTAGCACCTTCATCACTAATTAAGTCTAACATCTGAATCCAGGCCTGATAAGGATATCTTACAACCTTCTGTGCTGGCCAGATCCAAAAATAATATATTCACTTTTTATTTAGTTTTTAAAATCAGTTTTGGTTAACTATTTTTGACAGTAGAATAGAACACAATTCTCACAGTCATTGGGTACTTGAAGAATAAATACAGACTTTGTTGATTCAACCTTTAAGTTAATTTAAGACAACAAGTTGATCTCCACAATTCTACTTGAGTTTTTTTGTAACTGATAGCTTTCTCCCATTTTTTAGTTTTCAGAAAAAGGGTTCCATCAGCTTTCAAAATAATTTTCAGAGGGTTTCAGAGAAGCTAGAGGAAGTACACTTGCAATGAAGCTCATCACTTCCCCATTGACGGGGCAAGAATGAGACATTAACTGCGAACTGAGCGCCACGGTCTCAAGTGGCCAGTGTGAACATCTTCCTCATAATAGCTGCCAGTTTTAGTGACCACATAAACTGTATCCCTGCAGCCTTCAAAACATGACCACTACATTTTCTGACATTCCTTTTTCACACCAAACTAAAACCACAGATCATCTCCATTCCATAACCCAAAACCTTATCTTCAATGCAGTAAATGATATGGAGGAATTTGAAGATTATTTCATCTTAGACTTCTGGTTTGAATGGAGAATGAAAACACTAAAAATAAATACTGGACGTAGTTCAGAATAATTGACTCAAGAATTTCAATTTGTTTTCAAGCTTCTATTTAGGCTACAATAAAATGTATTATTCTAGGCAGATTTCTCAATTAGGTAAAAGTATACATTATTAATAGCAAATCACATGATATGAATTCACTTTTACTCACTTGAAATATTGAATGGAGTGGCCTTAAATCTGTGGTTTTTTTAATATAAAAAACTAGAGGACAGAATATTTTTTAAAAATTATTCAAAATTTTAATGAGTATATAGGTTAGGGAAAACATAGCATAGCCCCTAAAAATAGAAATAAGTTATAATTTCAGTTCTTTCATAGAAATTAGATAATTCAACCAGAATTATACTCATGAGTGAGAATAATACATATAAATTTGTCTTATACATGGTGAAACTAAAAAGAATAAGGTTGGAGGCAGTAGATAGGTCATTGGAGAATGTCACTTGTTTTTATCCCTAACAGCTAAGTTTCAGGTTTTATCACTAGAATTTAATGTTTTTTTTCCCCCTTAGGGGAATAAGAATTTTACTTAAGATTTCAATTAAATAAATTTCAAAGCACTTTACTTTTGTTTCACTTGACCAGAAACTACGCTGATCTTGAAATTTTTGCCCAGTCATTTTCACACCAAAAGTTTAAAAGCTTATTAGTTCTGCCCAAATATTAGACAAGCAGGACTGATTTTAGCACCTTTCTGAAATATGTGAAAAACAGCCATAAACGTCCTCAAGTATCAGATATTTCTAACACCTCTGACCTTACCATCATAGGATAATGGGTGTGGAATATGTTATTACTTTAACAGGTTATGTCTCGATGTTATGTGTTTTGGAAAATTGTTTTATGAATATTCAGGGTAAGAACTAAGCACCTGTAGTGCTATCCAGTAACTCCTAGTCAAATGTTGCTTGAAAAAATAGTAAAAATAAATCATTATTATCATCATCTTAGCAGAGAAGGATAACTACTATAGAAAAATAAATACACCATTTTAATGGCAAACATAATACAATTTGATTTATCATTTGATAATAGTCCAGTCTCTGGTTAGGCAGGTCTTCTTCACAAGTGGAATCTTTTTTCTCATTCAGTTACTATCTGTCAATCTGTCAAATGGTACCTTACATACCTTCCATCTTTTGGGGATTTGTCAAGTTCTGGAACTTTTGTTTCCAGCCCCTGACAGGAAAAGAAAGAATGAATATTGCATATTTGTTTGGCCTGGTTGTTCATGTTTTTGAGTCAGGTCTAGAGGGTGTGTATTCCTTCTACTTTTATTGCACTGGAACTCAGTTCTATGGCTCCAGCTAACCACAAAGGAAACTGTGAGATGCAATCTAACTGGGTTCCCTTAGAACATGGTAAAACAATTAAAATTCAGCCAGTCCTTGCCACTATAGATTAATCTGGTCACCAAATATCCATGTCACTTCTCCTCTACACTTTGGACATATTCACTTCACTTCATTCTTAAGTGAACTAACTCAAAATTCCATCCAATAATCCCATTCAATAACTAATTTATGTTGTCCACATGATGAGCAGCTCTTCCTATGCAATCTAGATGTTGCTTGTGGTATGAATTGAAAAGTCACGTTATTTAGAATCAAATGCACATCTCATGCTCAATATACAATCCTAAAGCAAGAAAATAATTCAATACAACTTGCTCTTCAAGAGCAGAATGGAAGACCCAGAGCAGTCCCTGCTTCAAAGCAGTTATTAGAATCTTCTCAGCATCTCTTATAAAAACTTCTTAATCTGAAATTAGGAAAAGGTTTTGTACACCCTGATTTTGTTCTCTGATAAAACTCCCTTTAACAATATTTCTCATGGTTTCCTCCTCTGCCTTTTAGAAAGTGTGTCTTTGTCTATTATTCTCCATGGCCCTATCTAGAGTGGATGATGGGGAGTCTGTCCTCTTTGGGGAAACATAGCTATGGCAGCTGTTTTGTGTCAGAGGCTCATCAAATACCCTTGGGTTATTTCAGTAGAGAGTTTTAAGACTCAGCAAACAGCCATACACTATTTTTAGACAAGACTTGCAGTTTCTCTGGCAATACAATTTCCTCAAAAACTTAGGAAACTTTTTATCTATTTGCTTCCAGACAGTTCCATGTGCCAGTAAACACAATTTTTTACCTAAAATTATTTCCTGAGCTTGACTCTTTCCTTTATTATCTCTACTCACCTTCTTTCTGATTAATGACAGTCACCTTGAGGCTACATAGAACAAGGGTCTTGAGTAATATTCTTAATTAGATTTTTCCTGCTAAACTGAGTCACTTGGCTTAATTTAAAAGCTTTCTTGGACTTTCACTTCTCAATACTTTTATCCCATTTTGTGAAAAAATTCTGTCTTTTTTTGGGGGGTGGGGGGATCTTATCTCTAATTATTTATGGCCCAGAGAAGTCAGCTTTTTAAAACTTCTAATGCCATTGATTGGTGAACTTTCTCTTTTCCCACCCATCTCTCCCTCAAAGTCAGTCACTATTTTCGTGCGCATCTCGCTTTTGTGTAATGACTTCCAAAAAGCAACTGTTAATAGCCAATGGATACCACTCTGACTCTTTCACAGCACTATCTTAGAATTATAGGTTCAGTAAGTATGCTTTCTTCATTTTAAGTCATCACAGGTGAATTGTTACTAAACGTTTTGCTAGCCAGCCTTCCAGCCTGCTTTTTCTAGTTCTTTCGCCTCCTGCTGCCCAACCACTAAACCCATAGGGCGTAATAGATTTCAGTTTCGTTTTTATTGTGAGTAACACCATCCCTCTAGGTAGAAACTTCTCCATTTGTAGTGGTAAGCCTCTGTTGTAACAAACGACTCCAAAATTTTAGTAGTTTAAACCAATTAATGTTCCTTGGTTATTCACACAAGAGTCTCATGTATTTGTTATTTATTGCGTGACCCTCATGAAAAGTTTGCCTCCAAGTCAGTGATTGAGGGACCTAGGTGCCTTCAAATATTGTCACTGTCACATTCTGTGGTCTTAGTATCGATTGCCTCCAGCTTGGCAAATAAGGAAAGAGGGAAAGTGGAAAATCCTGCTGCTCTTTTTAATGATCCAGGTGTATGGTGATATTCATGACTTCTACCTATATTTTACTGGGTTGTAAGAGAAAAGAAGTGCTCAGATGTAACTCCAAAATTCTTGGCCTGAATAATTGGGGAAATTGTGGTTACCCTTTAATAAAATAAAAACTGCTAGCCGAGATGGAGTGGGTTTGGAGAATATGGATTAAACTGTTTAATTTGCACATGCTACTTGTGAGATATTTAAAAGGAATTTAAATGGAGATGTTAATTAAATAGTTGTGTGTGCAAGTTTGGATTTGAGGGGTGATTTCAGTGTTGGTGATATACATTTAGGAGACCTCAGGAGACAGAAGGCATGTAAAGCTACAGGACCGGGTGAATTCACTCTGGCATTGTTTGCAGGTAGAGAGAAAATGAAGGTCAAAAACAGAACTTTTGCACGCTCTAACATTTAGAAAGATGTTGGAAGAATCCAGCAGGGAAATCTCTGATGTTGTTAGTGAATTAGAAACAAAACAAAATGAAACAAAACAAAACTGGAAGATTAGCAAGTCCTGAATTTCAAGTGAAGAAAATGTTTCAAGGAAGAAGTCAATGCTCTATTATGTCAGATAAGATGAAAGCCAATAAGAGACTGTTGAATTCGGTTAAATGAAGGCTCCTAGTAACCTTAACAGGAGTGCATTTTGAACAATGAAGACACAACCAGGATCTAATTTGGTTTTAGAAAAAATGCAACAGAGAAAGGGTCGTTTGCTGGAAGAGGAGAAGATGAGCTATCTTCAGGAGTGAAGTATGGTAGCATATTTGTAAATGATGCAGTAGAGAGAGAGAAACTGAAAAGACAAGAGAAAGGTAATCATTAGAAGGAAAAATAGAATGAATTTTCTGTACAAACAAGGACGGTTTGCTTTAGAAAAAGAGTGCAACATTTTTTTAAGGGGAAAAGATGAGTTTATGGATTTCTGTTGAGTAAAGACTTTTTTTCTGAATCTTTGTGTTTTGTTTTTTGTTTAACAAAAAGAAAGAAGTAGGGTAACCAATTTAGAGTGAGGAGTGGGAATTTGAGATGAGAAGGGAAGGAAAAAGGAGTCTTCTTAGAAAAGGTTACACTGTTCACAGTAGTGACTCAGGCTTCCACAGATGCATGAAGGTCAATGGGCATCAGGAAAGGTGCAGGCCTGGGTGGTTGATGAATCTCAGCTGGATGCTTCCCACAAGGTGGGAGGGGGTTCGGCCAGAAGTGCTGGTTTGAGCAAAAGCTTAGTTTTTTCTCAAGCTTGGACAGCTTCAGGGTACAAGCTGCTGCAGCTCAGTCTTGAACTTTACAGACACAATTTAAGCAAAGGCTGAACAATAGAGACAGGGGTCTTTCTTTATACCAGTCTTTTAGAAATGAAACTACTTTTTAACTTCAAGGCAGCTGATTCCCGCATGCCTATGGAGCAGTGCTTCCTAAACCAGCTTTGGTATAAAAGTGGTTTTTAAAATTTTTGTATTTTTAACCTCAAATTAATCTTGGACAAATACTTTTATAAAATAAATCCAACTACTAATTTAAAAGTTGAATAAAATGTATACAAAATACAAGTCTCAATGTTTTTGTCACTGGATGTAACAGACATACCCAAATATACTCAGTAATACTAATCAGAACCAATATAAAACAATGAAAAATAATTAAAAATTTAAATACACTATTCATTGAAAATATTTTATACATGAATAATATAGAGGATAACTCTATAGTCATAACTATGTTATTCCACAATTGTTAATTAGTAAAATTATACATGAAATAGGCATTATTCATATTAAGCACACAAAAATACTATTGGAACAAATCTATGCATATTAATATTTAAAAGCTTTACAGTGACAAACATTTTTCTTTGGCTTGTTAACTTACATAATGTAGGATAAATGGATGCTATTTACAGGATATGATGATATATAAACTTGTTTTATGTTGTTTTTATCTTTTCTCTTCCTTGCTTTCAACATTCAATGCAGCCACAAGCCTCCCGTAAGTGTGTTAAAAGAAATGGAAGAAGAGATTTTGAAGCAATATCAGGCTGAGCACAGTGGCTTATGCCTGTATTCCCCATGCTTTTGGAGGCTGAGGTGGGAGGATTGCTTGAGCCTAGGAGTTGGAGACTAGCCTGAGTAATACAGTGAGACCTCATCTCAAAATTAAAAAAAAAAAAAAAAATTGGCTGGGCATGGTGGCTTGTGCTTGTAGTCCCACCTCCTCGAGAAGCTGAGGTGGGAGGATGACCTCAAGAGTTCGAGACTACAACTACAGTAGGCCATAATTGCATCACTGCACTCCAGCCTAATAGAAGACTGAGTCTCTGTCTCAATTAAAAAAGAAAAAAAAAAAAAAGCAGTTTCAGTAAACTTGGGATATTCATTTTACCTTTTAAACAAAAAGAAGCAAATGATACTGAATTTTAAAATTTACCTCTAATCTTTTCCTAGTATTCAACTCTAACAATTTATTCTGAAAAAATACAGTTATATTTAAATTATATTCTGGTGGAAGAAAGAATACTGGATCAATTAATTTCTTATTCATGTATCTTCATTTGATAGAAAATAAAATTATAATATGCTATCAAATTTTCAAGGTGTTAGGTGATAGCTTTTCACAGATTTGCAATAGCAAAATTTTCACCTACTTCATGGATAATTGTTGTTTATAGAACATAGCAATAATAATCAGTAGAAACTCTGTTCTTTCAAGCTTCTAACATGCATTTACCCTTCGTAATAGATGCTTTTGGTACCACATCCAGACATCCTCCCTCAGATTCCCTCGCTGCTGTGTCTGCTTCATCAGCTCACAGTTTTATCCTGTGTGCCAGTTCACTCTAGAGCGCCTCATCAGGTCAAGCTAAGTCTAGACTTCAGCTAAATGCCCGACTTTTGCCTAGCTTCCTTCCCAAATATATTCTGCTTTTCTAATTCCCTCGTAGCTTTCACTAGAGCACATACCCTCAATAAATCACTGGAGGAAAAAAAAAAAAAAAAAAACTACATCCCAGGCTCTGCTGCTCTGCTTTTAGGGAACTTGACCTAAGAACTGATGACAAGGACTGTCATTATTCTATATGTTTAAACATTACAAGAAGTCAGCAATGTTCAATAGCTTAGAAAGAAGGTATGCAAAATTAGATTTTTCTCCCAGAAATAGTTATTGCATATTGGCAAAATTAAAATTCTACTAGGAAATTCCTCCCAGTTGAATATAAGTTTATAAGTATGATAGTCTGAAAATACCCTGGAGAGGACTGATCTGATATTCTATTCTCCCAAGCCTCTTTTTCGCAGAGACTGCCGAGTCTCTGCCATGGTCTTTGGCAATGCTAAGTATGAGATTATAGGAAGAGAATTTTGCCTGAGGAACTGCTTTTGGGAAAAGGGTTGGCTTGTTTTTAAGTTTGGTAAGTGTGAGACTGATTCTAACTTAATTTTGCATATGTTATCATTTTAGGTGTTCTTTTAAAGGTTTTGTTGACAAATATAATTGTATATATTTATGCAGTAAAATACGATGCTTGGATACATGCAAAGCTGACTAATTAAAATATCCATCACTTTACATACTTATCATTTCTTTGTGGTGACAACATTTAAAATTCACTGCTTTAGCAATTTTGAAATATACAATATATTATTATTAACCATAATCATTTTGCACAGTAGATCACCAGTACTTTTTCCTCTTGCCTAACTGAAATTTGTACCCCTTGATCAACATTTCCCCTATTCCTGCTCACCCTCCCCTTTCACCCTTCAGCCTTTGGTAATTTTTAAATTCCACATATAAGTGACATCATGTGACATTTCTCTGTGCCTGGATCATTTCACTTAACATAATGTCCTCTAGATTCATCCATGTTATCTCAAATGACAGAATTTATTTCTTTTAAAAGGCTGAATAATACTCCTTTGTGTATAGATACTGTATTTTTAATGTCCATTCACCTGTTGATAGACACTTTGGTTGCTTCAAAATCTTGGCTATTACGAATAATGCTGCAATGAACACAAGAGTGCAGAAATCTCTGTTAAAGAGATTTCAGTTCAATAACATATTGATTTCAATTCCCTTGGATATATACCCAGAGGTAGGACTACTAAATCATATGGCAATTCTGTTTCTAGCTTCTTGAGGAGCCTCCACACTGGTTTCCATGATGGCTGTACTAATTTTCAATTTCACCAACAGCGCACAAGGGTTCCCTTTTCTCCACATCTTTGCCTGCACTTCTCATTCATCTCTTTAAATAATATCCATTCTAACAGGAGTGAGGTGATATCTCATTGTGGTTTTAATTTGCATTTCCCTGATTATTAGGGATTATTAGGAATCTCGAGCATTTATTTTTCATATATTCATTGGCCTTTCAAATGTCTTCTGCTGAGGAATTTTCATTCAAGACCTTTGCCCATTTTTGAAATATGGTTGTTTCCTTTTTATTGAGTTGTTTGAGTTTCTTATATATTCTGGATTTGTGCCCATTACTAGTGAGGTGCATCAGGAACTGGACATGAAATTATTTCAATTTGTGAAGCCATAAAATTTTATATTAAATTTCATTCCCGTGAGAGACAAGCCTAACAAGTCCATACAGGCATTAAGAGGCTTCTGGCTGAGACTGAACAAAGTATGAAATTGAAGAGGATGTTTTTTTGCCTCAATTTCATTGGATTTTAACTAACGGGAAAAAATGATTTTCCTAATCATTTTAAACTCAAACTTATAAAGGTATTTGATTTATAGATACTTTTTTCTCTACCTCCAGGACAGAGTGAAGTCTATGGAGAAACTAGAAGTGTTTGACATAACGAAATTTGATGTTGGTGGTAGGCTTATATGTAAATTTTGGCCATCTCTATCAAGGTGATATTTTATTTTTGAAGTATTTTAATTTGTCATTTAATTTCATTACAGAATTTCTGCTAGACTATCTTGGGCTGCATAGAATATAAAAATGCGGGATAAGTAATAAAACAGAGTAAATTGGAAATTTGTCTTTTTTTTAAATAAAACAAATTCTGTTTTGACCTATTTCAGAGACTTCTGTGACTAAACATGATCTGTTAATCAACAGTCTTAGAAGAATCCTCAAAGAAAAAGTGCTTGGCATTGGAGGAGTTGATCATAATATGAGTGCCAGACTTTCCAATGAGATGGCTTAATCTCCATCCACAGGTGCTGGAACTATAGACTGTAGGTCTAGATGGATAGATGTTTTGGGTAAAGAGAACCAAAACATTTTTTGCCAGAATCTGCTAACATACCAACTTTTTATTTTGCTTTACAAAGTTTTATGGTGATATTCTTACATAGCATTAGATAATTGTAACACTCCCATGTCAGGGGCCTGCCTGGTGATGTATCAGACATCAAATTTCAAGGATACACAATGGCAATTTAGGCTACTTTAGGAAAAATCTTTTTAAGTCATTGTGAAATATAAACAATAATGATAAACAAAATATTATTTAAAACTCTAGAGATAAGAGGCAGATATTCAAGGGAATAAAAATCAGAAGGACAACTTAAATGACAGTGTGAAATAAAATTACTTTCAATTTTTACACATTGATTCAGAATGTTTATCTCTGAGAGACTTTTTGAAAACTTATTATAGCAGAAAAACATTCCATTAAGAATCAAAATACTTTTGGAGTGAAACTATAATATATTGAGAGCAAGTAAACTATATAATGAAATGTACTTCTTACTAACCAAATAATCTAGTTGATATACATTTATAATATAAAATATGAATCTAATACTGGATAACAGCAAAATACTGGTAGTATATTTGAGAGAGAAGTAAAAGAGAATTAAAAACATGTTAAACTAGAATGTGCAAAGATACGGATTGATAAGAACTTAACATAATCTGGGAGACTATCTGTATAAGGACAACTATTTATTACTATATAAAATAATTCATATTAAATACAAATTAGAATATCTAACATGTTTTACGATATTGCTATAGAGTTTGGGAGAACAAAAAATCACGTGAGCAGGGAAATTCTTTTAAAACATGGATCACAACCACCTGAAAGGCTTAGTAAAACACATATGACCAAACACCAACCCCAGAGCTTCTAATTTACTAAGTTTGGAGTGAGGTTTACGTATTGCATTCCTAACCATTTTCATAATAATGCTGATACACAGGTCCAGGATTTACATTTTTAGAAGTTCTACTCTACATTATTGATCATCAGGGAAAAACAAATTAAAACCATAATGAAATACTATTTTCACTGACTAGAATGGCTAAAAATAAAAAGACTGATAGCAGCAAGTGCTGCTGACAATAACTTGGACACTTGATAAACTCCTTTGGAAAGCTATTTGGTAACTTTTTGTATAGTTAAACATTCACCTTTTATATAGTTAAACATATTATATAGTTAAACATTTAATGAGTTAATAAAAACTCACCTAGGAGTCACCTATGCTCAACAATTTCACTCCTTTTCATTTTCCCCAAGAGAATGGAAACATGTGACCCCAGAATGACTTGTTGAAGACTGTTTATACAAGCTTTATAAATAATAGCCCCAAACTAGAAACTATTCAAATGTTTATCTCTCATGCCAACCCCTATTAACTTCAACAGGGATAGCACCATGTTTGAAGGCCAAGGAAGAGACCTGGAACCAGCAAACAAAACATATGGTCTATTGAGAGGACTTATAGGTAAGGTGATCCAGTGGTGGCAATCTGGGCAGGAGAGTCACTACTGTTTATAAAAAGCAGGTAGTTCATACAGCGTTTTCACTTAGTCCCCTCCCTCTAGCAACCTCCACCTGGAAAACTTTAACCCAATCAAAGGGCCTTGATCCCCTGTATGTTCCAAGGGATGGGTCAGGGGTTCAGATGTTTCTCATAGATAAGGAATTACTCTCTGGGTTGGCCACTCCCAGATTCCTTAGCTCAGAACTCCAAACACGCATTCCTTTTAGAAGATAGAGTCATTTCCAGGATATGCTCAAGTTATTTACATCAGGTGCATCTGACATACAAGTTCATTCTCAGGCTATGCCTAAGTTGCTGCTGTCAGGTGTGTCTGCCATACACCATCAACAAGAGAATGAGTAAATTAATCATGGTGTATTGCCATAATGGAACATTACTTAGTTATAGAAAAAATGAACTGATACACACAGCAATAAGGGTGGTTCTTAAAAATATGACAGCAAATGAAAGAAGCCGGATGTTATAGAGTATACATTTCATGGTTCCTGTTATATGGTATTCAATAACAAGTAATATTAATCTATTATTATAAAAATACAATAGTTTCCCATAGAGCATGTTGACCGAATGGAAGGTTAACATTAATCACAGAGTGATGAAACCTGAGATTATGGAAATGTGCTATATATTGGTTTAGCTGGTAGTAACTGCTATATATATTTATCAAATCTCTTTGAACTGTGCAATTAAGGTTTGTGCTTTCACTATATATACATTCTATTTTATAAATAAACATCAAATTTATTTGTATACCAATAGAGCACGAGTAGAGTTGAAGTACTAGAAAAAAACCTGATGATATCGTAAGGAGCTTACAAGCCACATCACTGGTCAACAGTTCCTCATGAAAGGACTCTACATTTGATAATGTGCATACTACCATACTTGTGCCTAGTTGAGAAAACTTGAAGCAGGTGTGGCAACCAGGAATGAAAAAAAAAGGATATAATTTCAGGAACTCCGCAAATTGGATAGATAAGAAAGATCCTACATTTCTCAGTAAGGCTCGATTTGCAAAGAATTTTGGCGTTTTTTTTGTTTTGTTTTGTTTTCGGTTTTTTTTTTTTTTTTTTTTTTTTGCTGATTCAGGTTTGCCTGTTACGTATCTCCTCTGAGATAAGTACTTCTTAACCCTTGAGGCAATTTAAAATCAGCCAACGAACTTAAAAAACACACAAGCAAGCCAACAAGAGAACAAACAAAATTTCACAATCTAAGACTGTTCTGTTAATCAAAATCTGTGGGGCAAAGTATGTGAATTTGTATCTTTTAAATGACCACCCTCTCTAGCCAAATGTACCAAACTGAAGACGAGTTTAGCATCATGGCTTTGTATATTGATCCGGTATGGCATCTCTCTTTCCGCTGCATACAGATTTGTTCTCTCTTTATGACATTTGATATTCTGCCTATTTGCTGATAATTATCTGCTTAAGTTCTTATAGCTGCTGCAGTCCTGAGAGATGCTGGTCCATTTTCCCGTGGCTAATTATTGAGTCTTTATATTTGCCAGTTTTACCCCGTGTAGGTCCAGTTCAACCTAAATCATCAGGGCTGTATTACTGATGTTTTCTTGTCTGACAATTGCTGATTTCATAGTAAACAAGCTTGTTGAAGGTAAAACTGGCTGGAAAATCATTACCACATATTTTATCTGGACCTTTTTCTCATTATATTCACCATTTGATTTTTTAATACCAAAATTAATGTGGGAACAAGGTGCCACAGTCTTTTTAATGAAACTATGTTTGAGATATTAAAGAGAGAAATAGTGTTCTGCTTCTAACTCATAGCATGAATCCAAATCAGCTTTAAAATCATATGCCAATGCTCATTAAGCAAAAACCATATTTGAAAGAGTCGGTTGAGTAGGAATGTGGGTTGAAGTGCCAAATCTATTCTTTTTAAATATCGCTTAGGATATTTAAATGGTAACAGCTTTTAGAAGGGTTATTTCATTTATAGCAGCATTGGTTCTAAGAGTTTGCCAAATCTTCCTCTTACCTGTTAGTTTTTTAAATAGGTACTTACCATTCTAGCATTCCATTATGTACATGATTTGGATATGGTTGACAAATTAATGAGAGTAGCTTTCTTTGGCTGTATTGTAACTCAGGAAGACAAATTCCGGATCACAGTGGGAAGAAAGTCACCTATATTTCCTCGAAGTGGAAAGAAGCTGACTGTTCTAAGGGAGGAGGTTTTGTTAAATACAACATATAACTGTGCCAAAGTTCAGACAGTTTTCCTTTCATTCATGGCAATGCAGGCATAGACATCTTAAAGAAATTATGTGAATTGACAAGTACTCACTCTAAATTCAATGTAAACAGTTGATAAGATTGAGTTAATACTGGGATACAATCTGCTTGGATGATTCCCCACCTGCTTAGGAATCAAAAGGCCATAAGGAGTGAAATGAAACAAGAAGTTTGTTTGGCATCTCCATGTGTCCTTTTCTTCATTGTCATTGCCACCTAACACAAATCTGATTTATTGAAGTTTTAAATCTGCATTCCCAGCACTATTTACATTGGAAAAATGTAATTTGCATGTCACCATCTGTGAAAAAAGATTATTAAACAATAAAGGATTAAGAGATAAACAGCAAAGCCTTGTAGAAATACATTGAGTCCAAAATATAAATGCTGAGACTCTAAAAGATTTGTTCAAGAGCTTCTGAATTGTTTTAGGGTGCTGACTCCATTCTTGAAATAGAAAGAAGTATAAAAATATGCAAAGTGCTTTGTTTTTAGATAACTAGTTCTAAGAGTTTAGCTTATATTTGATTAATGTAATTATGTTTTAAATTTAAATTTATTCTATGGCAATTTGATGTCCTCTCCCACTTTAATAGTGTAATTATCACTAAATTCAATATGTTTCATGGGAACATTTGCATCCTCCTCTATAATGCTTGGAAAGAAACTGTATCTTCATTTAACATTTATCCTCAAAACTAATTTCTCTCTGGCTCATACTTATAGAATAATAATTATCAAGGTTACCAATTGTGTTTCTTTTAAAATTTTTGTTTGCAAAGTTAACAATTTGCCTGCCTAATTATCAGGTTTAACTTTCAATTAAACGATTTCTAAAATTAAGATAAATATTTTTGTGTTTCAGACATATAACAATCTTAAATCACTGGTAGCACCTCCAAGACATCTACCTCAGATAAACTTTCCTGAGGTCATATTTCTAGGCAAAACAGACTGAGACACCTTTGAGGTACAAAAAAGTAAATTTATCACCACAGTCTGTTAGTAGAATGCTATCGGCTCTAAGCATGATCCAATTTCAGATTTTGTGAGTAAGCTTGGTAAAAGTCATTCTTTGTTATAGAAATTGATTAAAAATCAGCACAAAATGAGTAAGATAAAAACACTACCACCACCATTACCAACAAAAAGCACCCTGATAAATGATATGCTTATGTAGAAAAAGTCTCTTCCATTTCTCAAAAATGAGTAAAAATGTAGCTGTTGGGAGTTAACTAATAACTACAAAATGTCAAAACTATATTGATGTAAGATAAGAGTTAGGCTAGAATATACAAGAAAGGAAAATGAAAGAATAAGAAGCTACCCATATATGTTCTTTATCTACACTGGGGCATGCCTGCTTTTGCTAATCACACTATAAAATGTAGAATTTTTGTCTGTAATACGGAAGAAAAATTAATCAAGCCAATATTCATTTATATTTGCATTATACAACATCGTGAACTCCATTCATTCTGATTTTACAGTTGCCAGAACACTTTCTGATTTGTAATATTATCTGTACTAAACAAGAGGGTATGCCCAGTATTAATGACAGATATACCTTTTTTTCTTTCTTTTTTTCTATTAACAAGATCTCGTATTTTATAGTTCTGCTTATAAATGTTTATACTATGAGTTTGGTTAATGTAAATGATTATCACTTAGGGATATAACTGAGATACTCTCTATTGTTATTTCACAGAATTACAAGTGGAATAAAAGACAGGCTGTTTTCAGTCCCTGATGAGTGTAAATGTCTCAGATGTCCACTTGCAGTTCTCCACCCCCCAAATGGTATTAATTGTGACATAAATTGTGTTTGCCAAATGATAATGACATCAACAAATTTACTAATAGGTGGCAAGTTGTTCCACCAACAGAGAATAGAAAACATGAAGGTATGAAGGTCATATATAATTTTCATTATAAAATATATTAATCAAAATATACAGACTAAGACCCATCAGAGTTTGTAAGATGTGATCAGAGAAGAAAGTGATCAATATGGACTTATTCTAGTAGGACCGTACTTCTTACTAGAAGAGGAATTGAAAAATATTCTAAGTGGATTATTATATAAGTTTCCTTTAAAACATGAAATAAATTTTTCAAGTAAAAAAAAAAAAAAAAGAGTCTAATAGGTTAAAATAAGACAAATGTCAGCTTCCCTGGAGAAGAGAAAGATAAGCTGCAAGGCTGATCCTTTATGTGGCTATCCTTCACAGCTCGCCTTACAAATTTTGCTTTTTATATCATCTGTCTTAGGAAGACAACCAAAAATTACTAGTGTAGGCATTTTGTTTTTAACTCTAAACTAATTTATTTTTAAAAGGTGTTTGAAGTACAATCTTAATAATAAGACATTCTTAGCTTTTACTATATATTTTATTAAACAATGTAAATAAAGTCAAATGACTACTTAAATTTAGTGTGAGGTTTGTTTTCCATAGTGATAATTTTGGACTAAAAATAATAGTCCATTCTTTTATATTTATATCATTGCAAAAAACAGCAGGCTTAACACAACAACATTTTTATGTTGTGTTTTTAATTATTGATTAAAAGTCAGCGACAATCTGCAATGTAAGTCTGATAACAGGTGTCTGGTCAACCAATCACATTCTAGAAATTATTGAACTTATCATCAATAGCAAAGCAGATATCTGACCAATAGAATTATAAAGTTCATATAACTTTAGGTTGAACTCAAGTTACATACTTGATGAAGGTCTTACAATGAAATGTATACTTTTTCTTAGATTAGAAAAATGCTACATACATAGTTCAATGTACTTTATACTATTTCTGCAAACTTCTACTTGACGGCCACTTTTTCAAGTTCTAGTGTTTACAACTTATGTTATTCTATAGCAACCTGATACTCAACAGCACTATTTTGGTAGGAAACACAAACATATTTTTTGAAGAATGAGGTTAAGAATAGATGGCACAGGGCCTGGGTGCTGTGGGTCATGCCTGTAATCCCAACAGTTTGGGAGGCTGAAGCAGGTGGATCGCCTGACATCAGGAGTTTGAGACCAGCCTGACCAACATAATGAAACCCCATCTCTACCAAAAATACAAAAAATCAGCTGGGTGTGGTGGCGGGCGCCTGTAATCCCAGCTACTCGGGAGGCTGAGGCAGGAGAATCGTTTGAACCCCGGAGGTACAGGTTGCAGCGAGCCGAGATCATGCCATTGCACTCCAGCCTGGGCAACAAGAGTGAAACTCGGTCTCAAACAAACAAACAAACAAACAAACAAAAAATTAGCCAGGCATGGTGTGGGCTCCTGTAATCCCAGCTGCTTGGGAGGCTGAGGCAGGAGAATTTCTTGAATCTGGGAGGTGGAGGTTGCAGTGAGCCGAGATCGCACTCCAGCCCCGGTGACAGAGCAAGACTGTCTCAAGAAAAAAAAAAAAAAATTGATGGCATGGATGTCCTCTTGGTTTTAGAATTAAGCATTCCAATGTGATCAAAGGAATTCATTATTCAAGGTGGAAGCTTAAAATAATATAGATAATAATAATAAACAAAAAAATACTCGATATATAACATTATACAGGCTTGTAAATCTGTATTTATTCACATACAATCGTGAATATCTGGACATTGTATATAATTATTTAATTAAACGTAATTTATTTACTTATCTCCAGTGTGTGTTATGCAGTATATACATGAGTAAATGGAAAAATTGTTAGGCTCAATATTTTCTATGTTTATATAATCTAAATTACTAAGTCACTTTGGTATTTTAGGATGTCTGAGAGGCAATTGAAACAGTCTTTAAATATTTCAAAGACCTTACCGATCCACAATGTGACTAAAAAAAAAAAAGAAATTTTATTTATTACCTATAGCAAGAGGGTACATCGGGGGTCGGGCATGGTGGCTCACTCCTGTAATCCCAGCACTGTGGGAGACCGAGGCAGGCGGATCACCTGAGCTCAGCAGTTTGACACCAGCCTGGGCAACACGGTGAAATCCCGTCTCTATTAAAAATACAAAATATTAGCCGGGCATGGCGGCGTACGCCTATAGTCCCAGCTACTCAGGAGGCTGAGGCAGGGGAATCGCTTGAACCCGGGAGTGGGAGCTTGCAGTGAGCCGATTGAGCCACTGCACTCCAGCCTGGGTGACAGAACAGAGTGAGACGCTAGCTCAAAAAAAAAAAAAAAAAAAAAAGAAGGTATGTGGTACATCCTTTACATTAACCTACTAAGCTCTTTTGTTTTGCTTTGTTTTGTTTTCTTGGTGCAAAAGCCATCTCTCCATGGAAACCTTGAGGTTTTTGCAGCAGAACACAATAATATTTCAAGCCACTAGTGTGTTGTTTCCTATATTGACGCAGTAACTTACAAAATGGTGAACAAAATATTATTTTACTAAAAGATATCTAATGACCCAAAAGAATAAATATAGCTGCCCAAGGATCCTAATTCCCAGGGCCTAGTTTATGCATCAAAGGACTTCAACTTTTTGTACAGCTTCAGACTGATTATCATTGCATATCCAAATTTATTTATCTCCATAAAAAAGAGAACAACAACAACCAAAAAAAACAGAAAGCAAGAATATTGAAAAGACAAGTTTTTGTGTGTTTAAATTTGAAAACTGCTTTACTGCCATTTTCATGACTATGATTATGCAAGTTTGTATTAATCTCTTAATTTTACTGTTGAATAAGCTGAGCTACAAAGAGGCTGTTACTTTTCCAAGTTTAAACAGTAAGAGTGAATTGGTAGCAAATCTGGAATTAGTTCTATGGAGTCCTCAGTCCATTACTTTGCTCACTGAATCACTTTGCATTTCTGATTTTTGTGAGGATTGTTTTACATTAATTAAGAAGCCTGACAATAAACACTCATTTACTCATTTTTGCTTTTTATAATGAAAAATGGTGTTGAATTGAATGCAAAAAAAAAAAAAAAAAATCTTTACTTTGGCATTCACATTAGCTCAAAACAGCTGAACTGGATGTTTGTCAAACTTGGCAGGACTGAAGTCTGACAGAGAGTAAACTCATGCCAAGTTCCATTTGAAATTAAATGTTCTGCCAAAGTTATAAGCTACTGAAAATTGGGACTTCACATTAATCTGCCATTTCAATATACTCTACCAATGTCATAAAATTCTTATTCTAATAAGTAATGTTGATGTTGTTTTAAAATGTATACACCAAGTTCCTTAGTACTAGACCTCCCAAGGAGAACGACTCTCCTCAGTTTAGTCATTGAAGGCTCATTAGGTATTCAATTTATATTGCATGCTTTTTTTTATTACTCTCTTTGCTCATATGTAGCTTTATCTTCCCATGTATGTTTTGACACCATTCCTAAATTTAAATCTGCTTTTACTAGTGCTCTTGCTTTCATTTCATTCTCATGTGAAATACTTTAGAAATATCTAGGTTTCACTCTTTTGAGAAACTTTTATGAACGAATTTATGACATATGCCTCGCTGTTCACTAAAGGCAAAGTTTAACACAAATCTTGTACCCTTGACTGCTTTCTTCTCTTTTTCTTCTCTTTATTGGAGGTAGAAACATATTTTCACCTGAAACTTCTTTTAGAAATGAAAAGGCTAATTGAAATTATGCACTGCATTGGCCAAGAACTTTAAAACCTGGATACTGTATACTACTTTTGGATTTTCAGAAAAATTAAAATCCTAACAGGTAAGGATATGTTGAAATAGTCTCACTCTAACGCCTTCACACTTAGGTTATCCTGCTGATGCTGTCAGTTACTTAAGGACTTAATAGAAACCGGATGTGCTGCCCTTTTTCTGGCTTCCTCTAACCTGTGTCCTAAAGCAGCTACTTGGCAGAGATAATTGATTAACCCTTTCTTTCCCTTTGACCCTCACATTCTGATCCTGCTCATTCTACTTTCTAGACATTTATTGATTCCCTTCCCTCTTTACTATTTCTACTGCCATTTCCATTTTCTTAATCAGAATCTCACCTTAATGACACAGTAGATGGAGTCTTCCTGCCTCTCCACACACTTCCCTCCAATAAAATCTCTTCTTGCTTCCAGAGTGATCTTTTCAACAAGAAAAGTCTGATCTATATCTCCCCCTTCATTAAATTCCATGCTTAGTCTCTTTCTGCCCTCAAAATAAGACCTAAACACATAACTTTACACAGGACCTTCCACTATCTGGTTTTGGCTTTCACTCTAGATTAATCTCCTGACGCTCTTGTGTCAAGCTTTGTATTAGATCCCTATTGATGTTATAAGTCCCTGCTCTATGCTACAATGAAATCCCAAGCTGGAGATATGTTGTAAACATCTTCTAAATATTCTCCTTTTTATGAATAATTCATCTACATATTTCAAGACTAAACAAAGATATGTATATCCAAGGATGACTCCTTATCTGTTCTTCCAGACTTTGGCAAGTGTCTTTCACCCTGTGAATATTTGTATCACTGCATTAAACACTATAAAAGAGTGGCTTGTACCTTGTGTATTTCCTTCACTAGCTGGTATAGTCTTCAGGACAGGGAGTGGCTTATCTAGCTTTGTAACTTTCGACTCCCACAGTGCTTCCTACATAGTAGGTATTCAGGATGAATTTCCTAAATCAATGAATGAATGAACACATCTTTTTCCTCTGTGTGCTTCCATTTGCTCATTTAGCTTTCCTTACCAGTTTTACCAGGCAAAACTTCATATGTTTCTTCTGGATAATTAATGAAATAAATTCATTAGGAACAAATGAGCTGTATCATAGGTAATAATTATCTTAGAGCAAATTACTTGGTGGGCCCTATTCCAAGAATTTTACATACATTTTTTCACTTAATCATGGCACAGCCCCATAAAATAGGCCCCATTAATAACAACAGCTTACAAATGGGGAAAGCAAACTAGGGCTTTAGAAGGTTAAGTAGTTTACCTGTTCAAAATCATATGTTCGCTAAGGAGCAGAATCCATATTTTATTCCAGTCTATTGAATTACAAAGGCTCTGCTCCTAAGAACGATATTTTATTGATTTTATCCTAAAATCTCCTACTCTTAGCTTCCTATAACTAAGACTATGGGCGTCAACACAACTGAACTGGAAAAATCACTAAAAATTAGTCAGCAATAAACCTTTGCAATGATACAAATGACTTTTGTTTTACATATTTTATAATTAGTTTTACAGGGCATAGGAGAGGGGATACTGCTTAAAACTTCACTCACTTGACTGATTTTGGTTTGTTCCTTTTTTTTTCCCATTCATCTGTTTTGTAGCTATAGATCTTATTTATAATCCTTTGTCCCCTTCTTTCCTAATATTTCTTTAAAGGTTAAACTCTAAAAACTCTGAAGCTGTTGAAAACATTAGAATGGCATCAGTTGCAGTTTTAACATTTTTTCTATTTTTATCTTTCTGAGGTTTCAGCAGCCCTTTCTTCCTCTCTTGATAGTTTGAAAGATTACTTTTTAAGCTAGTTATATCACCACAGTGCATAATAAAAAAACTGGAAGCACTTTTATGACAACAGAATCTTTTTCATTCCTTTTCGATATTAGCAGCTGAGATTGCTACGAAGAAACATTGGGAGAAAAGGTAAAAATGACAAAAGTGATAAACACTTGGGGAATGGGATGATACATAGCCAATCTTGTTTACTTTCGTTGACTCAGGAAGGCCTGTCAGGCTAAACTGGTTATAAGAATAACGTGGTCCCTGGGATGGAATGAAGATGGGGATAAAGAGGCAGGGGACTTCTTCCCCATCATGAAAATTTACACGTAGTCCCCAAAAAGATTCCTTTCTAGCCTTCTGACAGACTGTCTAGCATTTCCTTATGGGGAGCATTCCTATAATTCAGATACGCATTTTTGATATTAATTTTCTACCATATGCTCAGGGTACAGTTGCCAGATACCTCAAATAAAAATACAGGGCACCCAGTTAAACTTTAATTTCAGATAACAGATACCCTTTTTCACGTAAGGGTGCCCCATGCAATAGTCTATGTACCAGGCAGTACTTATACTATACAAAGTATTGTTTATCTGAAATTTCAAGTTTAACTGGATGTCCTGTATTTTGTCTGGTAACCTTAGTTTGGAAGCTTAGTTTATTTACACAGATTTTTCCATCAGTTTCTGTGAGGACACACAATATATAAAAGGGAAATAAAAAGGGGGTTTAAAATCTGTTTACATTTGCACAAATCAATTTGGCATGCCTGAATGAATTTGTGAGAGTTGGCATGTGACCACTAGTTTTTATTTATTCATAAAATGAAAGAAAACATTAGACTTTGTATTTCTATAGTTTCCTATGAAGTTGAGTCTTCATATGTTTAAAATTCCAGACAGATAACATAAAACAGATTTCTACTTCTACTAGAGGTACAAAATTCAGCACACATAGAGCATGGACCCTACTGAGACTTTGTTTTACAAGGGGTGCTGCTAATCTCTGGTACTCCCAGCCTGGCTATCAAGAAGGTGACTTCAGAAGCTGATTGGATTTAGTCTGTTAAGGCTTTACTTGTTAAATCCTTAAAAGCTTTTTGTTTTACCTTAGGATTTTTGTATAGACAACCCAGTTATTGTTTGATAATTGTACAACTAAAGATTGGCTTAGTCTCTTTGGTGATCTTAAGCTACGTTTAAGATTATGCTATGCTTTTACCTATTGCCCATTCAGTAATACACAGTTCAATATAAAACACCACCAAGCTATAAAATAACAAAAAAGATGACAAAATGTCTGTTTTGACATATTTTTGGATATATCAAATTATTTCAAATTTGTTTAAAATATTCAATTTTAGTCCTTTGATTTTGTTGGTATTTTAAGCATATACTTTGCTGTCATACAACCTAGTACTGGTATTATTACACTATCAAATAACCAATAAACTACTTAGTAAGTACTTCATGAACATAAATCAACATTACTGGGAACAAATGATTTTTAAAAATACTAATTTATAATTAATATAAATGGTATTAACTATCTGTAGTAATTTTGTACTATGTACCTGCCTAATCTGAAAATGTATTTCCCAGAGTTCCCTTCCCTGTAGGCATTGGCCACAAGTCATTTTGTGCCAGATTTCAAAGGCAGATTTTAAGCTCTGAAGATATGGATGCTCATGTAGCTTTTTGCTGATCTGCTAGCTCACTTTGGCAGAATGGGACAACATGAGACCTTAATTTCCTTCAGCTTTCATCAAGTGTGCAACTTCTTCAGCTTCTGGGCCAAGTGGAGTGTAGCTTTGTGGCAAAGAGTGACACCTTTGATAGGCATCCGGGCATCATGGTTACAGGTGGTGACAGACAGACGCTGATTCTACTCTATCCTTGTGGATAGCAGTAGCCGCCCCTTTATGGATTCTGATTTGTTCCTGCAGGTCTCAGCTTTACCATTTTATTTCCCAGTGGATGGTCAGGCTGACCTGGAATCAGGACAACAGACAACAACCTGCATAGATTGATCTACCTGTTCTCACCATTGCTTGAGGTCCCACTCATACAATAAATCAGTATTCTAGATCACTCCTACTGTGTTGGCTTCTCTGATGGAACACTGATACAGTCTTTATCAGATCACTGGAGAAAATGTTTATGAGGTTTCCTTATGACAATCTCCTTCTGAGCTATCTTCTTCATACTTTGTCCTGGTCCTACATTTTTTTTTTCTAAATTTCTAATCTTTCTGATGATCCGTACTCTTCGTTACAGCAGCATAATCAGTAACAAATTATGGGTGTTTTTTTTTTTTTTTTTTTTGGTCAGAATTGATCAAATAAATCACATTTTATTGTAACTTTGCTGTTTGTAGTCAGTCTGTTAAAGGAGTCACTTAAACTGCTGTTAGCTATGGCCTCTGAGTGTCTTCTGTGATCCTGGAGTTAATTTATCTTGAATTTTATAAAGAAAACTAAAGAATAATTTGAGAATCACATAAGACCCACATAGAATAAGCCATCAAATATTTGCTCATTAGCCAATGTATCTTCACCAGACTATAAATAATAGATGGTCAATTCAGCAAATACTAATTTTACATCTTCCAGCCAGTGATTTTTCCAGGAAGAACTTGTCTCATTCTCCTTCTCCTTCCCTTTCCCCTTCCCTTTCCCCTTCCCCTTCCGCTTCCCCTTCCCCTCTTCCTTGTATTCCTCCTCCTCCTCCTCCTCCTCCTCCTCCTCCTCCTCCTTCTTCTTTTTCTTTCTTACCTATTCTGGCCATAACAATCAATAGAAAATCTGTGCTGCATCCTGTAACAGATGCTGCCTAGTCAGGAGATTGTTTGTGACCTGATTCTTGCCCTTGGCTAGGCAACAATGACAAACAGAGAGCCCTACAAACCGTTGATTTTGATTTTTTTTTCCCTCCCTTGACTTTGGTGTGCTTGAATCTGATTTTACTTCCTCGGCCAGTGTAAGACTCTTTTACTGTCTAAAACTCCCCTTCAGTTTATAACAATGAGTTATTCATTACTGTTTGAATATATCATCAATGTCTAATATATTTGAAATCTTAACTTTTTTTTCCAGATTTTTCTTCTAAAATCACATTTAAAAGATTTTCTTTTAAAATCTTCTAAAATACACACTTCCATCCCAGACAAACTATTGGCTGGCTGTAGCTTCTGCAAACTTACATCACAGCAACATAAAGCAAAGAAAAGTTAGATCTTTTACTAGCTTTGCCTATCAAAATGAAGAGACAAGAAACTAGAATTTCAATGGATACCGGCAAGGACAAATAAAATAAACAACAACAAAAAAAATGAGATGCTCCAAATCTCTCATACCTTAGAAATACTTTTTTTTTTTTTTTAATCTGGACACACTCTGAATAAATTTGAGAACTCCAAATTCGTTCAGATGAACTTTCTGCCACCCCGCAACTTGTGCGTCCCAACGACTCATCCTTCAATGTGCATCTTTGATTCCATCTCTGCTCCCACACACTGTCCCTGGACCCACCTCCCCAAAATAGGGTGACAAATAGTCTGAAATTCAGTAGAAAATGTTGGCACTTTAATTTATGGCACATGCTATAATTTTCTTTTATTTTTAGAGTCAGATGCAAGATTTTGTTTTTAATAATTAATCCAAGAGGCATTTCCTGAAACCTACTCTCTGTCAGGGACTCCTGACTTGAGTATTCATTTCAACTGATTTAACCTGCAGAATAACATCTTCATCTACCATTGAAAACAGAAAGGATTAGAAGAAGCTTAAAAATAAAAATGGGTTAGGCAGGGTTTTAAAATTTAGAAAAAATAAGTACTGTCTTCTTTTTATTACTAACATATAGTAAATATTTCCCAACATATTTGAAGCCCCTTGAGGGCAGAAATGTTATTTTTCATATCTCTGTGTGTCCACATTAAAAGCAGCAGTGAAGATATAAGTGTTGTTGGGAAAGAAAAATATACTTATTCTCATTCACTAATAATTGAGCAGAAGTTATTTCACTATTTTGCAAAGGAATACCGAATTTTTGTTACTATTTAGAAGAATGAGGAGACAAAATAAATATAGATTGTATGGGACGATTCCTGGCTTGAGGGCTGGGAAACCCATCCATGTTAGAGTAGCCACACTGACAACAAGGAGCTATCATCAGGGAATTAATCACTGGCAGGGAAAAAAATGAGGAGAGGATGAAGGGTATGAACGAGTAGTATATGGAGTCAAAAATTAACTTGACCTATGATGAAATTTACCTGTTGCATATCAAGCTTGAATAATATAAATACTTACATTTATAGAAAATTCAAAAGTAAAATTAAGCAATAAAGATAGCTGCCAGCATTTAATGCATATATATACCTGTGGCAAATGTGTCAGATAGTTTACATACATTGCCATTGGTGCTGATACACAGTATGGGGTATGCATGCCCCACTTTATAAGCGAGGAAACTGCATTCACAGAGGTGATGTAACTCACCTACGGTGACATAGGTAACAACTGTCAGACCAAACATTCTAACCAAAGTTTGTCTGAGTTCAGAACACATACTTTATCTAATATCATGTTCTCAAAAACTAATTCCTCTATGTGCATATTTTACTGAATTAAAAAGGCAAAATTATTATACTCAGATTTGCTAATAAACATTTATTGAGCACCATCCTCATGTAAGGCATTGGGCTATAACCTGAGCACGTAAAGATAGAAAAACAGATGTAATAATTGCCTTCGAATTTACAATTTGCTGAAAGTCATGACACTTCTTATTAAAAACATGATTCTGTAAATTCAATTATAGTTATATTTTATGGGTTATAATCTCCTGTTCTCAAAAAGAAATTAAGTGGTTATAGAAAAATATGTAGTACAAAGTACAATGAATATATAAATATCCTATATGAAATTTTAAAATGCATGTAAAATTACAGAAAGAATAACATATTTAGGCACAAAATGAATCCAAATACAAAATACTGGTAATTAAACTGGCTATGGGTATTTTTATTACCAATAGAGAAAGAGAACTATTTATACTAATGCGCTATATATTTTATGGCATTCTCTCTACTACCTCTTTTATTCTTTCATTGTGTTTCTCTAATAACAAATTTAAACTTGAGATCACTTTGTATACTTATGTTTTTAGATATGTTTGATGCAATTTCTGCAGCACTAAGTTGACATATTTAACCAATCTCTCTCAGAATTAATCACATGTCTCCCACCCATTTTCTCAGTCAAAAAAAGTAAATACTTTGTTTAGCATTTTGGTAAATGCATTTAAATAAAAATGCTTACAATTTGTTTTTCTTCTTAAATGCTTATGGTGAATCTCAATATTAACTAGCAGTATTTCTAATAGAGTTTTTATAATTTGGATTTAAATCCAATATTTGAATTAGTTGTATTAATTTGGAGTCGCTAAAGACTGAAAATGTGCTAAAATGAAAGAAATATCAAAATATTATCAAAGGAAAAAGGGAAATAATCTCCTGAGGGGATATTCTAAGGATAGAATTGTTTAAACGGTTTTATTCAATATTAACTAATCCCTTAGAATTTTTTTTTAACAAAAGCAGTGAAGGTATTAAGAGAGACGATGCTGAAAGTATGTTAAAATTCCTCTACAATTAGCAGAATTCTTTGTCACGTTGTCAGAGTTGAAATAATCCCTTATATAATTTCTTAAACCTTTGTCAAAATGTCAGCAGAAGCAAGGAATTTTTCCGGTAATTAGATTTCTATATAAATGTTAAACAGGGGCAAAAAACTCACCAAGACTATGCCACTGGCTGATTCCCAAGAGTATTCAGCTTGGAGAAAGACTGTAAATTACAAAAGTTACTTCAGCACTTCCATGATTTTTAACACACACTACTGGTTGTAGGTGGAGGAAACACATGTTTCTGCCTGACAGTCCATAACACCAAAGTGAACCAGAGCAAGAAAAAACAGGAAGACAGTTCTGATTCAAGAGTTCTTGCCTGCTATTGGGTTGTATGAGTTTCTTATAGATTTGGATTTTAACTCCTTGTAAGATATATGACTTGAAAGCATTTTCTTCCATTCCATAGGTTGCCTTTTTATTTTGTTTAATGTTTTCTGTGTCGGGTAAAATATTTTTAGTTTAGTGTAGTCTCACTTGTTTACTTCTGCTTTTGTTGCCTGTGCTATTGGGGTCATATTCAAAAATCATTGCATGGAGGACATTATGCTAAGTGAAATAAGCCAGACACAGAAAAATACATACTGCATGATATCACTTACATATGGAATCTAAAAAAGTCAGACTCACAGAACGAGAGAGAATGGTGTTTTCCAGAGGAGGAGGCAGTGGAAGAGGTTGGGGATGGAGTTGATTGATGGGTATAAACTTTCCATAATAGGATAAATATGCTTTGGAGATGTAATGTACAGCATGGTGAATATAGTTAATAATACTGTATTGTACTTGAAATTGAAATTTGCTAAGACAGTAGATGCTAAGTGCTCTCAACACAGCAAAAAAAGAAAAAAGAAAAAAGAACGTGAAGTGACAACTTTTTAAACTAACTTGATTATAATAGTCATTTTGCTACATACGTATATACATATATGAAGTTATCACATTGTATACTAGCAATGTCGCAATATATATAATTTTTATTTATTATACTTCGAAAACACTGGGGAGAAAAGGTTTTGCCTGGGAGAATTACTACATAGATTTCCTGGGTTCTGTGAAACAAATGACTTGATCTCTCTTCATCTTGGCTTCTTTATAGTTAAAATCATGAAAATTTGACCTTATCTTACAGAATAATTGGGAAGAATTGCTGAGAGAGTCATAATAAAGTTGTCAAAAGCAATGAGTGCTTAAATCACACCGAGAAAGCATTTTTTACTCTCTTTACATAATAATGTTTTAACTCGTAATGTTTTGAAGTCATAATTTTAAAATTGTTGGAAAACTGACTGCTTTCTTTAGGATGCTTTCCTCCATAAGAAACTAAAAGCCAGGCATGATGGCTCACGCCTGCAATCCCAGCACTTTGGGAGGTCGAAGTGGGTGGATCACGAGGTCAGGAGTTCAAGACCAGCCTGGCCAGCATGGCAAAACCCCATCTCTACTAAAAATACAAAAACTTAGCCAGGCGTGGTGGCGGGCACCTGTAGTCTCAGCTACTTGGGAGGCTGAGGCAGAAGAATTGCTTGAACCTGGCAGGCGAAGGTTACAGTGAGCCGAGATCTTCCCACTGCCCTCCAGCCTGGGTGATAGGGTGAGACTTCGTCTCAGGAAAGGAAAAAAACAAAAACAAAAACAAATTAAAATGCCCAATTGTCGTAAGGAATACGAGGCTTTATTATCTACCTTAACTAGCTGTCTGGGGAATGCATGGTTGGTGGGTTAGTCAATTCATTGACACTGTGATGTCCTTAAAGACAGAGTTCTTGCCATTCTTTCTTCTTTCCCAGAGCTCTGCATTCTCTCATTCGCTTTTTATCTACTTGTTCAATTCTAAGCGAATCTCTGATTAATAGAATGGGGAAACATGATTGGATTCGTGTATTTAGGATTTATTTGAGTCAAGCAGAGGTAGAGTCGTGAGAACTGTAATAATTCATATCAGCTGTAAGAAGAGAAAATGGTCATTGACTAAGCAATGAACAATGTCTGCTGCAATTTCCTTGGCTTATGTTCTATTGTTTCAGATTCAATTTAAAAAGTACTGATTTTGGCCGGATGCGGTGGCTCACACCTGTAATCTCAGCACTTTGGGAGGCTGAGGCGGGTGGATCACAAGGTCAGGGGATCGAGACCATCCTAGCTAACACGGTGAAACCCCGTCTCTACTAAAAACACAAAAAATTAGCCAGGCGTGGTGGCGGGCGCCTGTAGTCCCAGCTACTCAGGAGGCTTAGGCAGGAGAATGGCGTGAGGTGGAGCTTGCAGTAAGCCGACATCATGCCACTGCACCCCAGCCTGGGCGACAGAGTAAGGCTCCGTCTCAGAAAAAAAAAAAAAAAGTACTGATTTTTATATTAACAATATTTCACACATTTTCCTGTAAGGAATACTCAGTCTGCTATGGTTTGATACTGTTCCAAACTCTAGGAGGATGGGGTATTTTGTTACCTGTAGACTTACTCTTTCCCTCAGAAGCTTATTATTCCAGGATCTGGTTGATTTTTCCAGTGCACCCATTTTGCATCTATCATGGGGTGATGGAAATAGTTTTATGAGGAAACTCCAATCTAAGCTCTCTATGCCTTACCTGACTGCCATCTTTGGTGGCTGTACAAATGTAAGAGCACATATTTTTCTCCTTTCTATTTAAAGCCTTGCCATGATTTTAAATAATTGAATATATGCACACGAATTAGTCTTATATTTGAACCTCTTAATTCTGTGACCGTTACTCAGTGAAATTCGTCTGGACTCTGATTTAGCCATTTATTTCCACATTTGAAAACTGCTATGAACTAAGATGTTTTCTCTATGAAATATTGAATTTAAGTATTGTCCTCTCAAATTATAACTTCCAATTATTTTTGGTCTCTCATTTTACTACCACTCCTGCACTTTTCTCCAACTGTTCTCAAACTTTCTTCCCCTAAATGGGTTTTTTTTCCTCTAAATTTATCAGTCTTCTCTTGCTTTCACTTCGTACCCTATATACCGTGGTCCCCATTCTTTAACACATTACACAATACAGTTTTCAATTGTAACATATTTTGTCTCAGAAAAGTGTGATAGAAGATCAAATGAAGTGTTTGAAACACAAAAACTGCTACATCAAATATAAAATTCACAAAAAATGTAAAATTAAAAAGTAACTTGAAGGAGTTAAAAAAAAGAATGATGTATAACTTCTAATAATAATAGCTTGCCCATGTATTTTAAAATAGACAACCATGGATAAATCACTCTGGTATTTAGATTCCATTAGGTACTTTTAAAGAGTAATGTAGCTATTTTATTTCAAAATACCACCATTTATATACAATAAAAAAATTTTGTATCTTTCTAAATTGAATTAAAAGTTTTAGATGTCATTCTAAAATATATGAGGTATGCATAGTTTTCAAAATTATTTTACAGTGTACCTCAATATAAATGATTGAAAATGAGTAGTTTTAAAGGAATAAATTTCATAATCTTCAATTTCCAAATGTATTCTCTTCTAACAATGGAAATTTTCCTTTCTGACCTACCATTTCATAATTTCTCTTTCTCTACCTTATAGGGGTAAAAGATACGTACAATTTACTCATCCAGAATCTTATTATAGCACATTTCTTAGTCATGAAAACTACTTTGGAACATCTAAAAAGGGAAAATTATCTCATCAGAGGTCTTACTGACTGTTCTTATCTTAAACACATGGCTATTACACACACAAAGCATGACTTTAGAAATAACTTGCTTTGGAACTAGTCTGGGTGCTCTAAATACATTCATCCTTATAGAGTATGTGGGCAGCAACAGTGATGGGAATTTTCTTTTGAGGAGCACCCATCTTTCATCCCCTGGCTTTCAAAAGAGGCAGAGACCTCATGGAGAAGACAGATGAGGGAAAGCAAAAGGAGTGCTTGGTTCAAAATATTAAATGAAAATAAATGGTCTTTTCTTCCACCTACTCATAGGTATGCAATTCATTTTGTATATATATTTATGCTTCTAAGTTCTGCCATTAGCTGGAAAGTACTTTTTAATAGATGAAGAAGTATATGTAAGTGTCATTGATATGTTTGAAGATAACTGTAATGTTTTGGGGACTACAAAAATTTTCATGTTCCAATGGAGAAAAATTGCAGGTTAAAATATGCATTTTCTTGTCAGTTCAGTGTGCGTTTCATAATCAGTTACTGCGTTGCATTGTGTGATGTCAACTGGGAAAAAGCTGAGAACTACATTTCCAAGAAATCTCTTTTCAGTTTGTTTTAAGGTTAGACACAGATTCCTGGAAAGACGCCTGGAACCCCTACTTGTCCTTGCTCTCCTCTGCTCTGCCTCTCCATTGCTGGCACCACTGACCAACAGCAGCCTGGGTCACCACAAGAAGCTTGGACTTGGCAGTTCCTGGGCAGCTGCCACATGGAGGCAACTCCTGAGGCAGCTTGGGCAGAAAACCATCCCAGATTCTTAGGTTTTCTAGCAAGCCTGGACTTTTTTACCTGCATTAGTTCTTACAGAGGATTGGTTAGTGACAGTTTCTTTGAGCTTCTGACTCTCTCCCCTACTAGACCTCCACTTTCTAAGCTCCCCCAACATTCATAAAAGCTTTAATGCCAATAGTAATTTCCTCATTTTGATAATACTCCTAGAGCCTCTGTTTTATTTACTGAACCCCCACTGATAAATTTAACTAAGAGCCTATTTTATCAACTATGTCATGAAGACTTATTCCAGAATAAATCATTATTTTATTATATTTAATAAAATGATTAATATTTTCTTATACTTTCTTATACTTATCTAAAATAAAATTATATATTATATGTTGAATGGATTGCTTTTAGAAGTTCAAACATTTCTCCTTTAGTAAGTTTGGGCATAATGCATAAGAGGATTAATAAAATTAATTATAAATTTTATTCATGACATTTAATTTTTCTTAAAATCATATACAGAAAGCAATGTTATCACTCAAACTTTACCAAAATAATATTATGCCTTTTGTCATACTTCTCACCACGTAAATTATGATTTTAACTATATGTTACATTCCTTTATTACAGATAAACAATAAGAAATAGCATATTGAATACATATTGTAATGGGGTCTTAAAACAAATTAATTAACAATAATATAGCTATATAATTTTAATCTTGATTGATTTTATTAAAACATCCTTAAACAGGTGTTGCAATTTGTCTCTCATTAGTTTTTATAATATTTGGTTTTTATAATATACCTCCAAACATATAGCATATTGTATATTTGAAATAAATGATGAAGTTAGGCTTTTTGGCTTTTTCTGAAAAAAATCTGATTTGGATAATTTATTTAAAAATAGGGTTTGTTAATTACATTATGTTAGACATTATACATAAAGTAAAAGCTGAATATGCAGCTTGTAGTTGTTCACAGAAATATATTTAAAGCACATTATAATAATAAAGCATTTTGTCAACATTTATTGTGTTGATAAAGATACATTAAAATTTAACAAAATCTTAATTCTCTCATGTTATTTTGAAAGACACTAAGATATGTAAAATGCATCTATGTGAAACTATGTTAGTGGATTCATAGAACTAATACTGTTATATCTCATTCTAGCATTCAGAATAATTCATTTTGGGTATAAAAATTAACTAGATAAATGTTAGCTTCATCATATGAAAACTAACAAAATTTTACTTATTTTTAAAATTCAATATCATGTTTAGTATTTTAATAAATTTAACGATAATTATTATAATACATCATCTAGAAGATTTTCATGTTTAGTCTTATAGTCACAAAAACAATTTTAAAGTAATTTTTATTGTATTTCTATTTTGTTTCAGGAAAGTTTGATCATTAATTGAAGTGTAAGAAGCATAAAAATTGTTACATTACATAGAAAATCTGTGAAAAAAGTAAAATTAAAAGTAACTTTCGGAATTTATAAAAAGAATGTTGTATAATTTCCAGTAAGAATAGGGTACCCAACCAAGCATGGTGGTAATCCCAGCAGTTTGTGAGGTCGAGGTGGGTGGATCACTTGAGATCAGGAGTTCGATACCAGTCTGGGCAATATGGTGAAACCCTGTCTCTACCAAAAAGACAAAAATTAACTGGACATGATGTCAGGCACCTGTAATCCAAGCTACTCGGGAGGCTGAGGCAGGAGAATTGCTTGAACCCAGGAGGTGGAGGTTGTAGTGAACAGAGATCGCACCACTGCACTCCAGCCTGGGTGACAATGAGACTCCATCTCAAAAAAAAAAAAAAAAAAAACAAAGAATAGCGTATCCATCTATTTTTTAAAATAGACTATCATGAATAATTCACCCTGGAATTTAAATTTCATTAGATACCTTTAAAAGTGTCATGCAACCATTTCAAAATATCATAACTAATATATAGAGTGGAATTTTTTTGCTATGTAGTTTTTGAAAATGTGATTAAAAGGTTTAATTGTTAGTATAAAAATATTTGAGATGTGCATAGCTTTTCAAAATTATTTTAGGGCATACCGAAATATAATGGTTTGAAACAACAAACAGATCTATCCTTTATTTTTTCAGACTTTTCTCTCATCACTGTCCTCTTAAGTCTTCTCTATCCCAGCTATACCTAACTTTTTATGTTCCAAAATTGCAATGTATTTCTTTGCCTACAATGTCCTAAGCTTCACAGCTTTTCTCTGCCTACCCCTTATCCTCTAATACACAGATGTTCCTTACCTATCACATGCAGTTCTAATTTATCATATCAGAGTAAAAATATCATGATCCAGATGTCTCCTGTAAGTGCTCCTATAATCCTGTGCTTATTGTAGCTATTCATATTGTTCTTGCCTGTTTAATTATTTGGCACTTCCAGTAAGTCATCAATTAAGTTCCCAGCACAGTTTCTGGAAGAAAATAGAAAGTACTCAATAAGTGTGACTTGAGAAAACAACCCATTAACCAAATATGAATGAAAGAGTGAATAAACAAATAGATTTTACAGAAAATTTTAATAGAGAAATAGTGGACTAGGAGTTAAAAACCGTAGAATCTAACCCTAACTCTTGAATAAATGACCTAGTCTATATATTTAAATCATGTCTAAACTATTACTTGCGTTGAAGTCTAGAAAATATTATTTTATTCTTAGAAATGTTATCATCTGACTTTGTAGAGTCATATTACTGTCACTAGTTTCCTACAATTACTTAAAATTGAATCTACAAAATTATGTTCTGTCCCTATATCATGTTTGAAAGAGATTTTTCTTCTGAGTCCCTAGACCCAGAGGTATCTAATAACACAAATTTGCAACCTCATGAGTACTGAGTCCTAAGTATTTATACCTTTTTTTTAAGAATGGAAATCTTAAGAAATAATTTTGCTAGGACGGAACTGTTATTTCTACTTAGTTATAAGATTTTGGTTATTTTATCACAGTCAAAAATTTTATTATTACTCTACAAGTTTGCTTCCCTTGCTAGTTTTTCAAATATTATTGGAAATAATCTGGAAAGTATATGCTTCCCTTTCTTAGTCCCCAAGTTCAGGAGCTTGTGCTAGAAGGCATAGGCTTCCCATACATAGTACCAGAAGCTTCACTGGGTTCTCCCCTCCACTTCTCACTTCCCCACCATTGTAGAACATGCTTCTTCCAAATTAAGTGATTTCTAGGTCTTCACAAGTTATAGGTTTGGCACAAGTGAATATTAAGTTCCTTTATTTGTTTTGAAATAGCTACTTTAGGCAAGTTCCTCTGTTGATTGCTCCATAAAGTTTCTATGGAGAATGTAGTGTGTACCCCACATTCATAGTTAAGGAAGCATCATAAGCTTTTGTGAGCATAGCAGACCACATGAATGCTGAGTTCTTACTGATCAGGGACCACATTTTCAGCATCAGAATTACCTAATATCTTTTGAGTAAGTCATCTTTATATTTATTTTTATATATTTCATCTTTAATATGTCTTTCAATACAGAACACAGATTGAGGGTCATGTATTCCACCTCGGCCCCTTAGGATATACTTGCTAGGAGTGTATTGTTCTTTGGTGAAAAGACATTGAGGAAAACCTTAGGAAACAGCCTCCTAATGGACATTAAGATGGTTTTTGTAAGGATAATGTCCATTACACTCTGTTAAGTGTTTTCTTTTCTTTTTTTTTTTTTTTTTTTTTTTTGAGACCAAGTTTTGCTCTGTTGCTAGGCACCACGCTGGAGTGCAGTGGCACAATCTCGGCTCACTGCAACCTCCGCCTCCTGGGTTCAAGAGATTCTCCTGCCTCAGCCTCCCGAGTAGCTGGGACTACAGGCACATGGCACCACGCCCGGCTAATTTTTGTATTTTTAGTAGAGACGCAGTTTCACCATGTTGGCCAGGATGGTCTTGATCTCTTAACCTTGTGATTCGCCCACCTTGGCCTCCCAAAGTGCTGGAATTACATTCGTGAGCCACTGCGCCCAGCCTCAGTGTTCTTTGTTTTGGCATTTATTTAATAAATTGCTTTAAAGTGTCGGAATTTGGGAATAATTTTGTCTGCCCTTGGAAATGTGGTTTGAGATTTATTGCAAAGCCACTATGAGTTATGTATCAAATCAAGATTTGCTTTTCAGTTGACAGTTGAAAATCAGAGTCCAAATTGTAGATTCCTCTAATAAACAGTATAAAGTACTTCATAATATGAATATTTATATATGTTGTATTTGGCTATGTTTAATCTCACTTTTTTCCTTTCTCACCTATTTTTAATTTATGCTATCTTTCTATATATTATTTCATGTTTTTAAGCTGTCTTAATTTATTTTGGGAACAAGGTGTGATTTACATTAATAGCTTGACAATTTTATAAAATTGCTTTGATGATTTATATTTCTCATTTGCTAATAGTCCCAGTGTGGGAATTTGAACCAAACTCAACTTATTTCTGCCATAACTCCTTACACTATATAGTAATGCTTATGTTATACATTAGTGCATATGAAAAACAAATAAGACCAGAGACACATACACTCCAACTACATATCACAAACCATAGGGATTTTACTAAGACCTTGCTATTCAAGTTGGAATAAAACAAATATTTTTGGAGAGGAATGGCATCAGAAGGCTAATATAAGGTCTCACAAAGTTTATTGTAAACATTGTCAGGGATTAATTCCCAAACTTACTCATGCACAATTGTTTCTCATTATACCCAGAAGCAATTAAGTCATGAGGACAAATTTACCTTAAAGCATATAAAAAGGTAAATGAATAAACCAAAATATTAATGAGATAAATGTATGTATTTCATGCTGATTAAAAATGTATTAATTTATGAGCTTATAAAAAATAATTTTAATAATCATGTTATATCAAAAACTATGTAAATGACATTTTCTTGTATTGCCAATATCACTCTGTGTACATGAATTTGGCCTTCATGCTGGGTATACTGGTTTTTATTCATTTAGGCCATAACACAACCACCTGAATATTTCTGGCATATTGTTCCTTGAGTAGCCTGGTTACTATCATTGACTTTAGCTGTAATGATTGAGACTGTTTAGTTACAAGTAACAGAAATCCACTGGGAATATTTGACAAAAAAATGAAGACAGAGATAGATACGTTTCTAGATATTAAAAAGAAAATGGAGCCAGGAAATACAGTGTTACCTAAACCAGCTAGACTAAGATGGGGATTTCATTTCCAAATTTTGCTAAAGAAGGGACTCATTGTCAGGGCTTGATTTAGCTCAACTATGGACACAGAAGAGCCATGTTGTCCAAATGATAATTGTATGCAGGATGAAAAAAGGTCATCATTCTTAACTAGAATGCTTAATTTAATATTGACACTAGAGTTAAAAATAGGTCATGTTTGATTATTTATCAGAATATAATTTGAAAATCATAATCTTATTTGGGAAAACTAACCTTGTAAGAACATATGAAATTGTCACTGGAGATACATAAATATAAATATAAGAAAATTCAGATGTGATTAACATTGTTAAACTAAGATTAACCTATAATGTCTATTAATCTATAATTATATAGCTTATAGTGCCTTTGAGTTTATACGTGCATACATTACGCATTCTTTTAAGACTGGCACATTTGCTCAGAACAAGCTTTTTTGATTCATCCCAGTTGTCATATGGATCAGTAGGTTGTTGTTTTTATTGCTGAGTAGTAGCACAACAGAATTTCCTTGTCCATTTTCCTATTGATAGAGAATTTGTTTTCTTCTCATTTATTTTTATTTTTATTTAGAGGTAGAGTTCCCTTCTGTCATCCCGGCAGGACAGCAGAGGTACAATCACAGGATCACTGCTTACTGCAGCCTGGAACTCCTGGACTCAAGCAATGCTCCTGCGTCAGCCTCCCTAATAGCTGGGACTACAGGTGTGTGCCACCACACCTGGCTTCTAGTTTTAATTTATTATAAATACAACTGCTGTGAACATTTTTGTAAAGTCTTTATGTGGGTATATATTTTTATCTTCCTTGTGTAAATACCTAGAGATCATATCATAAGAATCTGTTTGTTAAATATATGAGAAACCAATACACAATCACAAAGTAGTTGTACTATTTTGCATTTCCACCAGTTAAGCATGAGTATTCCAGTTGGAATATATTCTCATCAACAACTCATAAGGCTTATCTTTTAAAAAAATTTTAGATAATGTGATGAGTGTCTAATGATACCACATCATGATTTTAATTTACATTTCTTTTACTAACAACATTCTTGAGGTTATTTTAATGCACTTATTGGCCTTTCATATTTTGTTCGTGTAATGTTTAAAATATCTGTTCAAATCTTTTCCCTGTTGATTTGTGAAAAGTGTATATTAAGACACATTTCCTTTGACAGATATATCAAGGTGAATGTGTCCATGTCTATTATATGGCTTGTATTTTAATTTTCTAACAGTGTCTTTTAAAGAACCCAGGTTTCTTATTTTGATGAAGTTAAATTCATCATATTTTGTATAATGATTCATACTCCATGTGTCATATCTAAGAAATTATCTAAGAGTGAGGTTTTAATTTTTGCATATAGATACTTAGTTGTTCCAGCAACATTTATTGAAAAGACCATTCTTTACCATTGAACTGCCATGGCATCTTTGCCAAAAACAACTGACTACATACACAGAGCATTTCTAGATGTTCTATCTTATTTTATTGATGCATGTATCTTTACACTGATACCTTTGTCTTTATTACCATTCTTTTGTGATGAGTAGAAATCAAGTGGTAAATGTTTTCCAAATTTGTTCTTTTAAGAATTGTTTAGGTAGTTTATGAACTTTGTGTTTTCATATAAATTTTAAAACAAGATTGTCAATTTCTAATTCCCTCTTCCTCAAATACACACTTGAAAGTATGCTTCACATTGCATTGGCTCTATATGTAAGCTTTGAGAGAGTTAACAATATTTATTTTTCCAATTCATGAACATGATGTCTCTCTCCATTTATTTAAGGATTGAAAAATTATTTCTCTTGGCAATATTTTATAGTTTTATTTGTATGTCTTTCATATGATTGATGAAGTTTCTATGATTAGGCTATGTTTGGGGAATTAAAAATTTAATTTTTAATGTTTTATTAAAAAACTATAGAAATGTGAACAATTTGTATACTTTATAATTTATGACCTCTTTAAATAGAAATATTGGTTCTAGTAATTTTATATGTATTCTTTAGGTTTATTAACAACATCTTGTCATAGGCAAACACTTAAAATATTTTCTTTGTCCTTTCTACTCTATGTGTTTTTTTTTCCTTGCTTTATTGTGATGGCTAGAACCTCTATGGCATTTCTGTGCTTGTTTTAAACTCAAACCTAAGGTCCTGAATTCCAGTCTAATTGGTTTGGTTTAGACTGAAGAAAATGGTCTGGTGTGGATTTTCTTTTTTTTTTTTTTTAATTAATTTATTATTATTATACTTTAAGTTGCAGGGTACATGTGCATAACGTGCAGGTTTGTTACATACGTATACTTGTGCCATGTTGGTGTGCTGCACCCATCAACTCGTCATTTACATCAGGTATAACTCCCAATGCAATCTCTCCCCCCTCCACCCTCCCCATGATAGGCCCCGGTGTGTGATGTTCCCCTTCCTGAGTCCAAGTGATCTCATTGTTCAGTTCCCACCTATGAGTGAGAACATGTGGTGTTTGGTTTTCTGTTCTTGTGATAGTTTGCTAAGAATGATGGTTTCCAGCTGCATCCATGTGCCTACAAAGGACACAAACTCATCCTTTTTTATGGCTGCATAGTATTCCATGGTATATATGTGCCACATTTTCTTAATCCAATCTGTCACTGATGGACATTTGGGTTGATTCCAAGTCTTTGCTATTCTGAATACTGCTGCAATAAACATACGTGTGCATGTGTCTTTATAGCAGCATAATTTATAATCCTTTGGGTATATCCCCAGTAATGGGATGGCTGGGTCATATGGTACATCTAATTCTAGATCCTTGAGGAATCACCATACTGTTTTCCATAATGGTTGAACTAGTTTACAATCCCACCAACAGTGTAAAAGTGTTCCTATTTCTGCACATCCTCTCCAGCACCTGTTGTTTCCTGACTTTTTAATGATCGCCATTCTAACTGGTGTGAGATGGTATCTCATTGTGGTTTTGATTTGCATTTCTCTGATGGCCAGTGATGATGAGCATTTTTTCATGTGTCTGTTGGCTGTATGAATGTCTTCTTTTGAGAAATGTCTGTTCATATCCTTTACCCACTTTTTGATGGGGTTGTTTGTTTTTTTCTTGTAAATTTGTTGGAGTTCTTTTTAGGTTCTGGATATTAGCCCTTTGTCAGATGAGTAGATTGCAAAAATTTTCTCCCATTCTGTAGGTTGCCTGTTCACTCTGATGGTAGTTTCTTTTGCTGTGCAGAAGCTCTTTAGTTTAATGAGATCCCATTTGTCAATTTTGGCTTTTGTTGCCATTGCTTTTGGTGTTTTAGACATGAAGTCTTTGCCCATGCCTATGTCCTGAATGGTACTACCTAGGTTTTCCTCTAGGATTTTTATGGTATTAGGTCTAACATTTAAGTCTCTAATCCATCTTGAATTAATTTTCGTATAAGGAGTAAGGAAAGGATCCAGTTTCAGCTTTCTACTTATGGCTAGCCAATTTTCCCAGCACCATTTATTAAATAGGGAATCCTTTCCCCATTTCTTGTTTCTCTCAGGTTTGTCAAAGATCAGATGGCTGTAGATGTGTGGTATTATTTCTGAGGACTCTGTTCTGTTCCATTGGTCTATATCTCTGTTTTGGTACCAGTACCATGCTGTTTTGGTTACTGTAGCCTTGTAGTATAGTTTGAAGTCAGGTAGCGTGATGCCTCCAGCTTTGTTCTTTTGACTTAGGATTGTCTTGGAGATGCGGGCTCTTTTTTGGTTCCATATGAACTTTAAAGCAGTTTTTTCCAATTCTGTGAAGAAACTCATTGGTAGCTTGATGGGGATGGCATTGAATCTATAAATTACCTTGGGCAGTATGGCCATTTTCACGATATTGATTCTTCCTATCCATGAGCATGGTATGTTCTTCCATTTGTTTGTGTCCTCTTTTATTTCACTGAGCAGTGGTTTGTAGTTCTCCTTGAAGAGGTCCTTTACATCCCTTGTAAGTTGGATTCCTAGGTATTTTATTCTCTTTGAAGCAATTGTGAATGGAAGTTCATTCCTGATTTGGCTCTCTGTTTGTCTGTTACTGGTGTATAAGAATGCTTGTGATTTTTGCACATTAATTTTGTATCCTGAGACTTTGCTGAAGTTGCTTATCAGCTTAAGGAGATTTTGGGCTGAGACAATGGGGTTTTCTAAATATACAATCATGTCATCTGCAAACAGGGACAATTTGACTTCTTCTTTTCCTAACTGAATACCCCTGATTTCTTTCTCTTGCCTAATTGCCCTAGCCAGAACTTCCAACACTATATTGAATAGGAGTGGTGAGAGAGGGCATCCCTGTCTTGTGCCAGTTTTCAAAGGGAATTTTTCCAGTTTTTGCCCATTCAGTATGATATTGGCTGTGGGTTTGTCATAAATAGCTCTTATTATTTTGAGGTACGTTCCATCAATACCGAATTTATTGAGCGTTTTTAGCATGAAGGGCTGTTGAATTTTGTCAAAAGCCTTTTCTGCATCTATTGAGATAATCATGTGGTTCTTGTCTTTGGTTCTGTTTATATGCTGGATTATGTTTATTGATTTGCGAATGTTGAACCAGCCTTGCATCCCAGGGATGAAGCCCACTTGATCATGGTGGATAAGCTTTTTGATGTGTTGCTGAATCCGGTTTGCCAGTATTTTATTGAGGATTTTTGCATCGATGTTCATCAGGGATATTGGTCTAAAATTCTCTTTTTTTGTTGTGTCTCTGCCAGGCTTTGGTATCAGGATGATGTTGGCCTCATAAAATGAGTTAGGGAGGATTCCCTCTTTTTCTATTGATTGGAATAGTTTCAGAAGGAATGGTACCAACTCCTCCTTATACCTCTGGTAGAATTCAGCTGTGAATCCATCTGGTCCTGGACTTTTTTTGGTTGGTAGGCTATTAATTATTGCCTCAATTTCAGAGCCTGCTATTGGTCTATTCAGGGATTCAACTTCTTCCTGGTTTAGTCTTGGAAGAGTGTAAGTGTCCAGGAAATTATCCATTTCTTCTAGATTTTCCAGTTTATTTGCGTAGAGATGTTTATAGTATTCTCTGATGGTAGTTTGTATTTCTGTGGGGTTGGTGGTGATATCCCCTTTATCATTTTTAATTGCGTCGATTTGATTCTTCTCTCTTTTCTTCTTTATTAGTCTTGCTAGTGGTCTGTCAATTTTGTTGATCTTTTCAAAAAACCAACTCCTGGATTCATTGATTTTTTTTGGAGGGTTTTTTGTGTCTATCTCCTTCAGTTCTGCTCTGATCTTAGTTATTTCTTGCCTTCTGGTAGCTTTCGAATGTGTTTGCTCTTGCTTCTCTAGTTCTTTTAATTGCAATGTTAGAGAGTCAATTTTAGATCTTTCCTGCTTGCTATTTCCTGTCTATTAGGTCTGCTTGCTGCAGAGATGAGTTCAATTCCTGGATATCCTTGTTAACTTTCTGTCTCGTTGATCTGTCTAATGTTGACAATGGGGTGTTGAAGTCTCCCATTATTATTGTATGGGAGTCTAAGTCTATTTGTAAGTCTCTAAGGACTTGCTTTATGAATCTAGGTGCTCCTGTATTGGGTGCATATATATTTAGGATAGTTAGCTCTTCCTGTTGAATTGATCCCTTTACCATTATGTAATGGCCTTCTTTGTCTCTTTTGATTTTTGATGGTTTAAAGTCTGTTTTATCAGAGACTAGTATTGCAACCCCCGCTTTTTTTTGTTCTCCATTTGCTTGGTAAATCTTCCTCCATCCCTTTATTTTGAGCCTATGTATGTCTCTGCGTGTGAGATGGGTCTCCTGAATACAGCAGACTGATGGGTCTTGACTCTTTATCCAGTTTGCCAGTCTGTGTCTTTTCATTGGAGCATTTAGTCCATTTACATTTAAGGTTAAGATTGTTATGTGTGAACTTGATCCTGCCATTATGATATTAACTGGTTATTTTGCTCGTTAGTTGATGCAGTTTCTTCCTAGCCTCGATGGTCTTTACATTTTGGCATGTTTTTGCAATGGCTGGTACCGGTTGTTCCTTTCCATGTTGAGTGCTTCCTTCAGGGTCTCTTGTAAGGCAGGCCTGGTGGTGACAAAATCTCTAAGCATTTGCTTATCTGTAAAGGATTTTATTTCTCCTTCACTTATGAAACTTAGTTTGGCTGGATATGAAATTCTGGGTTGAAAATTCTTTTCTTTAAGAATGTTGAATATTGGCCCCCACTCTCTTCTAGCTTGTAGAGTTTCTGCCGAGAGATCTGCTGTTAGTCTGATGGGCTTCCCTTTGTGGGTAACCCGACCTTTCTCTCTGGCTGCCCTTAAGATTTTTTCCTTCATTTCAACTTTGGTGAATCTGGCAATTATGTGTCTTGGAGTTGCTCTTCTCGAGGAGTATCTTTGTGGCGTTCTCTGTATTTCCTGGATTTGAATGTTGGCCTGCCCTACTAGGTTGGGGAATTTCTCTTGGATGATATCCTGAAGAGTGTTTTCCAACTTGGTTCCATTTTCCCCCTCACTTTCAGGCACCCCAATCAGACGTAGATTTGGTCTTTTTACATAATCCCATACTTCTTGCAGGCTTTTTTCATTTCTTTTTCTTCTTTTTTCTTTTGGTTTCTCTTCTTGCTTCATTTCATTCATTTGATCCTCAATCGCTGATACTCTTTCTTCCAGTTGATCAAGTCGGTTACTGAAGCTTGTGCATTTGTCACGTATTTCTCGTGTCATGGTTTTCATCTCTTTCATTTCGTTTATGACCTTCTCTGCATTAATTACTCTAGCCATCAATTCTTCCACTTTTTTTTCAAGATTTTTAGTTTCTTTGCGCTGGGTACGTAATTCCTCCTTTAGCTCTGAGAAATTTGATGGACTGAAGCCTTCTTCTCTCATCTCGTCAAAGTCATTCTCCGTCCAGCTTTGATCCGTTGCTGGCGATGAGCTGCGCTCCTTTGCTGGGGGAGATGCACTCTTATTTTTTGAATTTCCAGCTTTTCTGCCCTGCTTTTTCCCCATCTTTGTGGTTTTATCTGCCTCTGGTCTTTGATAATGGTGATGTACTGATGGGGTTTTGGTGTAGGTGTCCTTCCTGTTTGATAGTTTTCCTTCTAACAGTCAGGACCCTCAGCTGTAGGTCTGTTGGAGATTGCTTGAGGTCCACTCCAGACCCTGTTTGCCTGGGTATCAGCAGCAGAGGCTGCAGAAGATAGAATATTTCTGAACAGCGAGTATACCTGTCTGATTCTTGCTTTGGAAGCTTCCTCTCAGGGGTGTACTCCACCCTGTGAGGTGTGGGGTGTCAGACTGCCCCTAGTGGGGGATGTCTCCCAGTTAGGCTACTCAGGGGTCAGGGACCCACTTGAGCAGGGAGTCTGTCCCTTCTCAGATCTCAACCTCCGTGTTGGGAGATCCACTGCTCTCTTCAAAGCTGTCAAACAGAGTCGTTTGCGTCTGCAGAGGTTTCTGCTGCGTTTGTTATTGTTTACTGTGCCCTGTCCCCAGAGGTGGAGTCTACAGAGACAGGCAGGTTTCCTTGAGCTGCTGTGAGCTCCACCCAGTTCGAGCTTCCCAGCAGCTTTGTTTACCTACTTAAGCCTCAGCAATGGTGGGCGCCCCTCCCCCAGCCTCGCTGCTGCCTTGCCGGTAGATCACAGACTGCTGTGCTAGCAATGAGGGAGGCTCCGTGGGCGTGGGACCCTCCCGGCCAGGTGTGGGATATGATCTCCTGGTGTGCCTGTTTGCTTAAAGCGCAGTATTGGGGTGGGAGTTACCCGATTTTCCAGGTGTTGTGTGTCTCAGTTCCCCTGGCTAGGAAAAGGGATTCCCTTCCCCCTTGCGCTTCCCAGGTGAGGCAATGCCTCGCCCTGCTTCAGCTCTCACTGGTCGGGCTGCAGCAGCTGACCAGCACTGATCATCCGGCACTCCCCAGTGAGATGAACCCAGTACCTCAGTTGAAAATGCAGAAATCACCGGTCTTCTGTGTCGCTCGCGCTGGGAGTTGGAGACTGGAGCTGTTCCTATTTGGCCATCTTGCTCCGCCCCCTCACCCTTCTTTTTTTGGATTTTCTAATTCTATTCCTTTACTGTATGCAATACATAACAGCTACTTTGATACGTGAAGAGAAGAGGGCAAGTTTTTCTTATTTTGCCTTTCCTTCCTTCTCGTTTAAATGGCCAAATAAAATATCCTAAGAAGTATGTGGCTAATCTGTTAGGTGAGAGGGCAGGCTGATGAGGCTAATTATTTTAACTGGTCAAATTGCTTAGTAGTAGTACACTGAAATGTAAGATGGTATGAGGCTAGAACTTCACTTTTCACGTTCACCATTATTTGTCTGATGTGTCATCATTATATATCTATTGTGTCAGAACAATGCCTAACACAAAATAGAAATTCAATACACATTTGTTGGCTAAAGTGAATGACTATAAGTGATAACTCTCAGTCTTAGCATTATAAAGATGGAATGTCTGACAAAAATATATAGTCATTAAACATAACTTTGTAAACAAATACAAGGCACTGTTGTAGGCAAGTTAATTCTTGAAACATTTTCATAACCACATAGGTGGAAAATAATAGTTTATATATTCTTTCTGTGCCATGGATTTTAAAGCTGAGTGAATTCTTTAAAACATGAAATGTTATGAGTATAGAAAATTGATAGAACTTCTAGACCAATTTTGAAAGATCTTCAGTGAGGCATATGCTTAGTTGATAAGATAAACTGAAAAGGCTGGGAACAAAAAGTCAAACTGTTTAGGCAGAAATAGTCCCATTGATGCAGGTTCCAGGAGGCCTTTGAAGAGAAAGTCACAGAGATATGGGAAATTGAAAAGGATAAAGATAAAAGTACTTCCCTGAGGTGGAGAATAAAAAATATATAAAACAAAGGGCAGAAAGTCAGAAGAAATATATCTAAACTGTGTGTTTAATCTGCTGTATTATTTGTTGTTGACATGGAAGTATGTAACAATTGTTTAATATACTCACACGTAGTGTTTTATAATGACTCAAGTTATTTTGATTAAATGTGTTTTAATAAGGTAGTGTGTGCAAAAATATGACATTTTTTCAGCTTTACAGACCATTTACTCATATTAAAAGATTTTGATAAAATGAACTACCATTAAAATAATATATGTACTATATTTGATGAGTCTCTTCAAAATGTTGACAATTCTTCAAATCTGGTCATGGGTAATTAGGAATTTTTTTTTACTTCTAACTTTTGTATATCTACAGAAGTTTTCAAAATATTTAAAAATGGCTCCCTGTAAGTCCTACAATTGCTCATTCTATAACTATTTAGGGAAAGTCTACTAAATGACAGTAATTACTCTATGAAGTTGGGATACAGCATTCTACAAAACAAAAAAGAAACAAAAAAAGTTTCTTTCATGAAACTTAAATACTCATGAAAACAGATAATAATCACACATCAATATGAAATATAATATACATATAAGTATTTAAAAAGAGGCATGAAGCAGATGGAGCATAGAGTGATACTGGTTGCTCTTTTAAATCAAAGAAATTCTCTCTAATGAGATGACATCTGGCAGCAGCATAAATGATGTAAAGAAGAAAGCCATGCAAATAAAATGGCCAGAGTATTACAGGTAGAAGGGGTAGCAGAAGCAAAGGCCACAAAGAGAAAAATACTTCATTTGTATAAGAAATGCAAGAAGACCAGTGCTGTTCAAGAAGAGGTAGAAAATGATAGAAGAAAGAAAGACAGCCGGGAGATGAGTTATGTAGTCTCTTTTGAATTCTGGCAATAACTTATTCTAAGTCTGACAACATACTGGATATATTTAACCAAGTAAGTATATGATTTCAATAGCTATCTAAAACATTAATAGACTTTATTATTTAGAGTACTATAGAATTATAAAGAAAGGAAGTGGAAAGTACAGTTCCTATATGAACTTCACCCTACCCCATCCCCACAGATTTTCCTATTAATATCTTGTGTTCCTGTGGTAACTTTGATGAGTCAATGTTGATACATAATTATTAAGTCCAAAGTTTATATTAGGGTTCACTCTTTGTATTGTATATTTTATGAGTTTTGATAAATGTATTCATCATTATAGTATCATTCAGACACTATAGTTTTCACTGACCTAAAAATCTCCTGTTCCCTACCTATTCACTGCTCTCAACTACTGATTCATAGTTATGCCTTATTCAGAATAATATATAATTGGAATTATGTCACAAGTAGCTTTTTCAGATTTATTTCTTTTATTTATCAATCTGTACTTGAGATTCCTCTGTCTTTTTGTTGCTGAATAGTTTGTTTATCACTGAGTAATATTCGATCGTATGAGTCTACACAGTTTATCCAAGCACCTGCTAGAAGGCCTCATGGCTGCCTCCAAGTTTTGGCAACTATGAATAAAGCTGCTATATTCATAAATGTATTTTATGTATATACAAGTTTACAACTCATTTGGATAAATACCAATGAGTGCAATCGCTAGATCATATAATGAGTTATGTTTTGTTTTTTAATAGCTTGTCAAGTTATCTTCCAAAGTGGCTATATTATTTTGCATTTTCATCAGCAGTGAATGAGAGTTCTTGTTGCTCCATTTTCTCACTAGCCCTTGTTGTTGTCAGAGGACTTTAACCATTGTAGGATCTCATCTTGTTTTAATTTGTGATCCTCTAATGACATATGATGTTGAACATCTTTTCCTACATTTATCTGTATATCTTCTTAGGTCAGGTGTCTGTTCAGATATTTTCCCTGTTTCTTAAATGAGTCATTTGTTTTCTTATTGTTAAGTTTTAAAAATTCTTTGTATATTTTGCATACAAGCAATGTATCAAATATGCATTTTGAAAATCTCCCAGACTCCCAGGATGTGGCTAATCTTTTAATTCTCTGAAGAGTATTTTTCACAGCAAAATTCTATAATTTTAATAAAATCTGAATATCAATATTCTTTCATGGATTGTGCTTTTGGTAACATGTCTAAAAAGTCATTGCCAAGCTCAAGGTCATCTACGTCTTCTCTTTTGTTATCTTCTAAGAGCTTTATTGTTTTGCATTTTACATTTAGGCCTATGATGCATTCTGAGTTAAATTTCGTAGAAGTTGTAAGGGCTGTGTCTAAATTTATTTATTTTTCTAAATAATTTTCATTAGCACTATAAGTAAAGTGTGGAAAAAGTTTGTAGAGTGAAAAGATGAGAAGCAGGGAAACCTTTCTGGAGGATTTTGAATCATTAATTAGCAAGAAGGATAAAGCCTGAGTAGAGGGCAATAGCGAAATTTGTAAAAACTTGTTGTATTTAAAATATTTTAAAGTTAGAGTCTATAAACATTTAAGAGAGAATATCTATGTGATTTGGTTAGTAAAATAGCCAATAAAAATAAGATTTTAGGCCTGAGCAACTGTTTGAAATATGGGGCATTTGTCAAAATAGAGAATATTTGACAAATCATGATTTTTATTTCTTGGGAGGAGGTGTCATAAAAATCAACATCACTTTTAATATATGATGTCTGGGTTTTTATTTAAGCATACAACTGGAATATCAAATACAAGATTGTTTCTATGAATCTGGAGTTCAGGAAAGAGGTAAGGGGGAAAACATAAATTTGGGAAATATCAATATATAGGTGACAGTTAAGGCCTTCAAACTAAATGAAAATACCAAGAGAGTGATTACAGATATAAAGAAAATTATCCAAGAAATCTAGAGTATGTCAACATCTAGAGTTTATCTGGAGTTGGTGAATCCAGTAAAAGAGGCTGAGAGGGAGCTGCAAGTGTGCTAAGGAAAAAGAGAAGGAAGAGCAAAAAGTGTGTTTTCAAGAGAAAGAGAATGCGCAAGTTTGTTGAACACTGTCTGAGTGCTAATATCTGCGACTATATTTGCTTATTTGTCTACTTTTATTTCTGAGAAGCTTTGCTTTGCTTTCATATAGTTTGAAGATATATTATTAAATGCATACAAACTGATTTTTATCTTGAAGTTCTATACATAAAAACATATTGCTTTAATATTTATATATTTAAAAAGTATGTATACTATATATAGTGTATATAAATAATGCATATATGTAGTATGTAAATTATATAATATAGGAATGAATGTATATTACATACAGATTTTCATTTAAAATAGTATATATGTTTTTTAATTTTTTACAGGAAGAGGATACTTACAGAAATCTAATGATTTTGAGATATGCACTACCTCAAAAATTGTATTCTCCCTATTTAGTTGATATGTTGTGGAAAATCTTTCATAGCATCTAATCAGGTATAATTCCTGAATGACACTGAAGCTTATAATTTTTCTCCTACCCTATTCTCACTAAATATGAAATCCTTGATTCTCCATACTCCACTTGTTTTTAATATCAATACACATTTTTCTCCTAATGTATCACTCTAATTGGCAATAGCCACATGACCTAGACTAGAATATTAGTTAAAATATTTTGACTGTTATAATTAAAATGTAATTATTTTTATAATTTGTGACTGCAAGTCAATTTCACAGAGCATGTACCATGCTTTGAGATTGGTGAATAATACATTTTTGAAAATTTAGGAAAAATATCGAATTTTGTTATTAAATAAAGAATTACATTCAACCTCTTTTGGTACTGAGGTACTTCATTTAATCTCATTTTCTGATTAAATGCTTCACCTTATCTCCCCTACTTGTTGTTCTAAGTTTTCAATGTCTTTTTAAGTTTAGTTTCACCTTTTAGACTCAAAGAGCTGTATTATTTACATGAACTCTGACTTGTAGCTATCCTATGAAAACTGGGAAAAATATACTAATATTTCTGAATCTTAAGTTTCATCTTTAACTTTATTAATCAAATATTATCAAGTGTATACATTTTATTTATCAAATTGGACACTTACTACATGATTATCACTAATGACACTCTGGCTATACAGTTAAGTAAAATACCACAGCTACAGTTAATTATGTATAGATCATAACATGCCTAATAAAATAAGCTTGCTAAAAAAAGCAAGTAATAACATAATAGAAGTTGATAAATACTAGTTTTCATCTTCTGACTTATTTTAGATGTATCTGTAATGACGAGCAATTTTTAGTTTCCTATATTCAAATGAAAGCATTTGAGTGCTTTTATTTTTAGCATTGACTTGGCTTTCTATCTTCCCCCAAATACATAATCATCACATTAGATCTCCAAGGTCAAAATGAAAGAAAAAATGTTACAGGTACCTAGAGAGAATAGTCAAATCACCTACAAAGGGAAGTCTATCAGATTAATAGCAATCTTTTTAGGGGCCAATATTCAACATTCTGGAAAAAACAAATACATATTTGAACCCAGAACTTTACATATGACCAAACTAAGCTTCATAAGTGAAGGAGAAACAAAATTATTTTCAGACCAGCAAATGTTGAGGGAATTCATTACCACCAAACCTGCCTTACAAGAGCTCCTGAAGGAAGCACTAAATATGGAAAAAATTGTTAGCAGCCACCGCATAAACATACTTAAGTGCATAGACCAGTGACACTATAAAGCAACCACACAAACAAGCCTGAATAATAACCAGCTAACATCATGATAACAGGATCAAATCCACAAATATCGATACAACTTGACAATAAATGGGCTAAATACTCCAATTAAAAGACACAGAGTGGCAAGCTGGATAAAGAATCAAGACCCATTGGTTTACTTCAAGAGACCATTCTCACATGCAAGGCTCATACACACAGGCTCAAAATAAACGAATGGAGAAAAATCTACAAAGCAAGTGGAAAATAGAAGCAGGGGTTGCAATCTTAATTTTAGACAAAACAGGCTGTATACCAACGAAGCTCAAAAAAGACAAAGAAGGGCATTACATAATGGTAAAGGGCTCAATTCAAGAAGACCTTACTATCCTTATTATATATGCACCCAACACAGAAGTGCTCAGATTCATAAAGCAAGTTCTCAAAGACCTTCAAAGAGGCTTAGACTCCCACACAATGATAGTGGGAGACTTCAACACCCCACTGACAGTATCTAAAAAGTCACTGAGGAAGAAAGTTAACGAAAATATTCAGGACCTGAATTCAGCACTGAAATGAATGAACCTGAGAGACATCTATGGAAATTGTTTCCCCAAAACAGCATAATATACATTCTTATCATTGTCACATGGCACATACTCTAAAATCAACCACATAATCAGACACAAAACTATGTTCAGCAAATGCAAAAGAAAATATATCATAACAACCACTATCTCAGACCACAGCACAATCAAGTTAGAAATAAAGACATTCATTCAACATTATACAAATACATGGAAATTGAATAACCTGCTTCTGAATTACTTCTGAAAAAATAATACAATTAAGGCAGAAATCAAGAGATTCTTTGAAACTAATGAGAAGTTACATCATACTAGAATCTGGGACATAGTTAAGACAGTGTTAAGAGGGAAATTTATGGCACCTAATACTCACATCAAAAATTTAGGAAGATATCAATATAATAACCTAACCTCACAACTAAAAGAACTAGAGAAGCAAGAGTAAACCAACACCAAAGCTAGAAGAAGGCAAAAAATAACCAAAATCAGAGCTTCACTGAAGGAGACTGAGACACACCAAAAAAACTGAAAGATCAACAAATCTAAGAGCTGTTTTTTCTTTTTTCTTTTTTTTTTTTTTTGAGAAATATAATAAAATAGACTGCTAGCTAGACTAGCAAACAAGAAAAAAGAGAAGATCCAAATAAACACAATGAGAAACATCAAAGGGATATTACCACTGGCCCAAAGATATACAATAACGGTTAGAGACTATTATGAATACCTTTATGAACACAAACTAGAAAATATGGAAGAAATGGGTAAATTCCTGGACACATCACCCTCCTAAGACTGAGCCAAGCAGAAATTGAACTCCTGAACAGGCCAATAACAGCCTCCAAAATTGAATTAGTAATTTTCATAGCCTACAAACCAAATTTCAATAGCCTATAAACCAAAAAAACCCAGGACTAGACAGACTCATGGCCAAACAAAGAAGATCTGGTACCATTCCTACTGAAACTATTCCAAGAAATTGTGGAGAAAGGACTCCTTCCTAACTCATTCTGTGAGGCCAATATTATCCTGATTTCAAAACCAACAGAGACACAACAAAGAAAGAAAACTTTAGGCCAATATCCTTGACGAACATTGATGGAAGAATCCTCAAACAAAATACCTGAAAACCAAATCCAGCAGGACATCAAAAAGTTAATCTACCATGATCAATTAGGCTTTATTCCTGAGATGCAAAGTTGGTTCAACATATGCAAATCAATAAGTGTAATTTATCACATAAACAGAACAGACGAAAAATCACATGATTATCTCAATAGAAACAGAAAAGGCTATCAATAAAATTAAACATCCCTTCATGTTAAAAACTCTCAATAAACCAGGTATTGAAGGAACACACCTCAAAATAATAAGAGTCATCTATGACAAATCCACAGCCAACATCATACTGATTTTTCATCATACTGAGAAATCATAGTTTTTCCCCTTGAAAACTAGCACAAGACAAGGATGCTCTATCTCACCTCATCTTTTTAACACGGTGTTGGAAGCCCTGGCCAGAACAATCAGGCAAGAGAAGGAAGTAAAGGGCATCCAAACAGAAAGAGAAGAAGTCAAGATATCTCTGTTTACAGATGACATGATCCTATACCTAGAAAACCTCATGGTCTTGGCCCAAAAGCTCCTTAAGCTGATAAAAATAACTTCATGAATTGGGCATGGGGGCTTACAGCTGTAATCCCAGCACTTTGGTAGGCCAAGTTCGAGGGTTCAAGACCAGCCCGCCCAACATGACCAAATCCCATTTCTACTAAAAATAGAAAACGTAGCTGGGCGTGGTGGCATGCTCCTGTAATCCCAGTTACTCAAGAAGTTGAGACAAAAGAATTGCTTGAACCCAGGAGGCGGAGGTTGTAGTGGGCTGAGATCATGCCACCGTACTCTAGCCTGGGCATCAGAGCAAGATTCTCCCTCAAGGAAAAAAGAAAGAAAAGAAAACTTCAGCAAAGTCTCAGAATACAAAACCAACATATAGAAATCACTAGCATTCCTATACACCACCACCAACCAAGCCAAGACCCAAATCAGGAATACAATTCCATTCAAAATTGCCACAAAATAAGAAAATACCTAGGAACACAGCCAACAAACAAGAGAGGTGATAGATCTCCAGAGGGAGAACTACAAAACACTGCTCAAAAATAAGCAAAGATGACACAAACAAATGGAAAAACATTCCATGCTTATGGATAAAAAGAAGTAATATTGTTAGAATGGCTACAGTATCCAAAAAAATTTACAGATTCAATGCTATTTCCATCAAACTACCAGTGACATTTTTCATAAAACTGGAAAAAAAACTGTTTTAAAATTCATATGGAACCAAATGGGAGCCTGAATAGCCAAGGAAACCCTAAGCAAGAAAAACAAAGGTGAAGACATCATGCTACCTTACTTCAAACGATTGTACAGGAAATACAGTAACCAAAGCAGCATGGTACTAGTACTTGCACATAGACCAATAGAACAGAATAGAGTGGCAAGAAATAAGCCTGTACACCTACAACCATCTGATCTTTGACAAAGCTGAGAGAGGAAAAAAAAAAAAAGCAATAGGAAAAGGACTCACTATTCAATAAATGGTGTTGGGATAATTTGCTAGCCATACGCAGAAGATTGAAACTGGACCAATTTCTTATACAATATATAAAAGTTAACTCAAAATAGACTAAGACTTAAATGTAAAGCCCAAATTTATAAAAATTTTTGGAGGCAATCTAGGCAATACCATTCTGAACATATGAGCAGGTAAAGATGCAACAGGTAAATGAAAAAGATGCAAAAAAATTGCAACAAAAGCAAAAATTGACAAATGGGATCTAATTAAACTAAAGAGCTTCTCCACAGTAAAAGAATAAATCAAGAGTAAACAGATAACCTACAGAATGGGAGAATATATTTGCAAACTATGCATCTGACAAAGGTCTAATAGTCAGCATCTATAAGGAACTTGAACAAATTTACAAGAAAAAACTAACTCATTAAAAAGTGGGCAAATGACCTAAAAAGACACTTATCAAAATAATACATACATGTGTCCAATAAGCATATGAAAAAAGCTCAACATTACTGATCTTTATAGAAATGCAAATCAAAACCACAATAAGATATCCCCTCACACCAGTCAGAATGGATATTATTAAATAGTCAAAATGGCAGTTGCTGGTGAGGCTGTGCAGAAAAAGAAATACATATCCTGTTAGTGGGAGTGTAAGTTAGCTCAGCCATTGTGGAAAATAGTGTGGCAAGTCCTCAAAGACCTATAAACGTAACCACCACCCGACCCAGAAATCTCATTACTGAGTATATACCCCAAGGAATATAAATTGTTCTATCACAGAGACATATGCACATGTATGTTCATTGCAGCACTATTAATAATAGCAAAACACATAACATCATTGTAAATTGCCCATCAATAGTGGCCTGGATAAAGAAAAAGGGGTGCATATACACCATAGAATACTATGCAGTCATCAAAAATAATGAAATTGTGTCATTTGCATAAGCATGAATGGAGTTTAAGGCCATTATTCTTAGAAAACTATTTTAGGAACAGGAAACCAAATACTGCATATTTCACTTACAAGTGAGAGCTAAATGATAAAAACACATGGACACACAGAGGAGAACAGCAGACACGGTGGCCTACTTGAGGGTGGAGAGAGGAAGGAGGGTAAGGATCAGGAAAAATAACTAATGGGTACTGGGCTTAATACCTGAGTGATGAAATAATCTGTACAACAACCCCCATTATGACACAAGTCTACCTATAAAACAAATCTGCACATATACTCCTGAACTCAAAATAAAAGTTAAAAAAAAAGAAAAACAATGACTTCCTAAAGAGAGAGTATGTTCATTTCTATTTCACCAACTTTCTTCTACTAAACTTCGGTGAATTGTTAAGATGAATGACATCACATAAAGCATATATTTTGCTTTATGAAAACTTGGGCTGGAGTTCATATTTATTAAATATATGAACCAGCCAGACATGATAGCTCATGTAGTCCCAGCTACTCGGGAGGCTGAAGCAGGAGAATCTCTTGAACCTGGGAAGCGGAGGTTGCAGTGAGCTGAGATCACACCACTGCACTCCAGCCTGGTGACAAGAGTTGGACTCCGTCTCAAATAAATAAATAAATGAACCTGAAAAATTTATGTACATTTCTGAGCAACGATTTATTCAATGATAAAATAGTAATGATGATGATAATTGTAAAGGAAAAACAGTCACACCTGATTGAGAAGGTTCCTGTGCGATTCACTTGAATGACCACACTTGAAAAGTGTTTTGCAAACACTTGAGAACAATATGTATATTGTTGTTTGTGAACCAATGATAATTTATAGCACAAAATATTTATAGCATTATAATGTTTTAGACACATTATGTAAGCATAAATACCATAACTCAGATTTCCTTACATTTCATTCAATTCTTCCATTATAAAAGATTTATGAAATTATGCAGAATTCAAATATAGAAAACTATTATCTGGTGACTACCAACTTACTGAACCAGACAAGGTCACCTTACATTTAAGTTGAGATACATTTTTAAACTTACTTTCTTGCTTTCTAGATGTCCATGTTATTTCCATTTCCAGCTGTCTTTTTGTTAAAATGAATTATGCTGCATTTTATTATCATTATTTATTAGAATTACTTCCATTTGATACTACTGGAAATAAACAACACAGACTTCATATAACGACCTTTTAAATTATTTTCAGAACATACCCTACTTCTCAGACCTAAGTACTTTTGCTGAGGCTATTCCTTCAGGAGCAGCCAGGAACTCCTTTTTCTATTTCTCTCCTAATCAATTCCTGTGTAGTTTTACAGATCAATTTTTACTTTACTTTTTCTTAAATGCTTTGTGTAATCCTTCTAATTAACTGTGATGTCTTTGTCTTCTGAAATCTGTGACATTTATTTAGATACTTTTCTGTAATATTTCTTGTATTACTATGTAAACCTTGGATCAGTTTTTCTCATCTCTTCTCTTTAATTAAACTAAAACATTGAAAGTTGTTCACAGGCTTTTTGGTGCGTGCGTGTGTGTGTGTGTGTGTGTGTGTGTGTGAATGGTATGTGTATGTGTTCAATTAAATGTAAATATATAGTACTCCCTTGAATAAAATTTGCTAAAAGATAAAAACATTGAAAGTTTTTCTTTCGACAGTCATTTGGACACAAACTGGAGTTTTAGCCATACTGAGTTTTCATATTCTTTTATGACTCTCAGCTTCAGAAAAACAAAGTGGAAAAGATGTATATTAATCATAATGGTGACCTTTCAATTGAGATAATTTATTAATGTTTACCCAGTAAAAACTCAGCAGAGAGTACTGTCATTTGCCAGTAATGCACACTGCTTGGTTCTACATATGTCTCCAAAAGGATGCGAAAGTTGTGAATATCTGTCAGCAGCTATCACTATAGGTTTTGGATAGTGTAGAATAGTTTCTCTTGCTGTCATTTGATGTGTTAGTTCTATGAAGCTTTTAAAAACAGTGTAAAAGAGGCCAAACTTAGAATGCATTTCTCAAATGAAAATGCTGGATGTTTTGTTGACTAGGGAAAAATATGAAATAGGCTCTAGGTATGTTAGGGATAAAAATTGACTAAGATAGTCATTCACTTTGGAATCAGTGATATAATGTTATATATTAATACTTAATATTTGAATGTGAAAAGTTTGGTGTTGATATCACAGTCATATAATTCATCATATTTTGCTGCTTTTTTTATCTTTAGTGGATGGAAAAAAGAACAGTTCATAGATAAAGCAACTAGACCCTACTATTAGGACATATAAAATGAGATAAAATATGTAGTTTTTGATACAGTCTACTGATGCAGTACATCTGTTCCTCGTTAAAGTAAAGAAATCTATAAATTATTTGAGTAACTTCTTTTGCATCATTTCCTCTACTACTGCCTTAGAGAAAGCTCTAAGCATCTTTCATATTCTCTCCTAAAATAGTCTTATAGGTGGCTTTCTACTTCCAGTCACTGACTCGAACAATCTACCTAGCATATTACTCCAGAATACTCTTTTAAATACTGAAATATGATTATTTTATTCTTTTGATAAGTATTTTAAATCATATCCTTAATCCTAGAGAATATAATTGAAGCTCAAAATATGCTTTATGATACAACCATTTTCTCCTCTTCAGGCTTCTTGTCTTCATTTTCTTCATTTTCATTTCTTTCTTCCTCCCCTCTAAGTTCAACCCATGGTAAATCACAGGCATCTGTTAAATGTGAGACACGGTTTTGTATTTCTATGTTTTTGCTAAGCTTCCTTTTATTTTGCCTGCTGAATCTCTCTCCCCTCACCAACAGGTGAGTATGTAGTTATAGTTCAATATTTAGTTCCAGAACCACGCCTGTCAAGCCTTTTTTAATCCATCATTGTTCCCAGGTGAAAATGACTGCTTACCACTTCGTGCCTCCATTGTACTAGGGACACATTTCTATCCCCATAATAGTGAAATATGTTTATTTACTTGTCTGTTTGTTAACTAGTTCTGCACAAGTGGCCCTTTCAGAACAGGAATTACATATTATCTCTCTTGAGTTCTTAGCTCTTAACATTCATTGCTCAATTGATAAACCTAATGGTATCAATAAAGACAAAAAACAAATTCAGCCTAAAATAATTTAAGCCTGGAGCTCTCATTGGCAGGAATGAAATTCAGACATAGGTATGATTTGGTTCACAACTCATAGTCTTTAGAAATTCTCACATGTAAGTTTAGTACCTGAAAATACTAACGGTTTTGAAAGAGAAAAAAATCGTGTGCTGAGAGAATTGAAGCGAAAATTTTTATTTTTGCTTTTTTCCTTTTCCTCCCTCACTATTATAGGACATAGAAAGTATATCCACGCACACGGTTCTAATCATACAAAATTGTGTTCCAAGTGTTCAGGACTCTGTTAAGAATATCAACGCAAAATGCCAGGGAAAACACAGTTCCCGCAGTCAGTCCACACCACATAAACTGACACGTTTTGAAAAGAACAATGACTAAAGAGATGATACGTACACTTTACAAAATGATTTCTATCTCATTTTTTGCCGTCAAACTCCCAAGGCTTACACAGTGAAACGTTGCTCATCTGCCTACCAGCTTTGTATAATTTATTCTGGGAATCCATAGAAAGCCATGCCTATCTTTCATCTCCCACTTATGCTTTATTACTTTGATAAATTGTTTCTAAAACAAAACTTTAACATTCTTTTGCAATATGACTTTGTTTCTAACAGAGGTAGAATCTATTCCTCTCCCTTAAACCTACACTGGTCTTGTGTATAGGTTTGATCAACAGAATTCAAACCTAACAATGCATTGATTAGAGAGCTAGGTCTTAAGAGAGATTGCAGCTTCCAATTTTGGGCTACTGAAACTGTCCTAAGAATATCACATATGAAAGTTGGTCCAGTCTATTGGTGGAAAAGAGATCATATGAAGAAAAATGAAGGCATCCGGACAGCCAGTACTGACTGCCAGTCATGCAATTGAGGCCACTTAAAACCTCTAGCCCAAAAGAACCCTTCGCTGAAAGCAGAGCATGAGTAAGCCTATGTGAAACAAAAAGAAAAATCTCCTAGCCAAATATAGAATTATGATAAACAATATATTTCTGCTTCGAGATATTCCGTTACCCAACAAATGATAGTTGAAACAGGTAACCTTGGTTTCAATGCCTAAGGAAAATCAATAATTCTTCTCATAATTGATTAATAGGAGAAGATTGTCTCTCTACTGTCTCAATGATGATTTTCAAACATTAATTTGCTGCTTCACATTACTTTTCCATGTTTTCTTCAGGCAATCAAGCCCCTTCTTTTTCCATTCTCTATTGTTATCGTAAGAATAACTATTTTATATTTCAGTACAAAGTTATTTTTTAGTTTAGGACAAAAGAAGTCTATTAAAAGGGAGTATAAATAGAGAGTAGGGATGGCTGAGTTCTCTGAGACCTACTCTTAGGATGTAGAACCTTTCTTGCTTATGCTTAAACCTCCGAATTCTCTCCTGTCTTTATTTTTAACTAAAGACTCTTTGATGCCAGAATTACAACTCCTGCTAACCAAATTATTTATAAGCCAGATGACGTTGCCCCTCAACTGGTTTCTCTTTGCTTTATTTTTTTTTAATCCATTCTCTCTCCAGAAATACGGAGGTCAGGTTTTGCTGGCTATCGACAGAGCTGTACTTCACAGTGTAAGTCCTGCAGTCCCCCAGACCGGGCTAATGCTCAGTAGTCAGCAGGAAATAGGCCTACTCAAGAGGGGAAGGTGGAGGATGGGGAAAGAGAATGACAGTTTTTGACTTTTCAAATACATCGCCAAAACACTATTTATAAAAATTTTACAGCTGAAAACATGGAGGCCTGAATAGTAACTTTCCTAGAGGTTCACTAGTAATCCTTAAGTTTGAGAATCAAAACAAATGTTCTTGTTCTAAAGAATTGTTGGGACTTTGAGCAGCATAGCCCTAAGTTATGTGTGACAGAGGAATTCCTTCTCTTGAACAATTATATCAAGCTTCTGCCTGTTAATATTTCTTTTCTGTCCATTAGTGAATATGTAATTATAGTAGATGCAACTGCATGTCTGTAATTCTTCTTTCAGAACCAAACAACTCATTTCCAAAGCTGCAAACAGTGTTAACTGTAGATGACTTACAAATGACTTCCTCTGTGGACTTTGTCTTTGACCATGACAAGAGGTATCACCCAGGACCATGCCCCTTCCCCTAGGGCAGCCTCTACCTAATAAATGATCAATGCTGAAGTGCAAAGGCCTGATGCCTTACATTCATTCAGTACAACTCTAATCGATCATCCCTACTAAAAAGTTCCCACGACATTAGTTTCAAACTCTTCCTCTGCCCAATCAGATTGGTGCCTCTCATCTATTTTGGAAAATTATCACCTTTTCCCTCCTATCATGCTGACTTTGTCCTTCTTTAGAATTCATTATCTTAGGTTGTACTCTGGCCTTTGTGTGTGTGTGTCTGTGTGTGTGTGTTTGTGTGTGTGTGCTTGTGTGTGTGTGTTTTCCCCTTTATTTTCTTATACTTCTTTGCACTCCTTTGAAAAAAAATTTTTTTTTCAAATTTTTTTTCAGTTTGATAGTTTCTTTTAGATTGTTTGCTGTGGGTTTTGTTTCTTGATATTTTAATTTAAAATAGTGGTTTTTTTCCCAATTTCTTAATTTTTTAAGTTACATTTGGTCAAATTTGATAATAACCTACTCCATCATATTTTTATTAACACTATTTTTAAACGTTTCCATATATATTATATCTAATGATAATATTATTTGCAGAACAGAATGTGTAGATTTATCTTCAATTTTTTATACCTAACTCTGCTTTACAGTTGTTAGTTTCTTTTTTGGTTGCATTTCTCATTTGTAATTTCATTTGTAATTTGTATTATTATTTTCTGTATCTATTCCTTGAGATATTATTAGTGGTCTTTAAGACTTGAAACCAAAGAGCATTTTCTTTGATTATATCAGTTGCCAAAGAAAAACTATAACTTGGGATCACTTTAAAATAAAGTGTTGGCTTTAAGTGCTAATGAAACACATTTTTATAGTAATTTCTTGCTCCCAGTTAAGCTAGTACAATTTGTGGTAAGGAATTCCCAGAAAAGATATCTGTTTTTTGTTTTTTTGTTTGTTTGTTTTTGTTTTAGTCTTGTTTTTTCCTGTCTCTCCCAGAGCCAGGGTTGGGCAGGGAATTTCCCTCTGCATACTTCTGTGGATTCTGCGGAGTGGAGACAGAGAGATTTTAATTCCTCCATTGAATGACATGTCCTTTAGGGTCGTTGTGTGCTGGGCACCAACCCCAGCTCAGCTCCATGCGTTGTCTCCTGTCATTCAGAGGGGAGATTTAAAAATACATTTTAAATGCACGTCTTGTAAATACATTTTGCATGTTTGGTTATTTTGCCTTTTCCTCACCTAGATTACAAACTCCATGAGAAAAACGGGCCAGGTGTGTTTTATATTTTAGGTTATAGGGGTCTATCATTACGGCATTCACTGAAATAAAGCAGATTTTATTTTGATACAGCTCAACTTCTCAGTGAAGACCTCTTTGACTTTCACCAGAACATATTTTGTTATTCTTCTTTTTGTTCCTGTAATCTTGTAAGAAACTTCTACTGTAGTTATTTCAATGTAGTAAGATAAGTAGATAAGGTAATAAATACTTGACTTTTTATCACTCATAATTTTACTTACGAGAGCCAAACACCGAATTTGTAAGCCAGCCAAATATTCCATGCTCCAATTTTCTATAATAATAATTTAAATTTTCTGAGTACAGCTCCTTCATTTAAAAATGAAAACCAATGCATGTCACATTTATTTATTTTTATTTATTTATTTAAATTAAATTTATTTTAGTTTCACTTTAAGTTCTGGGATACCTGTGCAGAATGTGCAGGTTTGTTACATAGGTACACAATGTGCCATGGTTGTTCGCTGCACCTGTCAACTCATTTTTAAATGACCAAGTCATGAGGTGGAAGGGTCCTGTGGTTCCTGAAACACTGCCTTAAAGGAAAGGAGACTACTCGTTGGGAACAGGTCAATTGGATGACTGGAAAAACATACTTCTTTGGTGCTTGGGCAGTTTTTAAATTATGATTTGTTTGTTAATCAGGTTTTGAAAACTAAAGTGCTCTGTGTGTGTTCTGTTTACAGAAATTCTTCATGCATGTTCAAATGGCGATAATAAAAATGAAGTACATTTTAATGGGTAAAAGAAAAACTGTGACTATAACAAATACATATTCAAATAGATGTTTTATATCCCTTTCAAATCTCTAAAGGTTGCCTTTTGAAATATTAATTTTATTGAAGTAATTATCTCTACAAGAGTGATCTGTATAAAGTCTATAAAAGATGAAAAAATTAATATTTAATCAACATAAGTCCATGTCCCCTGGCTCCTGAATAGGACCCAAGAAAAATGTTAGTCTTGAGGTTAATACTTTCATTTAAGATTGATGCTCTTTTTAAGAAAAATAATAAAATAATTACTAACTAGGCTGATATACTTTTCCCGTTGCTTAAGATTAATTATACACTATGTGTGGCAGTTTGAAATAGTGGTTCCTTGTAAAGTTATTTAACATAGGAAATTGTTAAACAAGAACTATATTTTAATTGCTTTGTGTTGTTGCTTATTTTTATTCTGGAGATAAAAAACTAAAATGTTAGATAATGAATGTGTTACTAGCATCTAATTCTCAGGTGAGTTCAGCTAAAGAGATTGATGTTAACAACTTTCTCTGAAGAGTAATTGTTTCAGGATAGATGGATGAGTATTCTCAGAATCTCTCAGTTTCTTATTGCCATTTATGATTGCACTATGCTCACATTAAATTTTGTTACATGCTTGAGGATGCAACTTAGTAATTAAAGCCACAACAAAAATGAGACTATAATGAGTTTACTTACTTAAAACTAATGTGGAAATATTTTTTTCCTGTGCTAGCCTGGTCCACACCTGCATTTTAAACTAGGATCCAAGACTTTGGGAAGTGTTCTATTACTGACACCTAAACTACAAGCCATAATTATGTTGTTCTTATTTACAGTTAGTAATTCTATTGTAATGCCATAGAAGGGGATTCCGGAAGCATAGTGTTGTCTTTAACAACGGTAGTATTGCATTATTCAAATTGTTTCTCAAGTTGCTGGCATCTACAGCCATATCACCCTGAATATGCCCTGATCTCAAATTGTTTCTCGAGACAGCATTCATTTTTTTTTACTGTGTTACAATTATTATCCGAGTTTATCCTTTAACATTAAATAACTGTAATAGCTATAGATATAGTACTTTGAATACATGAACAGATCCTGTATTAGATAACCAAGTTATATTTTCTATTAGGCAGAAGCGTAGAATGAATTGGCAACATCACTGGCAATTGGCCACATATTAAATTAGCATCAAGAGATGAAAATTAATTACTAACCATTTTTTTTGTACTAAAGTCATTCCTTTTACTCATTAGCATATAATGATCACTACATGGATATTTTCTGGGTTGGGCTGGTATAAAAGAGAGTCATATGTATATTTAAATTTTAAGCATAATTATATTTTATTATATATGCATATATAGCATATTGGTAAGCTATCAAAATGGCTGTAATAATTAAAGCATTACTAAAAATGTATCCATGCATTTGCAATCTGAAAAAAATTACTATTTAACATGATGCCTAATAGAAAACAATAGAACAAAATGAAGTCTGCTAATTAAATATATAATTTTTAGCAATGGTAATACTAAGCACTTCTTCTGGAAATTAAATTTATAAAGATTTTTAAAAATCTTAATTGTAAGTTAAGCTATATAACAACAAATTGAACATTATTATTATACATATTTAAAATTACATGAAATAAAACAATTCCTGAAACTGTAATATTATTTTCTGTAAGGTTTATGAGTGACTGTTAAGGATAAATGCCAAACCATACTGTTCTATTCTGAATCCATATTACAAGATAGAAAATTAGTTTCATCATCAACAATATTGATATTATTGGCCTATCCATGTTGTCTTAGGAGTTGTTTAAGTCATTTCCTTGTCACCTATAACTTGGAAGTAGGATTTATAGCTCAACTTTAGAAATTAACGTGATTTTATTAATATGAGAAGCTTTAAAAAGTCACTAGAAATCTGTTTATTTCCTAATCAGTAAAAACCAAAATAGTTCATTTTAAAGTTTTACTTCGTCTATTTCTATAAACATTTTGAATAGCTGAATTAGAAACTTTAAAAGTATGTGCTCATCTAATAAAAAAAAAACAATAGTGTAGTCTCTTATACAAAGGAGTTTTCTTCAAAAATTTTATAAATAAAATTGAAATGTTGATTTCTTAACACGTTAAAATTGTCATACATTAGGATGTTTTTGAAAATATATATCTAAATAATCCCTTTTGCTCTAATTTAATATACCTGATTTTCTGATTACAAAAAAAAAACAATTCTTTTAAAAAATTAAACATTAAGTTTTGAAAAATAAACATATGTTTATGTTAAAACATTCACAATGTATCCAGGATATAAAGGGGAAAAGTCTAGTTCCCCTTCTTTATTCCAAAAGGCAACCACACCTGCCAAGTTATTTTTACTCTTTCAGAAATAAAAGTATATTAACATATGCTCAACGTGTTGATAATGTATTAAAGACCATTGAATATAGGTTTCAGGAGTGTAGAAACTGTGGGCTCTGACATAGTGTTATATGGTCCATTTATTTTGTATATATGTAAAGGATACTTTAATTCCTATTGACATAAAATGTAAACGGAAAATATCTCTTCACATTCCTAAGCACATATATCAATCTATATGTATCATTCAACTGCTAAATTACTTCTCTTACACAAAGATGTTTTAAAGAAAAAGGAAAGCAAATAAAAAAATGGCCATTTACTAGTGATAATTAATATAAACTTGTAAAATACATATAATATATATGATATACGTGTGTGTGTGTAATTTTTGAAAGACTATAAACAAGAACTCAATGGGAAAGATTAAAATGCAAATGCATGCCCACATACACAAGTTGAGATTTATAATTTAGTGAATAATTATTTTTAGACTATAAATTAATGAACATCCACCATTATGTTTTGTGGGATGGTCACTGGTTTTAAAAGGTCACCCAGTGAAAGCTGGGATAATGATATTTGTAAAAGTAGAAGCAGCAGACATGCAATTAATTCCTGCATGAAAAGTCAGAGGTTGAAATTAAGGAGTTTGAATAATATATTTATTTTCCCCGACAAAGCCTACACACATAGTTAAGTATAAAACCTTTAAGAAATAATTATAGTTTGTCTAGTTAAGAAAAAATAATGAATAAATTTACTGGAGGTTGTGGTATCCTATTACTAGCCATTGTTACATTTATTTTGAACATTACGATCTTAAAATTTTTCCATCATACAAAGATTTTATCAAAGTAGAATCAAAGCTATGTATTATGCCCATGCAATTATTCTAAAATTTAAATATATTGACTATCTCTATAGGTTGATTTACTTTCCTCTTTTTAAAAATACCAATAATAGGTGCAATTGAAGAAATTCCCAGAATACATTTAAATTAAAAATATCTCTTTTTTTGCAATTACAAATATGCTATATTTCTGAAAAATACCTAAGAATTCAATTTGTGAGGCAATAATATGCACCTATAGAAATGATGATTTCCAAATTTTTTGGCACTCTAACATCGACTACAGCAATATGCAATCCACCAATCGGCTAAATAATATTAAAATAATTTAATTTTCCTGTAGTATATTATAAATATAGTATTTTGAATACAACTGTAAAATTTGGGATTACTATTTTATTAATCTATATATAATGTATTTAATTGTATGACAGGCATAAATTATAATATTCATACAATCTTCAACTTTTTCCTCTTAATAACAGAGATGTGTAATAATTAAATGTTTATATAAGAAAATAATAATTTGTTGATAAATCAATTTTAAATGGACAGTTTATATTACATTTGGTTTTGAAACCAAAGGGATATCGAAAGGCAAAATAAAAGTTATTATATTTTATAATATAGGCACTCTTTTTATTCCTTATTTATAATTATTGCATTTTTATTGAAAAATCAGATCATCTGGGCAAGGTGGCTCAGGCCTGTAATCCCAGGCAAGGTCGAGGCGGAAGGATCACGAGGTCAGGAGATCGAGACCATCCTGGCCAACATGGTGAAATCCCGTCTGTACTAAAAATACAAAAATGAGCTGGGCGTGGTGGCACGTGCCTGTAATCCCAGCTACTCAGGAGGCTGAGGAAAGAGAATCACTTGAACCCGGGAGGTGGAGATTTTAGTGAGCCAAGATCGTGCCACTATACTCCAGCCTGGCGACAGAGTGAGACTCCATCTCAGAAAGGAGAGGAGAGAGAGGAGAAGAGAGGACAGGAGAGGAGAGGAGAGGGGAGGGGAGGGGAGGAGAGGGGAGGAAAGGCCAGGGGAGGGGAGGAGACGGCGAAAAAGCAAATATTTAAGTTAATATTTTGTGTTACGAATGAGAAGATGAAAAGTTTCAGTTTGATATGATTTTTAAATGCAAAACTTCCCTTAAAACTATATTTACTCTTTTAAGCATTTGTGTATTAAATTATTAAAAATCTTGAACTGTTTTTATATGAGATTCCAATAGATATAAGCATTTCAAGAAGATCTAGGGGGGAAGTTGCAGAATTATTATAATTGTTCCTTATGCTTCCTAATTGTTTATCAACTATCAATTATAACGTTAACAAGAATTTCAAGAACAAACGTAACATTTAAAGATCTTTTTCACGACCTTTATTTAGGTTTGTCTTCCAATCAGAAAAGTAAGACAATTATAAGCATGCATCTTAACACATTTTTTAAAATTAAGGATACTCACATAAAAACACTGAAATAAATAAACAGAATATATTAAGAATAAACAAACTCCTTTAATCCTCCCTGCTTTTTAAAGTTTTTCTAATGTTAAATCAACTTTCATTTTCTAGGATAAATACAACTTAGTTTTGATGTATTTTTATTATTTTTACATAATGCTAGATTTACTTAACTTCTTAAGATTATTGGATCTTTTGTTCACAAGCAAGACTGGCTTTGATTGTTCTTTCATACTCTTTGTTCAGTTCCAGGACTAAGATTTTCTACTCTCATAGACTGGGATAGGGAAGAGATCCTCTTCTATCCTTTGGAAGTGTTTAAGATTAAGATTATGTCTGCAAACTTTATTCAAATTTTTCCAGTGAAACATTTGTCCTGGGTGTTTTCATTATTTTTCGTTGTATTATGGATAACTTAAAAATATACAAATGCCATGTCTCTACAAATACATGCAATCCTCTATGTTAATTATACTAGAGCAGTGATTCAGAAACATTAGTTTGGATCAAGATTACCTAAAGGGTTTGTAAAACCACGGACTAATAGGCCTCACGTGCAGAGTTTTAGTTATAAAATGAGGTTTCCTCAGAGAGTTTGCTTTTCAAACAAGATCTCAAATGATTCTGTTGCTGCTAGTTCAGGGATCATCTTTGAGAACACTATACCCAAATGTTGGAATGAAGATTATTTACCACTTAGCTTCAAACATTATCAACCCATGGTCAATCTTACTTCACATATGTTCTAACCCTATCCTCTTACCCAGGGTACTTTGAAACAAATGTCAGATATTATTTTATTTGTAAACATATCAGTGCTTAACTCTAAAGTACAAACACTCAGTTTTTCTCAGTGTTAGTATGGTTATGCACTACATAATGACATTTGGGTCAACGACAGGCCGCATAGACAACAGTGGTTCCATAACATTAAAATGGAACTGAAAAATTGTTATCATGTATTGACAGAATAGGTGACAAGCTATCTTAATGTCCTAGCCCAATGCATTACTTACGCGTTTGTGACGATGCTGGTGTAAACAAACCTACTGTGTTAGTAGTATTATGAAAGTATAGCAATATAATTTTATGCAGTACATAATACTTAATAATGATAATAAATGACCATGTTTCTGGTTTGCGTATTTACTAAACCATACTTTTGTCATTATTTTAGAGTGTACTCCTTCTACATAAAAATTAAAAAAAAAAAAAAAAAAAAACAAGCATTTTAAACAGCCTCAAGAGGGTTCTTCAGGAGGTATTCCAGCAGGAGGTGTTGTTATTATAGGAGACGACATAGCTGCATGGGCATATTGTCCATGAGGACCTTCCTGTGGGACAAAATGTAAAGGTCCAGGTCAGTGCTATTGATGATCCTGACCCTAAGTATACAGTGTTTGTGTTTGTGTCTCAGTTTTTAACAAAAATGTTTAGGAAGGTAAAAAAAAAATTAGAAAATAGCTTATAGAATAAGGATATAAAGAAAGAAAATATTTTTTATACAGCTGAACACTGCCCTTGTTTTAACTGATATTATGAGAGTAAAAAAGTTAAAAATTTAAAATTTATGAAGTTGTAAAGTAAAAATGTTACAGTAAGCTAAAGTTAATGTTTTATTAAATATTTTGTTCTAAATTTAGTGTAGCCTAAATGTAGTTTATAAAGTCTACAACAGTCTACAGTAATTTCCCAGTTTTCACATTCACTTACCACTTCATTCGTGGTCAGTGCCCCATACAGGTATATCATTTTTCAGATCTTTTATAACATATTTTTACTGTACCTTTTCTGTGTTTAGATACACAAATGCTTAGCATTATGCCTACAATACTCAGTACAGTAACAAACTGCATGGATTTGTCACCTAGGAGCAGAAGGCTATACCATATTACCTAGGTTTATAGTAGGCTGTACTATCTAGGTTTGTGTAAGTACACTCTGTGATCACATGACAACAAAACGCGTGTCTCAGAACATATTCCTGACATCACATGACACATGAATATATAGAGAAATGCAATTGTGATTGATTTTTGTGTGCCCATCATGTGTCCTATGACTCTGATGAGGTCACTTATTAGTTCTAGCAGGGTTTATTTTTCTTTTGTCAATTTCTTGGGATTTTCTTCCTAAATAATAATGGATATCTGTAAAGAGAGAGAGTTTTATTTATTCCTTTGCAACCTGTATGCCATTTATGTCTTTTTCTTGCTTATTGTAATAGCTAGAACTTCCAGTACTGTGGTGAGTAAGAGTAGTGAACACACACATACTTGTGTAGTTTCCAATTTCAGAAGGAAAATTTTTTATTTTTTCACCATTGAGTATGATGTTAGCTTTAGGGTTTTTTTGTAGATGTTCTCCATCAAGTTGAGATAATTCCTCTCTACTCTTAACTTGCTAAGAGTTTTTATCTTACTGGGTGGCAGATTTTGTCAAAATGCTTTTCTTCTTTAGCATGTTTGTATTGTGGATTACTTTTATTGATTTTCAAATGTTAAGTCAGCCTAGCATGCTTGAAATAAGTCCTTCTTTGCAATGGTATTTAATTAATTGTTTATACATTGCTGTACTTAGTAGGCTACGTATTCTTGTTGGGGTTTTTGAGTTCATGAGAGATGATGTTCCTTCCTTCCTTCCTTCCTTCCATCTTCTTTTCTTCCTTCTTGTACTGTTTTTGCCTAGTTTTGTTCTTAGGGTAATAGTGGACTCATAAAATGAGTTGGTAGGTATTCCAGTCTCTTCTGTTTTTTTGAAAGATGTTGTATAGCATCAAGGTTAATTCTTTTTAAGTTTTTAGTAGAATTCTTTAGTGAAGCCAGCTTGGCCTGAATATTACTTTTTTGAGAGTTTTTAAGTTATAAATTCATTTTCATTAATGGTTTTAGGGCTATTCAGATTGTCTATTTCATTTGCTTCAATTTTGATACCGATTGGTTTAGGAAGAATTGAGTTATTTCTTCTAAGTTGTTGAATTTATGAGCATAAAGTTCTTTTATAATTTTCCCTTTCAAATTTTTTAATGACTTCAAGGTCAGTGGTAATATCCCTGATTTAATATTGGTGATATGTTTCTACTCTCTTTTCATTTTTTAAGTCTTGCCAGAGGCTTATAAATTTTATTGATCATTTTTCAAAGAACCAGTTTTTAGTTTCATTGATTTTTTTCACTGTTGCTTTTCTATATTCAATTTTGTTGATTTCTGTTTCTTATTAATTCCCTTCTTCTGCTTGCTTTGGATATATGTTGCTATGTTGCTAGTTTCTTGAGGTAGTAATTTAAGTTATTGATATAAAGCTTTTCCCTTTTTTCTAATGTAAACATTTAGTAATTGAATGCAATATAAAGTTTGAAAATTGTTAAAAGTTTTAGATTGGTTAGAAGTATTTTTCTATAGTGGGCAAACTATTTCTATAAAGTGACAGAGAGTACATATTTTAGACTTTGTAGGCCACACAGTTTCTGTTGAAACTACTCGACTATTCCTATAGTAAGAACACTGTTATAAACACCACATAAATGAATGAGCACGGCTGTGTTGCAATAGTACTTTATGTATACAAACAAGGAGAGGATTGAATGTGGCTGATGGAAAGACAGTTGTGGACTCATGATTTAAAGGATGAACAAACTGAGACATTATCATACAAATCTGCCTACCAAATTGGGTCATGCTCATATAGCTTTGGAGAATTTCTATTTGTTCGATTTAAAAGGTAAACTACTTAAATAATTACTCTATTAATGTCTTTTAAGCATAGGAAATGACACTCATTCAATTACTACTTTCCATGCTATAAATCTTCTAGAACATAATCCTTATGGGTTCATTTATCACCACATGAGAAAAGTCTAGAACACAATATAATCTTAATGAGTACAGGAACCCAAAGAACCCATCGCTATATCCCCAGCAACTAGCAGATGCTCAATATTGATTTAATAAATGGATTAACACAATGCTTTTATTATTTATGTTTCAGGTTATAATTTCATGTTATGGTGGCTTTTGGATTAAGAGACTATAAATGGGTTTGGGACAATAGATTATTAATTATATTTTCAAAATACAAAAAGAGAAATTACCTTCTGAAATAACTAAATTATTCAGTCTTTAAAACAAGGGGTAAAATACAACATTTATCTGAATGTGTATTTTACATTAGTGTGCATACATTCAACTTCCAATTTTTTTGTGTCTAAAACAATTTAATAAAGAATATTTTATGACTAAAACTGGTTATTTATTTTTAAATGAGTTTCCCAATATAAATTGGCAATTAATCTTCATTTTAGAAGACTGTAGATGGTTTTATTAGCTTCATTTTACAGTAAGTATTTGAGAGCCATAAAGTTTAAATATCTTTTTCAGAATGATAATTAGTGTATATGAATAAAGAGAAGAAACCACATATTCTGGTTGCTATTACATCTCACTTCCACTAGCAATTAATGTTTAGAAATCAAGCATGAGACATTAGAGATGTACCTTGAGAACAAGGAAATTGAGACCAGGAGAATGATAGACTTCTGACATCAATTTTTTTTTTTATATTTGTTTTTGGAAATGTCAATGCAAAGAAAGGTTAATAAAACAAACTCTAAAAAGTAACATTCAGATTAAGCAATGAATTTTTTTACTAATGATCCTGCTGAGAGCAATGTAAACAACATTATTATGACAAACTTTCACTGAATTGAGGAATTAGGATGAGATTGAGTCCTGGCAACATCAATATTGTGAAAACTGCTTTCATTAAAATGGGACCGGGCTAAAAATATATGAGAATTTTAGTTGTTATAAGTGAGCTTATACTGAAGGGAAGGAGCCAGTGAAGATGGAGACAGGGAAGAAATGGGGATGAAAAGACAATACCTGGGAGTGGAAGGTGAAAGAAAATTGAATTTATAGGTAGAGAGATGGTTGTGGTCTTTTGGTAGTGTGTTGGAGGTAGTACACCGTGGCTCTGGAAAGCTCAGTCAACATATCTGGAAATTTGCCAGACAGCTGATTTCACATTTGCAGCTTAAACATGGCCAGGGTAGGAATATTTACACCACAGTAATTAGAAAATAGCACAAATCAGAATTTTTGTTCCACTTCACTGCCGGAGGGCTAGTTTTAAGCATTTATCGGCACACCACTGATTATAATATTTAGTTTATGGAAACATTATAAAATTAAGTGAAGAATTTAAGTGAAGAATTTAGAAGTGAAGTGAATGTATTTAGCCGTTATAACTGAGAATAACAACTTTACAGTTTCAAATCTCTCTATTTTATTATAAACAAGGTTGTACAATGTTACCTTTAAAAGCAATACACCAGTATATTTTTATGTACCAAATATTCTGCCGTATGTCCTAAGGATGGGAGACTATCCCAATATTACTCATACTGATACATAGGGCTTGAGATAATTTTTCTTATTAAAGCATCAGGAGGAAACAGTAAAGAGGATGCCCTCTGAAAAACTGTTAGATGATATAAAAATTGGCTCTGTGATGATTAATTGAAGCCAATACTAGAATTCAAAAACCTACATAATATGATTTTATACAAGGTTAGAAAGGAAAGCAAATGCTATATTTATAAATAAAACTATTTATATAATATGTTATTTAAAATAGTTATATGTAATTATACTAATAAACTACTATCAGTAGGTATTTTGTTGTTTTACCCCTAAGTTGTCATATATTCAAAATAGCCAGCTACCTTTTAAAATATCTTTATGTTTGAAAAATAAAGTATCATATTATTTTCAAGTTTCTTTTATTTTTAGGAATGCATTATAAATTTTGCAGGCAGGATCAAGAATAAGTTGTATTCTACATCTGATAATTTTTCCATAAAATGGCAATATAGATCTTTGTCTGTTAAAGAATAAAGTTAGATTCTCAAAGTTCCTGTATTAATGTGAAAATAAATTGACAGTAAACATAAGTATTCATACTGATAAGTATTTATACAGAAATAAATTTATAGTAAGCATAAATGTATTTGAACAATTGTTTATTTTGTTTGTAAGAATTTGGCAACTTGACTATTTGATAGACTATTTGAAATAAGTAAAATGTGAAAGGTAAAAAACTACTGGCCTAGTTTACATTTCTGTTTGTACCTTTAAATCTTAGGAGAACAGAAATACATAAGTGAATTCTTTATACTAATTATGCTAGTGTACATATATAGGGTTGTAGGAATTATCTGCATGTAGCATTCACTGGATATTGACTTAACCAATCACATATTTCTCCAAAAATTGTTTCAATCACAAAAAATTTAAAATAAAATTCCATTTGGGGTCAGTTTGATTCAATCAATATTGATAATGTCAAATCTATGGGGTAATACAATGAAGTCACCTGGCCAGTAGTTACTGTGTTTTCTAAATCAGTACTGTCAATTTCTTTTCTTCAATGCAATGACCTGACTTGATTTTGACATTATTCTGTATGTTTTTGTAAATATTATAAACTGCAATTTCAAATAGACTGAGATATAATCAATCAGGTATAAATACCTGTTCCTTCAGCTTCCAACTCTCTCTCTCTCACATATCCTCCAGGCAATGTGCAAATGCTCAGCTGGCAAAAGGTTGTCATTTAATTATTAACAATGCTTTATGGCATTTCAACCACTCAAGAGATGATTAAAATTACACTTCAGCTGGAATATTGTTTTTCAGCTAACACTGTAAAACAATATGTGACAGGAGGAGCAAATTTAGTCATGGACAGTAGAAGTAAGGGTAAATTTTAAATGAGTTTTCCTATATGGTTACTGGTTGACATTGATCCACAGAATTCTTCATCCATCTGCAATGAATTTTCTCATGTTCAGGGTCTGCAGCAGGATGGTTCAAAGGCTATTATAACCTTCCAAATTCTTTTCATACTGATTAACTGAATCCATCAAAATCTGCAAAACATTTTGTTCTCTCTCCTTTCATTCTATAAATACATTCTAAATATCTATCTCCTAGAGAATTTTTATTCATACCTCTATCTTGGTCACATTAGTTTTTTTTTTTTTTTTTTTTTTTTTTTTTTAAATCCTTCTAAAAGATAATCCCTAATCAATCTAAATGAAGAAAAGTAGTGTTAAGAAAAATCTCCCTACCCAAAATGTTTAAGAACCCCTATAATATTTAAGAAGACAAAATCTATAGGCTAAATTAGTGTTAATAGTATCAAGCAAATCAAGCAAAAAACTTCACACATGGTGATCAAACACTAAGCAGAAGTCCCCACAATCACCCCCAAACCTTGTACCTGCTACACATCTCAGTTGTGTCGTCCTTGAATTTTCTTCCCACCTGTCACCTTTAACATTGGGTGTCTTGAGATGTGTGTTTCTAGAAAAGGGAATTTGGATCTCTTCTTTTTGATCCCAAAGTGAGATACAATTTCCAGCCCTCTGTAATTTTTTTTTTTTCTTATTTGATTTTTTACTTTTCCCATTATTGAAACTAAAATTTAGAATTTCAATGAGCTCTTAGCCCTCCTATCTTTACTTTCATTTTGATGACTCCAGGACTAAGATTATAGAGTGAGATAGGCTGTGGATTCAATATAGATCATCCTCTATCATATCCTCCTTTAATAAAAATATATTAATAAAAATATGTTTTATTAATTAGAAAACAATTGATTTAATATATTGGAAGAAAAAGCACAAAAACAATGAAATTTTAAAAATTCATTTAAAATCACATCCATGTTCTTGAAATACATTTATATTGTTTCTTAGAAGAAGAATTTCTGGATCAAAGGATATGAATAATTTAAGTCATTAAGAATATTGCAAACTTGAACTCCAGAAAGTTTATGCGATTTTAGAATTTTGGACTCCCATAATTTCTGTAGGAGAATGTGTATTTTTGTATCATGAATCACACATTGTGATGCCATGTTTGCATCTATCTATCTGTCTATCTATCTATCTATCTATCTATCTATCTATCTATCTATCTTATCGAATGTATCTATGGTAGTCCAAATAATGCCCTCCCCATCAAATGTTCCAGAACTTGTGAATGTTACCTTACATAGTAAACAAGACTCTGTGGTGATTAAATTAAGAATCTTTTGAGATAGAGAATGTTATGGATTATTCTGATAGGTCTAACAGGAGGCTGGAGGATCATAGACACAGAAGGCAATGTGATAATAGAAGCAGAGGTTAAAGGAAAGAAGGTACTATGCTACTGGTTTTGAAGATGAAGGAAGGAAACACAAGTCAAGTGTTACAGACATTTGCATAGTCATAGACCACTAGGATTGTGGTAATTTACTATAACAGCAATATAAATCTAATACTGTATTGTGCCCACAAAAGTATTCTTTTATATATAACCACATACACATACACAGTCTGAGGAAAAACAATACTGTTTACCCATCACCTGATCACAAAATAGTACATCACCAATATTCAATTTGAAATTTTTATTAGTCCCTCTCCACCCAGAAATTAACACTTCTCTGAATTTTATCATTTATTTTTTCTTGTTATTTGAATATTTATGCTTGTATACTGTGTTATGTTATTTAATTTTACCTATTTTGACATTCATTTAAATAGAACATAGTTTATTATTCTGAATACCCCTGTTTCCCAATATTATGTGTATGAGATTTATCAAAGTGCACCTGTGGAAGTGTGTTATTCCATTTTCAGTGCTGTATAGTATTGAATCTGGTATGAATGTATCATAATTTTATTTGACCGTGCTAATGTTTATGGGCATGCAGGATGTTGCCATGTTGCCAGGTTTGTTTGTTTCTTTTCAAATGTAAACAGTGCTGCTATGACCATTCATTAATGTATCTTTCTGTTCACATGTTTAGGAATTTCTTTAGAATATATTTCAAATGGAATTCTTGTGCCGTAGGATATGACATACTCCTTATCAAAGTAATTAGTCACATTAACACACCAACAATAGTGTATAAGGAGATTGTTAGCCTTTTAAATTTATGCCAATCTAGGGATCATAAAATCCTGTTTTATTGTGACTATAATTTGCATTTGACTGATTAATAATACAGTTTAACATGTTTTCACATGCTTATTGACTATTTAGTTTGCCCCACTCTGAAATGGTTAATCATTTCTTTTGCTCATTTTTAATTATTTTTATTTTTCTTATGGGTTTGATGTTTTTCAAAATTGTTCAATAAATCAAGCAAGGTCTATTCACATATACTTATGAATATATATTCTTTCAATTCATATCATTTGATGAACCAAATTTATTATTTTAACATTAAGTTTTAAATCTTCATGTTTAATATTGGAGTAAATTTTTGGAGTTTGATGATCCAATTTGATTTATTTTTCAAGTAAAAAAATGTAAACCATGAAGCTAGTTGTTTCTGCATCATTTATTGAATATTCAATTTTTACCCATTTATCTGTAAACACATCTCACAATTCCAAATATGTTTGGATCATTTTTTTCTTGGCACTCTATTCTATTTCACTGAGTTCTGTGTTTACCCTTGTACCACTGATTTCTTCACTGTCTTAAATATTAAAACTTCACGTCTCTCCTTCTTTCCTTCCTTCCTTCCTTCCTTCCTTCCTTCCTTCCTTCCTTCCTTCCTTCCTTCCTTCCTTCCTTCCTTCTTTTTCTTTCTTCCTTTTTTTTCTTTCTTTTCTTCCTTTTTTCCTTCCTTCTTTCAGGGTGTCTATGTCACCCAGGCTGGAGTGTAGTGGCCTTATCTCTGTTCACTGCAACCTACACCTCCCAGGTTCAAGCGATTCTTGTTCTTCAGCCTCCTGAGTAGCTGGGACTACAGGCGTCCACCACCATGTCCGGCTGATTTTTATGTTTTTAGTAGAAACGGGGTTTCACCATGTTGGCCAGGCTGATCTAGAACTCTTGGCCTCATGTGATCTGCCCGCCTGGGCCTCTCAAAGTGCTGGGATTACAGGTGTGAGCCACCGTGCGCAGGCAAAAACTCTTCCTTAAAGAGAAAATTTACTGTTTTATTTTTTTGCCTTAGATCTATTTTAGTATGTTATGTATTTTAGCTACTGATATATTAATATGTTTTAAAAAATACAATTTCCTAAATGATTGCCACTAGTGTACAGAAATTCAGTCAACTTTTAAAATCATATATGTAACAACCCTGAAAAACTTATTACTAAGTCTACTAGTGTCTGGTTGTATCCCTATGATCTTTTAGTGGTAACCTTACGTTTAAAATACTTATATGAATAATCGTAATTTTGTTTTTACGTTTGCAATGGCAAGTGCTGTATTTTTGCATGTAGATGCTCTTATTTCTTTGAGAAGCTTCTCCAGAATTAATAACAATACACATTCTGGGTTTCAACTTGATTGTAAAGGGTATGCTTCCAATACCTTTCCATCTAGGATAATTTTCTGAATACATTTTTATAGAAATAATTTTTCCATGCAAACATGTTTTCTTCTCTTAATTACTAAAATATTTTTATAATGCATAAATTAAGAATTAAATCATTTTTCCTGCAACTTTTATATTCATTTGTTTTTCTTTTAGCTCTTAATATGGTAAATTTAGATTTTCTAATATTGAGCAACTCTTTAAAAAAACAAATATTTTCATATACACAAATTGACTCATTTTATGAATATTTTGTTAAATTCATCTAATGTGATGTGTGTAATTAGTCTTTAATTTTTAATTCGTATAATATTCTTATCTATTCTTACAGCCAAGAATGAATCAGCTTCATAAATGTTGCTATTTGTTTCTTTTATCCTGAAATAATTTTTCAAATATTGAAATTATTATCTTCATGAAATATTTTGCAGATGATCAAAATCATTTAGGTTTTCTACTTTCTTTGTGGAAAATATCTCCAATTTTGAAAAAAAAAAAGTACCAGTTAATTGTAGAGTGCAGTCTTTTCTAAATGCATTAAATCAAGTGTATTAATTTTGTTGTAAAGTTTTCTCTTTTCTGATTTTTTGCATACTTCTATTATTGAAAGAGATATATATTAATTTATCTCACATGATATTTAATTCCTCAATCTCTTCTTGTCATTTGGAATGTTATTTGCCTTATATCCAAGCAAACTGTTAGATATATGTGTATTTAAAACCTTTATATTTTCCTGGTAAATTATTTCTTTTAATATAATAAGGACTCTTAATTATTAGTAATAAAGAGAGTCACCATTAGTGAATTATTAATAACTTTTTAATAGCATAAAGTCTATTTGGGGTAACTGTTTGTATTCTTATTTCCACGTTAAATAACAATCTGAATTTATTAATTTTTTTAATTTCTTAATTTTTTTCTTTCCAGTCTAATATTCTTTTTCGTGTTTTAATTGAAATGTTTCATCCACTTACATTTCTTATGACATTTTAGAAACAGAACCATTTATCTCAACTTATGATGTTTCTGGTGGGTGTTTTTTTGTTTTGTTTTTTTCAGGGTCTACTCTTACTCTTTCATCTGGGCTGGGGCACAGTGGCGTGATCAATGCTCACTGCAGACTCAACCTTCTGGGCTAAAGTGATTCTCCTGCCTTGGCGCCACACCCTTTTAGCCTTTGATATATGGCTATTGTGCCTGAGAAAATTAATTACTAATTCTATTTAATTTAACTAATTTAAATTTAAGTGGCTGCATATTGTTACTGGCTACCATATTGCACAGAGCCAGTCTATATAGACTCTAATCGCACTTCGTTTTACTGTTCAGTCTTTTTTATTGCCATCTTTAACTTTCCCTAACTTTTTAAACGAATATATTCAAATATACAATCACATTTCACAAACTTCACAGGGAAAACTATGTATCCTCTCCTATATTCTATTATTAACATTTTATCGTACTTGTATATGCAGCTATCCATCTATTAATCCTTAATATTAACATACATCAAAATAAATTGCAGATATCCATATATTTAGCCATACTCTGTTTTAAATTGGCATCACAAGGCTATTCTGTCAGATTCTCTAATGTGCTTTACACTCTTACAAATAACGTATTTGAAATCAATGACACATATATTTTCCTGAATCTAACCAAGCATTGATATTATGAGTACGACGTTCTGGAGTTTGATGACTTTCATCATCATTACATTTATTTCTAAAATTCCCAAATAAAGGTATTTATTCACTAAGGAGAAGTATCATCATCCTAGGAGAGGTGGGGCTTTGTCTCAATAAATGTGACCTGTTATGTTCCTTGAGAAAAGCTTAACACCCAGATGGAACTTCTGGCACTGCCTTCTACATCCGCACCCCGGTTAGAGCTAACTTTCTTCAGGATGTCCTTCACCACCCCAATGACACATTAAAATTAATATTGCTTTTTATTTTTTTGACTGGGCCACAATTCTTGCTGACATTTAAATGAAATCTAATTGTATCTTGTATTTCTGTGATGATTTTTAGTCTGTACTTACAACATTAAATTCACATAAATGACACTAAACAAATATTAAATCTAGTATTTTGTTATTTTAATTTTTACACACTAATTTTTTCCAGAAATTACTTTTGTGTATGTAAATTTTTAAAGTATCCGGTCATTTCTTCTTTTTCAATCCTTTATTCACTAAAATAACATTTTTAAAAGTTGTAATTGTTATTTTTATTACTTCTGTGTTTGTTAGTTTTGCTTATTTTTTTCATTTCAGTGTTAATTCTGTTCATATCTACTTGAAAGTGATTTTCATGTATTAAATCAGCATTTACAAAACTGTTTTTAAAAAACTATTTCTAGTAGAACTCATTAGGTGCTCCTAGAGAAGCCTATTCCATTAAAAAGTGTTTTGAAAAGTTTCGTCTATTAAATTTTCCTTTGGAAATATAACAACATATTAATTTTGAAAACATACTTTAACAGGCCACTAGCATGAAATCATAGTATTAAGGACATTCATCTTTTTTGTCTGTAAAAATTATTTCAGGATATTGAATACACCCCCCAAAAAAAGTGGTGTTATTTTTATTGAACGCTGCTTTCTCCTATAATCAGACATCTATTCCTTTCTACGTATTGTGGTATTTTAATTATTGTAGCTTTGATGCCTATTTTTAATTTTTTATTTAGCAATAAATATAGAAATTTCCAAAAATAATACATAAAATCCTGTGTAACTTTCACCCAGCTTGCCCCAGTGTTGACATCTTACATAACTATAGTACAATATCAAACTTTCAGCCATTGTTTCTTCAAATATATATTTTCAGCTCTTAAACTCTTTCTCTTCTCCTTTTGTGACTCATATGACAATACAAGTTAAATATTTTTAATTGTCCTATAGATCACTGAGTTCATAATTTTGTCAGTTTTTCCTTTTTTGTTCAAATTCAGTAATTTCTATTTTCTCATCAAGTTCACTAATTATTTCATCTGTTATCTCTAATCTAATCTTTTTTTTTTTTTTTGAGACAGAGTTTCCCTCTGTCGCCCAAACTAGAGTGCAGTGGCACAATCTTGGCTCACTACAACCTCTGCCTCCCGGGTTAAAGTGATTCTCCCGCCTCAGCCTCCTGAGTAGCTGGGATTATAGGTGCCAGCCACCACAGCCCAGCTAATTCTAATCTAATTTTTGAGCCAAGTCAGTTGAAGTTTTTTTTTTTTTTTTAATTCAGTTATTTTATTTTTTAGTTTTATAAGTTCTTTTAAATTCTTTTTCATATCTTCCATTCACCTTAAAATATTTATCAGATAATTTCATCACAGTTCTCTCAGTATTGGAATATTTCGAGTATATTTTTTATTCAAATTGTTCTCCAGGTTCTTTGTATGATGAGTAGCTTTTTATGGTATCCTGGACATTTTTGCTTTAAGCTGTGAGACTCAGGATACTATTTATTCTTGTTTAGCCAACATCACAATGTTTAGGTGTAATAAAAAGCCTGGTTGGGGATTTATGTTAAGCTCACTTTGGGCCCATTTACACCACCTATTGAAATTGAAGTACTGATTGGCACAGAATCATTGTCCCTGAGAAGAAACCAAAGTTTGGCTCGCAACATGTTTTTCTACATGACTTAAAATACACCCAGGTATTCGTTTCAGTTAAAGCTCCCAGACCTCAGTTTTTTTTGTTTGTTTATTTTTGTTTTTGTTTGTTTGTTTTTTACTTTACTTCATCAATGACTTCCATGAAAAAAATCTGGTCACAATAATACATCCCTGGGAAATCAAAATAATTATTTTCAAATAATATGAAAAGAGAATTAGCCTGATAATTTGATGACCATACAGAAACTTCACCTTCTTTTCTACCTTAACTCTCTCTTTTCTGTAACACAATAATATTCACACTTAAAATTTAGGCAGTTGTGTTCTCTCAATGTAATACAAAGATGACAAGCTAGTTATGTTAAATAAATATAATTACATATATACCTCTAAACTTCAATTTACTTGTAAACATTTAATTATCATAGCAGTGTATTAAACAAGATAAAGAGATAAAATGTGATTATCAATACCTACTGTTTTATGTATTTGATATCTATTGTATGTAAATGTTAAGAGCAAAACAAAAACAAAGCAAATGTAGGGCATAGATTACCTATTTTAACTGTGAAGAAATTGATGCTTAGAAAATTAATTTGCCCTAAATCATACAATTAGTGATATACTTCAAGTGTGTTTTAATTTAAGACAAAAAAAGGATTTTTTCAGAACCACTTTACTTATTTTTAAGGAAGTGTTTCCTTGATCTTTTCAAGTAAATAGCAACTGACAAAGCCATTTTGGAATATAACATATTTGAATTTTCAAAAGAAAAAAAACCGAGATTAAGTATTTCTAATGAGAGAACTTTGGATTTTATTTATGCTTAAAAATAAAAATTAACAAAATATAATTCCTACTTGGAAAAATAGACAAATTTACCCAGGAAAGTTAACTTATATTCTCATTTATCTTCATATAAACATGTCCTAAGAAATTAAACCATTTGCTACACATTATATGTCTTCAACATTAAAAAATTAGAACCGTTCATGTTCTAGAAGTAGCAGTATTATATTCTTAGCTCCCTAGTTTATAAGTGCTTAATCACCAATGCAACAGATATTTGAAGAGCTACATTGCCAAATTTACTTTATAATTTTAATTAACTGCTTTTTTTGCCTTTCTAATTAAATTTGCTCTTGTTATTTTTGATGTTTTAGCATGGGTAGAGAACAAACTTTCCTGGCAAGAGTCAGGAATATTTTCAACAGTAATGATCATTTTCATTATGGAAGAACAAGAAGAGAAGAAACAGAGTGTTCTAAATACTAAGACTGTGTTAAACAAATTTGGGGTATTTTAAAAAGTTATGTCCAGGTTATAAAAATAAATCTTGGAAAGAAGTTATAAACATTTGTCGACTAAGTATGTTAGTTTTATTGCGTATTTTTAGCAAGATTATATGCTATGAAATTTAAGTAGTTCAGTGTGGTATTTGATTAAAATGTGATTTCATAAGGAAAATTTGTATATGGTCAACTATTGATCATTGTTATAAATAGTCTCATGATTTAAAAAATTAAGATGCTAATTATCGAGAACATAAATTTATGTAATTTTCTATTTCCTTTTCCTAAAAAACCAATGTTCTGCAGCTATTTCATCAGTTGCATCCCTTTTGTTCATGTCAAAATTCTCTATCTTTTTCAAAATAAAATTCATTATTTTTCTTATAATATTTTCTACCTACTATCACCATAAAGATTACTATTCATTATACATTATAGCTGTTTCAATGTTTGTTTAGTAGCTCTGTCTAATACCTCCTTGATCGAAAGTTATTTGAATTATTCTACATAGGTTGATGAAGGCATTTAATTTAGTGAGTAATTTTCTAAAGTCAAATTTACTTCCTTCTCAGCCCAATCAGCTTCCATATGTATTCTAACAACTTGGGACTTAAACTTATACTCACAAGTTATTTTTCTATCTTGGAGAATCATCATTTACACAAATTTGGTTTTCTTTTAATTCTATCAGTGAACCTACAAATCCTTTGTTACACTAAATAGCTATCATAGAAAGATTAAAGTAATGTTTAACATAGGTTAAAATTAATCATTGTCCCTGTCATTTCCAACAGAAATGACCTTTTCCCATGTACTACTTTCCCAGTTACTTAGGTGGTAACTAGAGAATATTTTTCAAGAACTTCTGAATTTCACTTGTTTTATGGATGTAAACATATTCCAGACATTATAGAATAAATGGTGCTTCCAGGTGCCATTATGTGACATTGCAATCTATCCCCACCCTTCCAATGAGGATGACATTGTGTTGTTTCTTTTTATGTCCAATTCTAGCCAGTTGTAGCACAAGAAAGATACATTATTTTTTTCTTTTAATTCAGGGTGTTGGAGCAATTAGAGAACAATGATAAAAGCCACACTGCCCAGTAATGTCCTGCAATTATTTAAGATCACTATCATTTTCCAGCAAACTCTTTCCATAGCAAATATGAAAATATGAACAATCGCTCCTGAGTGAGGGCACAAGCCCTCTGGTAGCATTACTGGTGGGTATGGTTCTTTATTAGTGTCAGTATTCAGTTTCTCCACTCATTTGACACCGTGTTGTCTCTCCAGGCTTCTTTCCAGTTGCAGTTTGTTTCCTGGAAGATAGTTCTCTCGAGTGTTCCTTTTTGGGTTAGCAAGTATTGTGCCTCATGATGGCAAGTTTCTAGGTTGTTTTGATTTATTAGGCATGGATGAACTCCTACCACATTTACAGTCTGTTTACCAAAGTGGAGCTAGTGCTTACCATGCCACTACCTGTATTGTTGCCATTGCATATTGATGAAACATGTGCAATTTGGGAAAATGGTCTGAACCTCCAAGTATCACTGTTCCATGAGACTGCCAACTGATACATTAAACCCTCAAATGTAGTTCCATCTGAGTGTAGCATGACACTTCCCATAGAATAAGTTGGTGTACCTTTGGATGGGAGCTATCTGTATTAACAGGCATCAAATATCAGTGAACCAGAGTGGTTGTTTTGCCATCATCCCGTTGGAACACACAGTGGTCCATATGCAAAAGGCACCACTATTGGCCCTATGTGAGTACACTGAACTTCTCCCCTTAATATATTCTTTTCCTTTTTTAAAAAAAGCAAAGCAAATTTTTTAATTTCTGTTGTAGGCATTAATTATTTAACAGACATAGTCTTACTTAATCTTTAGAGCAACTTGTTTAATCTTTATAAAAATAGTAGGTACTATTTTTTTCCTAATTTAATAAATAAAGAAATTTGGCCTGGATAACCAGGCCAATCAAAACCTATGACCAACATTATCTTAATTCCAAAGTAATTTATTTATGTGTTCATTCATAATGAATATAACTATTTTGGAAGTACATGTGATAACAATACATTCATAAAATATGTAAAGATCAAATAAGGGTAATTGGGCTATCAATCACCTTAAATATGTGTCTTTTCTTCTTGCTAGAAACTTTTGAATTATTTCCTTCTAGCTATTTTTAAATGTATTATTGTAAACTATAGACACTCTGCTGATCTATTAAACACTGGATCATATTTCTTCTACCTAACTGTATATTTGTACCAATAATCCCTTCATTCTCTTCTCCCCTGTACCCTTAAATAGATCCTTAAACATATAAATATTTATTGGAAACTTTGCTGTACTATCCTCTCCCCAGTTGTCTTCTGGCATTAGCTAAGGAATAATCAATAACTCAGGCATCAGAATGATATGACGTTCCATGATGGTTGGAGCAGTTTTGATCCAGGAGAACCCCCAAACTGGGGCTCAACCCAGGAGGATTCTTGGCTTCGACTGACACAGTAAATTGAAAGCAAAGGAAGTTTATTAGAACAATAGAGTATAGAAAAATGGCTGTTCGATAGACAGAGCAGGGTTACATTCTAGGCAGAGTAACACTTGTGGATTGCTGACTAGCTATATTTATAGCTACTCCTTAATTATATGCTAAGTAAGAAATAGGTTATTCACAAAGTTTATAGAAAAGGGATGGGGAGTTCCTGGAACTAAGGGCTTCTACCATTTAAAACCATAAAAGGTAACTTCCAGGCATTAAATGGCATTTATAAACTGTCACGACACTGTTGGGAGTATATTTTAGCATAGAAATGCATTATAATTAGCATATCATGAGCAACGAGGGCAATGAGAGATTGCTTTCATCACCATGATGGTTTATTTTTAATTTTGAGGGGCACATACTAGGTGTATATATTTATGGAGTACATGAGTCTTTTTTTCATACAAGAATGCAATGTGAAATAAGCACATGATGAGGAATGGGGTATTCATCCCCTCAAACTTTGATTCTTTGAGTTACAAACAATCCAATTACCGTCTTGAAGTTATTTCAAATGTACAATTAAGTTATTATTGCCTATAGTCACCGTATTGTACTATCAAATGGTAGGTCTTATTCATTCTTTCTAATTTTTTTTGTAACCATTAACCATCACCACCTTCCTCCCCAGCCTCTCACTACCCTTTCCAGCCTCTGGGAACCATCCTTCCACTCTCTGTGTCCGTGAATTCAATTATTTTCATTTTTAGATCTCACAAATAAGTGAAAACTTGTGATATTTGTCTTTCTGTGCCTGGATTATTTCACTTAACATAATGATCTTCAATTCCATCTGTGTTGTTGCAAATGACTAGATCTCATTTTTGTTTGTTGCTGAATAGGACTTCATTGTGTAATAGGTACCACATTATCTTTCATCTGTGAATGGACACTTAGGTTGCTTCCAAATCTGAGCTATGATGAACGACGTTGCAACAAACATAGAGGTGCAGTTATCACTTTGATATACTGATTTGTTTTCTCGGGGTATATACACAGCAATGGGATTGCTGGGTCCTATGGCAGCTCAATTTTTAGTTTTTTGAGGAATTTCCAAACTTCTCTCCATGGTGATTGTACTAGCTTACATTCCAACCAATAGCCAATGAGATTTCCTTTTCTCTACAACCTCTTCTACATTTGTTATTTTTGCCTGTCTTTGGGATATAAGGCATTTTAACTGGGGTGAGATGATATTGCATTGTAGTTTTGATATGCATTTCTCTGATGATCAATGATGTTCAACACCTTTTCATATGCCTGTTTGCCATTTGTATGTCTTCTTTGAGAAATGTCTTTGCAAATCGTATTCCTGTCTTTAGATTAGATTATTAGAATTTTTTTTTCCTGTGGAGTTGTTTGAGCTCCTTATATATTTTGGTTATAAGGTTGTCTCTTCACTTTGTTGATTGTTTCCTTTGCTGTGCAGAAGGTTATTAACTTGATGCCATCCCATTTCTCCATTTTTGCTTTGGTTGCCTGTGCTTGTGAGCATTGCTCAATACATTTTTGCCTAGACCAATGCCCTGGAAAATTTCCCCCATGTTTTCTTGTAACAGTTTGATAGTTTGAAGTCTTAAATGTAAGTATTTAGTCAATTTGATTTGATGTTTGTTTGTGGCAAGATAGAGGGGTCTAATTTTGTATATGTTTTAGATCTGGGTCTAATTCCATATATATCTTAGGATTTTTTTTTTTTATTTCTGTGAAGAATGTCATTGGTATGTTGATAGAGATCACATTGAATCTGTAGATTGCTTTGGAAACTATGAATATTTTAACAATATTGATTCTTCTAATCCATGAATAAATAATATGTTTCCATTTTTGTGTCTTCTGTAATTTCTTTTATCAGTGTTTTACAGTTTTCATTATAGAGATCTTTCACTTCTTTGGTTAATTTTTTGTTATTTAATTTTATGTGTCACTATTGTAAATGGGTTTGCTTTTTTGTTTCTTTTTCACATTGTTCACTTTTGACATATAAAAATGCTGCTGATTTTTGTATGTTGACTTTGTATCCTGCAAATTCACTGAATTTGTTTATCACTACTAGTAGTTTTCTTGTGGAATCTTTTTTTTTAAATTTATTTATTATTATTATACTTTAAGTTGTAGGGTACATGTGCATAACATGCAGGTTTGTTACATATGTATACTTGTGCCATGTTGGTGTGCTGCACCCATCAACTCGTCATTTACATCAGGTATAACTCCCAGTGCAATCCTTCCCCCCTCCCCCCTCCCCATGATAGGCCCCGGTGTGTGATGTTCCCCTTCCTGAGTCCAAGTGATCTCATTGTTCAGTTCCCACCTATGAGTGAGAACATGCGGTGTTTGGTTTTCTGTTCTTGTGATAGTTTGCTAAGATGATGGTTTCCAGCTGCATCCATGTCCCTACAAAGGACACAAACTCATCCTTTTTTATGGCTGCATAATCTTTAGGTTCTACCAAATATAAAATTGTATTATCTGCCAACAAGAACAATTTGATTTCTTCCTTTCTAATTTGAATGTCATTTTATATCTTTCTCTTGTCTCATTGCTCTAGCTAGGCCTTCCAGTACTATGTTGAATAACAGTGGTAACAGGGGACATCCTTGTGTTACAGACCTTAGGGAAAAGGCTTTCAGTTTTTCCCCATTCAGTATGTTACTAGCTGTGGGTCTATTGTATATGGCTTTTACTATGCTGAGATGTATTACTTCCATGCCTACTTTTCTGAGGGTATTTATCATGAACAGATGTTGATTTCTATCAAACGCTTTTTCAGCATTCATTGAAATGATTATATGGGTTTTATCCTTTATTCTGTAGATATGATGTATCACATTGTCATATTTGCATATGTTGAACCATACTTGCATCCCAGGGATTAATCCCACTTGGCCATGATAAATAATCTTTCTAATGTATTGCTGAATTTGGTTTGCTAGTATTTTGTTGAGAATTTTTGCATCAATATTCACCAGTGATATTGGACTCTAGTTTTGTTTTTCTAATGCGTCTTTGTCTGGTTTTGGTATCAGAGTAAGGCTGGCCTCATAAAATGAGTTTCAAACTCCTATACATTTTAAAATAATTTGAGTAGGATTGGTATTAATTCTTTAACTGTTTGGTAGAATTCAGTAGTAAAGCCATCGGGTCCCAGGGTTTTCTTTACTGGGAGACTTTTATTAGGACTTCTATCTCATTACCTGTAATTGGTCTGTTCTGGTTTTTGGGTTTCTTTCTGATAAAATCTTGGTAGATTGTATGTATGTAGAAATTTGTCCATTTATCCTAGATTTTCCAATGTTTTGGCATATAGTTGCCCGTATTAGCCAGTAATGACCCTTGGATTTCTGCAATATCAGTTGTAATATCTCTTTCTTCATTTCCAGTTTTATTTATTTGTATCTTCTTTCTTTTTTTCTTAGGATGAATGTTTGTCAAATTTGTTTATGTTTTTAAAACCCCATATTTTTATTTCATTCATTTTTTATTGTTTTCATTTCGATTTCATGTATTTTTGTTCTTATTTTTATTATTTTTTTTCTTCTACTAATTTGGGGTTTGGTTTGTTCTTGCTTTTCTTGTTCTTTAAGATGCACCGTTAGATTGTTCATTTGAAGATTTTCCTCTTTTATACAAGACTTATAGCTGTAAACTTCCCTCTTAGTACTGCTTTTGTTGGCTCCTCTAGGCTTTGGTATGTTGTGTTTCCATTATCATTTGTTTCAAAACAACTTTTTTAATGTCTTGAATGTCTTTGTTACATTATTCATTGACCCATTGGTCATTCAGGAGCATATTGTTTAATTTGTACGTGTATAATTTGTACATATTTGTACATGTATAGTTTCCAAAAATTTCTCTTGTTATTAATTTCTAGTTTTATTCCTTTGTGGTCAGAGAAGATGCGTGATATTATTTCTTTTTTTTAATGTTTTAAGATCTGTCTTATGACCAAACATATGGTCTATCCTTGAGAATAATTTATTTTCCGAGGAAAGAATGTGTGTTCTGAAGCCCTTGGATAAAATGTTCTATAAATATCTATTAGATCCTTTTGGTCTACAGTGCAGATTAAGTCTGCTGATTCTTTGTTGATTATCTGGACCACCTGTCCAATGCTGAATGTGGGGTGTTGAAGTCTCCAGCTATTACTGTATTGGGACTATCTCTTTCTTTAGGACTAGTAAGATTTACTTTATATATCTGGGTGCTCCAGTGTTTGATGCATATATCTTTTGTTATATCTTCTTGCTGAATTGACTCCTTTATCATTATATAGTGACTTTGTCTCTTCTTAAAGTTTTTGTCTTGAAATCTATTGTGTCTGACACAAGTATCTACTGTCTGACATCTATTGTGTCTGACATAAGTATAAAGATTTCTGCTCTCCTTTTGTTTCCATTGACATGGAATATCCTTTTTACCCTTTTATTTTTCCATCCTTTATTTTCAGTCTATTTGTGTCCTGGAATCGGGGACCCCAAGAGCCCACTTGACACTCTACCACACTGTGGTTGTTCTGGTACCTAAGATGCTAGACAAAGCCCCCTTTACTTTTCCCTCTGCTTTTCTCAAGCAGAAGTACTTTTGTACTGCATCCTTTTGTTTAAGGACCTTCTGACCCAGTGTGTGTCTGGAAAGGTTATCTGGGAGATAGGGCATAGAATGGGGGCCCATGACTCTGAGCAGTGCCTTATCCTGCTGTGACTGAGCTGGTATCCTAGTTACAAGACAAAGTCCTTCCCATTCTTCCCTCCATTTTCTTAAAGTGGAAGGAAGTGGTCTCTTTTGGTGTCGAGAGCTGTACAGCCTGCGGTTAGGAGAGGGGCAATGCCAGCACTCCCTTGGCTGACCCAACTGCTGTCTCAGTAGGTTGCATACCCCTCCAGTCTAATGTCTTTGGGATTAGTTGAGCCTTTGGACTCACCTAAAAGTTTCAGTCTTTAGGGCCTAGACTGCTTTTAAAGTTTACTTGGAGACAGAATGCTGTATCCCTCAGTGGCAAGGTTTGCAAGCACTTGATTTCAGACTGTTGGGATTGGTGAATCCCCTCTGCTTAGGACTGGTTTAAATGTTCCCTCCATGGGTGGGCATCAGCTGACTTTAGTCTGGTTTTCCTTTCTGCTCTAACAGAGCAGCACTGAGTTCAGTGCCCCCCAATTGCTGTGTTCTCCCTTCCTCAGTGCCCAGAGAGGCTCTCCATCCCAAATTGCACCTGCTGGGGTTGGGAGGGGTGGGGGGTGGAGAGTGGCAGTAATTCAGGACTGTTTTCTCTATCTTTTCCATGCCTTTTTCAGATCTATTGCACTGATGAAGGTGTTTTTTTCTGTGTAGATAGTTGCTAACAACAAGTTAGCACCAGTGAGACTACTGGTGGAGCTTCCTATTCCACCATCTTGCTCCACCTCCTTCACCATCTTGGTTTTAGCTGATTTGGGCCTATTTTGACCAGAACCTGTTTTTGACCAGCAGGATCATTACTGGTGCTCAGAAAACAAGTCCTGATGATCTCATACCTCAGTTCAACCCAAATCCAGTTACAAGCCACTGACAGTTTTGGGCTATAACAAATATAACACAGTCTTCTACTTAGGATATGTGCTGAAGATATCAGTAGTGCTATTAAAATCTGATGTTTTATATTGTGTAATAAAATATGTTAATATTTAGAAGATTAGCATGAATAGTAAACTTTATTTTCCAAATGACTTATGATATCACAAAAACATTTATAATGAAAGATCTATTAGAAGTGCAAAATAGATCAATGAGTTTTAAAGAGAATGAGAAATCAGAGCTGTGTTTGCAGATTCCACACTGCAATTAATTATTAAGAAGTAGCTACTTTTTGGTTATGCTGAGGATCAAAGAAAATCTATAATTACCTGAAAAGATTATTTAAAAACTCCCTATTTTCCAATGAAATTTATGCATGAGACAAAATTTTATTCTTATATTTCAACTGAAAGAGCATAGCACAATAGCCTGAATGCAGAATCTGATGTAAGAATCAAATTGCCTTTTATTAAACCACACGTTAGAGATATCTACAAATAAAATAAACGAATGCTAGTCCCTAAAAAATTTATTGCTCTTGAAAATAGTTCTTCATTAGATATGTTATTTATGTAAACTCATATTGAGATTGTTATATTTTAATGACATAATAAACAAATATTTTTAAATTTATATGTTTTAATTTTGGATATGGTATATATCAAAAAACATAATCCACATAATCAAAACCCTTTGAGGTCCGCAATAACTTCAAAGGAGCAAAGAGATGCTGAAGCCAAAATGTTTAACTCATTGACCTCCAGGAACATTCTTTTTTATATACTAAACATATTAAACTAATGAAAAGAAAGGTAGCAGGAATTCAAACTCACCTGTTAGAGATTAACCTAATCAGAATAATGATCCTTTGTTAGATTTTGTACTTTAGTTTTGCTTAATTCTTAACCTCAGGAAAACTGAGGCAATTCTAAAGGCTCTCATTTATCATAGGCAGTTAAAACAAGGTAAAAGCAATATATGTTCATAAAAAATGCAAAGGCAACAAGCCCTAGTTACATGTAATATTTGTAATGATAGTCATATCAATTATAAATTCAAGTAAAAACTACTTGACCATCAAGTAATCTTTCCAGTCATACCTCCAATATTTAACATAACTCTTTTGCTTTTTTCTCTCCACCATAGCAACTCCAAATTCGAAAAGGTTAATGTTAAAGAACTTTCACATCCAATCTTTATTCTCTTTCAAGTAAATTACTGTACTTTGGACTTTTGCTTTTAGTAGTGACTTAACTGAGACACATCATTTGCACAGAAATAATCAGCTTCCCGCTTATTTTTTTGGCTTTCCAACACCTTAAAATTAGTTAAGGCATCTAAGTCTGGGGATCACTCCCGTCAAGGGACCTATCATTCCTGTGTCAGTGACATTAAATTCAGTGTTTCTCTCTTACATCCATAGACCTAGATTAAAATTGACTTTTAATCCAGCCACATTCTCACTGTGGAATGCAGTATTCCATTTGTGGCTGGGGAAGGGGTGGGGAAGTTATCCTTCCCAAGGCAGGTTTGACAAGTCTTAAACTTTACTCACTGCCACAAATTAGATGTTATACTCTCAGAAGCATCTACTTGCAGAAAATTGCATCCACATGGGGATTGGCTGTCTACACAAATAATCACTGCATTCCGTGATATCTTAAATGCATGTCTTAAGCCCCTGATCTTTAATTCTAGTAGTCCATTTTAATTATGATTTATCAGGCTTCACTGAAATTATTCTATGAAATGTCCAAGTTTCTTACCCTCAAATGGTTATTAAATGTACTTAGCATTTAATAATCACTTGTTTTGACAACAGACACCTATATAGTCTTTCAGTAATCAGTAGTCTTTATTATGTTACTTGAGTGAATATGATACCTGTTCAGATAGTCTGGAGGAGAAGGTCTTCAGATGATAGAAAAAAGCTTATCTTTTCCATTTTTCTCCTGTTACTATTTTCTATCTTATGGTCTCATTTTCACCAGTACTATAACAACAGACAGAAAAGGGAATTTTTCACTTCTTTCCCTCTTGAATTCTATGAGCAATTAATGCACTCAGCCAATTCTCTCAGATTCTAAATCATTTTAGTCTATATTCCATTGAGAAGCTATTCATTATAATTAGCATGAAAGTTTTGTCACTTCATATGAAGTATGAACAGGCAGCCATCCTGGCATCAACTCCTCAATATATTTTTCCATCTCCTACTTTATCTCACTAAAAAGTACCTTAGTCATTAATATTTGTGAACATGACAAATGAGACTGATCACTGCACCGATCTAAGCTAACGCAAATGACTGGATTATTATGTCAGACTCACATAAGGCAAGTTGCACCTTTTCAGTTACTCAAGTCACAAACTTTGACATCATCTTTGACTTAACTCTTTATCTCAAACCCTTTTATCTCTATCTTTAAAATATTTGTTATCCAGAGTCTGAAAAGTCTGACACCTTTTACATTGTATACTGTTACTATGCCAATCTAAGTCACCAAAATGTTTATTGAAATAATATCCTCTATATCTATTTCTACCTTATCTATGTTGAACACAACAACCAACGGTGTATTTTACAGTCAGTTCATGTTAATTATTTCATCAAACTTTCCAACTGTCTCAAAGTAAAGCCAAAGTTCTTACCATAACTCTATTTTTTTTTTCCTTCATGACAGCTGGTTTCCACTCTGCTGTAGTCTGACTGGTATCCATGTAATCATGAAGGAACCCCCTCCAATAAAAGCAACAATGCATACATGCACACTCAGCTTAGAGCTTTTCTATGTGTTCTTCCTCCTCCTGGAATGGTCTTTCCTCATATACACATATGGCTCCTTTCCTCTCTACCTTCACTTCTCTGTTTATTTGCTTCTCTATTAGAATCTCTAGCTGAATGAGTAGCCACTGCCTCACCTGTAATCCAGCTGCTTTATTGTTTCCCATAGCACTTATCATCATCTGACTACCGTGGACTTACAGATTCATTTATTTATTGCCTATTGTGTCTCACCAAAATGCAAAATCTCTGAGATCAAAGACTTTGTTTTCTTCTAATACTTTACTGAAAATATTAGGCACAAGATGATATTTTGACAAATCAAATATTTGTTGAGTAAATGAATGAATGCTTGCATGAGTGCATGGATAAAAAATAAATAAATAATTTTTGAAGTAGCTTCAGATACTAATATCCTCAAACATTTTCCCACAGTTAACTGAAAAACAAATAATGTGAATCTGACAACTTTAGTATGTTTTCTTCCTGTTTTCCCAAACACAAACACAGAAAATAAATATTTTTTAAATTTTTGGGATACAGTGTTTAATGTATATTTATTTATTTATTTATTTATTTATTTATTTATTTTTTTTTTTTTTGAGACGGAGTCTCACTCTGGCTGGAGTGCAGTGGCCGGATCTCAGCTCACTGCAAGCTCCGCCTCCCGGGTTCACGCCATTCTCCGGCCTCAGCCTCCCGAGTAGCTGGGACTACAGGCGCCCGCCACCTCGCCCGGCTAGTTTTTGTATTTCTTAGTAGAGACGGGGTTTCACCGTGTTAGCCAGGATGGTCTCGATCTCCTGACCTCATGATCCGCCCATCTCGGCCTCCCAAAGTGCTGGGATTACAGGCTTGAGCCACCGCGCCCGGCCATGTATATTTATTTTAAAAGACTTCTGGGTCACCCAACCTGGAAGGATGAATATATGTATATAAGTTGTCTATTTTTACATAATAAGCTTTTATCATAAAAATAGATTGCACTTTTTTCCCTGAAGTACATAGAGAAAAATACCTACAATGCTTGAAGATAGTAAAAGGAGAAACCATTAAAAATGGATCAAGAAATGTACCAATATTAAATTTAAAGTCCTGGGGAAGAATTTCAAAATTACCAACTAGAGACATTTCATTAACGTCAAGGTTTTACTTTTTTATAATTGATAGGAATGTTATCACAGATATTACATATAACTAAGGCATGTTGTCTTTGCATTTTTTAATGAGTACATGGACTTTACTTTGTTTTAACTGGCTATGATAAATCAGAACCTTTAGAATTGGCCCAGCTTTTCTAATGTGGACTTACCTCCTCCACAAGGAACCCAAATAGTGAGTAGATAATCATACATCAAATAGATCAACCAAGAAAGAACACTGGAATTCAACAGACAACTGACTGAAAACACCTAAGGTAAGGAAGGCAAGACAGCCTTCTTGGCTGGGATCATCTGGGGCCTGGGAAGACTCCCCAGTGCAAGAAAAGGTAAGTGAGAGACCCCCAGCAGTCCACATTTCCAGCCTGGATCCCTGCAATCCTAGCCACAGGAGAATCCCTTGACCCTCATGGATCCTGAGACTAAAATAGGAAGAAGCCTAGAGAAAACGTGATGGCATTGCCCCAAAGAAAAAATGTATGCTGAGTCCATGACACCTCCGGAGTCCTGTACGGCTACACAAAGTTGACATTTTGAGCGAGCTCCCAACAGAGTGCACCTTGTCCTAAGGCTCAACAGGACCTGTATCTTCACATCCCTGGAGCCCCACTGATATCCCACAACTGCAACCACAACTGTAGCTAGCTGCTGCCACCAGAGCCGAAGCACAAGCCACCAGCAGTGACCCACTGCCTCCAGCAGAAGAGTCTCCCTGAATTTTTCCCACACCAAGACAGAGCCTCCTCTCCCCCTCCCCAAATTGCCATCACTGCTGGCTGCTGGCAGTGCGGCTGAAGCATGAGTGAAATATGTGTTCCTCACTCATCTACATATAGCTGCTACCACTGAAAGCAACTCTACTCTCCCTAGTAGCAGAGTCACAAAACAGCTGCTACCACCCTCCACTGAAGCAGTCTACTGGGGGCCTGAGGATGACCCCATCCCACCCCTGCCTACCATAGCCAGTGCCTGAATGCACTACTGGGGGTCCCCTGGCCAAGCATCACCACCTGCCCTGCCTAGAACATGCAGTTCAGGGTCCTGGGGGTTGCCCAGTCCAGTGCACAACTATTGGCATCTGAGCACTTATCCTGGGGTTCTGAAGTTGGGTTTGCCCATCCTACCACTACCACCACAGCTGACACCTACCTGCACTCACCACATGTGAGCCTGAAGACTGGCCTGCCCAGCCAATGGTAGCTACAGCCAAAACTAGCACACACCTCTCAGGACCTGTAGGGTTGTCTTGCCACTACTACTGCTATTGCCTATGCCACTTCTGCTGCCTAAGCACAGCAGAACATGCCCATACATTCAGCTCACCACTGCCACTACCTGCATCTGAGAAAATCACCTGGAGGCCCCAAAATTGGCCCACCCGGGCCTGCTAACACTGGTGCCATAGTACGCTACCCTTGGGTCCAAGGACAGACATGTTCACCCTACTGCTGCCACCAATGGAATTTGAAGACTAGGCCACTTGCTGTCCTTGTCCCTTGCAAAACTTCACCACAGCCTCCACTAATAACTGCACTAAAAGCCACTGAATAAATCACAGATACAATTGATGCTGTTTATAGGTGAAGAAATCATACACTGACAACATTAATGCATGCACTCAGAATCAAATCCAAAGTGTCCTACCCAACCAACATCATAGATATAACTTTAGGAAAATGTCTTCCCCTAGGAAAGTTTCTTTAAAAATAGGAAAGAGTAACTGTTACACAAGTGCAGACATCAACATAAGAACACAAGCAACATAAAAAAGTAAGGAAATATGGCTTATGAAATCATAGAAAAAATTTTTAAAACATAATATTGAAGAAACTCAGAAAATACAGAATAATAAACTATATAATTAAATCAGAAAAGCAATCCAGGACAGAGTAAGAAATTTGACAAAGAGATAATCATTATGAACCAAATGGAAATCTGGAACTGAAGAATTCATGGAATGAAATACAAAATATATGTAAAAGCCTCAAAAATTGACTAAATCCAGCTGAAGAATCTCAGAATTTGAAGGTCAGTCCTTTGAGATAACCAAGACAAACAAAAATTTGAAATAAGGAGTTTTATAAAAATGAACACAGCCTACATAACATATGGAACACCATAAAGCAACACAGTATTTGAACTTTTGGTGCCCCAGAAGGCAAAGAGAAAATGAAAGCGATAGAAAACTTAGTGTGAGAAATAATACTGACAACTTTACATGACTAGCAAGAAATACAGATATCCAAATATAGGAAAAGACCCAAAAGTTGCCACTACAGAAGACCACCAAATCACAATAATAAATGATAAGAGAAAAAGAAAAAGGCTATACAAAATAACCAGAAATCAATTAATACAATGATAGCAATAAACTCCTGCATATCAGTAATAACCTTGAATGTAAACACATTAAACTTTCGACTTAAATGATATAGACTCACTGAATGGATTAAAAAAGGACCCAACTCTATGCTGCCTACAAGAAACCTTGTCATATTTGTAGACATATATGACCTACAGTAATAGAATGAAAAAAGAAATTCTTTTAAAAAGGAAATCAAAATTGAGCATGAGTAGTCATACTTAAGTCAGATAAAATAGACTTTAAGTCAAAAACAGTAAAAAGAGACAAAAAATTATATAATGATAAAAGGATCAATTCAGCAAGAGGATGTAACAATTCTGAACATATTTACCCAACACAGAACACTCAAATATATAAAGCAAATATTACTAGATTTAAAGGGAGAGATAGGCTCAAATACAATAATATTTCAGGACTTCAACACCATACTGTCAGCATTAGTCAGAACACATAGAAAATTAGAACCCTCACCCCCCAAAACATACAAGAGATAGTAAAACAAAAATGAATTTTTTAAAGATAAACAAAATGCATAACCTACTTTCTAGATTAACCAAGAAAATTACTTCTCCTCAATTATTTCAAAAAACTGAAGAGGAGGGAATTCTCTCTAACTTGTTCTACCAGGCCATCATTACTCTGACACCAAAACCAGACTAAGATGCAAGAACAAAAAAAAAAAAAAAAAAAAAGAAAGAAAAAAGAAAAAGAAAAAGAAAAAGAAAACTGAAAGCTTATATTCTTGATAAACGTAGATGCAAAGTCTTCAAGAAAATACTAAAAAATTGAATCCAACAGCACATCAAAATTGTAATACATCATGATCAAGTAGGATTTATCCCAGGAATGTAAGGATATTTCAACATACACAAATCAATAAATGTGATACATCGCATCAACAGAATCAAGGGCAAAATCAGTATGATCATTTTGTTATTTCTTGTCTTTTCGTAATAGCCATTCTAACTGGGATAAGATAAACCCCATTGTGGTTTTGTTTTACATTTCCCTGGTTATTAGTGATGTTGATCATTTTTAAATATACTTGTTGGTTGTTTGCATTTCTTTTTTTGATAAATGTCTATTTATGTCGTTTGTCCATTTTTAGAACTACTATACAATTCAGCAGTTCCACTACTGGGCATTTACCCATGCAAAACAAATCAGTATACCAAAGTGATACCTGCATTTACATGTTTATTGCAGCACTGTTGACAATAGCCAAGATACAGAATCAAAGTAAGTGTTTATCAATGGATGAATGGGTAAAGAAAATGTGGTATGCATACCAAATAAAATACTGTTTGTCCATAGCAACAAATGAAATGATCTATGATCTCAATAGATATAGAAAAGCACTTGATAATATTTAACATCTCTTTATAATAAAATGTCTCAACCAACTAGATATAGAAGGAACATATTCAACATAAGAAAGGCCACATATAACAAATCCACAGTCAATACCATACTAAATGGGGAAAAACTGAAAATCAGATTGTCCTTCTTTGCTAAGTATATAATCTTGTATCTAGAAAAACCTATAGACTTTTCCAATAAACCTTTTAGATTTGATAAACAAATTCAGTAAAGTTGCAGGATACAAAATCAACATAGAAAAATCAGTAGCATTTGTACACACCAATAATTAACTAGCTGAGGAAAACAGCAATTGCATTTATACTATCTATTATAAAATGAAATACCGGGGGATAAATGTAACAAAGAGGATGAAAGATATCCACAAGGAAACCTATAAAACACTGATAAAAGAAATTGAAGAGGACATAAACAAATGGAAAGCTCATGGATTAGAGAACTAATATTGATAAAATAATCATATATCCCAAAGCAATCTACAGATTCAATGCAGAATCCATTAAAATGCCAACATCATTTTTTACAGAATTATAAAAAATAATCCTAAAGTTCATTAGAATAGAAAAGAGCCCAAATAGCCAAAGCAATCCTAAGAAAAAGGAACAGAACTGGAGACATAACACTACCTGACTTCAAAATATATTACAAGGCTATAAAAAAACTGTTTGATATTAGCATAAAAACAGACATAGAACAATTTAACAGAATAGAGACAAATAAAAAACATGTATTTACACCCAACTGATTTTTGACAGAGGTATAAAGAACATTCAGTAGGGAAAGATATTTTCTTCAACACATGGTTCTGGGAAAACTGGATATTCATATGTAGAAGAATGAAACAGCACCCCTATATTTCACCATACACAAAAATCAACTAAGGATAAATTAAAGACTTAAATATCAGACCCAAAACTATAAAACTGTAAGAGGAAACCTACACAAATACTAATACTTCTGGATATTCATCTAGGCAAAGCTTTTATGGTTAGTACCTAAAAAAACACAAAAAACAACCAAAAATAGACAAATACATCTGTATTAAGCTAAAACGTTTCTGCATAACAAAGGAAATTGTCAATAGAGTGAAGAGAAAACCTGTTGATTTGTATAAAACATTTGCAAACTATTAATCTGATGAGAGACTAGTAGTTGGAATGTAAAAGGTAGTTAAAGAATCCAACAAGAAATAAAAAAATCACATTAAAAAGTGGATAAATGATATAAATAGACATTTATTAAAAAAAGAAATACAAGCAACCAACAGGTATATTTAAAAATGATCAACATCACTAATAACCAGGGAAATGTAAAACAAAACCACAATGGAGTTTAACCTTACCCCAGTTAGAATGGTGATTACAAAAAGACAAAAAATAACAAAAGCTAATGAGAATGGAGGAAAAAACCTCCATTTTCCAAGAAAGAAAGGAACTCTTATGCTCTTGGTAGATGTCAATGAGTACAGCCACTATGGAAAACTAAATGAAGATTTTTCAAAAAACTGAAAGCAGAACTATTATACAATTCAGCAGTTCCACTACTGGGCATTTACCCATGCAAAACAAATCAGTATACCAAAGTGATACCTGCATTTACATGTTTATTGCAGCACTGTTGACAATAGCCAAGATATGGAATCAATGTAAGTGTTCATCAGTGGATGAATGGGTAAAGAAAATGTGGTGTGCATACAAAATAAAATATTTTTTGTCTATAACAACAAATGAAAAAATGTCATTCATAGCAAATGGATAGAACTGAAGGTCAGTATGTTAAGTGAAAGAAGGCAAGCTCAAAAAGACAAATATTGCATGCTCTCACTCGTATTTGGAAGCTAAAAAGTGTTTATCCTGTGCAGGTAGGAAATGGAATGATAGGTATCAGAGACTGGGAAGAGTGTGTGGGTGAGAAGTGGGGGATGAATAGAGGTTAGTTGATACAAACATACAGTCAAATATAAAATATAAATTATAAGATTTGCTAGCAGAGTAGGGTGACTACAGTTAGCAACAATGTATTTTATATTTCAAAATAGGTAGAAGAGAAGATTTGAAAGGTTCCCAACACATATAAATAATAAATAATCAGGTGATAGACACCCCAAATACTGTGACTCAATCATTACATATTCTATGCTTGTAACAAATACTCACATGTATCCCATAAATATGCTAAATATGTCTCAATTAAGAAATAAATAAATAAAATTTAAATCTCCTGTATGTCAGATGCCAACGAATAAGGAAAAAGCATTCAAGCCACACTCTGGGAAAAGTTTTTTTTTTTAATCTTTATGTAATGCTGCAACAATACTTACAATAGGAGAAAAATCAAAACAACCTGTTTCTCAGTAGAGGACTGGGTAAACTGTGCCTTATAAAACACTGCAGTTAAAATGAAATTCAGCAAGATGTAAGAATGTGTATGAATCTCAAAATAACATTATCCAAAAGAAGTTACAAAAGTATACGCATGTATGATACCACTTATGTAATTTAAAACACAGAACAACAGCATGGATTATATAAGTTTGGGTGGAAATCATACATAATTGTTATCTCAGAGAAGGAAAACTAGGGAATTCAGAATGGAGCTTTAAATGTATCTGGAATTTATTTAAAAGAACCAACTAGCAGAAATTTTAACAAAATTTAACTTTCTTGATGAATATATGAGTGTCTCTATTATCTTTGTATCTCTCCTCCTCACCTTTTTAAACAATTCCAAACTTACGGAAAAATACAGTTTAAATAACATTTTCTTTCTTAATCCTTTTGAAAACAATGCCGCATCAACAATAAATATCTTAGAATTTCTTCCAAACATATTCTTCAGTATAAACATCAAAAGAAGAAAATTAATATCAGTACCTGACTACTGTCTAATACTTAGCTTCCATTAAAGTTTTTACAATTTTCAACTATTTTTAAATTTGGAAAGATCTCGTCTAGAATCTGACATTGCATTTAGCTGTTATCATTTTAATCTTCTTGAATCTTTATCATTTATTCATCCTTTCTTTTACTTTCGTGATTTTGACACTTTTGATGATTACAGGTTAGCTATTTTGTAGAAGGATTTTGGAGGGTGTTTGTTTTTAATATAATTACCAACAAAATCTCCTCCCAACCCAGGAAACTTCTCGATAAAGCTACAAGGGGAAAAAATAATTTTAGTTTTATTACTAAGTAAGTATTAAACGAGAGTGTGATTCTCATCACAGGCAATCTGCTAAGACATTGCAGAGGCAGAAGGAAATCTCACCCTTTTACACAGCAAGCAGCAACACGTATATTCTCCTGCAAACAATAACTAGTCCTCAAGTAAGAAACCTTGACAGCACCATTTGTCACACATTGTTCGTCCCAAATACACTTGGTAGTTAGGATAACCATCTGTGTTTGTTAATTGGCTTTATCTAAAGAAAAAATGAACTACTCCTGTAATTATGACAGGAGGTGGTTTTACAACTTAGATTGAGATGCCCACTCACCAAAGTGAGACTGCTACCCTCCCACAGAAACTGAGAGCTAGGTAGGTGCCATCTCCATTGATGATGACATTTCGGAGATGGTTCTCAGGTCCTTGAGAAACACATTCCTGGGTCTGTAAGGCTTGAAAGGGGCTTTTTAAAGTTTTTTTTAAATTCGTATGTATATCTCAGAGATAGGGAAAAGACTTATAAGCTTTCTAAAGTAAATGCTTTAAGAAAAGGAGGTTGTCTATTTGCTTATTTTCTGTAGGGAGCTTTTTCTTTTCTTTTGATTTTTACATATTTTCATAAATGTTACTCAGTTTGGATGTGTTTAATGTTTCCTTATTACTAGACTCAGATTCTGCACCTTTGGCAGACATAACATGGATGTAATTTTGTTTTCTCATTTAATCCTATCAGTTGGTACCTGATTTCATTGTGTCTCACTACTGGTGATGTTAATCTTGATCATTTGATTAGAGTGGTTTGTGATAGGCTTTTTCATTTTTGAGTTATTTCTGCACTCCCTTTAAAATTAATAATAATTTTGTGAAAAAGGTACCTTAAGAGAAGACTTATTCCTTATCACATTTTCAGTGTATATACATACTTATTTTAGTCCGTAGGGGCTAACAGTTGTCTGTTTTTATTCAGTGGGCTATAATTCATTAATACAACTACTTATTTTGATCCTCAATTATTTCTGGCTTGACCAGTGGAAGCCCCTTCAAATTGGTTTATGTTTCCCTTTAACATATCCCTATATTGTTGGACGAATATCTTATTTTCTAGCAAAAAATAATGTTCCAAAGTCATGTTGTACTTTTTCTGTCCCAACCCTGGAATCAGCAGTTTCTCCAAGATGGTCTGGTTCTTTTTAATGAAGAATTGTTCATTGAAACCAGTATCTGGGTGCTAAACATACTTGATGCCATTTGTCTGTCACCGTTTCCTGTCAATTCAGTAGACACGCCTAACAAGGTCGTGTGTGTGCAGCTATATATTTCTATATCTATATTGAAATTATGAATTCACACTATTGTCTCCAGTTCAAATCCAGTAACAGAAGGTACATTTTTGTTTTTAACATTTCTTTATTTTGTAACTATTTTTCTGATAGTGAGAAATCTATATCACCATATGCTTCATAAACCTAATTATGTAATGGGATCTCTTGTATTTCACAAATTCCCTATCATCACACGACTTCCTGTCCCCACTACTCCACCACATAGAATCCATACTCAAGCTGGGCCACGGCTGCCAACTCCCCATTTGTATACCTTCATACTTATATGAAGTTCAAAATCATGTGTTAGGCAATCCTCTTCCATGGGACCTCCTCATCCAGCTAAGGCTGCTAGGCCCACTCTTGGAGTGCCCTCTATATCAGACATCCTCTCACCAAACTCAGGTTATTATTTTCCAAGGGAAGGTAAGTGAAATCCAAATAGAAAGAAGAAAGGGTTATTACATTTTTAAAATATTAAAATCCAACCACATAAAAAAATACAACAAAAACTAATTCCTGGCATCATCCCATTGCCAGGAGTTACCAATTACTCTCAGGTTGGGTAATTCACTAGGAAGACCCATAGGACTCAATATATGTGTAACATATATGTAGTTCATGATTATAATTTATTACAGGGAAATATCATCTACCAAGGAAGCTAATAAAAGTTTCAGCACCTAGGATTTTTATTGGGAACTGGTCATAGAGGCAGCCTCTGTCTGGTAAGTACTGAAATTCTAGACTTCCAGAAGGAAATCAGATATTCTCTATAAACCATGTTGTATAAACAGTTTAGTTTCAGTAAGTCACTCTTCATTTCTGGGACTTATGAGAACACTCCTAAATATAAGTTCCAAGATTTTAGCTAAAGGTCAATTTTGTACACAGGTTTTTGAAAAATAGCAGTTAGACCTGCATGTTGTGTTAACATATTTTTTGGCACAATCGTTGACCTTTGTTTATCTTTAGTTGTAAATTATACCTTAATTGGCCTCTTTCATAAACTGTACATTTGTTTCCAAATGTCACCCCCATTAGATCAAGATGTGGAACGTTTCCAGCATGCCCAAATGTAGTGATTACTGAAACTTCTGTTATTCGAATGAGCTGTAACTGTTTTTATCTTTATGCAAATGAAATTATACAATATGTACTTGATATGGTTAGGCTGTGTTTCCACCCAAATCTCATCTTGAACTGTAGTTGCTATAATCCCCATGTGTCGAGGGAGAGACCAGGTAGAGATAATTGAATCATGGAGGCACTTTCCCCCATCATGTTCTTGTGAAAGTGGGTGAGTTTTCAAGAGATCTGGTGGTTTTATAAGGGGCTTTTCCTCTTTTGCTCTGTACTTCTTTTTGCTGCCACCATGTGAAGGAGGACATGTTTTCTTCCTCTTCTGCCATGATTGTAAGTTTACTGAGTGCTCTCCAGCCATGCAGAATTGTGAGTCAATTAAACTTCTTTCCTTCATAAATTACCCAGTCTTGGTATATCTTTATTAGCAGCACGAGAATGGACAAATACAGTAAATTGGTACTGGTAGAGTGGGGTGCTGCTTTGAGGATATCTGAAAAAGTGGAAGTGACTTTGGAACTGGGTAACAGGCAGAGGTTGGAACTGTTTGGAGAGCTCAGAAGAAGATAGAAAAATGTAGGAAAGTTTAGATCTCCCTATGGACTTGTTGAATGGCTTTGACCAAAATGTTGATGGTGATATGGACAATAAAGTCCAGGCTTGGTTGGTCTCAGATGGAGATGAGTAACTTGTTGGAAACTGGAGCAAAGGTGACTCTTATTTATGCTTTAGCAAAGAGACAGGCAAGATTTTGCTCCTGTCTTAGAGATCTATGGAAGTTGAACTTGAGAGAGATGATTTAGGGTATCTGGCAGAAGAAATTTCTAAGCAGAAAAGCATTCAAGAGGAAGCTGAGCATAAAGGTTCAGAAAATTTGCAGGCTGAAGATGCAGTAGGAAAAAAAAAAAAAAAAACATTTTCTGGGGAGAAATTCCAGTCTGCTGCAGAAATCTGCATAAGTAACAAGGAACCAAATGTTAATCACCAAGATAATGGGGGAAATGTCTCCAGGGCATGTCAGAGACCTTCACAGAAGCCCCTCCTACCACAGGTCCAGAGGCCTAGGAGGAAATAACGGTTTCATGGGCTAGGCCCAGGTCCCTTCTGCTGTGTGTAGCATTGGCTTAAAGAGCCAAAGTACAGCTCAGGACACTGCTTCAAAAGGTGCAAACCCCAAGCCTTGGCAGCTTAAACATGGTGCTGAGCCTGAAGGTACACAGAAGTCAAGAACTGAGGTTTGGGAACCTTCACCTGGATTTCAGAGTATGTATGGAAATGCCTGCATATCCAGGCAGAAGTTTACTGCAGGGGCAGGGCCTTCGTAGAATCTCTGCTAGGGCAGTATAGAAGGGAAATATGGGGTCAGAACCCCCACATCGAGTCCTCATTGGAGCACTGTCTAGTGGAGCTGTGAGAAGAGGGTCACTGTCCTACAGACCCCAGAATGGTAGATCCACTGACAGCTTGCACTGTGTGCCTGGAAAAGTCACAGACATTCAATGACAGCCCATGAAAGCAACTGGAAGGGTGACTGTACTCTGTAAAGCCACATGGATGTTACTGCCCGAGGTGTGGATATCCACCTCTTGCATCAGTGTGTCCTGAATGTGAGACATGAAGTCAAAGGAGACCATTTTAGAACATTAAGGTTTAATGACTGCCCTATTGAATTTCAGACTTGCATGGGGCTTGTAGCCCCTTTGTTTTGGCTAATTTCTCCCATTTGGAAAGGATGTATTTACCCAATGTCCATACCCCAGGTGTATCTAGGGAGTAACTTGTTTTTGATTTTACAGGCTCATAGGCATTAGGGACATGCCTTGTCTTAGATGAGAGTTCGGACTATAGACTTTTGAGTTAATGCTGGAATCAGCCAAGGCTTTGGGAGACTGTTGGAAGGGCATGGTTGTGCTTTGAAATGTGAGGACATGCGATTTGGGAGAGGCCAGGGGAGAATGATGTGGTTTGGCTGTGTTCCCCACCAAATCTCATCTGAATTGTGCTCCTGTAATTCTCACATGTTGTGGGAGGGACCTGGTGGGAGATAATGAATAACAGGGGTGGTTTCCCCTATACTATTCTCATGGTAGTGAATAAGTCTCATGAGATCTGATGATTTTATGAGAGGTTTCTGCTTTTGCATCTTCCTCATTCTCTCTTTGCCTGCTGTCGTCCATGTAAGATGAGACTTGTGCCTCCTTACCTTCTGCCATGATTGTGAGGCTTCCCCAGCCACCTGGAACTGCAAGTCCAATTAAACCTCTTCCTTTTGTAAATTGCCCAGTCTCAGGTTTGTCTTTATCAGCAGAATGAAAATGGACTAATACAATGACCTTTACTTCTATGACATGATTCCTGTCCCTAAGACTTGGCCTTTCTGGGAAGTCAAGTGAACTATGTTGTCCACTATAGTGTCTTCACACTGGCATGATTAGTACTTCCTCTTTCAGCACTGAGTGGACTCTGAAATCTCGGCTCAGATATTTGGGTTTTCATTCTGTAGCTCCCTCCTCATGGAACCCGGCACCAAATCCCATCTCTCTTGGTAGCCCTTGTTTCTTCAGCCATGTGACATTGATGCTGTCTGTTGTTTTCTAAATACCTGGACAGCAGTTTAAAAAAAATGCCTTTTGGAATAAATCCTAGGTGAAATGGGACTCACCTCTTGTGTTCTCTTTTTCAAGAATCATAGCCATGTTAGTTTCATGCCAGTGCTTCCTACACAGCACTGTAGTTTTACATATTTTTCTCAGCTTTTGGCGTTATTATTGGTGGGAAAGCAGGTCCCATATACTAACTTCTCTGTCATAACCAGAAATGCAAAAATAAAAATAATTCCTGTTATTATAACAAACTATTACAGTTTTTAAATTATAATCAGGATTTGGATGTATGTCAAGAATTTTTTGTTGGTTCTAGGAGGGGAGTTTAATGTTGGTGTTTTTGTTTTTATATTTCCTTCCATCTCACCTTATATAATTTCTTACTTGTGACACAAGACAAGAAATTAAGGGATGGAGATAATGTCCAAGAAATAGTAGGTTACAGTAATGTTTGATATCAGTTATCAGACCAGCATTTGTCCGATGTATTAAATTTGGAAATAACAGTTAAAGGGACTAAAAATTTTAAGTAAACATTTTCAGACCTTGCATTTGTAGAAAACACTTTTTATATAGAAACTTGATGTCAGACATGTTAAATTAAATTTACAATTTAATTTAGATATATGGAAATATCACATGTAAACCTTGAGTGAAAAATTAGATTATTTCTGTGAAAAATATTCACTTGGACTTTGCAATTGTTAACAGTGGAGAAGTGCTGATGATTAAAAGATTTTATTGGCATCCTCTAATGTTAGGATAATAAAAGTCATAGAAATAGTCTTGGTGATATAAAGGGGACAGAGAAGTCGCCTACTGATAACATTTCATTCAGTAATGATTCCGAGCATTCGGCTTTTAGATTTGCCCCTTACAGTCACTTGAGGAAGCCTCTTCAATTTTTATAATGCTTCATGCTTTTCGAGAGGCTGACTTGAATCTGATTTACCCATCTAATGCACTCAATAGTACTTATTTTAACTTCCGGTGTCACGCAAAGTGAATCTAACCTTCTTGCACTCGACAATTGCTCAAGAATTTAGAAGATACCTATCATTGTCACTAAACTTTCTTCCTGCCTGATAAGCAGGCCCATATCATTAAATCAGTCATAATTTGCTGGTTTAGATTCTACTATCTTCCTGGCCTGTCTTTTTTGAATGTGCCACCTGGTTCTGGTATTTCTTTTAAATTTTATACACAGGTACAGTCTGCATAGCATAGAGAACTTTAGAATATTTGCTTAGATATTCCTGAAGACTATTTCTATTAATGAAACTAGTATAATACATTCTAGAGTAGTTTTACAGTATTGTTTACTCCTATTGCACTTATATTTAACTAGACAATTCAATAATTTTACATTTATTGCTGCCATATTATAGGGCCCAAGTGCCCTTTACAAATTTTTGCATGTTTTATCTAGTTTATTTTGTTTATTATTCCAGCTTTTTGTTTTATTTTACTTTGTTTTTTGTTAATTATTCCAGCTTCTGATTGCATTTTAAATCTATTATTAACAAATTCATCATCTCCTCTTTACTTCTGCCAACTTCCTGTTGACTGGCAAGGTTTTGCCAGTGATGTTTATTTGTAAATCACCAGTAAACTATTCCATAACGTATTCAAAAGAAGAACCCATGGCAACCCACCAGCCTTGTTGATCGGTATTATTAATGATTTTAATTAAAATAATAACATAATTAGGGCTACTATTTACTCTGCTCCCACTCTGATATAAAAATATCGGCATTATGTTTGCCGATATTTTTTAATTCATGTTCAATAAAAATTATTATTGAATTACTTTTATGTGCAATCTTGTAGCAACACCACAAAATATGTATTGTATTTTGTCCATGATTTACTTGGAAAGTAAAATTTCTCAGCTATCAAGTGTAGGAGCCAGAATCTGGACCCTGTTAATATTCTCTAAAATTCAAGCTTACATTATTATTTTGAACTGCCTCCCACAAATCATAGACTTTTAATTCTGATTCCTACCATGTAGTCTAATAGGGTTCTGGCCCTCAATTGGCAATGGATGTTCTATGGAGCATATTTTGAAAGGCATTGATATGTGCAGTATTACTTCACAGACTCCTAAGCCATTTTTCCTTAATGTGTTTTCCATGGAATACTAGTCTCCATAGTAATTTATTAAAAAATGAATTTATTTTTTAAAATTCAAATGCTAAATGAATGGGCAGTCAACAAAACATGTCTCTTCCCTGTGGGATCTGAAACAACTGGGCAGGAGACGTGTGTAAAATAGAGAGCAAATACCTGACTCGTAATTGGTAAATCTTGATTGGATAACACATCTTAGATCCAAGGCCAAAATCATGCCTTCTACACTTTAATTTTCAGCAGCTGCAAAAATTGTAGGCCTCTTCCCTTACTAGAACAGAACATGGTGTGGCAAGCTCATTGAGTTTATGAGCGTGAATGCCAATAAAAAGCTTGGCTGTATTCATTCAGTATTTTCTTCCTATAGCATCAATTAAAGAAATCACTTATTTTTGGCAAAGGACAGGAACAAGTAAGAGTAGGAAGGGCCTGAAAGTATTACTCTTTTCTCTTGAAATGTTATTCTCGCTCTAGAGAAAGTGGGGAGTGGCATAAATGACATCCTTTTCTAAAAAGTCATTAATGTTTGCTTTCTTAAAAAAAGTTAAAAAGAAGAATTTAGTACATCTGTTTTTAAATTTTAAACCTAAAACCTAATTGAATGAAAAGGTTGAAATAATATGCAGATAGACTGACGTCATGTAGAACATCTTCCTATTAGATGTATAAGAAATGCTGAAGGATGGAAAATGTTACACTGTGACTTTCTCCTGTCCATGAGTTTGTCATCCAGTCATTCCTCTCTATTCTTCTTCCGCATAACCTTAGGTCCTAACTCTGTGTCTCAACTCCTTTTACTAAAATGCCCAACTAATATTTAAGAATAATTTCTTAGAACTATTTCTAATCAATTATCCCCAGAGCTAGCTGAGTTTCATCTGAACCCTCTTGCTAAATCTCTATAAAACACTGGCTCCCTTGTCTCTCAAGCGAGAATCCTTCTTTAGCAGCTTTCAGTTCGTGATGGTACTCTGGTTGATTTTCTTCCACAGATGCTGGAATCCATCCTGCAATAATCCTGCCACACCATTTTGTGGCTGTGATCATCTATACATGTTAATGCAAATGAATATGCGCGGATATATGTGATGAATATGCACATATATATGTGATGAATATGCACATATATACATGTGTCAAGTGTTGCACCAGCTGTTCCTTCTGCAGCTCATTGCCTGGCTGACTTCTACTTAGGCTTTGTGTTTCAGTATAAGTATCATTTCTTTGCTGGACAACTTTCCTACCATGACCTCACGCCCTTTTGTATAGTAAGAGGGACTAATTCCATTGAAATAGTAATTTCTTTCTTCGTATGAATTAACCAACAATCAAAAAACAACTGTGCCAGGCACAATATTAGACTTTGGAGCCACAGTGTTGTTTAAGAGAGGTTCCTGCGTTGAGTTTATAGTGTATTAGCAAATTCATCATTTTTGGAAGCTAATATGTCCATTTATTTAACACTGTGTAACTGTGATCATGTGCCAGAAAATACTTTTAGAATTAAAAAAAAAAAATTAGCTAATAATAACCCTGTGAGGTAGGTACTATTGCATACACCTAAGGGTAAGTGTATCCCTATTTTACAGACTGGGAATCTGAGATGAGATATGCAGAGGTCAAGTATTTCCTCTCGACCAGTAAGTGGTGGAGCCAAGATACAACAAAGGACTTCTGTCCTGAATCTGAACTTTAAAACACTATATTCTGTAGCCTGCTACGATCTAGAAACAAAAGATTCTTTATTTTTACTTATATGAGATCTAGGACTGCTTCTACAAATACTATTTTAATAAATCTGGGATCTTAATTATCAGTAAAAAGAAACAACCTTGCAAATAAAACAGACCAATAGATCTTAATCTTATGACTGTTAAAATTATTCCTATGAAATGTTGCTATCAAATATGTGAGAATTTTATATTTAAAACACAGACATGAAAGATTGTTCTTGTTTGTATTTAGTAGTGAACATTTAAAAATTCAATTTAACCAGAAAATATTTATAAGGTAATAAGTTAGCTTTAAATTTTAAAGAAAAAAATCCAATGGCTAGCTAATGAGCCAACCAAATGAAAATAATAAAACTATATTTGAAGGAAGAGTAAAAGCCAGTTTCTATGCAAAAACATCCAGATATGCAAATTATGCTGGGAAGTCTGTTCGGTATGCTAGCATATGTTTACAAACCTGTATTTCCAACATGAGTACCAAATAAAACTGTGATTGACTTTGAGCATAAGAGCCACACATAGTCTAATTTTCCTCTGTAAATACAACTCACACTACATGATGGAGGTAACATAAATGAACTTAAATAACACTACTTTACAATATACAATGCCATGTACTCTAATGCAATTTCTGAATAGAGAAATATTTGTCACTTAAAATTGTCAGTTATTATTAATTTTCAGCCTGAACCAATAGTCAGTAGAACCCATCCTGCATTAATGGAAAAACTGTATTAATACACTAAAAAAACAACATTCGTTTTCCTAGCAATGCTTATTTCTCCTTGTGCTTCTCTCTTATTTATTTATGTATTCATTTATTCATTTATTTTGGACATATCTGAATGTGTTTGGTCTGTGGCTCTGTGAAGAGAGGTGTTCTAAGTTATTCACCCCTGATTCTTTCAGAGCTAGGTCAGGCAAATAAATACAAATTAGGTAAATGTTAATGTCAATTTAAATATTCTCCCTTTTTGTATCTGCCTTCTCTAATAAAACGTTTTTTAATCCAGGCATTCATACCTTTAGGAGACTAAAGAAAAGTACGTACATTAATTCATGCAGACTTGATAAGTAATTATGGACTGATGCCTACTTCTTCCAAAGAACATTAGGGCTTTCAAATATCAATTGAATGCTTTAATGCAAAGCAAAAAGTTAGGGCTAATCAAACATGAATGTACAAAAACACCATCTAGGAAATGGTTTTAAAATGTGGACTCCAGAGCACCATCACTAGATAATTTGACTCAATAGATCCAGTATGTGGCTTAAGGAAATATATTTTAATATGTCCCCAAATGATTCTAATACAAATGACCCAAAAACTACACTGAAAAACGGCTACAATAAATAAAGTGGATATTTCTGGCGCTATGCAGAGGGAGGAGGTTGCAGATATAGTTTTAAATGAAACGTCTTCTTTATCAAACTGATATATGACAATAACTTAACATTGCTACTAAAAGTTAAATTTAATGTTTATATCATATTTGTAATATAATTGTGTAACAGCAGCAATATTCAGCTGGACATATTTCTCTCTATGATATTGGCATCAAGTTTCAACTGTTGGATACAAAATAGATGTTAAAATGAAACAGTCTTAAAAAACATATATCATTCATCATTTTGCACTCATTTACAAAAAATGCTTTTGATATTTTTACAAAAAATATCAAAAAATATTTTTGATATTGCTAAATCTTTAATTCTATAAATTATTTTAAAATGAAACCACTGAAATTTATGTTCTATGACAGTTTTCTATAACAATTAAGGGTAAAAAAAAATGATATAAAATACCCCCAAGTAGATATACAAATATTGAGTAACAGCCGATTTTCCCATGCAGTTCATTTTCTCAAACGATAGTTTCCCTACATAGTTGAGGTACATCTTCTCAAGGTGTTGCCGTGATAGGAGCACTGCCCTTGTCAGTGTCCCAATCTTCTGCTTGTTGTCACATCATATTTAAGGTGAATATTGTATGCCCCTACTTTGCACATAAATGAAAACGAAATGTTCAGAGCTGTGCTTGGAGGTCAGTAGAAAATAATAGACTATCTGCTCTACTTTTCAGATAGAGCACTATCTTTGACATATTGGAAAAACTTAATGCCTCATATTTTACTTTTACAAAATAGATTTTGTGTTTATATTGTTAAAAAGCAAACATACCAAATATTTTAGATAGTTTTTTTAACAGATTATAATTCACATAAAAATGAATGTTAAAATCCTCGAAGAAATATAGCCTGCTTTAGCTTAGTTTTATCACTCATCTTTTTTCCATTTAAGGACTTGGTTCTCTTGAATATAACTATCACAGAAGGTGAGCTAGCTGTGCCTAATTGGATGTTTTGCTTACTAAATGCTCTTTTTAAGTTACATTTGTAAGATGGTGCATCAAGAGTATTCCAAAAATAATTTCTGTGTACAGTAATCAGTTATATGATTGGAACAATGACAGTTTCTATAAGTTTAGTATCTTTTGAATGCAGTATCAGAAGCAAAGATTCTATGTCTCAAGAACACGGTACATACCTTAAGTAAAATAAATGTTTTTTTCTTAAGTTGAATTGGTTTAAACCTATGAAACAAGCTTCTTAAATCTGTCACAAAGTTAAGATCAGAGGTCTACTCAAAAAGACTCTCCTAGCATGTTTTGACAACTTTTGACATAGCATATGCTTCCATAAAAATACTTAATATGTATTAAACTTTAAATTTTAATAATTTTGAACTTAATCTGGTTAAGAGCATATTGAATTTTGAGAAAGTAGAAAATGAAACATAATTTTAGCAGCTTACAGAGATAATATTCCCTATTTATGTTTAAACTTGCCAAAATAATCTTGGGGCATTTAAAACAAGTTTAAATTGAATCTACCAATATTTTAAGACTTATAAATTAGTGTGGATTAAAGAGAATTATTTTTCAATGATCGTCAATTTTTAAGTTTTTTGATAATTTAATGTTTAGGAAGTAGTGTGTAATCTACAAAAAAAATTACACACTTATTCAAATAAAAATTAATGCCTGTCTGATTATTGTAGTATACATTATTTATGTTTAAAGTAAGATAATAAATTGGATACGTGAGAAAACTGTGGTACCTGAAACTCAGCTGAACGCTCTGTCAATCATCCATTTCTTCACCATTTCTCGTGTCTTCCTTTAAAATTTGGAGCACAATGATCAGAGTTTCCTACATAAGGGACAACAATTCCTGGTAAAGTGTATATGATTAAAATAATTAACAGTAAATATAAACATACTTTACTCTTTTTTTGAGAGACATATGTAAACATGAACTTAAATCTAATACGGAATTCATCAAAGACAAATGTTTGCATTCAATGTTTCCTGAGATAAATTTTCATGCAGATAAAAATCGAATAAAAAATAAAACTTCAAATGCTATTTACAACATAAGTGACAATACATAGTCAACCTATGGATTGAATAAAATGGCCTTGTGCACATAGTAGATCCGATATCTGTCCTGGAGGGGAACTGAAAGTACTTTTAGAAAGGCTAAAAACACACCCAAGTAAGTTTACTCAATACTTATTCATCTTGCTGGATGACCTAGAATATTACAAAATTTCTTGTTAGATTATTTATGAAATATGAATATCTATGCATTTTGGATGAAAGTTCAATCTTAGAAGATATCAACAAAATAACTAATTTTATTAAAGAGACAGAAAGGCTAGGGTGTGGAGAAATAAAATGTTAGAACCACAACAGCTATTTGGGATTTCATGATTACAAAAATCTTATCAGAATATCATGTTTTTTGACAGGTTTCTTTTAGCTATCCTGGATTTTAATTTGAGAAGTAATTAAAAAAGAAAAAATTCAAATAGTCCCCCTCAACTACACTCCTAATTTAATTATCTGCTGGCTCAAATTCATATTGAAGTCAAAGAGATGAAAATGAAAAAATGTCTTTCTCGGGATTAAAGTTTTCAACATGAAAAGAAATGCCAAATTGGAAAATCTTATGTCTAAAACTATTACTATACCTTTGAATCAATTTAATGAAGTATGTAGCAACTGGACAACAGTTATTAAGAAACACATGACTCTTAAATGAAGTGAATTTTCAAGACATATCACTCATGAAAAATAAACATATAAGAAGTTCAGAGTATTGTAATCAAATACTACGTAAGGGATTTATGGATACATTCTATTAAAAAGGAAGGAAACAGAGAAAACACAGCTGGAGATGGATCATAATAACTCATCTGATACTCTGTGCTGGTCATTGTTCCAGGTCTGTTACATTGTAAAAGTTGAAAGTAAAATGTGATTAACCAGAATTATTATTAATTCTATTATATAGATAATGAAATGAAGACAGAGCCAGGCTAGGTAACTTGCCAGATTTCATAGCTGCTATTTCATAGCTGCTAATTGGCTGAGCCATGACGTACACCTGAGGAGTCTGGCCCCAGAAACTGTGCTGTTAATCACAATGATATACTATTTATAATGAGGAGAAGGAATCTGAACAATGTCGTCAATAATAGCAACCCTTATAATTGTGAATTAGTAGATGAGTAAACTGAGATACATCAGCTGTGGTTTAATATTGCAAGTGGCTCATAGACTCAGTCTCAGACTGCTGCCCACTGTTTCTCTTGAACTAGGCCAAACAAAAGTTGAGTTTCCAGCTTAAGATAAAGTTGCATCTGTGAGTGTTGCATAACTTTTATTTTTAATTATACTTTTGATTCAATCTGCTTCAGACACAGTCAAGCAGAAGTAGAAACGGTAGGAAAAAAAGAGAAGGAAGAAGAAAAATAAATGTCATTCTAAATGCCTGCGGTGTGCCAAATAGATTTTTGGAGATAATGATTTACTGTCTTTGATATTAAAATTTGACTAGAAAGGTCTAGCTTATGCTAAATTTAACTAGGGGACCAGGCTTCCTTATTGATGTAGAGCACAAGGGTAAATAGAAATGGAAAGGGCCGTGGAGCAGGGGAAAGAAAGAAGATTTGGTGTTCACTATGGTATGATTCATTCAGTAAACATTTAGTGAGGAACTTCTACATGCTAGGCCCCTTACCCTCATGCTACTCATAGCTTAATGGTGATGTCACTCATCACAATACTGAAAATTGGAATTTAAAATAGACAAGCCCAATGGATGGCAGATGTGGGACATAGTTCTTTTAGAGCATAAATGGAACTTATTAGTGAAAGCGGGGAAGGTGTGTGGAGGCAATGGAAAGGGAGAGGGACAGAATGGGGGGAAATACAGATAAATAAATATCAGTGTGCTATTAAAATGTAAAGATGGCTTTCCTGGAGTGTGGCTTGGGTGACCGGGTGGTTACACCTGCCATACACTAAGATAAGGGACAGTGGAATAAGACAGGTTTTTTTGTTGATTTGTTTATTTTTGTTGTTATTATTTTAAACATGTTAAATTTTGGGCAAATGTGTTGATTTATCTTTGGGGAGACAAGTAAGCAGATGAACATAAAAGTCTGAAAATATAGATGTGCATGTCATAAGCTTATGGCTGAAAAGTTGAAGTATGTGTATAGGTGAGATTACTAAAAAGTGGTCATGGAGCCAAACAGGAGCTATTCCCCGTGCCTTGCGAAACCTAATATTTAATAATTTGGCGATAAACAAGCAAGTGATACTGAAAAGTTGATAACTAAAAATGTAGAAAGAAAATCACATGTAATTCATTTAGCAGAAGCTGATAAGGGAGTGTTTCAAACAGGAAGTAACACTAAATATTACATAATCCATGTAACAGTATATAATTCCAAGGGTTAAGAAAAATGTCAACGCAGCATGTCTATTGAATATGACATAAAGGAAAATTAATAAGCATAGTAATAGTTGTTTGAGATGATTGATGATGAATCAGGTCTAATTTGGGAATGCTAAAGGCTTTGAAGTGAAGACATGAAGGTATCTCTCATGATTTTGCATATGATAAAGAGGAAAATAATAGGATAATGAGCAAAAAGTGAAATTAGGTTGAGAGGAGATGTCCTTGAAAAATGGGGAAAGCTCCACTTTGTTATAAATCCAGTGAATTTATTTTTGACACTCTGGCAGGCCAAAAATATTTTTAAAATATGCCCACTTAAAAATATAAAAAACACCTAAATGCATATTTTCTATATAAAAATGGTGATCTATACACATTTAAGTTTTATAACATATAAATACATGATACATATTTTATAATCTATTTTTATTATATACATTTGGTAACATAGAAACATATGCGTGTGGGGGTGTGTATGCACACTGTTACCTTACAGGAAAAGGAGGGAACCCTCAGAAGAAAAAACAGAGCAGCACCAACTGAAATAAACTTAAGGAATTACAATGAAGTAGAACAATGGAAAATATACCCTGCTGAAAGCAATGCAAATTTTTACAACTATTTTGCAAAAAATAAGGATTATTTAGTAAAGCAGATGAGGCACTGACCCTAGTGCCTAGAATTTCCACCTGTAATAATACATGCTAAGAGACATGTATCAGATGTCTCTTGACACTATCAAGTCCTTTGAGTTTTAAGCTGTTGCTTGTAGTATTCTGATGAATAACTTTGCTTATTACGTTATTTAAGCTTGTGGCTAAGAATAGTGGAGTATCTAATCCCAGTTTGGGCCTTAGCTATTGTGTTATGAGAACATTAAAGTCACTTTCATAGCTTATTTTAATTTAGCTGCAGATTTTTACAGCGTAAAGTTAAGCTTGAGTAAGATAAGAATCTTAAAAATGCTTTACACTGACTTTTATTAATTTGGTTTAATTTTATGACTGCAATGGCTGGCACAAAATTTACCAACCTTATGTAATTTTCCAACCTGGCAGCATTGTTTGTAATAGCAACAAAATGAAACAAACAAGAAAACTCTGGTATTAACTTTTAGAGATAAATAAATAATGACATATACACATATATTTTACATATGCATCTATCATATGAATATATATACAATGCAGTATTAATACTATGGAGCAATAGAGAATGAATCAACTGCAACTACTTAAATTAACAGTGTTGACTCTAATAAACGTATCATTAAAAACAGCATATTGCAGAAGGTTACAGTATGACATATTTTAATAAATGATAGACATGAAAAACTAAACAATTTATAGTATATATTGATATATACAATTATATTTGTGTTTAAGTATAAATAAAAGCTAATTATTTAGAAATAGTATAGTTGCCACCTTTAAAGAGTAGTAGTTAGAGATTAATTTCATCAAGAAGGGATCCTCAGGGCTTCAAAGATATTAATTGTATTCTATTTCTTACTGCATTAAAGTCATCTGTGGGTGTTTGGCTTTTTAATATTACTCTTTGTCTCATATATATGCAAATGTGTGTGTGTGTGTGTATGTTCGTGTTTGTGTTTATATATTTCACATATTCACTTCTGGGAAAAGTTGAAGATTGTTTTTATGAGAGTATTTGAAACATACCTATCGATTAAATATTCCGTGGAGATAATATTGGACAAATTCCTAAATGGAACTAAAAAATGTTTTATGAACTCCAGTGTGACTTTGATTTCTATGGGATTGTGTACATATAGAAATGATCATAATTGTGTTTTCCCTAGTTTGTAACTATAATAAATTGAGATTTTATTTTGGGGGAAAGCATTTAACTGACTTCATCTTTTTGCTTGGTATATTTCACTTGCCAAAAATGGAAAACAGACGTTTTGAACAGAGATTAAACATACACATACACAACTCATACACACATATACATGCACTCAACCACAGGGAGATGTTAGACTTAATTATATTTTACTTTGAACAAACCATCTTCCAGTTTCTGTTCTGCTGTTTAAAACATAGCAATGTCTTGAGAATCAAAGATCCTTTTATTCCTCCCTTTGGATAAAAGCCAAGCTTATGCTTTTGTTTATAAGTAGAGAGCAGTAAATAATTTTAAAAATGAAATACTTTAAAAGAAATAAAGTCATTATCAACCTGCTGAATAAGGAAGCAATTCATGTTTTCCTGGACCACAAAGGTCTTTAGAAACAATGAATAACAAGCCTAATTGTTGCCGAAGTCATTAGAAAACACATTGAAATGTTTACTCAGGCTTTCTATACAAGAAAATACATACAATAACGGTGAGATTTATATATAATAAGGAATTCCAGTTTGTATACAATATGTCTCTCAGTTCCAAATCCTTTGTATCCTTTATGTTCTTCAAAGGTGAGCCTGATAGTTGCTGTTTCCAAATGTTAAACTATAAGCCAGTTTTCTTACCACCACTGTACATTTGCAAAGACGATACATAGAGAGACATTGAACATTGTAAACAAATTCTTACTTTCAATAAGTGGCTGAGAAAACTCATAAATGTTTTTCTGCATCGGTTACCTGGGTAAAATAACAAAAATGCAATTATTATTACCTATAAATATTATTTTTGCCAGTATTTATTGAGCATTTTCCTTATGATTGAATTGCACTAAATGATTTACATGGACTAATTCACTTAATCCCTTTTCAACAAATCAAAACCATTATTATCATCCTTATTTTATAATTGAGGAAACAGGCTAAGAAGGCTTAAATATCTTGGCAAGTGCACATAGTAACCATGTTACAAGGCTGAGCCATGAGTACAGTTCTCTAAACTCAGCACACTCTTAATCTCTATACTGTCCTTTTTTATCAATAAGATCTCTCCTTCAAAGAGATGCCTTCTATCACCATCTGAATCGAGCTACTGTGAGTCGAGTCACTATCAACAATGTAATATAACATGTAACCTTGTTGTATATTCTTCACAGCATTAACCATTACCTGTAATTACCTTGCACACTTGTCTAGTTGTTTATAATTCATCTTTCTTTCTCTGGTAGCACGACCTTATCTATCAGATTTAGTACTGTATTTGTAAGATAATAGTTCTTGTACATCGTAATTACTCTGTAAGTAATTGTGGAGCTAATAAATGAACTGTTTTGTTTCTAGTCATGCCACATAACAGATCCCACATGTCCAACTGCCTATGTATATTTTCAACTAATAATTTCAGAAATATTTAATGTGATATGTCTAAATGTAAATTAAAAAGAAAAAAATCATCTCAGTAAATTAAAAAGAAAAAAAAACCCTTTATTTCTTAAGTCTTAACCCTAAGAGTCATTTTTTCTCTTTCTCTTATTTTTTTTTTTATCCAAAAATACTAATTTATGTAGGATAAGCCTTCTAAATATCTCATGGTTCTTTTTACTTCTTTCATTCATTTCAATATCTACAGCTAAAGCTGCCATTGTCTCTGGATTGAATCTGTTCAACCACTTTCTGATGTCTTTGCCTTCTGGTATAATTTTCCTATAATCTGTTTTCCACTCTGGAAATCAAAAAGTGCATCTTTAGCACAATAGATATGGAATTTCTGTATTTACAACAGTTTGTTGTGCCTGTCCTGTCTTTGGAATAAAATCCAAATTATTTTAACATGATTCAATACATTTTTCAAAATTGAAATTGTGTTTTCCCTCCTCACTAGCTATCTTTCAGAATTCTCCATCTTATGGGAACTAGACAATACAGAGTAGGGCCTTAGAGCACAGATTTCTGATTCAACTTCCCTAGTTCTAAATAGAGACTCCATCCACTTCTTAGTTCTATGATATGGACAGACTACATAATTTATGTTGCCCCAGATAACTCGACTGTAAAATGAGTGTGTGTGTATGTGATGGTAATAATAATTGCACCTACCAGGTAAGGTTGATGTATTCAATTAGTAAATAATGCAAAACACTGAAAGAAGTTATTTGCTTAGTAAATATCAGCTCTTTCTCCATAGTTCTAGAGTCCTATTTTTAGTTCTATAAGTATGTCATGTTTTCATATATCTCTGTAATTTTGCAATGATAACCATTCAGCTTTTGAATTCTGCATATACTCTCCACTTAATCATGTTTCTTTCAAGTTTCAGTATAGGCATTACCAATTCTAGTGAGCCTTTTCTTACCTCTCACGAGACAATTGGATGGTTCTTCCAAGGGGTCTCTTGTAACCCCCTGTAAATGACTCTACCTAGAAGTAACTGTCACAATGTTTTATTATTGCCTCTTTCTTTTTTTGTGCCTCCCAGTATATAAATTCCTTGAACCTGTAGATTATGCCTTGCCCAGAGTTATATTTAGTTATAACTCAATTCCTTGTAGCAGGAATACACTAAGTCAAATGTCTGTTAAACCCAGTCCAAAACAGAGCTCACATAAAAGGTCAATTGCTAAAAGAGAAAATTTCGTATAGAACCAAGTTCTTTTGATATTGCTCCTCGTTGTCTTTGAATATTATGAGGCTCCACTAGTCGGGGGAAAGTAGGGGCTCACAGATGACGTCAATCCTTATTCTGTCACTTTCACTCCAGGATTTCATACAAACAGAAGCAATGCTGGGTACTAATTCTCTGGAGAAAAATTGAAATATTGGCAATGCTTGATTTGGCTTTTTCCCTAGGAGAACATGTGCCACTCTGATGTTGAATCTAGATTAGGAAATAAGAGTCTGATGATTAAAATCTTGTCCTAAGTGAAAATAGTGTTTGTAAACAAAGTATTTCCTGAGCCTTAATAAGACCAAAGGAAGCAGTGCTGAGATATGGGTCATCTGCTTTTGCGTATTTTTTTTTTTTTTTTTGTAAAAGTAAGCTGAGGAATTAATACAACCTGACTTTTTAATATTATGTCTGTGTGTTTCTGTGTGAGAGTGAGAGAGAAATCATCTTTTTCCATGATTTGTAATGCATGCAAAATGATACAAATTAATCATTACTGCGTGTCATAAAACTCCTCAACAGGACAATGTGCTAGGCCATGTGAAATAATTTATCAATCAGAAGGGCAATCGTGGCTAAACAAGGTAATGTTGTTAGTTTTGTTGAAATAGTTTGAGATTAATGACCTCGTTATGTTATATAATCAATGAGTATCCAACAATTTTCAAGGTAAAAATCTTTTTTGTTTGCTTAATAAGTACTATGCTCATACTCAACATATTTATTCATTATTAAAATTAGGCTTTATAAAAACCCACTGATATAGAGATTACTAAATCCATTTTATAGATGAATAGACTAACATGTCCATTTGTAGGATTATTCACTCCTTCCTTCATTCCCTCTTTCCTCCTCCTTTAAAGGAAAATCAATACTAGTAATTGAAAGCCCACTAAGTTTTCTATTTCAATACATTTAATATTAATCTTGACCCTTTTAACCTCTAATTTTTACTATAATTTTTCATAATTCAAACATTACATCCACCCAGTCAATCAAAAATTAATTGGTCTGAGCTAAATTCATTGGTTTGAGCTCTAAATGGTTAGAGCTGTGGATAAAACAAGATGTATTCTGGGGCCTCATGTAATATATATCCTAGATGGGAAAATGAACATTAGATGAATTATTAAACATAAGAACTCATAATGACAATTTGAATACAATAATAATTTTGTCTTTCAAAGATAAAATACATTTCTTGCAGTATTTCAACCCTCTTCTCTCTAGACAAAGTAAATGCAATTTATTGCAATTAGAGAACTCTAATGTGAAAATGTCCACAAGAATAATAAACGGAGGGCTCTTACTACTTTTTCTCACTTTTATTTCATCTTTAATTTTTATAATAATATGACTTATCATCCTAATTGTAAAAAATGATACCAATAAGTTTAGATAGAACTCCATTAAAAGACTGCAAACAAATAAAAACCATGACTTTGTAAAATACCCTCTTCATTCAATGCCTATTTAATTCAACAGTTTATTTCCCAGGGTGTTCTGAACATTGTACAAATCTTGACTGGCTTTTAGCAACAGAATTAATTTAAATATAGAATGCCTCTTGAACCCATGAACCATTTTCATTAATGACTTCTAAATAACAGTTAGATTAACAGGCAAACACTTAATTACTGTCTCCCTTTTTAATCAGGCAAGCAATTCTAATATAAACTGACAAGGCATTTATCTAGGAAGCTACTTATTTTAAATAGTCTCTGACAATTTCAAAGGTTTCCTTTTAAGCCTATGAAATGTATATTAGAGACGAAAAGCAAACAATAAATTTGAATAACATTTTTTTAACTTGGTTTTTATTAATTTCTGTTTCCAAAATGTAAGTTCTCTTGTAGATTGTGGACGTCTGAGGAAATAATATGAATCGTGGCAGAAGGATCTGCCTAAGGAAATCTAACTTTCCAATAGGTCTCAAAAAGTGAGAGTTAACTCAGGAATTTATCACAACTCAGGATCTAGCCTTTAGCTTTTTCCTCTCTGAAAGTTGAACCTTTGGTACATTGATATATTGCCTCAATTCTTAAGGCAGGATTCACAATATCCAAGCCCACTGAGATGTTGCAAAAAGTTAGAATGCCAATAACATATTTTAATGCTATGAAGCTAACATTTGAACATGATACTAATGTTCTTTGGCCAATGATTTTTATTTCCGTAAGTAAGCCTTATGGGATGTGAAATTATATTTGGAATAATATCTACCAGTTCTATAATTTGAATTTTTACTAGCATCAGGTTAAGTATCTGACTATAATAATGTTATCAACAGAAATATCAGTATTTGACCAACTATATATTACATATGTTTAAAGATTCCACAAATACAAAAGGTTTTACAAATTAATAATAAGCTCCACGTTTTGAATATTTAATATTTTCTAGTCATGGTAATAAGAGAGTTCCAGATAATATTTTCAAAGACGTATTACCAAGTAATACCAAGCAAAATCAATGTACATAAAGTGAGCTAACAAGTACAATAGACATGTTTTATGTTCACAGTTGCCTATCATTTCTTGAGCATTCTTTCACTTTTTGAACAAATTCCCATGTTATGAGATTTGCCTCCCAATGTAGAAGTCAAACTTCACTAGTCCAGACTTTCTTGCTACTAGGTCTGAACTAGATCCTATTTTTCTCCAATGAGATATTCCAGCATGATACTTCATTTAGAGGGGACTATGTGAGAAGTCTAATGAGTATGAAATCTATCACTGGAAATATGCATGCTAAAGAACATGAGTACTGACATTCCTGGAGTCTAGCTCCATGCTTATTAGTGCCAATGATGATTTCTATCTGTGCTACAGATCTCGGAGTATACGATTGGCCCTTAAACAACACAGGGGTTAGAGAAGGCTCCCTGTACAGTCAAAAATTCTGCCTATAACGATTGACTCTTCCAAAACTTAACTACCAATAGTCTGTTGACCAGAAGTCTTATGGAGAACATAATCAGCTAATTGACACATATGTTGTATGTCATATGTATTATTAATGTATACTATATTCTTTACAATAAAGCTAGCTATAAAAAAGAAAATGTTATTAAGAATTTCATAAGGCAGAGAAACTGTATTTACTATTCATTACATGGAATTGAATTATCATAAAAGTCATTATCCTCTTTGTCTTCAGATTGAGTAGGCTGAGCAGGAGGAGGAAGAGGAAGGGTTGATCTTGCCGTCTCAAGGGTGGCAGTGGTGAATGAGGTGGAGAAGGTAGAATGGGAGGAAGGAGACTCAGGCACAGTTGGTATAATTTTTATTGAAAAAAATTCCACATGTAAGTAAACCTGTGTAGGTCAAATTTGTGTTGTTCAGGAGTCAACTGCAGTTGCATTCTGTTTCTGGGTACATATCTTTTAGTTTCACATGCTTATTTCACTGAAGATTTTGTGAGCTGTCTAATAATATTCTTTAATATGTTGTTTTCTCCCTATACCATTCATAGTAAATCCTATTCTTTGTAATTAAGACTACTGACTGACATATGAAAGTTACCCAGATCCTGAGACTATAATTTACATTTTCCCAAGATTTCAATCTGCGTTGTCTGATTCTGAAATCACTGTGTGTTTATTGTATTAACAATAATTCCACAGAAGTAAACAACTGTCCACTGTCTTCAATAATCTGATTTGTTTAACAAGGTTTTTTGGAAAATTGCCAAAGTATACTGGGAAAATATCAGTGGTAGTGAACCTACTGGAATCAATGGATTTTCTTAACAAACTACTTTCATTGTTCTCAGGCTGCTCAGGCTGATTTTCCACGAGCACTGCTTGCAGTAAGTTTATATATATATATATGAATATATATATTTGAATATATATATGTGTGTGTGTATATATATCTATACTCTTTCCCTCTTTTCATTTCATTTTCATTTCCTATCTGAAATAAATATGGCTCCTGTTGTGTAGGGATATTTCTAGTCATGCAAATACTATATTTTTAAAAGCCATATGTGTTGAAATTCCATTTAGATATGACGAAATGACAGTTCTGTAAAGATTTCAGTTGCTAGAAAACTTAAATTCACAAAAAACTCCTTAAGGATTTCCACAGGGACTTTTAGCTATTGTTTTCTTCTCAAACTTTTTTTTTATTTTAGAGTAACTGCATTCATAATAACAATTTTAGAAAATCTTCAACAATCATGTCACAAATATTTAACAGTATTATTATTGCAAGAATTTTTATTATACATTGAATTTTCAGCAATATTTGAGATTTAATCATTTCTGTAAACTCACTTTTAATGTGAACACCAAGAGATTTTATGTGAAAAAAAATTGTGCATTTCAAAGAAGCTACAAATTACTTTCTACAACAAATTGTTTGTAAGCATCTTTAATTCTTGTTAGTCTCTAACTTAGTTTTACATTGTTTATTAAATAAATGTATAGTTCTTCCCCCAAAGATATGTATATCTTTCCATATGAAGCTTAATAAATCACAGCCATAAATGTTGACCAGGTAGATTTTGTATATAAAAATAATTTCAAGAACTTCAGAAAATATTTTCCAATTGAAAAAAAAAAAAAGAAGAGATTTGTTCTAGATAACAAGTGAAGAACAAGGACATAGAGTGTAACTTTTGAAAAGTAAGTTGTTATTTTAGAATAGATTTAGATTTACGGAAAATTTATGGAGATAGAACAAATAATTTATATATGCTCTGTACTGAGTTTCCCTACTGCTACTATCTTATGTTATTATGATGCATTTGTCAAAGTTAACAAACCAATATTGCTATATTATTATTAAAGAAACTCCCAGTTAATTAGATTTTCTTAGTTTTTATGTAATGTTCTTTTTTTCTGTTTCAGGATCCCATAATTGTTACCATATTACATTTAAAACATTAAATTTCTCATTATGTATGACGCTCAATAGGTTTTTCATGTATCTTCTTTATCATGTTGTGGTAGTTCCCTGTTACTCTATTCTGTTTGCTCAGCGAGTTTGTCATGAATTAACATTTAATTTTATCAAATGATTTCTCTGTGTCTAGTGATAAGATCATATTTTTTATTTCTTTAGCTTGTTGATGTGCTGAATTACATTGATTGGCTTAAAAATATAAACCAGCCTTGCATACTTGGAATAAAATCCATTTAGTCTTGTGTAACTTTTGATACTCATTGTTAAATTCTATTAGTTACTGTTTTGTTGAGGAATTTTGCATCTTTGTTTACGAAAAATATTGGTCCTCGGGTTTTCCTTTTTAGTGACGGTTTTATCTGGTTTTGGTATCAGAATAATGCTGTCCTCAGGCAATGAGTTAGGAAGTTTCCCTGTGATTTAATTTTCTGGAAGAGATAGAAAAATTAGTATCTTTTCTTTCTTAAATGTTTGTTAGAATTTACCAGTGAAATCATTTGGGTTTGTTGCTTTGTTTTGTTGCAATATTATTATTGATTTAATTTTTAAAATAAGTATGAAGCTATTCAGATTATCTGTATCTACTTGCGTGAATTTTGGTAGTTTGTGTCTTTCAAGAAATTGTTTAATTACATTTAAATTTGTAGTTATAGAGTTTTCATTGTGTTTATTATCCTTTTAGTGTGCATGGGATCTGTAGTGAAGATCCTTCTTTTGCTTCTGTTATTGATACAATGTGTCTTCTCTGTTTTTTGAAATTTGTCTGACAGAAGATTATGATGTTATTAATCTTTCAAAAAAACAAAATATCTACTCATGTTATTGATTTTCTCTGTTTTCATTTCTATTGATTTCTCTTAATTTTTTATTTTTTTCTTCTATTTGCTGCAGGCTTAAGTTGCTTTTCTTTCTCTAGCTAAAGTTTAAGCTTAGATTTTTGATTCTCCACCTTTCCTTTGTTCTAATATATGGATTTAATGCTATGTTTCCCTCTAAGCATTGCTTTCACTACAACCTGAAGATACTGTAAACTGTATTTTTACTTTATTTCAAAATATTTTTAATTCATATGTCTATTTCTTGAAATTTAACTCATCTACTATTATGTACTGCCCCTTTTATATTTCTGATATAAGTTTTTTGTTCTGAAGTCTGATTTACATGAAATTAATATTACAAAATTTAAAAATAATTGGTAGGATGACATATTGTTTTTATCCCTTTATTTTTACTCTATCAGTCATTATATTTGAAGTGGGTTTCTTATTAACCATAAACAATTGTGCTTTTTTTTAACTCTACTGTAACAATCTCTATCTTTTAAATAGTAACTTTATATAAGTGATATTTAATGTGATTATTGATATAATATGATTAATATCTACCATTTTGGTGACTATTTTCTATTAGTTGGGTTGCCATTATTCTTTGTCATTTTGTTTTAATTGAACATGCTATAAAATTTCATGTTGCCTCATCTCTTACAATATCAACTGTATCTCTTTTACAAATTTTTGAGTGGTTGACCTAGAGTTTCCAGTATTCACTTTTAAATTAACCTAAATCCATTTTGAATTAACATTTGTAGTGTAGCGATTTTATAACAGTTATCCCAATTTTTGCCTCCATCCTTTATGATATAGATGTACCAATGTCATTCACTCTACTTATCCATATGTTAAAATCATAAAATCTATTTCTATTATTATTTTAAATGCCTGTCTTTTACATCAATTAAGAATAGGGGCTGCCCGCGTGGTGGCTCACACCTGTAATCCCAGCACTTTGGGAGGTGGAGGCGGGCAGATCACAAAGTCAGCAAATCGAGACCATCCTGGCTAACACGGTGAAACCCCATCTCTACTAAAATACAAAAAAAAAAAAAAAAAATTAGCCAGGCATGGTGGTGGCCTGTAGTCCAATGGGAGGCTGAGGCAGGAGAATGAGATCTGGGGCCGGGGCTTACAGTGAGCAGAGACCAGCCACTGTGCCAACCTGGGCGACAAGCGAGACTCCGTCTCAAACAAAAAAAGCAAGAATAAAAAAGATGGCCGGGTGCAGTGGCTCACGCTTGTAATTCCAGCACTTTGAGAGGCCTAGGCGGGAGGATCGCGAGCTCAGGAGATTAAGACCATCCTGGCTAACACAGTGAAACCCCGTCTCTACTAAAAAATACAAAAACAAACCAAAAAAATTAGCCGGGTGTGGCGGCGGCAGCTGCTCCGGAGGCTAAGGCAGGAGAATGGCGTGAACACAGGGGGCGGCGGAGCTTGCAGTGAGCCGAGATCGCGCCACTGCACTCCAGCCTGAGCGACAGAGGGAGACTCGTCTCAAAAAAAAAAAAAAAAAAAAGGAAAGATAAAATAGTTTATTTTGCCTTCATCTTCATTTATTCCCTCCCCAATGTTCTTTATGTAGACCCAATTTTCTCACCTGTATAATTCCTTTCCCCCTGCAAAAGTTTATTTTTATTTTTATTTTTTTGACATAACTTGCAGGGAGGTATTCTGGAGATTAATTTTCTCACCTTTTTTTTGGTTTAATAACGTTTTTATATCTCCTTCACTTTTGACTGCTAATTTTGCTGAATATATAGTTCTAGGGCCTTCTCCCCAACACTTTCATTATTTTACTACACTCTATCCTTATTTTCATTGTTTGTGACAAAAAGTCCAGTTTAATGCTAATTCCTGTTGCTCTGCAAGGAAGATGTTTCTATACCACCACCTGGATTCCTCTAAGAATTTCTCACTGACTTTGCTGTTGGTTTTCTGCAGTTTGGTCCCAATACACCTAGGTGTGATTTCTGTGTGTGTGTGTGTGTGTGTGTGTGTGGGTGGGTGGGTGGGTGACAGATGGGAGAAGGTCTTATTCTGTTTGGTATTCTCTGAATTTCCTAGATCTGTGTCTTTTTTTTTTTTTTTTCATTATTAATTTTAAAAAGGAATTGGTGATTATTTCTTCAAATACTTTTTTTTTTTTTTAACTCTAAAATCTCCTGGTATTCCAGTGATGCCTATATTACATCTTTTGAAATAGTCATAGTTCTTGGATGTTCTTCTCTGCTCTTTTTTTTTCCCCTATATTTCCCCCCCTTTTTTTTCTCTATACATTTTAGTTTAGGGAGTCTCAATTGACCTATCTTCAAGCTTGCTGGTCTTTCCTTGGCCATGCAGTGTCTCCACTGAGGAGCCCTTCAAAGACATTCTTCCCTTCTATTAAAGTATTCTTGTTGTCTAGCATTTCCTTTTAGTTTCTTCATAGAACTTCTATCTCTCTGCTTGCATTACCCTTCTGTTCTTGCGTGTTTTCTACTTTTTGTCTTACAGTATTTAAAATATTAATCATAATTATTTAAAATTCCTTAACTGACAATTACAAAATCTGTGCCATTTATGAGTCTGGGTCTGATGCTTTGTCTCTTTAGACTGTGTGGGGTGTTTGTTTTTGTTTTGGTGTGGTTTGACTTTTTTCCTTATAACTTCTTGATGAAAGCCAAGCATATCATACTGGGTAATACGAACGCAGGTAGGCGGGACTTTAGTGTTGGATTTTATGTTAATTTGGCTAAATGTTAGGTTATGTCGAATGTTTGCTATAGTGATAGGTACCAAAAAGCTTCAAATTCCTCTGGTTTTCTTGTTTTTGTCTCCCTTCCTGACTTTGAACTCTAACTTTCACCTAAGAACTCTAACTTAACTGAAGATGAGTTCTTAGGTGAACACATGTATACCTATGTAACAAACCTGCATCTTCTGCACAGGTATCCCAGAACTTAAAGTAAAATTTAAAATGAGAGAGAGAGAGAGAGAGAGAGAGAGCATCTGTGTCTTGTAGCTTTTTCCACAGTAATCTATTGTTATTAAATTGAAGTCCTGTTGGTGTGGTGGTCAGTTGTGGAGAATGGAACATTCAATAATCACAGAATTAGATCTCAGTTTTTAAGCGTACTGTGACTCTGGGATGTGGCCTTCGTCAGTGTTTCTCTAGTGATGTGGAGTTTTTCCCGTTCAGGTGAGACAGGAAGGCTAGAGGGGCCTGGATTGGGAGAAATGTCTTCCTGTCACTGGGATAAGGCACTAGTAAAGTATTTTGTCCAGGAGAAGAGGTCTTTGTTAGGAGAATGCTGGGTGTGTTTCACAATGATTATTCTTACCCCATCAGATAAAATTAGATCTTCTGATCTTTATAGTGAAAAGCTTGTGGGGTGCCTGGAGATAAAACTCATAAAAGTATGGGGGTCTTTCTATGACTGTGGCCCCAGGAAGTTCTCACTCTCATCCTTGTGTTCTATATTTACCCTCAAGTAATTTGTCAACATTTCCATTTAAGTGTTTCCACTGGTTTGTAACTATAGCAGCTCTGCTCTAGATAAGCTTATCCCAGCTGCGACTCTGAATTCACCTGTCTCTCCAAATTTCCAGATGAGAGTTTCCTAGCACCTCAGTTCTCTGATGAGTTCAAGAGAAGTCATTGATTTTATTGTTCGGCAATTTCCTATTTTAAGGATGAAATGTCCAAACTCTTCACTTGTTAAAACTAGGAAAAGTCTACACATATTAAATTTTAAAACACAAAAGTAGTAAATAATATTTATTATTTCTTCACCCATCCTGTGCCCAAATAACGGTGAGCAGATTTTTTAATATCATCATGAACTTTTATCAATACATATATTTTGCCATTAAAAATAAATATTAATTATGACTAGTTTAAAATTTAAAAGGAACATTTCCCAAAATTAATAACTAAGGCACTACTCTAAAATTTACCTAATACAGAGAGATTTATAATTGCCAATACAGCTATATAATGATTCTTGTGGCATTCATAGCCTGTATTTTATTTAAACAAATATTGGTTCATTCATTCATTCATTCATTCATTCAGATATTTATCATGTATCTTCTTTTGCTTGGAACTGCTCTAGACACTTAAAATACAGAGGTGAACAAATTTTTTCTCTATCAAAAAAAAAAAAGAATCTATAGCTTTCTTTATAAAACACATAGAAATATAAATATGTCTTTTCACTTCTTACTTTTCATTTCATAAGGACCTTTTAACAACATTTTGCATAAATACTTGAGAGCTGGCTGCCTAGTTGTAGATTCTAGTGTAAAATGAAAATGTAGGACTCTTCATTTAAAAAGCAGGAAAAAAAAAACTTTTAAAGTTACTACGATATAAGGCTTTATCCTTTATTCTGCAGTCTCTCTCCCGACTCACCATGTTTGGTCACTATTTAACGCCTTTCCTGGTAAAAAATAAAAATAAAAATTAAAATTAAATTATTTATATGAATTTTACATCTTATCTTTACATGTTCCCATGGCAGTTTTAAAGAACATTTAACTTGTATGTGGAATCCCCAAATTTACATAAAACATACAATACATATGTATGGTATTACTAGAATAGCGAAAATAGTATAAAATCTAACTACACTCTTTTTTATTTCAATTAATGATACAAATTCTACCAACACTTTCTACCTTTTATTTAATGGTATGTAAAGAAGGGCTGAAAGAGAAAGAAATTATCTTCCATTTCTTTCTGTGTCATCATTTTCACAATTACTGGTTGATTAACACTGGAAAGTAACAAAAGCAAGAAAGAATATGATAGGGTTTCCTTGTTTATTCATGTTTTATTTTAAGAAAGCTGTTGCCTTCAGCTGTGAATGAACTTCTCATTTGAATAGAGATCATGGCTTCCTGAGTAGTCAGCACTCCCATTTATTCAGTCATAGATGTAACATGCTTCCCTTGTATTTACTTTGAGTTTTGGGCAGCTCCACACATTGTGGGGTTGCAAGAATCTCCTGCTCACTGAGCATCTTAAAAGTTATAGGTGGCTGGGTGCAGTGGCTCCAACCTGGAATCTCAGCACTTTCGGAGGCCGAGGTGGGCAGATCACCTGAGATCAGAAGTTCAAGACCAGCCTGGCCAACATGGCAAAACCCCATCTCCCCTAAAAATACAAAAATTAGCCAGGTGTGGTGGTGGGTGCCTCTAGTCCCAGCTAATGGGGAGGCTGAGGCAGGAGAATCGCTTGAACCTGGGAAACGGAGGGTGCAGGGTCCAAGATCCCACCACCACACTCCAGCCTGGGTGACAGAGCAAGACTCTATCAAAAAAAAAAAAAAATTATAGACAAGTGGGAAATGGTAGACACGCACATTTCATATATCTCCTGTGTTCACATGCATACCCTGTTCTCCCACTGTGCTTCATTTATGAAACACTAGTTCAAAATTAAAATTATTAGGTATTTCACGATGGTGACAGCAGAGTATTAAACCAAGCATAGGATCCTTCTGAGCACATGCCTTGTGTGGCAGCACAAGTGGCATGTCCATGAAGCCAGCCATGCATGGTCGGTCAAATGCTCTTGAAACATTTTCTTCTCTTGGCTTTTGGACTCCCTTGCCTTCTCGTATTTCTTCAGCTTCCTGATATCAGCCTATTGGTATGTTCCAGGATTAGGCCTCATGTATCTTCTCTTCTCCATCTATATCCATGCATTGGTTACGTCACCAATTTCTGAAGCTTTGACACAGTTGATTACATCTAATTCTGTCTATATAGCCCTGAATTATCTGCTAAACTCCAAATTCATGTATCCAACCACACGTTCAAACCTTCCTTCATTTATTCAATAGGCATTCCAAAGTCACATGGCCAAAACCAAAATATTTATTCTTCCCAAAATCAGAACGTCTCAGTCTTAGTCATCTTGAGAATGGTACACCCATTTACTCTCACCAAAGGTGTTACTATCCTGCTTGACTTTCTTCTTTCTTTGGTATCACTCATAAATATATCAATAAGCTCTACCTTCAAAATATAGAAACAATATAAGCACTTTTTACCACTACCACTATTACTGATGATACTTTAAGCCAAACATCTCACACCTGACTACTGCGACAGCTTCCTAATTGATCTCCAAGATTCCTCCCTTATTTCTTAAATTCTATTTTTCAATCAGTAGCCAAAGCAATTCTGTTTATAAATAAATCAGATAAAGTTGCTCCCCTTGCCAGGTTCACTGCCTGAACCTCCACTGACTACCTTTGTGACAAATCCATAATCCTTAGCAGGTTACAGAATCCTTCTGGCTCTTTCTCCAAATCCATGTTTATACTCTTATTCTGCTCTAATTTCACTGGTATCAAGTAATGCACCAGACAGCTAATGAAGCTAAAGTTTCAGACCCCCTCGCTTGCATGGGCCCTTTCTGAAACCCTGGGTGGTGCCCTGAAAATACATCCACCTGACAAAAAGGAAGATACTTTAACTACATGTGGTTAGGATTGCCCTTTTTTCACATTAACTTATCCATTTACATATTTGCTCCTGCCAGGTGACAATGGAGAACTCAGGACAATTTTTCTTTCTTTCTCTCTCTCTTTTTTTTTTTTTTTTTTTTTTTGAGGGCAGAGTTTTACTTTGTTTCCCAGGCTGGAGTGCAGTGGCACGGTCTCGGCTCACTGCAACCTCCGCCTCCCGGGTTCAAGCAATTCTCATGCCTCAACCTCCCGCATAGCTGGGCTTGCAGGCACCTGCCACCATGCCCGGGTGATATTTTTTTTTTTGTATTTTAGTAGAGATGAGATTTTACCATGTTGCCTAGGCTGGTCTCGATCTCCTGAGCTCAGGCAATAAGCCAGTCTCAGCCTCCCAAAGTATTAAGAGAAACCCTTTTTCTTTATAATCATTAAAAATGCCAGCAATGTCAATGCAGTCTCCAATAGGAAGGTTCTTGTAAGACTTTTTTATTTTGGAACAGCTAATAACCTGACTATACATAGAAGTAACTATGAATACATATGTATGGGGGTGGGGGATAGAGGGGTCGGGGGGGGGGACAATTATACCAATCAAGCTTTGCAACTCAAGAATAATAATAGTTCACAAACTCAAATACAAATAAATTGAATACAAATAAATTGAAACAAAACTTTAAAAAAAATCAAAATGCTTTAATTACAATCAAAAGATGTTTTGAAATATTTCACCAAAACAAGTGTGAAATTATAGACCTCTGATTTGATGTATATAAAGTCCTTTTGCACTTTGTTCAAATTCATTATAATAGAACTAATATTAAGATACAGTTTTACAGTCTCTGAAAGAAAAATGATAGGGATGAGTAAAGAAATCAATTAAAATTATTTTGATATCAGGGAGCAAAATGAAAAATTAAAAAATCATATCCTATCAGAGCAGTAATTAACTGAAAGAAATTGATACATTCTGAAAAGAAGTAATGAATAGAATCTTAAGTTGTTTGATAATCCAGTTATCTAAGATGAGATAATAGTTTGAGCAGAATATAGAAAAAAAATAATTTTCTGCTGATTTGACATGAAATACTAATATTAACAAAGATAACACGAAGCTGATAATATAGCACTATAGTAAGTACACATCTATGAAAAAATGATTAATTATTGTTGTCAGTTCAAAGAGTTTTTAAAATCAGTTACTCTACAAAAACGATTAAAATCCTGTGAAGTTTTATAGCTTGTACATGTAAAGAACTTGATAGAAGTTCTCAAACATGTAACAGTAATCCTAAAACTTCATATGACATTTACAATAGAGTGAAACAAACTTGTAATCCATCAATAGAGAAAAACAACTATTGTCAGTTATGCTAGAGGGAAGAATTAATAATTTTTCCATTCTCTCTTTAGAAAATCATGACCATATGGGAAGGGTTCAAGAGCATGCAACTAAAAATTGTGGAACAAAATAACACAAAGAGTGTCGTACAGTTTTTTAATGACATATTATGGATTTCTCAGATATTTTATATTTCTAATTTATTGTAATTTATTTTCTCATTTCAAAGAAGTACTCATTTGTAGCTAATTTTGTTTCAATTGGCGTTCTTCACTTTAAAAATAAGAAAGTCAAACACTCAGACCCACAGAACCTAGGTTTATCCCAGGTAGCCGCTGGTTTTGCTACATATAAATGATACTTATAGTACCTTCAGATTGGAGGCCTCTACAACTCATCGATGAAGATTTCCATGATGACAGAATAAAAATGTCAAGTCTTCCTTTTGTCACCTTCTAGTCACCCTCTATCCTTGTCTCTATTAATACTTCTATTTTTTTCCTGGCACTTACCATTTTCCATTGAATGCAAGGTCAGTAAGAGAAGTCCACTGATTGTTTTATTTTATTTTTTAGACAGGGTCTCACTCTTTTTCCCAGACTGGAGTGCGGTGGCTTTGTCATGACTAAGTATAGCTTCGACGTCCTGGACTCAAGGAATCCTCCACCTCAGTCTCCTGAGTTGCTGGGACTGTGGGTATGTGCCACCAATACCCCACTTTTTTTTTTTTTTTTTTGTAGAGACAGAGTCTCCCTATGTTGCTCAGGTTGATTTTGAACTCCTGGCCTCAAGCCATCTTCCCACCTCAGCCTCCCAAACTGCTGGGATTTCAGGTGGTCGCCACTACACCTGGCATAATTGAATGTTATAATGACAGCTGCAACTCCCAATTCCAGAACAGGGCCTGACTTATAAGCCATTAGAAAATGTGAATCTGGAACACAGGATAGTCTACATTATATTCTTAAATACATTCTGTATTTATGTGTGCAGATATTTAATATACAGACAGTCCCTGATTTATTATGGCTACGATTTTCAATTTAACCATGTGTGAATGCAAAAGATATATATCAGTAGTACTTCAAGTGTCTATACAACCATTCAGTTTTTCCCTCGATACAGTATTCAATTAATTACTGAAATATTCAATAGCTTATTAGAAAATAGGCTTTGGGTTAGATGATTTTGCCCAACTGTAGGCTAATCTAAGTGTTCTGAGCACATTTAAATAATGTTAGGCTAAGCTATGATGTTTGATAGGTTAGTTGTATTCAATACATTTTTTATCATGAGTTTCTTGGGATATAATGCCATCATAAGTTGAGTAGTATCCATTATCTTTTTGTTTTAACTCTTACACTACGACATGTAAAATTAAGATGATGGTAGAACTATAATGTAGCAAATTAGTGTTTGGCAAAAGTTTTAGAATATCATTAAGCAACTATGTAACAGCTATTATTCATGAAGCACTGCACTAAGTCTTTATTTAAATGTGAAAAAAAATGTAGAATTTTAAATGGCCTGTACCCTAAACACTTATAGTATATGATGGGAGACAAAATCATACACATCAATCAATTATGCATTGCAGTAAAATTAATAAAATGAAAAGTACAATAAATTTTTATAATTACTTGGAAAAAAAATGAGAACACAGTTTCAGCCACTTTAATTGCTTTATTGCACTAATGTGATTGGAATTTTTTTTTGTTTCAGCCAGATGTTATTAATAAAATTAAATTTTATATAATGTGTCTTATTTGTTATTGCCAATTCCTGGATGAAGAAGAGTGAGAACACGATCGTTTTATCAGCGTCAGTACTTCCTAAGACCTAAGTCTTGCAGGAAATAAGTATACAAGATTCACATTACTTTAAATATAGAATGAGCAAATAAATATTTTTCCCTAATATTCTAAGTGACATATCGTGAAGTTATGGAATATTAAGAAAAATATTTCTACTATTTTGATAACATGTGAGATCTAAGTAAGAATCTTGATTATGTCTTTATTTGTCTTTTTGTTATTGTCAGTGTTGGTTTATTAAAGCAGTGATTGGAATAACTGTCCTCTCAAGCTGACTTTCTCGTGGCTGAAGGTAGGGGCACTTTCTTTTCAAACTGGAGCACTTTGCAGATATTCAAAAGTGTGCCATTGTAGAACTCAATATCTAATAGTAATAACAAAAGCTAATGTGTAATTATACTTTTAGTTTGCTTATTAAGGTGAAATAATGCAGGTTTGAATAGCAGTTTCGTATGAATTACAGAATAGTTTTTTTAAAACTTCTGTAAAGAATGATGTTGGTAGTTTGACAGGAATAACATTCAATCTGTAAATTGCTTTGGGCAATGTGGCCATTATAACAATATTGATTCTTCCAATCCATGAGCATGAGATGTTTTTCCATTTATTTGTTTCATCTCTGATTTATTTCAGCAGTATTTTGTCATTCTCCTTGTAGAGATCTTTCATCATCTTGGTTAGCTGTATTTCTAGGTATTTCATTTTCTTTGTGGTTGTTGTAAATGGGATGGTGTTCTTGATCTGACTCTCAGCCTGGACATTATTGGTGTATAGAAAGGCTACTGATTCTTTATTATTATTATTATTATTATTAAAGTTCTGGAGTACTTGTGCAGAACATGCAGATTTGTTACATAGGTATACATGTGCCATGGCGGTTTGCTGCACCCATCAACCCTTCACCTACATTAGGTATTTTTCCTAATGTTATCCCTCCCCTAGTCCTCCACCCAGCGACAGGCCCCGGTGTGTGATGTTCCCCTCCCTATGTCCATGTGTTCTCATTGTTCAACTCTCACTTATGAGTGAGAATGTGTGGTGTTTGGTTTTCTCTTCTTCTGATAGTTTGCTGAGAGTGGTGGTTTCCACCTTCATCCATGTCTCTGTAAAGGGCATGAACTCAGCACTTTTTATGGCTCCATAGTATTCCATGGTGTATATGTGCCACATTTTCTTTATCCAGTCTATTATTGATGGACATTTGGTTCCAAGTCTTTGCTATTGTGCATAGTACCACAATAAACATACGTGTGCATGTGTCTTTATAGTACCATGATTTATAATCTTTTGGGTATATACCCAGTAATGGGATGGCTGGGTCAAATGGCATTTCTAGTTCTAGATCCTTGAGGAATTGCCACATTGTCTTCCACAATGGCTGAACTAGTTTATACTCCCACCAACAGTGTAAAAGTGTCCCTATTTCTCCACATCCTCTCTAGCATCTGTTGTTTTCTGACTTTTTAGTAATTGCCATTCTAACTGGCGAAAGATGATATCTTATTGTGGTTTTGATTTGCATTTCTCTGATGGCCAGTGATGAAGAGCTTTTTTCATGTCTGTTGGCTGCATAAATGCCTTCTTTTGAGAAGTGTCTGTTCATGTCCTTTGCACACTTTTTGATGGGGTTGTTTGTTGTTTTCATGTAAACTTGTTTAAGTTCTTTGTAGAATCTGGATATTAGCCCTTTGTCAGATGGATAGATTGCAAAAATTTTCTCCCATTCTGTAGGTTGCCTCTTCACTCTGATGATAGTTTATTTTGCTGTGCAGAAGCTCTTTAGTTTAATTAGATCCCATTTGTCAATTTTGGCTTTTGTTGCTGCCACTTCTCCCAAATGCTGGGATTACAGGTATGAGCCACCGCTCTCGGCCTCGTTAGGGTTTTCTGGGTATACAATCATATTATCAATAAAGAGACATGCTTTGGATTCTTCTTTTTTCCTGTTTCTATGCCTTTTATTTCTTTCTCTTGCCCAACTGGTCTGGCTAGGACTTCCAGTGCTATGTTTAGTAGGATGATGAGAGTGGACATTTTTTCTTATTCCAATTCTCAATGGGAAGGTTTCAGGTTTTGCCCATTTAGCATGATGTTGGCTGTGGGTTTTTCATGGGTGACTCTCATTATTTTTAAATATGTTTATTTGATGCCTAGTTTGTTGAGGGATTTTATCATGAAAGGATATTGAATTTTATCAAAAGCTATTTCTGCATCCATTGAGTTGATCATGTGGTTTTTGTTTTTAATTATGTTTACATGGCGAGTCACATTTATTGATTAGTATATGTCAAAACCAAAACATAACCTAAAGAGACAAAGCAATTTTAAGCAAAGAGAACAAAGCCACAAGCATCACACTACCTGACCTCAAAACATGCTAGGAGGCTATAGTATCCAAAATTGCATAGTACTGGTCCAAAAACAGACACATAGACCAATGGAACAGAATAAAAAACCCAGAAATAAAGACTCACACCTACCACCATCTGATCTTTGACAAGGCCAACAAAAACAAGCAACGGGGAAAAAATTCCCTATTTAGTAAACGTTGCTGGAATAACTGGTTAGTCATGTGCAGAAGGATAGAAGTGGACCCTTAGCTTTTATCATATACAAAAATTAACTCGAGGAGGACTAAATATTTAACTATAAGACCTCAAACTACGAAACTCCTACAAAAAAAAACACAGAAATACCTTTCTTGACATTGCCCTTGGCAAAGAATTTTTGCCTATGTCTCCAAAAGCAATTGCAACAACAAAAAAATCGACAAGTGAGAACTAATTAAACTAAAGAGCTTCTGCACAGCAAAGGAAACTATTGACAGAGTAAACAGACAACGTACAGAATGCGAGAAAATATTCACAAACTCGGCATCTGAAAAAAGTCAATATTTAGAATCTATAAGGAACTTAAACAAACCAACAAGCAAAACACAAATAACCCCATTAAAAATGGACAAAGGGCATAAACAGACACTTCTCAAAAGAGGATATACAGGCAGCCACCAAATACATGAAAAAATGCTCACCATCGCTAATCATAAGAGAAATGCAAACAGAAACCCTAAATGAGACACCATCTCACACTCATCAGAATGGCTATTTAAAAGTCAAAACACAAGAGATGCTGGTAAGGCTGCAGAGAAAAGGTAACACTTATACGTTGTTGGTGAGAATGTAAATAATTTTGTTACTGTGGAAAGAACTTTGGGGATTTCTCAAAGAATATACAATAGAGATATATACCCAAAGGAAAATAAATTATTATACAAAAAAAGCACATCCACTCGTATGTTCATTGCTGTGATATTTACAATAGCAAAGACGTGGAATCAATCCAGGTGCTCATCAAAGGTGGATTGCATGAAGAAAATGTGACACATACACACCATGAAATACTACTCAGCCATAAAAAGAATGAAATCACATCTTTTGCAGCAACATGGCTGGAGTTGGAGGCCATAATCCTAAGTGAATTAAAGCAGGAAAAGAAAACCAAATACCAGATCTTCTCTCTTATAAGTGGGGGCTAAATATTGAGCACCCATGGACATAAACATGGGAACAATAGGCACTGCAAAGTACTAGAATGGGAAGGAAAGGAGGAAAGCATGGGTTAAAAACCACCTATTGGGTACTATGCTCACCACCTGAGTGAAATATACCCATGTAACAAAACTTCACATGTATCCTCTGTACCTAAAATAAAAGTTAAGGAAAGAAATGAATACCAGTTCCATCACTTGGCCAGCTCTGTGAATTTGGGTAGTTTCCATTACATCTCCAAAGTTTACCTTCTTCTTTGTAAATTGAGAATAACAATTATTTATTTCTTGGAGGATTGTTGTAAGGAAGGCAGGACATCATCAGTTTGAAGCATTCAACATAGAATCTTATGTATGGTAAAATTCAACTTTGTAACTTTTCTGATTTTTAAAAATTTTTTGTGGGTACACAGCTGTATATATCTATTGGGTATGTGAGATGTTTTGATACAGGCATGCAATATGAAATAAACACATTATGAAGAATGGGGTATTCATCCCCTCAAGCACTTATCATTTCAGTTGCAAACAATTCAATTATACTCTTTAAATTATTATAAAATGTACAATTTAGTTATTATTGACTATAGTCACCCTGTTGTGCTATGAAATAGTAGGTCTTATTCATTCTTTCTAACCATTTTGTTTTGTACCTATTAACAAGCCCACCTCCCCCACATCCCCCCACTACACTTACCAGCCTCTGGTAAAAATCCTTATACTCTCTAGGTCCATGAATACAATTGTTTTCATTTCTAGATCCCACAAATAAGTGAGAATATGCAATGTTTGTCTTTCTGGGTCTAGTTTATTTCACTCAAAATAATGATCTGCAGTTCCATCCGTGTTGCTGCAAATGACAAGATCTCATTTGTTACGGCTAAATGGTACTCCTTTGTGTATATGTACCAAATTTTCTTTATCCATTCATCTGTCGATGAACACTTAGGTTGCTTTCAAATATTTGCTACTATGAACCATGCTTCAACCAACAGGAGTGCAGGGAGTGCAGACATTTCTCTGATATACTAATTTTCTTTCTTTTGGTTTCATACTCAGTAATAGGATTGTTAAAACATATGGTAGTTCAATTTTCAGTTTTCTGAGGAATCTCCAAAGTATTCTCGATAGTGATTGTACTAATTCACATTCCCACGAACAGTGTACAAGAGTTCCCTTTTCTCCGCATCCTCACCAACACTTGCTAATGCCTGTCCTTTGGATATAACCCATTTCAACTGGGGTGAGATGATCTCATTGTAGTTTTGATTTGCATTCTCTGATGACCAGTGATGTTGAGCACCTTTTCATATGCCTGTTTGCCATTTGTATGTCTTCTTTTGAGAAAGGTCAATTCAAATCTTTTGTCTCTTTTGATCAGATTATTACATTTTTTTCTATAGAGTTGTTTGAGCTCCTTGTATATTTTGGTTATGAATTCCTCATCAGATGAGTAGTTTGAAAATGTTTTCTCCCATTCTGTGGGTCGTCTTTTCACTTTGTCGATCATATCATTTGCTCTGCAGAAGCTTTTAACTTGATGTCATCTCAGTTGTCCATTTTTGCTTCAATTGCCTGTGCCTGTGCTTGTTCAAGAAACTTTTGCCCAGACCTGTGTTGCAGAGATTTTCCCCAAAGTTTTTCTGTAGTAGTTGCATAGTTTGAGGTCTTGGATTTAAATCTTTAATCCATTTTGATTTGGTTCTTGCATGTGGTGAGAAATAGGGGTCTAGTTTCATTCTTCTGTGTATGGATATCTAGTTTTCCCAGTACCATTTATTGAAGAGACTGTCTTTTCCCCAGTGTATGTTCTTGGCACCTTTGCCAAAAACAAGTTAACTGTATGTGTGTGGGTTTGTTTCTGGGTTTTTAATTCTGTTCCCTTGGTCTATGTGTCTATTTTAATACCAACACCATGTTGTTTTGTTTACTATAGCACTAGTAAAATTTGAAGTTAGGTAATGTGATTCCTTAAGTTTTGTTCTTTTAGCTTAGGATGGCTTTGGTTATTCTGAGGGTTTTGTGGTTCCACATGAATTTTAGAATTTTTTTTGTTTTTATTTCTGTGAAGAATGTCATTGGTATGTTGATAAGGATTGCATTGAATCTGTGGATCGTGTTGGGGAGTTTAGCAATATTTATTCTTCCAATTCATGCAATTCATGAATATGGAATATTTTTCCTTTTTTTTTTTTCTGGTGTGCTCTTCAATTTTGTATAAGTGTTTTATAGTTTTTGTTTGTTTGTTTGGTTTTTTTTTGAGACGAAGTCTCCCTTTGGCATGCAAGGTGGAGTACAGTGGCAAAATTTCGGCTCACTGCAACCACCACCTCCTGGGTTTAAGAGATTCTCCTGCCTCAGTCTCCTGAATAGCTGGAACTACAGGTATGTGCCACCATGCCTGGCTAATTTTTGTATTTTTAATAGAGATGGGGTTTCACTATGCTGGCAAGGCTGGTCTCAAACTCCTGACCTCATGATCTGCCCGTCGCAGGCTCCCAAAGTGCTGGGATTACATGCGTGAGCCACCATGCCTGGCCTACAGTTTTTATTATAGAAATGTTTAACTTCCTTAGTTAATCCTAGGTATTTTATTTTATGGGTGATCGTTGTAAATGGAATTACTTTTTAATTTTTTTTCACATTGTTTACTGTTGGCATATAAAAATGCTACTGATTTTTGTGTGTTTATTTTGCACCTGCAACTTAACTGAATTTGTTTATCAGTTCTAAATTTTTTTTCTTGTGGAGTCTTTAGTATTTCCCAAACATAGGAATCTGTCAACTGCCAACAAAGATAATCTGACTTCTTCCTTTCCAATTTGGATGCCCTGTACTTTGTTCTCTTGTCTGATTGTTCTGGATATGACTTCCAGTACTATGTTTAATAATAAGGGTGACAGTGGGTATCCTTGTCATGATCCAGATCTTAGGGGAAAGGCTTCCAGTTTTTCCTCATTCAGTATGATATTAGCTGTGAATTTATCATATATGGCTTTTATTATGTTGAAGTGTGTTCCTTCTATCCCCAGTTATTTCAGAATTTTTCAGTTATTTCAGAATAAAAGGATGCCGAAGTTTTCAAATGCTTTTCAGCATCAATTGAAATGATCATATGGTTTCTATCTTTCATTCTGTTGATATGCTATATCACATCGATTGGTTTGCATATGTTGAACCATCCTTACATTCCAGAGATAAATCTCAGTTAGTCATGATGAATGATTTTTCTAATGTATTGTTGAATTTAATTTGTTAGTATTTTGTTGAGAATTTTTGAATCAATATTCACTAGACAGTAGCCTGTAAGTTTTTTTTTTTTTTTTTTTTTCTTTTTTTAAAATGTGTCTTTGTCTGGTTTTGACATCAGGGTAATACTGACCTTGTAGAATGAGTTTGGAAGTATATCCTTCTCTATTTTTCAGAACAGTTTGCATAGGATTATTTGTTCTCCTTTAAATGTCTGGTAGAATTCAACAGTGAAGCTATCAAGTCCCAAGATTTTCTATACTGGGCTTCAGTCTCATTATTCATTATTGGTCTCTTCAGGTTTTGGATTTCTTCCTGGTTCAATCTTGGCAGGTTGTATGTATCTAGAAATTTGTCCATTTCTTCTAGATTTTCCAATTTACTGGCATGTATTTGCTCATAGTAGTCACTAATGATTCCTTAAATTTCTGCAGTACTCAGTTGTAATCTCTCCTTTTAATTTCTTATTCTAATTATTTGGATTTTCTTTCTTATTTTCTTAGTCTGGCCTAAGGTTTCTCAATTTTGTTTAACTTTCGGAAAAAATCAACTTTTATTGATTTTTTTGGATTGTTTTATTCACTTCAATTTCCTTTACTTCTGTTGTGATCTTCATTATTTCTTTTCTTCCACTAATTTTGTGTTTGGAATGCTCTATCTTTCCTAGTACTTTAGGATGCATTGTTAGATTGTTCATTTGTAGTTTTTCCTCTTTTTTTAAAATGTGCATACCTCTAACTAAAAAGTTCCTTCTTAGTGTTGCTTTTACTGTATCCCACTTGTTTTGGTATCTTTTGTTTCTGTCTTTACTTGTTTCAAGAAAACTTTTCAATTTCCCTCTTAGTTTCTTTATTGATCCACTGGTCATTCAGGAGCTTATAATTTCCATTTATTTGTATGGTTTCCTAAATTTCTCTTGTTATTAATTTCTAGTTTAATCCTATTGTGGTCAAAGAAGATGTTTGACATTATTTCAATTTTCTAAATGTTTTAAGAGTTGTTTTTTGACCTAACATATAATCAATCCTTGAGAATAACATGTGCTGAAGAAAAGAATGTGCATTCTGCTGCTCTTGGATGAAATAGTCTGCAAATATCTCAGATCCATTTGGTCCATATTGCAGATTAAGTCTAATATTTCTTTGTTAATTTTCTATCTGGAACATCTGTCCAATGCTGAAAGTGAGATGTTGATATCCCCAGTTATTATTGTATTGGAGTCTATTCTATCTATCTCTTTTGTTCTAATAATATTTCCTTCATATATCTGGATACTCCAGTGTTAGGTGCATATACATTTAAACATGTTATATGCTATTGCTGAATTAACTCCTTTATTGTTATATAGTGACGTTCTTTGTCTCTTCTTACAGTTTTTGTCTTAAAATTTATTTTGTCAAAAATAATTATGGCAGCTTCTGCTCTTTTTTGGTTTTCATTGGCATGGAATATCTTTTTCCATTCCTTTATTTTCAGTTTCCTTGTGTCTTTATAGTGAGGTGTGTTTCTTATAGGCAACAGATCACTGGGTCTTGTTTTCTCATTCATTCAGTATATGTCTTTTGATTGGAGAGTTTAGTTCATTTACATTCAATGTTATTGTTGATAAGTAAGAGCTTACTCCTGGCATTTTGTTGTTTGTTTTCTGGTTGATTTGTGGTCTTCTCTCCTTCTTTCTTTCATTTCTGTCTTCCTCTAATGAAAAAGATTTTCTCTGGTGATATAATTTAGTTTTTTGCTTTTTATTTTTTGTGTATCTATTGTATTTTTTTTGGCTTCTGGTTACTATGAGGCTTGGAAATAGTCTCTTATAACCCTTTATTTTAACCTGATAAGAAATTAATGTTATAAGCATAAACCAGCAAACAATCAAGCAAAAAGAAAACAAATAAAAACTTACCTTAACGTCATCTTCTGCTTTTTAACTTTATTGTTTCTATTTGCACCTTTTTGTACTGACTATGTCTTGGAAAGTGGTTGTAGTTATTATTTCTGATAAATTCATAATTAACTATTTCTACTTAGTATAAAAATAGTTTACACACCACAGTTACAGTGTTATAATATTTTGTGTTTTTCTGTGTATTTACTATTAACAGTAAGTATTTTACCATTGGGTAGTATTTATTGCCCATTAATGTCCTCTTCTTTCTAATTGAAGCCCTTTAGCATTTCTTGGAGGATGAGTCTGGTATTAATAAAATCCCTCAACTTTTGTTTGTCTGGACAAGTATTTATTTCTCTTTTGTTTTCAAAGTATATTTTCACCAGTTGTTCTATTCTTGGGTAAAAGTTTTTCCCTTCAACACTTTAAATATGTCAAGCCACTTTCTCTTGGCCTGTAAGGTTTCTATTGAAAAGTCTGCTGCCAGACATATTGTAGCTCCATTGTATGTTATTTGTTTCTTTTCTCTTGCAACTTTTAGAATCTTGTCTTTAGCCTTGACCTTTGGGATTTTGATTATTAAATGCTTTGAGGTGGTCTTCTTTGGGTTAAATCTGCTTGATATTCTGTAACCTTCTTGTACTTGGATATGAATATCTTTCTATAGGTTTGGGAAGTTCTCTGTTATTATCCCTTTGAATCAATTTTATAATCCATATATTACTCTACATCCTCTTTAAGACAAATATCTCTTCAATTCACACTTTTGAGGTTATTTTCCAGAACATGTAGGCATGATTCCTTGTTTTTCATTCTTTTTTCTTTTGTCTATTCTGACTGTATATTTTCAAATAGCCTGTCTTCAAACTCACTAATTCTTTCTTCTGCTTGATCCATTTTACTATTAAAGGACACTTAAGCATTAGTCAGTATGCCGGTTCTATCTTTCAAATCCAGAATTTCCCCTTGGTTGTTTTCAATTGTTTCCATCTTTGTTACATTTATCTGGTAGAATTCTGAATTCCTTCTCAGTGTTTTCTTGAATTTATTTGAGTTCCCTCAACACAGTTATTTCAAATTTCCAATTTCAATCTCTGTTTCTCCACAATTGGTCCCTGGTGCTTTATTTAGTTCATTTGTTGAGGTTATGTTTTCCTGGATGGTGTTGATGCTAGTGGATGTTCTTTGGTGTCTGGGCAGTGAGGAGTTAGGTATTTATTGTCATCTTCACTGTCTGTGCTTATTTGCAGTCATCCTTCAGGGGAAATATTTCTAGATATTTAAAAGGGTTTGGGTGTTGTGACCTAAGCAGTATCTGCTTTGGCAGGCACCCCAAGCCCAGTACGGCTGTGGTTCTTGTAGAGTTGTAGAGGTACAGCCTTGATGGTCTTGGACAAGATCTGAAAGAATTATCTGGATTGCCAGGCAGAGACTTCTGCTCTTTTCCTTTACTATCTCTCAAACATACAGAGTCTCTCTGTTCTGAGTCACTTAAATCTGGGGGTAGAGTAACACAAGCACCCCTGTGGCCACCACCCTATGACTGTGCTGTGTGACATCTGAAGCCAGCACAGTGCTGGGGCTCACCCAAGGTCTCTATAACAAATCCCTGGTTTCTGCCTATGTTTTCTCAAGAGCCTGGGGCTCTACAGTGAGCAGGTGGCAAAGTCTGCCAGGCCTGTGTCCATCCCCTTAGTGTGGCGAGGTCTCCAAGGTCTCAGGTGGGCCCAGAAGTGCCATCTGGAAATCAAGGACTGGAGTAAAATACCAAAGAATTCTGCCTGGTGTTCTCTTGTACTGTGGCTGAGCTGGCACTCAAACCGTAAGATGCAGTCCCTGCCACTCGTCCCTCCCCTTTCCAAAGGCAGAAGAGCCTCACTCAGTAGCCACTGCCAACCCTGGCCACAAGGGGTGCTGCCAGATGACCATTGATATTTCCTTAAGGCCCAAGATCTCTTAAGTCAGCTTGTGGTGAATATTGCCTGACTTGGGGCTCACTCTTCCAGGCAGTGGGCTGCCCTCTGGCCCATGGAAGTCCCAGAAATGCTGTCCAAGAATCAAGTCCTTGAGCTGGGGACCCCAAGACACTACTTGTTCCTCTACCCCGCTTTATGGTGTTGGTACCTTAGGTGCAAGACAAAGTCCCCTTTACTTTTCCCTCTGCTGTCCTCAGGAAAAAGCAGTTTTGCCCCATAGCTACCACCGTTGGTAATGTGCTGAGTCTCACCTGAAGCCACCAAGTCTCAGAGGCTTATCAAGGCCCTGGACATAGTACCTGTATATCACTGCTGGTTATTCAGGGGTCAAGGGCTTTTCAGTTAGCAGGTGATCAATGCTTGCAGAACTGAGCCCTTTCTTTCAAGACAGCAGATTCCCTTCTGGCCCAGAGTGTGTCCCAAAATGTTTTCTGGGAGCGAGGGCCTGGCACAGGGGCCTCAAGACTCTGACGAGTGTCCTCTCTTGCTGTGGCTGAGCTGGTATCTAAGACGTAAGACAAAGTCCTCCCCACTCTTCCTTCTCCTCTTCTCAAGTGGAAGGAAGGGATCTCTTTTAAAGCCAGGATCTGTGCAGCCTGTGGTTAGGGGAGGGGTGATGCTAACACTCCCTTGGTTACCCCAGCTGGTATCTCATCAATCCACACGCCCTTCCAGTCCACTGTCTTTGGGCCTAGTTCAGCCCTTGGACTCACCTAAGCTTCAGTTCCCAGGGCCTAGACTTCTTCTTTTTTTTTTTTTTTTCTTATTTTGAGACAGAGACTTGCTCTGTCACCCAGGCTGGAGTGCAGTGGTGCAATTTTGGCTTACTGCAACTTCTGCCTCCTGGGTTCAAGCGATTCTCATGTCTCAGCCTCCCGAGTAGCTGGGATTACAGGTGTGTGCCACCACACCTGGATAATTATTTTATATTTTCAGTAGGGTTGGGGTTTCACCATGTTGGCCAGGCTGGTCTTGAACTTCTGACATCAAGTGAACCTCCCGCCTTGGCCTCCCAAGCTGTTGGGATTACAAGGGTGAGCAGCCGTGCCCAGCCTAGACTTCCTTCTTAGTTTATTTAGAGACTGAGAGCACGTGGCCCTTGGTGGTGAGGTTTGCAGACATTCAAGTTCAGTCTGCCGAGATTCCCCTCTGGCTAGGGCTGGTTTAAATGCTCCTTCTGTGGGCAGGTGTCAGTTGAGTTTGGTCTGGTTTTCCCTTCTGCTCTAACAAAGCAGCACTGAGTTTAGCTCAGTGCTGAACTGCTGTGTTCTCCCTTCCCCCAGAGCTCAGAGATGCCCTGTACACCAAGCTTCCGCTCCTGGGTGTGAGGGAAGGGGTGGTGTCAGTGATTCGGGATTTTTTTTAACCTCTACAGTGTCTGTTTCAGTGATAGAAATTTAAAACAAGGTGCTATGAGTTCTCACCTAATTTTTGGTTCTTATAAAGTTATTTTTTTCTGTGTAGATGGTTGTTAACTTGATGTCCTTAATAGGAGGACAATCAGTGGAGCTTTATATTCTGTCATCTTGCTCCCCAACTTTGTAAAACTTAACTTTGATATTCCAAGGAGATGAAATTATGTCTCTATGTGTATCTGATAATAAGATGGTGTGAACCTTTACTGCCCCAGGAAGCAACTGAAGCAGGACTGCCTGCAGAGAAACCAAGGAATTTAGTGGATTCTGGATAATCTGTATTACACTTAGAGAGGCACTGGGAAAGTGTGATACTTGGGGTGAAAAACCCTCAATATTTGGGCTGTATTTTGTTTCTTGAATAAAACAATGTCAGGCATGTATCACTTGATGGAGAATGGAAAGTTACCAGTACATTTTGGCTCCTCATAAATGTTAGAAGTCGCCACCCACACCACACCGCCCCCCCGCCACCACAAACAACATTAGCACATATGTATATACAAACATAACTCACATCTTATTTTGGATGGGAATGTTTAAAAACTACAAGTAGGGGAAGATAAAGGTGACAGTGTTATGTGAGATATTTACCTTCTATTTCATATTATACTTTTTTATTCTGCCTAGATAAATGGAGGTGAGCGCATCCTGTACATCTGGGAAGGCTGGATGCTAGATGCATTGTGATGATACCACCTTCTGTGCAGTCCTCTCAAGGGGCAATGACTTTCTCTCCTATATCACTCATCCTGGAATACAGCAACAGTACACCTTTCTTTTCATTGCCATGTTCATATACGGCAACACATTATGTTTTAAAACATACAGCATAGGAAAAGCTTGTGCCATGACCTTACACTACTAATTACTATCCTTGTTGCAGGTATTTCTGGGAATACTTGGGTAACACACCCTTCATTTTGGACCGTAAACCCAGCTACTATAATTTTCTCCCCCACTAATCTTCTCTTTAAGTGATTTCAATATCTTCAAGATATCCAATTTCCTGGACACACTAAGAGTAGAGTAGTGAGAGCATTCTATACCAGGTACAGGTAATACAGGTAAAATTGTCTTTGGAGGATTTTAAAACAATAGAAAAACTGTGTGAATTTGGTCTGCTTGTTATTATCACTATGTGGCAGCATTTCTAAGCAATGTCAATGATCAAAAATATTTTAATGGACTACATTCTAATCAATTGTGCATATTATTAGTTTTAAAATGTAATCTATAGTTAGCTTTAAACTAACATAGTTTTATTAATTTTTATTAAACATTTTAATGCACATGGAAGCTAATTAAGAGAACTCCCACTTATACATAGTTGGCCCCCACACATTTAAACTTGAACACATTTACATGTGTTCATTTTGAGAGAAAGTTCATAATGGTTTGAAATTGTTGGGAATTGTTTGTGTTCTTCCAGTGTTATAACAGTTAATAATTGTACATGAAACTTTAATAAAAGACAAATTTAAGCAATTTTATGTGTATATATGTTTGATCATTTCTATGGATTTTTATGGTTATCACTCAAAATAATTTTGGTACATAGAGGAGGGAGTGTTAAAAATTATCTGGCTGGTGTTAAATATGTGAGGTATACCATGACTTGGACACCCTCTTCTCAACTTTCACAGCAAAGTAACACTTTTAAAACTTCCTTCTTTATCCAGGTTTGATTCAAAGGTCTGTCATTCTAGTGACTCCCCTGCATGTACACTCACTTCTTTGTACCTCTCTTTCTTTATTTTATTCTCCTGTTAAAAGTAAATGACAGTAAAATTCAATTCTTCACCCACTCTGTGCATCCCCTTGGACACTTTAACTTACTGGAGAAACACATTACGATGACAGCAGCTCTCATTTTAGTTAATGACTATTGTTTCTGCTTTACTACTTGTCCCTAGGTTATTCAATATACCCACTCTGCTAGGACTCTTTCTTATTTTTATGCTCCCTTTCCACCAACCTTCAAAATTGTCTCCCCACTCTTCCTTCTGAACTGAACACCTTCCTTCCTTATTTTGTTCAGAACATTGTTGCAATCACATTCCACAAATTACTGTCTTAATATGTCTCCACTTACCTGCATCTGTTGTCATACACTTTGCCTCCCCTTCTGTTACCATAGAAGTATTGTGTTTATTCCAAGCAATGTCAGTTCCTCTGTTCATGCACCGGATCCTATCTACTTCCACCTGTCTCAGGAAAGTCAATCCAACAATTCTCTGTCCTATATCATATATTGACCCTTCTGCTGAATCATGACCATTACCATAACTTTTGGTGAAGTATTTTTTTAGCTTCTGTGTAGGGAAAATATATCTCCCTTGAACCTACGATTCCTTAAAACTAGTATTCCATTTCTCTTCCCATCTAACAGAAAATCACCTCAAAATTTCTGTCTACATTCATATTTTCTAATTTTTCTATTCTTACATTTTCTTGAACTTGTTCAATTTGTCTTTAATATCTACTGTTTACCAATGAGACAACTTTTTTGGTGGCCACCGGTGACTTCCATATTTCCTTATTCAATTGTCAATTCCCAGTCAGTGTCTTACTTGATCTCTCACATAACTATTTGTCCGGAGCTGCGCACCCCGGCCATAGCAAATAATAATTAATGATTAAATGCCCGAGCTCTATTCCTTTCCACCTTCTACCTCCTCCCTAGATTTGTTGTTTCTCTTTTGTATCAATACCTCATAAAAGATGGTGCTCTTCCTGTTTTTTCTTCACCTGTTTTTCCCCCCGCGCAGCGAAAATTGTTACTTTGTAGCGCAGGCACCATCCCGCGCCGGGAAAATTACCAACTGACAGCGCAGGTGCAACATGACCTTCGACCAGAGAAACCAATACCTACTTGGTCACGCCCTCCGCGATGAGATCATCTCCGCCTCTGGCCCAACCCCTTCTCCTCCAAGTGTATATAAGGCATTGCATTACCGCCATTAAATGAGACTTGATCAGAGCACTGTCTTGTCTCCATTTCTCGTGTCTCTTGTCCCCCAAATTCCCACTCCCTCCTCCAGGGCCTGCTTCGACGATCCCGCGGGCCGGGATAACTATTCATCACCTCCTCTTCTAAACATGTTCTTCATTTGGTGCCAGGACATCACTCTTTCTCACACTGTATGTTGTTCTTTCTCAGTCTTCTTTGTGGATCCTAGTACTCTCACATATATTCAAAGGTCAAACTTAGACCAAGTGTTTAGACCTAGTACTCTTGTTTGTTTCTTCCATAATGTCATTACCTGTTCTCTCTATAACATTATTCAATCTCATGATTTTATATATAATCACCTCATTGAGGACTCTTTAATGTATATCTCCAGTCTAGAGAGCTATCTTGATCTCAAGACTTAGTAACCTATTTGATATCTCCGTATAGATATCTAGTAGACATATGAACTATACATAGCCACCACTAAGTCATAATTTTTTTTATTAAAATCAGCAGATTTTGCAATATTCTTCATCTCAGTAAATGACAACCTTATCCTTTGAGTTGTTGAAACTAAAAATCTGTAGCGAACTCATTTTTTGTTTGTAGCCCATATCTAACCCATTAGAAAGCCACATTAGTTGTTCCTTAAAATCCATCCCCCCAAAAAACCTCCACATTTACTAATCTGATTCACCGAATTTTTTTCAAGTCTTTTTTAACCCATCTCTGCTTTTGTTTTTAGTTCCACCCATATTCCTGTCTACTGTAACTACAGAAGTCAAAGTTATCCTTTTAAAATGTAAATCAAATCATGTCACTTCCATACTCAAAGCTCTCAATGGTTTCACACTGTATTTTCAGTCATAGTCACAGTCCATTCAGTGGCTGACATAGCCAGACAGTTCAGACCCACTGTCACCTCCTTGGTCAATTTTTCTCTCACTCTTCTACCTATGCACACTGACACAGGCACATCTTGCTTCTACATTATTTTCCTAAACACCAAAATGTTCTCCAACTCAGTGACTTTGTACCTAATATTCCCTCTGGCTTAATAGCTCTTCCCATAAATATCTGCATAATTCCTGCACACATTTACATTGGAGAAATATCAGTGTGCCTCATCACAGTGTTCTGGGAGAAACCCATGTAAAGTATTACTTCAAAAGTTATATTGCACCTATTCATTTTGTAAAATACAAGCTATTCCGAATTCTGAAACACATCTTGTCCTAAGAAACAAATATTGTGGAGCTATGTAAGGATTGCATCACCAAAACCATAATTTTCTTCTTTGTGGAAAATTTAAGGTTTAAACAAACCTTAAATTTAGGGTAGTTTTAAAACTACCCTTTGTTTAAAGGGTAGTTTTTTACTAAAGATTTTTATTTTTCTGTAAGGATAGATGCTAGAACCTAACATCTATGTAAGCTACAATTTTCCTGGATTTTGCCAAGATCCTTACCATAATCATTCAGATAGTGTTTATTGTCCTCATTTTCAGAAGATAAAATTGAGACCCAAATTGCATAATTAGTTTAAGATAACAGAGTTAAGGGAAAAAATTAGAATACAAAACAAGACAAAACTAAGATAATGGAAGCAATTATAGAGATATTAAAATAATTATAAACCTTTTTCTTCTTAGTAGGTAAATTTTAGTCTAAAATATGTTCATAAAGCATTTTTAATAGAATCACGGGGAAGACTTGCTCAAATGAATGCGTCAGTTCCATCCTCAGATTTCTGGCTCAGTGTGTTTGGTATAGGGTCCCGGCGTGATCTCCGCTCACTGCAAGCTCCGCCTCCCGGGTTCACGCCATTCTCCTGCCTCAGCCTCCCGAGTAGCTGGGACTACAGGCGCCCGCCACCTCGCCCGGCTAATTTTTTGTATTTTTAGTAGAGACGGAGTTTCACCGTGTTAGCTAGGATGGTCTGGATCTCCTAACCTCGTGATCCTCCCGCCTCAGCCTCCCACAGTGCTGGGATTACAGGCGTGAGCCCCCGCGCCCAGCCAGAAAGGAATTTTCAAAGAACTACCTAAGATATTGCCATTATTCTCAAGGAACACAAAAGTTTATTAAAAGAGATAAGAGAAAAACAAGTCAATCTGTTGTTTCACTTTATGCAATTAGTTTTCCTACAATGTGACTTCTGGCCTTGTCTTAATTTGCATGTCATATTACGAACATCCAAAGACTGATGCAATAAATGTGCTTTATTTTGACTACTCTTTTGAATGACTACATGAGAGATTATTTATAGGAATATTTCATGTACTAAATTATATTCTGCTATTGCTAGTGACTAAATAAATTAAATATTTTTACATCTTAGTTTACTTTTTCTTTTTAAATCCAGGTCATGTAGGATTAATTTAAATCCAGGTCATGTAGGATTAATTTATATTTATATGGTAATTGAATATTACTTTAACTTTCTGGATATGTTTATAAAAGACATTCATATCAATTTGTGATGAATTGAATCAAGATTTAGTTCCAAATCACATTATTTTTCTATTCTTTGGGTTAAAACAAATAAGTAAAATTAGTTTCCTTTGTTCAAGTTTCACCTTGATATCTACCTTATAAGTTCATTTTTCCACTTTACCTGTCTATTTCCATTTCTTCTGGTGAAGTTCTCAGTGGCATTGAGAATACTTTAGTACAGATGTACAACAAGGTAATGCATGCCAGCCTTTCTTGAAGTTTCTAGTTATACCTTCAGAGGAAGTAATATTATAACAAGCAAATTAAAGAGCCATGAAAATGTAATGAAAACAAGTTTGTGTCAAAGGAATAAATGGTAGCAATTGAAAATAAGCCACCTGTTTCTCATTAAGCAAACAAGTGATGTGGCACATAATTAAGGGACTGAAAAATGTATTTTGCACCCCAGGATCTTTTATAATACTAGAACTTTAGGCTGCTGAAAGTGATAGCAAGGGAACAATGCACCATAACAGTCTCTTACAGGATCTTCATTATAGTGAAGAGGAATTCTCAAAAACAAAAGGCATTCATCAGGTGATTGTAGAAAATGCTTCCATTATTTTGGTCCTAGAGCTAGTAGAGAAGGAAATCAGTAACAGACACAACTAATAGAGGTCATGTCTTTTCACCAGTAGTCCCCAGCTGTTTCGACACCAGGGACCAGTTTCTTGAAAGACAATTTTTCTATGGATGGCGGATGAGGGGAGGGGTGTGGTGAGGTTGGATGGAGAATGGTTTCTGGGCAAAACTATCCCACTTCAGATCATCAGGCATTAGATTCTCATACGGCACACTGCAATTTAGATCCTTTGCGTGTGCAGTTCACCGTAGGGTTTGCGCTCCTATGAGAATGTAATGCCTCTGCTGATCTGATCTGACAGGAGGTGGAGCTCAGACAGTAATGCTTTGCTACCCAGTGGCTCAGCTCCTGCTGTGCAGCCCAGTTCCTAACAGGCCAAGGACTCTTAGCAGTCTGCTGCCAGGGGGCCAGCTACCCTTGTTTTACACCTTTTCTATAGTAGTGGTTCTAACATTTTTGCGTGTAATGGAATCACGGGGAAGACTTGCTCAAATGAATGTATCAGTTCTATCCTCAGATTTCTGGCTCAGTGTGTTTGGTATAGGGCCACAGACTGCATTTGTAACACATTCCCAGGAGGTGCTGCTGCTGTTCATCCAGGAATCACAGTGTGCTCACCACTATGCTAGAGAATCCTTAAGGACAGTGAAAAAGTTTTCAGAGATTTTAAAAAACTTTTATGAAAAATAGATATATGAGCACACATAATAATGCACTTTAAATAATTTCACATAATTAGAAAATTTGATTTGCCTCAAATTTTATGTGGGAGGTACAGAACCTAAGTAAATGTATACCCAACTTGAACATCCGATTGTTGAATTCATTGTTTTATCCCACAGTGATTTTCATGCCAATACACACATACACAGGCATGCGTGCTCTCACACACAGCTAATTGTTGGTGTGTATTTAGAATAATTCTTTGCAAAAGTTACTTTTCTTTCTAATAAAGTCTATCTGGTATTTTAAGAATGTTGTGAAAGTAAATAGCATAATAAAATAATGCATGTGAATATGGAGCACACTTGCCCTTATACATCACACAGAAATGAGCAGCAACAACAAAAGCCACTGGTGGAAAGATTGGGAGATAATAGCAAGATAAAAAAGCCAGTGGTTCCTCCTCAGTCTTTTGTTCTCCTAAAAAGCAAGAGCAGTGCTTATCATTCACATAGAACCATATCTTCTATTCAATACATAGTGAAGGAAAACTGCTTCCATTTTACACAGAAAAAAAAGTGCCATGGTTTTCATATTCTGTCCAATGATGAAACTAAATGTAATTCACCCAGTCTAGAATCCATGCTTCAGAAAAATAACTGAGTCTAAAATGACCACCCAATTGCTGGCACATTAATAAAATAATGGCAGGACATATCCTGTATTGAAAGATAGACAAAGCAGTGCCTTACAGAGAAGTCATATCTTTGGTAAAAATTAATTCAAACAAAAATTATCCTAGCAACACACTATTTTCTGGATATTAGTGTGAATAGACACTAAAGATACCATAAACTGGTAAAACCATCTGTGAACAGATGGATGAACAAAGAGGAACTATTTTATGCAAATAATAATGAAGGTGTTGTATCAAAGACATGACCAGATAGCCACACATAGCATTAGGACAATAAGAGTAAGGCACTGAGAAGATCAGCAGAAGTAGAAAAATAAAGTCTGAAACGAATGAAGCAATTTGCCACATTAGAAACTGTTTCATCAGGTATTCATGTTATCATTACATGTCTGAAATAAGAGGTACTTGCCAATGTATTGGAGTCGATATTCTGGTGCCTCAATGTAGTTGAGCAAGTAGCTCCCCACAATAACGTTGCCTGTCCTACGTGTATGTTTTCTATTATTTATATAAGTAAGTGTGGTTATACAATAATTTATTTAAGGCTTATAGCCTATGCTGTGGATATGACACATAAAAAGTGAAACATAATTCCTGAAAGCTCATGAAAAATAAGACACAATGATTTCAAGTTGAAGGAAACCATAGTCTAAAGCAGGTGTTGCCAAATTCCTGCAAAGCACAGATGGTATTTGACTTCTGGTCTGTTCTTACAGGCCTAAGAGCCAAGAATGTTTCTTATATTTTAATTGGTTGTGGCAAAAAATTTTTTAAATGCAACAGAGATATAATGTAGCTTGCAAACTTTAATATCTTGATTGTATGGCACATTAATTTAAAAGTTTGCAAACACTTGGCCTGGAGTTACGACTTTTATATTGATTTGTTTTTAAATTGAGTTATCAGAGTTCAAGGAGAAAACATTTGAACTTTATATGTATGTGTACATGCATATAATTTTTTCAATATTTTTGTACATGCTATATTATGTACTTATAATATTTATACCAGCAGAAACCATTAAGTAAATAAATGCTCACTTATTGAATGTGCTGCTTCAACTTCTCTTTTACTAAAGTGGCAGGTGATCTAAAACATTAGTCATATACTGGTCTAGATAAGTTGAACCAAAAAAGATTAAATACAAAATTATTTGAAACGGGTGAAGAAATAAATTAAGTGCTGATGATAAAGTTTAGTAAGAGTACAGAGAAGGAGAAGTTATTGAAGCTTTCAGTTGTCATTTGGTGAAGATAGCCATAAAAGTGACAAAGGAAGTTATGGTTTGTGCTATAAAATACACTTTTTCCATCAACATTGAAGTTTGAAACTGTGTTTTTACTCTTTTATTTCACTTAGGTGAGTTTAATTAGGACTTTCAAGAATAAAAGAAGAAAAATAAAAAATAAATACAATCTCTCAGATTACTGTTAACATGATTAATATTAATTAATCACTAATTAATCAATGTCTATTGTATCACTGTGTTTTTTGAGATAACATTTTTATATGACTGATATAATCTTTCAGGAGTAATTTTAACTCAGGGACAGTATCTATAAACAGTATTTGCTGGTAAAAATTGATATAAATATTATGGAGAGCCATTTAAATCTAAAATCTAAAAGGTGTGCCTATAAATGTTCTTCAATTTACAATGGGATTATGTCTGGATAAATGTAATTTCAACTTAACAATAATTTCAACTCCCCATGGGTTTAGCCAGATATAATTCCATTGTCAGTTGAGGGATACACTGATTATCACTTTTGCACTATGGTACAGTAAAAATATTGTAAGTCAAATCACTGTAAGTCAAGGAATGCCTGTATTTTCAAGATTGAGTAGTTTACATCTTCGAAATTTGCTGCCCAAAATAAACTCATATATGCACATTACCTTAATTACATTCAAAATTAAGTCTCCTGGAGTTCTCACTTTACAGTTTGCTGAGTTCTTCCCTTGCTTTGCTATGTATAAATATAAACGTCTTAATGCTTACATGCTCCATTTTCAATAAGTGTTATGTCCTAACACTGCAAAACATGAAAATTGTTGGAACTCCATTTATTAATAGTTTAGTGGAATATTGCTGTTGTTCGAAACAAAGTGCAACAAAAATTTAAATGTATTTCAAGCAGAATAAAACCACATTGATGACAGAAACAAAGAAAGAAATAGTTCTGTTGAATTACTTTTCTTGAATATTTAATATTAGCTTTTCATTAAAAAATTGTATTTTGATCACTCTTCCTGGATATATATCAAATTTTTTCATTAAAGACTAATAACCCAATTTAAAAATGGGCTACAGACTTAAATAGACATTATAAAAAATACAAATAGCCAATAGGCACATGAAAAAACATAGCCAACAGGTACATGAAAGAACAATCAACATCACTAATCATTAGGGAAATGCAAATGAAAACCACTAGGAGATGTCACTTTACACCTGTCAGGGTGGTTATTATTATTTTTTTTTAAAGAGATACAATTATTGCCAGTGTGACATGGAGAAACCAAAACTCTTGTACAGTGTTGATGGGAATATTCGCAAAACGGTTTAACCACTATGGGAAACAGTTTGAAGATTCCTTAAAAAACTGAAAATAAAACTACCATATGACCCAGCAACCTCACTCTGACTATTCATCCAAAATAATTGAAACCAGGATCTGGAAGAAATATGAGAACTCCTATGTTCATTGCAGTACTATTCACAATAGCCAAGATGTGAAAACAACCCAAATATCCCTCCGCAGATGAATGAATAAATAAATTGTGGTCTGCATAAATGATGAAATACTGTTCAGCCTTAAAAAAGAAGAAAATTCTACAGCATGAAACCATATGGATAATCCTGGAGGAAATTCAATGAGGTGAGACAGTCACAGAAAAATACTGCATGATTCCACTTATGTGAAATATATAAAATAGTCAAAGTCTGAGAGTCAAAGAGTGGAATGGTGGTTACCAGAGGATGGGATGTGGCGGAAAAGAGAAAGTTACTAATCAAGGGTATAGTATTCAGTCAAACAAGATGCATAAGTTCCAAAGATCTGCTATACAACAGTGTACCTATAATAAATAATAATATACTGTAAGCTCCAAAATTTTAAAAATGGTAAATCTCATGCTAATTGTTCTTACCACAATAAAATAAATATTTTTTTAAATATGCAGTCTTGAAAACAGATTGCATTTTTTTGTTGTTGAAATGTTTAAAGAATGAATTGAAAAAAGTATTCTTTGTAAAACTGCTTAAAGAACATGAATATATACACAAATATTTTATTTTATTTATGTTAATTTTCAATATTTAGATAATAGATAAGTTATTATTTTAATAGACATGTGGACATGGGCATAAATTATATTCAATTTTCATAAAATTTATTTTTGTAAATGAGTTTTCAAATAGAAATATTTTGTCAAAATTTTTCTATCAGAAATTAATATTTAAAATCCTTTAAAGATTAAATTGTGTTGCCATTTAGGGTTCTGGAAAATTAAGAAAAAAATAGATTATTAACAAAATATATCAACAGAAATGATAGAGACCAGCCATCAGATATACGGTTTGGTCCTAATGTTTTTAAGTGCCTTTTAAAATGTACACGTGCACATATGTACATGTGAACATACCAAAATCTATACATAAGGCTGGTGGAACATCAAAATGACAATATAATTTAACTATGAGTGCCAGGAGTATACCTGCTTTTATTTTCTCCCTTGAACTTTTCTATATTTGCCATTTTTTAAATAGTCAATATCTATTACCTTTCCTAGCTGACAAAAAATTGATTAATATATGTGAGTCTTTTAACAGTTTGAGAGGTGGTACATTGGTTTAAAGATTCTGGAGCCAGACTGTCTGGATTTAAATTCCAGTTGTCCCTCTTAACACCTAAGTGACCTTATGCTAGTTACCCAAACTTTCTAGACCCTAGTATTCTGACCTGTAAAAATGGAGATAGTGTTAATAGTTATCTCAAGGAATGTTATATGAAAATTAAAGTTAGTGTTTATGGTATGTTTAGAATTGTATCTTATATAAAGAAAACAATGAAATTAGCTATATATTATTACTCTTGTTATTACCCCAAATCAGAAACTAATTATTTAACATGTTTTAATCTTATGAAATTTCAAATTTTCTTATTAAACTTTTCATTTTATTTTAAGTAATTTATATTCTTTATGCCAGTGAATGTTACTTTTACTTTATATCAAAATATTTTTAAAAGCTATTCATATTTGCTAACACAAAATTTTGGAGAAAATGTACAGCTTTGATTTGTCCTAAATATGCATCATTAGTACTAGTATTTTATTTTCATATGGTTCTTTCTGTATTTACTAAGATTGAGTGATTAGTTTTACAGATACATAGCTATATTTCTAACTAGATTATTTCTAACCCTTTGTCTTGGAGTCTTTCTTTTTATGTATATTTCATGATCCTCTATATTTTCTAGGAGTAGCAATTAGAATAAAACAACATATTTAGGTTTAGATGAGCATTTTTTTTTGTTTAATAAAGTATTAGTCTCCTTAACCTCTATGTCTTTTTGGTTGTTGTGATATAGTAAGTCTAATTTCAGATATAAATTTTTTCTTGGTATCTACATCTATGTTTAGATACTGGTGCATTAGATTGTACAATACATATATTTATGGTTAGCCAATATCTTTTGAGAATGATCTTATAATGTTTTCATAATTTCTCAACTTGTATTTCTTGCCTTTCCAAGATAGGACTGAATTAAAATAGCACGAAATCAAACCAACCAGCAAAGGAAATGAATTCCAATTTCTTGAAATCCCTGCAGTTATGTGCAAGGACACAGATCACCAAACTATGGCCTGAGGTCTGTTTTTGCATGGCCAGTATATTAGTTTCCTAGGGCTGCTATAATGTACCAAAAGCTGAGTAGCTTAAAATAAAAGAAATTTACTGTCTTTTGGAGGTTACAGATCAAAGTGTTGTCAGGGCCATGCACCTCCTGAAACCTATAGGGCCATCCTTCTTTGCCTCTTCCTAGCTTCCATTAGTTTACCAGAAATCTTTGTCTATCCAGCTTGCAGCTATTAAACTCCAATCTCTGCTTTTTTCTTCACATGATGTTCTTCCCATGTGTTTCTGTCTTTAGAATGTCATCTTCTTAAAGGGACACCAGTCATAATGGACCAGGGGCTAAACGTACTCCACTATGACCTTATTTTAACTTAGAAAATCCCATCTACAATGACCCTATTTTCAAATAAGCTCTCAATCTGAAGTACTGGGGTTTGTGTTTTTTTGAGACACAATTCAACCCGTAACAACCGGCAAGGAAAAAAGAGTTTTTACATTGTTAAGATTGTAAACATATTTACTTCCTTATATCATATCATATACATTTTGCACTGAATTCTGTCTGCTTACTAAACACAGTCTACACTTCCAGAATTAATCACCAATAGCTTGCATTCTCGTTTCTACATACATTTGCAGTAATTGGTGCTATTGGTGCCATATATAAACTGATCACCTCTGATCATGCTTTCTCCTCAGTGTGCTTTGATTCTCTTTGTTCAGTCTATCTGAAATGTCATCCCCTCATTGCCCTTTCTCAGAATTACAACATATTCACTGTTAATACCTAGCTTATGCCGTTTTTACTTTCCTAATTGCCACTAGAATAAAATAATTATTCCCTAAAAATTAAATACATTGGTTATTTGCCTTGTTTATTGTATATGTTTAATGTTTTATACTGTTATTACTTGAACAGGACTTACTATACATCCACATTTACATTCTAAAGTGCCTAACAAAATAGTATAACAATTTTTCAAAAGTATTTTATTGATGATTTATTGAATGACTTAAGCAAAATACTGAATTGAATTATCCAAATAATTGTTTACTTTCACTGTATCGTTTGACATGAGTACATAGTAAGTAGGTAAATGTGAAACAAATAATTAGTGCAAAGGTTCAGATGTTAGAAACCACTATGTCTTTACAGGCCAACAAAAATCTGTTTGAAAAACTGATGATAACAGCTATTTAACCTTATTGTATCTTTTTCAAAAACATATTTATTTCTATAGTTTATAGTTATTATAATTTGCTAAAGTAAGACTTTCTATATGAAGCTGGAATTGATTTATTTAAGGGCTAAATGAATAATACTTTAAAAAATACATTTTCTCTAAGAAATATAAAATTCTACATATATAAAAAGCAACAGTAATAAAAAGGATAGGTATTAAATTATACCCAAATTCCATCATGGCAAAATCAGTTTCAAATAATTAATTATTAATTCCAGAAACAGAAAATATGACTTATAACCTCCTTTTGAAAATAAAAACAATTAGTAGTTGATTATTTATTGCACTTATAAAGGTACTGCTGAATAGAATTTAAGATAAAATTTGTAGCAGTGCTTATAAGGATTAACAATTTAGTTTTCCTTGAACACCATTGTGTCCTCTTCCTATCTGTACTTGCAATGTTAGCCAATCTAAACCATTCTTTATTAAACCTAAGGTAGCTAAACCCATAGAATCTCTCTAAAGGAAGCTATTTACATTTCACAAGCAAAGAAATCCATTTTCAGGATGTTTCTGTATTATGACAGCAAGATTAGTTCAAAAAGGAAAAATTCAGACAATCAAGCAGCTGTTTCATATATAAAATGCCAAACATCTGGCTCTCCTGACTTTTTTCTCACTGATTTGATTGAAACAGCAGTGTTGATTGTGTTGTGCAAATATAGCCTCAGAACAGGAAAATTAAGGAGTAAAAATCTTGACTTTATTGTAGACTTCTTAAAAATCCTGAATTCAGAGATTCTGAGGCTATAATGTCAGCTACTTGAACAGTCTGCCTTCTATTGTATTATTAGTCGATTGAGTAAGATGTTTACCAAAGAACTCTGGAACTGCAAGATACTTTTAATTAGCATAGTCGTTAGCATATTTGTTCCCCAGTGACCTTCAATACATGATTTCCCAAGTCTAGACAAATGTACTAAGGACTGCTTAGATGTTCATTACAATCCCAGTTCCACATATAAACCAGTGATGTGCCTCAAGAGATGACCATTTACTAGATAAATGTTTGCACATTATAGTGAATGGCATAGAACCCTATCTCATATCTTTCATGTGAATGTGAAATATAATCTGAGTTCCAGTCAAATGAGTTGTGCTTATTCACATTTCTGAAAACATGCTGTTTTTACCACCTGCTATGCTTTGCTTCCATAGCTTACCATAACATTTGAAAGAAGCTGAAAATCATTAAAATAATAATTGGTATGTTCATAGCAAACATCAGTAGCCAGTCAGCTATCAACAAGAAGTCTGTCATGGGATGATAGAGTGGAAAATTATCAAGCAGAAAGGAAAAGAATAGAAGAATGTCAGGGGGAAATGAGAAGTAATACAGAGAATAATCTCATACCAAAATCAAGACCAAGCTTCAGTGGAAATAGCAGAATGATGTCCAGTTTCGCCCCATGCTGTTCTTGGAAAGGTGAGCAAGTTCTCATGAGATCTCATGATTTAAAAGTGGCAACCCCCACCCCTGACACTAACTCTCTCTCCTGGCACCACGTAAGACCTGCCTTGCTTCCCCTTTGCATTCTACCATGATTGTAAGTGTCCTGAGGTTTCCCCAGCCATGTGGAACTATGAGTCAGTTAAACCTCTTTGTTTATAAATTACCCAGTTTCAGATAGTTCTTTATAGCAGTGTGAAAATGGGCTAAGACAGAAAATTGGTACTGGTGTGGCTGGCCAGGTTTCATTAGTACGGGCCTCCATTACTACTGTTTCAGTACTAAGTGGCTAGGTTAAATAGTAAAAGCTGATAGAGCCAGTGCCTTCATACAAAGGACGGAATGTAACAGAAGTTGACCAAGAGTTTCGCCTAGGCCTTTCCTTGACCTTGAAGCATGACAAAATAAAGAAGGAATTCTTAACAAGACCTATGTAGGATTAAACAAGTTTTATTGGGGGTAGGAAGGAACTCCCCAAACCTCCATGATTTAGCAGGAGACAAGATAAGGGTAATCACCCGAACACCTGGACCCATTTTGATTAAGTAAATTTACTGAAGTCCAGAGGAAGGTCTTGGTAAGGTCTTGGTACTCAGATCTTAGTTATAGATTAGAAGAAGTTAACCACTTATGTCTTTAGATGAATACACACTTACACATAGACATTGAACTTCGAAGGTATGTAAGCTTTGGAAAACTATGTAATTTGAGTTAGTCTGGCAATAGTTTCTAGGCTTTCTCCCTGTAACTGATTACAAAAATAAAAACTCTCTTCTCTCTCAGTTCATCTGCATCTCATTATTAGACCAAGAGAATAAGCAGCACGACCCTCAGTTTGGTCTTGGAACACACCGGTAGAGTGGGGCACTGCTATAAAGATACCTAGAAATGTGGAAGTGACTTTGTAAATGGGTAACAGGCAGAGGCTGGAAAAGTTTAGAGGGCTCAGAAAATGACAGGAAGATGTGGGAAAAGTTGGAACTTCCTAAAGATTTGTTCAGTGGTTTTAACCAAAATGCTGACAGTGATATGGACAATGAAGTCTAGGCCGAGGTGGTCTCAGATGTAGATGAGGAACTTACTGGTGACTTGAGCAAATGTCACTCTTACTATGCTTTAACAGAGATATTGGCAGCATTTTGCCACTGCTCTAAAGATCCGTGGAACTTTGAACTTAAGAGAGATGATTTAGGGTATCTGGCAGATGAAATATCTAAGCAGCAAAGCATTCAAGATATGGTCTGGCTTTTGCTGAAAGTGTATGGTGAAATGCGTTCACAAGCAGAAGATCTGAAATTGGAATTTAAGTTTCAAAGGAAAGCAGAACATACATTTTGGAAAATTTGCAGCATGACCATGCAGTAGAAAAGACAAATCCATTTTCTGAGGAAGAATTGAAGCTAGCTGCAGAAATTTTCCTAAGTGTCAAGGAGCCGAGTGTTAATAGCCAAGACAATGGAGAAAACATCTCCATGACATTTCAGAAATCTTCACCGTAGCCTATCTGATACGGTGTGGCTGTGTCCCCGCCCAAATCTCATCTCGAATTGTAATCTTCATAATTCCCACAAGTTGAGGGAGGGAACTGGTGGGAGGTGATTGGATCCTGGGGGTGATTCCCCTCATGCTATTCTTGTGATAGTGAGTTCTCACAAGATCTGATGGTTTTATAAATGGCAGTTGCCCCTGGGCTTTTTGTTCTCTCTCACCTACCGTCATGTAATACATGTATTCTTCCCCTTTGTCAGGCCTCTGAGCCCAAACTAAGCCATCATATCCCCAGTGACCTGAATGTATACATCCAGATGGCCTGAAGCAACTGAAGATCCACAGAAGTGAAAATAGCTTAACTGATGACATTCCACCATTGTGATTTGTTTCTGCCCCACCCTAACTGATCAATGTACTTCGTAAACTCCCCCACCCTTAAGAAGTTTCTTTGTAATTCTCCCCACCCTTGAGAAGGTACTTTGTGACATCCACCGCCTATCCCAAAACCTGTAAGAACTAATGATAATCCCACCACCCTTTGCTGACTCTCTTTTCGGACTCAGCCTGCCTGCACCCAGGTGAAATAAACAGCTATGTTGCTCACGCATGGGCTGTTTGGTGATCTCTTCACACGGACACACGTGAGACACCCTTCAACCATACGTTAAGTTTCCTGAGGCCTCCCCAGCCATGCAGAACTGTGAGTCAATTAAACCTCTTTTCTTTATAAATTACCTAGTTTCAGGCAGTTCTTCATAGCAGTGTGAGAATGGACTAACACATGGTAAATTAGTACCAGTAGAGTGGAGTACTGCTATAGTAAGATCCAAAAATGTGGAAGCAACTTGGGAACTGGATAACAAGCAGAGGTTGGAACAGTCTGGAGATTGGAGGACCCAGAAGAAGATAGGAACATGTGGGAAAGTCTGGAACTTCGTAGAGACTTGTTGAATGGTTTTGACCAAAATGCTGACAGTGATATGGACAATGAAGTCCAGGCTAAGGCCGTCTCAGATGGAAGTGAGGAGCTTATTTGGAACTAGAGAAAATCTCACTTTTTCTATGTTTTAGCAAAGAGACTGGCAGCATTTTGCCACTGCCCTAGAGATCTGTGAAACTTTGAACTTGAAAGAGATGATCTGAAATTGGAACTTATGTTTAAAAGGGAAGCAGATCACAGAGGTTTGAAAAATTTGCAGCCTGATGATGCGATAGAAAAGGAAGACCCACTTTCTAGAGAGAAACTCAAGCTGGTTGCAGAAATTTGCATAAGTCATGAAAAGCCAAATGTTAACCACCAAGACAACAGGGAAAATGTCTCCAGGGCATGTCAGAGATCTTGGTGGCTGCCCCTCCCATGACAGACCCAGAGTTTAGGAGGGAAAAATCGTTTCCTGGGCCAGGCCCAGAACACTAGTGCTCTGTATTGCCTTGGAATAGGGTGCACTGTGTCTCAGCCATGGCTAAAAGGGGCCAAGGTACAGCTTGTACAGAAGGCGAGAATTGAAGTTTGAGAACCTCCACATAGATTTCAGACGATGTATGGAAATGCCTGAATGTTCAGGCAGAAGTCTGCTGCAGAGGCTGTGCCTTCATGGAGAACCTCTGCTAGAGCAGTATGGAAGGAAAATATGGGGTGTTACCCCACACAGAGTCTCCACTGGACACTGCCTATTGGAGTTGCGGGAAGAGGGTCACCATTCTCCAGACTCCAAAATGGTAGATCCACTGACAGCTTGCACCATATACCTGGAAAACTTGCAGATGCTCAACGACAGCCCATGAAAGCAGGTGGGAGGGAAGTTGTACCCTGAAAAGCCACAAGGGCAGAGCAGCCCAAGGCCTTGGGAGCCTACCATTTGCATCAGAATGTCCTGAATGTCAGACATGGAGTTAAAGATGATAATTTTGGAGCTTTAAGATGTAATGACTGTCTGTTGGATTTTGGGCTTGCATGGGGGCTGTATAGCCCCTTTGTTTTGACCAATTTCTCCCATTTGGAATGGGGACATTTATCCAATACCTGCACTCGCATTGTATCTTGGAAACATCTAAATTGCCTTTGATTTCACAGGCTCATAGTCAGAAGGGAATTGCCTTGTCTCAGATGAAACTTTGGATTTGGATTTTAGGTTAATTCTGATATAAGTTAAGACTTTGGGGGACTGTTGGGAAGGAATGATTGGTTCTGAAAAGTGAGGACATAAGATTTGGGAGAGCTTGGGGAGGGATAATATGGTTTGGCTGCATCCCCACCCAAATCCTATTTGTAACTGTAATACCCTTAATCCCCATGTTTCAAGTGAGGGACCTGATGGGAGGTGATTGAATCATGGCAGCAGTTTTCCCCATGCTGTTCTTGTGATAGTGAGGGAGTTCTCACAAGATCTGATGGTTTTATAAATGGCAGTTCCCCCTGGGCTTTCTGTTCTCTCTCACCTGCCACCATGTGAGAAGTATCTGCTTCTCCTTCTGTCATAATTGTAAATTTCCTTAGGACTCTCCAGTCATGCAGAACTGTGTGTCAATTAAACCTCTTTTTTAAACAATAAATTATCTACTCTCAATAGTTCTTTAGAGTAGTACTATGAGAATGAACTAATATACTGTTCCATCACAGGCCCAAAGACCTAGGAGGGAAAAATGTTTTCATGGGCTGAGCTCAGGGCCCTGCTGTTCTGTGCAGCTTGGGGACAGGGTGTCCTTTGTGTTAGCCACTCCAGTTCCACCCGTGCCTACAAAGAGCCAAGGTACAGCTTCAGCCATTGCTTCGGAGGGTGCAAGCCCCAAGCCTTGGTAGCTTCTAGATGGTGTTGGGCCTGCAGGTGTGCAGAAGACAAGAGATGAGCTTTGGGAGCCTCCACCTACATTTCAGAGGATGTATGGAAAGGCCTTGATGTCTAGGCAGAAGTCTGTTGCAGGGATGAAGCCATTATGGAGAACCTAGTGCAACACAGGCCACCTTCCTCCAGACCCCAGAATGGAAGATCCACCAATGGCTTACACAGTGATACTGGAAAAGCCACAAGCATTCAACAGCGGCCCACGAAAGCAGGTGCAGGGACTGTACCCTGTAGAACCACAAAAGCAGAGCTGCCGCAGGCCTTGCGAACCCACCTCTTGCCTCAGTGTGTCCTCGGTTTTAGACATGAGGTCAGAGGAGATTTTTTTTGAGGTTTTAGATTTAATAACTGCCCTATAGGTTTTCAGACTTGTATGGGGCCTGTAGCCCATTTGTTTTGACCAATTTCTCCCTTTTGGGGCGAGAGCATTACTCAATGCCTGTACACCCTCGGTAAGTTAGAATTAACTAACTTGCTTTTGATTTTAGAGGATCATAGGTGGAAGGGCCTTCCCTTGTCTCAGGTGAGACTTTCGACTTGGACTTTTGGCTTAATGCTGGAATGAGTTAAGACTCTGGGGGACTGTTGGGAAGGCATAATTGTGTTTTCAAATGTGAGAATTACATGAGATTTGGGAGGGGCCAGGGGCAGAATAACATGGTTTGGCTCTGTGTCCCACCCAAATCTCATTTTGAATTGTAAACCCCATGTGTCATAGGAGGAAACTGGTAGGAGGTGAATAGATTACGGGGCGGTTTCCCCTATGCTGTTCTCACAATAGTCAGTGAATTTTCATGTGATCTGATGGTTAAAAAGTGTTTGTCAGTGTCCCCCTTGCTCTCTCTCTCCTGCTGCCATGTAAGATATGCCTTGTTTCCCCTTCTCCTTCCACCATGATTGTTAGTTTCCTGAGGCCTCAGCCATGCAGAACTGTGAGTCAACTAATCCTGTTTTGTTTGCACATTTCCTAGTCTCAGATAGTTTTTTCAGCAGTGTGAAAACAGACTAATATAGCTATTCAAACATTTTGTCTACATGGTAAAGATTCTAAACAACCGTTTATTTCTCACAAGTCTTATGTGTATGTGTGTGTGTGTGTTTCTCTACTAAACTTGCATTGAAAGAGCAAAACATTATTAAAGTCATATAGCAATTAAAGACATGACCTTCAGCAGGTAATATTCATAATTATCAAATATTATAATTACATTTTGTTAAGATGGATAAAAACTAAAAGAAAAAAACCTTAAACTATTAATATGGAAAGAAAGAAAGAAAGAAAGAAAGAAAGAAAGAAAGAAAGAAAGAAAGAAAGAAAGAAAGAAAGAAAGAAAGAAAGAGAAATAAAAAAGAAAGAAAGAAGGAAAGAAGTAGAAAAGGAAATTTAATTACAGGTGCCTTTTCAGTGCTTCCCATACTTTAGAATAAATTTCTTCTAGCTTTCCAGCTGTGAAGGCAGCCATTGTTCTCAGGGGAGCTAATTATTCTAAGAAGCTCGCCTTCCTGGTGGGCTCTAATAAGCACAGTTCATTGCAGAACTTTACCAGTGTGTGTCAAAGACCCACAACTGTGTGAGGCTGATGCTAGGGGCATGCCATATGAAGCTCCGTAATGTAGTTGCAGTAAACACACACTCCATTACTAGGACACTGGTGGAATAGTACAGGAGCCTCAAGAATGAGAAGTTATGGTTTCATTAATGCTGAACTGTAGGGGTCAAAGAACTAATGAAACGGCTAAAGGGATAACGATCCCACCTATGATAAACACTATTTACCATGTAGTCTTGAGCAGACTTCTATGTTAGCAGGAGTCACATGGAGGGGACTGTGTGAGCCATCTGCTCATTGTGCTAGTTGCCATTTTTTCCTGCTTGCTTAGATACCATAAACAGTGACCTAAAGGCAATGAAAAGGCAAACAGTAGTGTGCTGGGTGGGACTTACAAAAAAAAACTTAAACACAGGCGACATATAAACAAGTTCGCCTATCATTTTGCAATCAGAGCTTTATAAAAACAATGTTTATTTTATTTTACCCATCGATTTCTAAATGTTTGCCTGATAAGTTTATTTCTCAAAAATGTGGTTAGTGAACATAGGTTTAGACTTCATGGAATATAATTTTGAACATAACTAAAACAATAACTAATAAAGACATTTACATGAATGTTATGAGAGAGTTTCAAATATCTCCAATGAAACACAACTGCTATCAGTGGACACACCCAAATTGGCAACTTACAATTTTGCTACAACCTCATAAGCTCTTTTTTACATTGTGAACTTATATTTTGATTACTGTAGTACTAAAAACAAAATAAATGTTAGTGAGTATGAATAAAAAAGGTACTTCTTTTACTGGTACCATAATAAGAAAATTTTTAAAGAATTCCTGAATATCTAATTCTTTTTTTCATAGTGACTCATGCTTCCTTACTTCTTTCTTGACTCCCTCTGAAAGACCGTAAAAAAAATCAACCTATCTGCAGACAAATTTGATGCCCTATAATGTAATATTATTAAAAAATACAATTCTCTCTATATTACTTTAATATCAAATAATGGAATTAGAAGATAACTATCCAAAACTTTATAACCATTATAATTTATGTCTCAGTCTCTAAAATTTCTTTTAGATAACAAGTTTTGCTGTGCTTAGCTGTGGATATATAGAAGATTACTACCTTGGTTGTAATGAAACATCCATGCTCCATGGGAGGATTCTCTGAAATTTTCCACTGGCAATTCCATGAGTGAGCTTCATAATGACCTGTGGAAACAGACTGCTTTTCAACACATCCCTGTTGCTTCAATTGAACAAAGTTGGCCAACTGTAACAAATAGCACAGCAGTTTTCTTTTTTGGTGTCCAATTCAAATCCATTTCATCCCACTTGGGAGGAAATTGCGATTTAGTCTTAAGATTTATGACACGAAAGCAGATGTACTACTCAAAGTTTATGGAATTAACAACAACAAAAATATCCCCACTATGTTTATAGAATAAAATTAACTCTTTATGAAACGAAAGCAATTTTCTTATGGAATACCCTGGTATAAAAACAACAATGACAAATATATGAAAGTTACTCTTTTAGGGAAATAAAACAAATTCATAGTGGAATATAGTTTAAAAAACACATGCACATGCTTGTGTAAAAAACAAGCAACAATAAATAAATTCGGTTTCCTGATATTGAAATGCCATTATCAAAAGAAAAAATTACAACAAATTTAGTTTAAAGATCCTAATTAGCTTTATTTGTGATTCTACAATCAGGCTACACTTTATTCTACAAAACAGAATGTGCTTTCCAATGTTCTGAGCAGAGCAGTTTGGTTTTATAGATAAAGGCGGGCTGGAGAAAGCAGAAACAAAGAACAAAAAGTGAATTGTTCATTTTAGAGCTACTTTCTTTGTAAGACAGGAAAGGGAGACAGAATAATAGTGAAATAATTGGTTGTTGACACCAGGTTACTTCCTGTTATTTTTTAGAAGAATTAAAAACAGAGGAAACTTTATTAACAGGTCAATTGAAACTAGACTGGGAATTTGACTATTGTCTCTCATTCTGATTACTTGGGAGGTCAGATAAACAGATCAGTTTTGGTTTGATGATGTGTAACTTTAGCAAGAATGACTCCATTTTAGTTTGGTCAGTTTGGCCTAGTGCAGGAGATTTGACCAAACCAGTGGTTTCCTATAAATATTGTTTAACCTGTAAAAATTCTGACTATGTAGAACTACTTATAATACACAAATATCATGAACAGTTATATTACAAAATGTCATCAGTATTTTCAAAAATACCAGAATAAATGTAAAGTTTTGAAATTAACTGGTATTTATTAGTATAGTGACTATAGTCACATAATTTTATTATCTATTGATATTCATCCTGTAGAAGTTTTATAAAACACACAAACATACAAGCATACATCTCATTTTATATTATGTTCAGACATTTATGGTTTTTTTTGTTTTGTTTTTGTTTTTTTTCCAGTTCAAAAGACTCAAATGAATTTTTGGGAAGTGAACTGAACAAGGTATATGTAAATTTAAGTTCTAAACATGAGCTGCATTCTTTCATTACTATTGCCATGACTGATTGTTTTCATATTTACATAAACTGTCTCTGGTAATTACATAGATAATAAATCTAGCAAGACAAATTAATATTTTAAGTATATGTACATACGTGTGTGTGTATACATACATAATAGATGTATACATGTTTGTGTCTATTTATTAGAACTGTGAAGAAACACCATAAAAGTATTTGAAGACCATACAATTATATGTGAGAAAACACATGAAAGAATTTTCTTGTTCTTACGATGGTTTGCAGATCTCATTTATCTATGCTCAAAAGTTCCACCTGACCCAAAATTTAATGCCAACTTACAGAGAAAAAAATATTGAAATATTTTTGTAGGAGACAGTTAAAGACCCTTCAGTTATGACTCATGTCAACAAGTATTGTGTTTTTCTGAATTCTGCATTCCCAAATGACTGACATTTGTGATTTTATTCCCCAAATCATTGTTCCCTGTCCTCAGAGTAGCTCTGTGCCCTAAAACTCAAGAAAACTGTTTCCCTTCTTTGGGTTCAAAGGCCATTTTTCCTGCTGCACATCAGTTAAGAAAGAGAAAATCTTTGTTTCTTTTAATCTTTGGATTTAAACAGACATGACGAGAAAGGAAAGGAAGAGGCTGTAGGGCAGGAGAGAAAGAGGTGATGCGAACTATCATAATAATTTCTCATGGCCCTGACCATGAAAATTAGAAAAATTTTAAGTATGAAAATAAGACAAAGATAAAGGAAAGGAAAATACCTTGTCATGGATTAGCTTCAGTGCTATGTTCTTCATATGTTTATGTTTAATCTTCACACTGTGGAATAACTAATGTTTATATACTTTTTTTTTTTTTTTTTGAGACAGCATCTCGCTCTGTTGCCCAGGCTAGAGTGCAGTGGTGTGATCTCGGCTCACTGCAAGCTCCGCCTCCTGGGTTCAAGAGATTCTCCTGCCTTAGCCTCCCGAGTAGCTGGGACCACAGGCGCCCACAACCATGCCTAGCTAATTTTTTTAGCATTTTTAGTGGAGGCAGGGTTTCATTGTGTTAGCCAGGATGGTCTTGTTCTCCTGACCTCGTGATCTGCCAGCTTCGGCCTTCCAAAGTGCTGGGATTACAGGTGTGAGCCACCACACCTGGTCTGTATACATTTTACAAATAAGAAAACTGTAGTATACATTGCAATCAGTATTTGTATCCTTGAATAGCATAATATAAGGTTTTTGTTTGTTTAGTTGGTTGGTTGGTTGGATTTTGAGACAGGATCTCACTCTGTCACTCTGATCTCCCCAGTAGCTAGGATGACAAGCACATGGCACCACATCTGGCTAATGTTTGTCTGTTTGTTAAAAAATATGTTATACAGATGGGGTCTCACTATGTTGCCCAGGCTGGACTTAAATTCCTGGTCTCAAATGATCCTCCTGCCTCAGCTTCATAAAGTGTTGGGATTACAGGCATGAAGCCCCGTGATCAGCCTAGTATGAGATATTTAAAGTAAATCTGAAGTGGCAAAATGACACCAACTGGAGATTGGTGCCATTCCCAATACACCTATAAAAATGATCAATATATACATATTGGTATTATGTCTACCAACATTCTAAGGTTCGATAGACACATAATATTTAATGATTTCAATTAGACATATTGTATTAGCTAAGAATGAATTGAGTAAAAACTTATCAGAGAATTTATTACTTTGAATTTTTAAACAGTAATTCTGTTGGGGATGTCATAGCGGGAAAGGGTTTGTGTTTAAATTTTCATCATTCTTTCTTTTTCAGTTTTAAATCATTGTATAAGTTTTGATGAGTGTTATTAGATAATCTGGCAGAAAACAGAAGGTATTTTCTTTTTTGGTTCAGTTGCAGTATGAAATTCATTAATATTCTTTTCTATTTCAGAGCCTTCTGAAAGCTAAAGCAGAATTGCTCTTCTTACTGCTCCCAGAAGAAAAAAAAAAAAAAAAGGAACAATGATAGTTATTATTAAATTCATCTTACAAAGTGGGCAGACCATGATTACTTGTATAACCTGCCAGCCTCTTCCTCTGGGAGGGAACTACACACTGGTTGACCTTAAGATTGATTGTTAAGATCATTGGATTAAAAGAGAACTAGGCCGGGTGCGATGGCTCACACCTGTAATCCCAGCACTTTGGGAGGCCGAAGTGGGTGGATCACAAGGTCAAGAGATCAAGATCATCCTGGCCAACATGGTGAAACCCTGTCTCTACTAAAAATACAAAAATTAGCTGGATGTGATGGCGCACGCCTGTAGTCCCAGCTACTCGGGAGGCTGAGGCAGGAGAATTGCTTGAACCCGGGAGGCAGAAGTTGCAGTGAACAAAGATCGCACCACTGAAAAAAAGAAAAGAGAACTAAAATGTGAGGAATATCTTATTTATTTATGCAAGGACAGGCACTTTCTCTCTTCTAACTTCTATATTGTCCTAACTTGTAAATGATTGTGAAGAATATCTTTCAGCCTTTCTTTCCACTCTCTTTACATACCTCATGGAAGATGTTAAAGCCACAAGTTTATTAAGCTATGTATTGCTGGAGGGTGGCCTTGCTTCCTTGAGAGATAATGTTCATCCATGGTGTACACTCTGCTTGGACTGAAACTGATGGAGAGAGATAGACTGGCCATTCTTTTGGTCCTACTAAAGCAGGATTCTTTGCTCCTTAGCTCAGCTAATCCAGGTTCTTGTCTCACGACTAGGGAGAATTAGGCACGCAGACACACTGGAGGGTGAGGGGGGGTGGAATTAATTAAGCAAAAGGAGGACTCTCAACAAAGAGAGGGGGTCCTACAGGCAGTTTTCCAACTCATGAATTGAATACCAGGACCACTACACATGAGTTGGAGGCCAGGCTCCCCTGCTACGTAAGGCATGAATTCCGGGTGGCTCCACCCCATTCCCCCAGTACACACATGGGCATGTCCAGGCAAGCCATAGATAGTTTCGGAAAATGCAACATTCAATTGGTTAAAAGGTATTATTCAGAAAGAATCCATCGGGAAAGGTGGGCAAACAGGGGCAGAAGGTTTTCCTCTGGGTTGCGGGTTTCATCTGGGACCAACAGCCAGGTCTTTCAGCTTTCAAGCTGTTTTAGGTTTGAAGGTGAGGTTTCACTGGAGACCCTTCCCTATCTGCGGAGGGCATTTTTCTGCTTCCTGCCTTTATCATTATCTCTGATGACCATGCTTGGGAAAAATGTGACAAATTTAGACAAAAAAATAAAATAAAATAAAGAGGCACATCTTATAGTGGCCTCCGTACACCACACATCATCTTACTTCCTAGGAGAATTTCTAGTTCCAAATTGCATTCTTGGTCAGTATCCAATACAAAATATTTACCTATACTTAGTTCTCCACTTGACTGGAGGTGTTTACGTGTTGTATCTCATCAGCAAGGAATTCAAGATGGGGTGTGAGCTGATCAGGACCAACTAACATGGGAATCGTCCAAGGTTTCCATCTGGATGCCTTGGAGAATAACATTATAAAAGAGAAACAGTGATGACAAGAAGACAAGTTCATTTGGCAGTAAGGAGAGGAGTAAACATAGGTAAGTTATATTTTGGACCTGCATAATTTTCAGATCTTGCCACACTGACGGATTTATTGCACAAGTATTGGGTGTAAGAAATTGGGCAAGTAAACAACATTACACTTCAAAATTCTGATGGAAGGGGTTATAGAAAGTCTGCCATAAAAGAGAATTAAGGGAAGCCTGTCATCTTCTATTCCTTTCCATTAATATTTAAGAGTATACTTTCGCAAACATGGCTAGCAAAACTGAATATATAACATTGAAAAAATAATTTAATTACAAGACACTCATATGCTAGTGAGGAGAAGCAGATGAACAAACAAAAATTGCTAATTAGTGAAAATGAGTAATATAACAATAATAGAGCAGGTTAAAGCGGGGAGAGAGAGATGAAGAATGGTATTCTATGTGGGGATACAATGGTCTCTTAGACTAAGGAGGATTTTGAAAAGTTTGGGACCAGGTTTGGTGGCCCATGCCTGTAATCCCAGCACTTTGGGAGGCTGAGGCAGACAGATTACTTGAGACCAGGAGTTCAAGACCAGCCTTGCAAACATGGTGAAACTCTCATCTCTACTAAAAATACAAAAATATTAGCCGAGCATGGTGGTGCACACCTGTAATCCCAGCTATTTGGGTGGCTGAGGCATGAGAGTTGCCTGAAGTGAAGAAGCAGAGGTTGCAGTGAGCCGCGATTGCACCATTGCACTTCAACCTGGTGACAAAGCCAGGTTCTGTCTCAAAAAAAAAAAAAAAAAAAAAAAAAGTTTGGAAGGAAGTGAATGCAGGAGTTATGAGGATATATGTGGAAAAATTCATGTAGAAGGGATGATAAGAACACAGAACTGGAGGTGAAAATTACTGCTGAATATTCCTTTAAGGTAATTGAAGATATGAATTTTGAATTTAGAAGAGTAAGCTAAGAATAACACTTAGATTTAACATCAGGGCACCCAAGAAAGTATATTGTTAATTCATATTGATTAATTAAACATACCCTGTTTGCTGGATCTATGAGAGTCATCACTTTGTATAGGAGAATACAAGAATTAATAAGACTCAGTCTATAGTTTAATATGGGAGTGAGACTACCGAATAGATCAATGTTATGCTCTACAATAGAAAGCACTAATAACAATGTTAGATATACTGGTGGCAGAAGTTTTGAGACAATTGAAGGGTAACTGACTGGAACAGGCATGGGCCAGGGAGGCCTCCTGGTGAAGATCTTAAAGAATAAGTACAAATAGATTTAATAGAGGCTAGGACATAAGAGGGAAATGGCAGGGCATTTTCACAAATCTTATTCCAATTTAGTTCTACTAGAGAGATAACTGGGAAACAGAATGTCATAACATAAAGTCTGAGGAACAGATACTGTCTAGATGATGGGCAATCTTGTAGGAAGAAAACATCTATTTCACCCAGCAGGTAAATTGGGATCCTTTAAGAGGTTTTTAAGAAGTTGGAACACCATCTGGTTTGCAGTTTTACAAGAGCAGTGCAGTTAAATGGAATACTGTTTTAAAAGAACTGGATTGGAATCAAAGGGATTACTAATGATGCTATTGTGTGGGCATGGGCTAGAAATTATGAGGACATTCATTTGTGTAGTCAAAGTAGAGTTAGAAAGGGGGACATCATTACCTGAAAAAGAGAATATAAGATCTTAGTTATTCATTTACTTTATATAAATACAATGTCTACTGGTGGTCCAAGAACTGAACAAGGAACTTGAGTAAATATTGGTAAATAAAATAGAAATTTCCTACTTGTGTGGAGAATAAAAACAAATGGAAGAAATAGAAAAAGTATATGCTCTTCTGTAGGAAATGTGGTTTTATTTTTAAATGCTTTTAGCTAATGTGTGATTTGCATACAATTAAATGATAACAATATAATTAATATATCGTCTTATTGGTCCATACATAGCCCATCCGCCACCGCCACACCAATGTTTAGAGGTGAACAAGGTGAGCTTTCTCACCATCTAAGGGAAAGCCTGAAGTAAAAGTTTAAGCTCCTGTAGAAGCTCTTTTCCTGGATACAAATGGTTGATAGTTTTGTTGCTGATTTAGAGTCCAGAAAAAAACCTGTAAAACTATTTTCCTTTGTTTAAAAGAAAATTGATGGAGATGTTTTGTTTCTAGATTGGAATTTTAATTTTTGATAAAACTGATATGTATTGAAAACAAAAGCCATCAGTTACCTACCTTAAAGGAGAAAAATTCACACCACATATTTTAAGGCTGAAAATAATCAACTGATTATGGTGCTGGGTCCACATGCTAGAGTAGACTTAAATATGCTACCTTTTTATTTGTTTTCATTTGTTTATTTGTTTTAGTGCTCTGGTTACAAATGCTCCTGTTTACAAGACGATTTACAGGGTGCAATTTTGTCTGACATAAAAGGTTTTTCATGAACATATATATAGTATGGGAAGAGACACATGTGCATAACATATATTTTGGTCAAGGCTGTGAAGTATATATATAACTAGTAATAGGGAGTCAGATGGGGACATTAGAAACGAGGACATGTTTCTTTGAGGACAGGAAATTTAAACCAAGGAGTGAAATATGAGACTTAGGATCACGCAGTTGAATAAATAATGACTACAGAAGAGATTTTTGACTAGAAATAAACATGGGAATCATTTGGATAAGTGATTTGACATGAATAAAATTATGAGAATAAATGAAGTCACCTAAGAATATAAAGTATATAAATGCGAAGTAAGAAGGACAGAGAACAAGGCGTAGTACTGAGGCATCAAAATCCTGAAGCAGTATGTGGACAAAAAGTAAGATTTTGAAGAAATGTTTGTAGAGTAAAAAAAGCAAAAGGAGTCTAGTGAAGACACTAGGATGAAGTGTGTTTAAAGCAGGTGGTTGTCAGTCAGTTCTAACCAATATTGCTAAAAGATCACATGTTATAAAGACTGAGAAATGTTCCTTGTTTTTACAAATGATCATTGGTAACACTAAGAGAAACAGTTTGAGCAGGGTGGGAGGGTAGAGCCATCTGGTAGTACATTTAGAAATAAGGAATGCTATTGACAAGTAGATTCAGAGATTAAAGGCTGGGCACTAATCTGCTAAGGTCTATGAAATAAAAATAAAATCCTAAATCCCCAACCAACTGAACAGACCCCAGTTGGCCATGAGGGACCAAGAGAAACCTTAGAAACTGAGTTCCTGGCCATGATGGGACAGGAGGTTGGACACAATTCATTATACACTCCCCACCTTTTGTGAATTAAACACAACTGATGAGCATTAATGTTAAAATAGAGATCACAAGACTGACAGAACGGATTTTTTGTGGCAGGAAGATACCTAGATATAAACAAGACCTAAGGTGATACCGGGCAACGATTAAGTCATTCACCTCTATACTTAAAGAATAAACTATGTTCTAACTGCCACAAGATTTTATTGCTGTTGCTGTTTTGTTGTTGTTTTCTCCTCTAGTAGCTAAACAAGCACTGGCTTTGAGATAAGCAATATTAAAACAATTGCTGCTCACCGCCAGACACTTGCTAACTGATCCGATTCATAAACCATAACTACAGCTTTGGTTGAACAGGACACTGATTTCTGCAACTTTCTCCTGGTAAGAGAACTCCGCCTATAGACTGGTTCTGGCCGGTTTTACAGAGGCTGTGCGTGTGAATGCCTTCCTGTCCCTGCTTTACCTTTTGACATATAGGGCCTAATTTTAATACCTTTAAATGTTTTCTCCACTGACAAGTGAACTTGGGTCATCTGTAGCATACATGTTTATTTACTATGCATGTATTATGACTACCTTCATAAATAGTCATATTTCCTCCTGTAACCTGTTAAATATTTATACTTGGCCAATCCGTTTAACATAAATTACTGTTCCACCCTCCCCTCCCTTGAAGGGCTTACTTTTGGATTCTCAGCCTGTGGCCACACTTCTTGCCTGCAGGCTGTAATCCCCTTCTTAAAAAGTCAAGCTCTCCTTTCTAAATGTGTAAATTGTGTGATTTTTTAAGTTAACAGGTCTGAATGTTTGCATCCTCCAAAATTCATATATTGAAACCTAGCCCCCAAAATGATGGTATTGGAAGGTATGACTTTTGGGGGGTAATTGGGTTATGAGGGCAGACCCATCATGAATGGAACCGGTATTCTTATAAGGGGGGCCCAAGGAAACTTGTTTGCCTCTTCGACCATATGAGGACAAAGGGGGAAAGTGTCATCTATGAGAAAGCAGTCTCTCACCAAATACCAAACCTGTTGACCCCTTGACCTTGGAATATCCAGCTTCGAGAGCTGTGAGAAATAAATTTCTGTTGTTTATAAGTTTCCAAAATTATACCATTTTGAAATAAAAGCCTGAATGGGCTAAGCATAAGATTGTCTATCCCTTCCTATTTCTAAAGAATTTTCTCATGATCTTCAATATTAAAAAGAATTAGTTTTGTGGCACAGCTCTAACTACAGTAGCCTAAAAGGAGAGATTTCTTTTCTCAGTGCCTCACCAGCCAAGGCACAGGTACACAGGACAGGTTCAGGTAATCGATGTAAATGACACAAAAGAAAAAGATGTTTTTAAAATGCATTTCCACCAGGAGAAATGAAGCACATAACCATGGCCAAGAGAGGGGTATAGCCACATGTCCACAAGGAGCGGAACTGATGTCCTGAACAAATTATTCCTGCTACTTATTTTACAGGGCCTCCATTTCTTCTCAATTGTGAAAGCTCTTTAGTTTTTTTTTTTTTTTTTTAACTTTTTTTAAAAACAAGATTTCTTGGTTTTGCATGAACTAGCCAGAAGTTGTTTACGTTGGTTACAATAAAAAACTCTGGAGAAGATGTTGATCAAAGCGCACAAAATTGCAGTTATGCGGGATGAATAAGTTCTGGAGATCTAAGCTATAGCACGATGACTCTAGTTAATCATACTGTAATGCATACTAGAAATGTACTAAGACTGTATGTCTTAAATGTTTTCTCTTTCTCTCTCTCTCTCTCTCTCACACACACACACACACATACACACACACACACATACACACACACATAGACTATGCAAGATGGTATATGTGTTAACTATCCTCATTGTGATAATCATTTCACAATGTGTATATCACTGAGCAGCTTAATTTCAAAATGGATTTTAAGACTCTTTTTTTTCCTTTTTCTTGAGTTTTAAGATATAACATTGAAACAAACAGCAGAAGCCTTTTCCCTTAGCCTTAAAATAGACTCCACAACCCTGTCTTTCTCACCATATATACTCCCTTCACATTTGTCTAACTGTATGCTAGTATGTAATTATGTGCCTTCTTAGAAGTTAGAGGGGCTAATCTTGAGAGAGACAGACCAAGCCTGCAGACCCAGCTGAAAAATTCCAGAGACACTTTAAGGGGACTAGTTAACCATCAGGTCACTGTTGAGATGACACCAGCCTGCCCTCCAGGTGGAGTGGGACCCAAGACAGTCACTGGAGCAAGACACACGGACATTGTACTCAGCAAAATTCTTGCATGACTTCCATATTAAGATTTACCTTTGTAAACCCTTTCCTTCCCCCTAAAACTCGGTTGCTTTGGATAGGAATCCATCCACTTCCTCATTACTAGATTCGGTTAACACAATCACTTTCTTTCTACCACACCTCAATCTTGTTAATTGGACTTTGCAAGTGGTGAGTATCCAGACCTTCCTTTGGTTACATATTCAAATATCAAAATATGTTGCACACCTTAAATATATACCGTGTTTATAAAATGTTTATTTGTCAATTATACCTCGATAAAACTGGAGTGACGGAGCTCTGACTTTCAGAGGCAAGTCTTTCAGGGAGCCTAAGAGAAGGAAAGAGAGAAGATAACAGTATGCTGACAAAGCACGGCCATGGAACATTTTATTTCTGTTGTTTTTAGTTGTGAAAGGAAATTATGTTTTTATATAATGAGATTTTGAAGAATCATCCTGTCTATGGTGATGCAATAGGGTCTATGCTAAGCACTCCTAGAATTAAGCCTTAAGTGGAGAAGAGTTGTAACACTGAGGTTTTAGACTTGACAACAAAAGCCAACTACAGGCTCTGATGGTTAATGTTTAGGTTTTCCAAGGGAGGAAATTGAAGGAGATGTGATTAGGTATTCTCATTTTCTGTGTGACTAGGTGAGAGATGGGGTTTGAGGTGAAGAAAGATTGAAAGTTTTGAAGATTCTACGTGGAGAATTAACTAGGAAACTATTAGACTAGTACCCAGATTGCCAAAAATTTTGCAGGCTTCAAAACTTATAGATGATGACCTGTTCTTGGCACTAGTGCACACAATTATGTCTTTCTTTATCTTCATAGGCGTTTAACAATATACGGACAAAAGTAAGTTTTAAGTACTGGCATCTGAATTTCTTTTCTGGTAGTTTACTAACTTTTACCTCACTTAAAAATGTTATTTACTTAAATACAATCTGGATTTTAAAGATATTTTTCCATATTGCTATGACAAAGTTATAGGTATGTTAATTACATCTCTGCCTGTAATTCTAAATATTTAAAATACTTTTATTTACTGCAGATTCCAAATAGCAATCCTTAAGTGGATATGTTAACAGTTGTACCAAAGATTCTGTTGGGATTTTAGTCTGGGCATTGCTTTTTGTGTGCTTTCTGTTTTGTAATTTGGAGTAAGACAGCTTCTCCCCACATCCTATTTTTTTTTAAAGAAGAAATTAAGATTTATTCAATCCTATTCCTTGATAACTATTTCAATGCAGTGATTTATTTATTCATTCTTTAAATAAATTAGTGTTTATTCTGACAATGAATATTTCCTTAAACTAATATGTACCTAATAGGTTACATTATTTAAATTTATTCCACGAAAACTGTAAGCAAAAGGAGATTTTGTTGCATAATGAAATAAGCAATCCCTGAAGGTTTGAGTTTAGTAGATTATTCTGCCATTGAATCAGTATTTAACTTAAGGCAACTCATTTTCCAGCTTTTGGTAAATTTTCTAATCCATAAAATAGACTAATAAATCTGACTCGCTATGGGGTTTTTTCTGAATAACTCCTAACACTTTTTTTATAAAACAATTTTAAATGATAAGGGTGACTATCAAGTTGAAAGTGTTTAGAGGCTAATTTAAAACTTTCAATAATCTATAATATAAACACTTAATACTTAGGAAAATATATAACTGATATGTTTCCCTTTTTAATGTTTAGTGTCATCAGTTTATTGTGCTGTTTGGAATTAACAGCTTAAGATCTTAAGACAGTGGGCCAAACACTTAACATTTTGAAATAAGAATTAATAAATGTCCCCAAATCCTCTTGGAAGAACCATTTCAATTTAGTCAATCTGCTAGAAAATGTGCATTTTTAAGCCCAAACTTAAGCTGAACCTAAAGAATGAGAAAAAAAATAGACAATATTTGTGAGGCAGTAAGAAATAGAGCCTTATAATTTCATAAATTTAAAGAGGAAAATATAGTAGGACATATTCCTACTTTATTGTAAATATTTATAAGCAGGTTTATATTAAAAAATTTTTGCAAATATGTTGAAAACATGTTTCTTAAATGATAAAATATCTAGGTTTCTGAATAAAGACATTTTAACTCCCCAACACAAGTGTGTTTCCATGAAAAAGTTTTATTTATAAATGGGGATACATTTGGACAAAAGTTAAGATCTTGTTTTGATTCTGGAGTCACTTGTTCTACTTCCTAATATTTATATAATTAGTTATTTCAAAATATTAGAAAGCTCAGAAGCTTTGTGTGAGTTTAACAAAACAATCTTAAAGCCAGATTTATTGAGACAATATGTACAGAAATGTAAAATTCAGCCTTTTTAGGTTCACGTTATAGGAATTCTGATAAATGCATAAGTTATATAATCACCACTACAATCAATACACAGAATATTCCACTTTCCCAAAACATTCCCCTTGCCCCCTTTATAGTCACTCCCTTTCTTACTGTCTTGACACTCAGCTCCTGGAAATCACTAATTTGCTCTCTATTTCTAAAGCTTTATCTTTTTTCATTATTTTATTTGCATGAACTATTTGAGTTTCTGAGCTGTGTCATTTTTATATGTATTCTGTCTTACATAAATGCTTTTTTAAAAAATCGGAAGACATACTAAGATGCAAGAAAATGTGACCCTTGATAAAGATGGAAAACAGGAAATAAAAGTGTACCAGGAGAGCCAGAAAAGGTCCAGGAGTTCCAGATGTTCTTTTTCTTCCCCCCTGGCCAGGGATCTGAAACTAACTCGGACCTACTTGAAAAGGTGAACAGCCATTATCACACAGGAAGTTTAATCAGAGAGAGATGACAATTATAAGAAAGAAATATGAGGAAATGCTAAAAGTGAAAAATGCAATATCAGAAATGAAAAAATTTGTTAGATACACTAAGAGTAGGCTGAAAAGAATCAATGAATTTGCTAAAAAGGTCAACATAAATTATCCAAACTGAATTACAATTAGGAGAGAAAACAGAAATGACACAGGACATTTGGCATCTGTAGGGCAATGTCAGCTAGTCTAATATGCATGTAGTTTGATGCCTAGAAGGAGAGGAGACTATGAGTAGGGCAGAAAAAAAATATCTGAAATGGCAGTAGCTGAGAATTTTCCAAAATTTATGAAAACATCAACCTATTTATCCAAGAAACGCAGTGACTAAAGCAAAATAAAAAAAAAAAAAAAAACAAAAAAACCAACTATACCTGGGCACGTTGTGTTCAAACTGGTGAGAGCACAGAGAAAGAAGAAATATTAAAAGCAGCCAGAGAAAAGAGACGTTACATACAGACAGTGACAAGACCAATGGATGACTTCTTGGCAAAAATGATGGAGGCCAAGAAACAAAGGAAAAATGTCTTTAAAGTGTTAAAGGGGGAGAAAAAACAAAAACAAAACTCCTGCCAATCTAAAGTCTGCACCCAGCTAGATAGGCGGCCAACAAAAGCAGCATAAGAGTCACCTCTCTTTCGTCACTTTCCACCAATGCCTCCCACTCAGGAAACAACCAGCAAACAGCTGGCCAGAGAGCTTTTGAAACAGACTTTTGGGATTTCAGCCTCCCTAAAGCAAAGCAGACCACAGAGAAACAGATATGAGTTCTGAGAAGACGTATCCGATGTGAGTTCTAAGAAGCAAATAGCTTGAGTTGTTAGCAGTTTACTTACTCTTTTAAAGGGCTTGCTTAATGCCCAGTTGATGGCAGCCAAATGACACTTTATTTCGTTGTGCTGTTATCCTAGCTGATTTCTGTTTACAATTTTCCATTTTTGGAAGAGGTGCCCTGCTGTAGTTTTCAGTAGTTAATGTGGATGTCTGTCTGTGTCTTATCTTACTTATTTCCAGACTCAACCAGGCTTGCAGACAAAAGTAGAGAGAGGTCATTAGACACCAAATTCCACTTCATTACAAGTTGGTTATTTGTCAGCTGAGTGTGATCATCATAGAAGTAGCTCATGAATAGAGGAAAAGTTAGTTTACTTTAGCTGACAATATGCTAAATAAACATTCATACACAGTGAGTAATTACTATATTTTTATCATACATAGGATGTTAGGACACAAATTTTGCTCGAGGCCAGTGAAATAAATTGCTCTACTTTTGTAAATGAAGCGGACAAAAACCGTTTAATATTATTTGTTGGAGGCTCTAAATACATTGACTCTTTTTAGTTTTCTAATCAAAATATACTCCATTTCAAAAGCTGAAATTAAATATTTAAATATAGAATAATTGGCCTGTACTATTAATAGGTATGCTGCGAGGATGAGTGAAAAAGCCTGCAAGTGAAATCAAATCAAAGAAAAGAAAGTTGCATGGAATAGCCTGAGCTCATATATAGTCTGCAGCACGTTCAATGAATCTGTGTAATATTTTCTGGAAGAAAAGTGGCCATCAGAGTCCAGGATTTAGGGGTTGAAAAACTGACCTGGCAATTTCAAATCCTATATCTAAAGTGGTATCTATGTAATAGCATTTTGAGCAGGTATTATATCTGGCAAATGCGACAAGTACATGCCAGACCTAAGACTATTTTAACCCTATACTCAACATATCCTTGGTGTTACATAATTACTTGTTTGGAAAACCATTCTTACTGCAACCACTTTTGTGCAGCTACAGAAATTAATTTGTTTCAGATCCTGCTCTAAAAACTTTGTGTAAGGTAAACCATTTAGTCACATCTCAATGTAATAATAATCCCCATTTTATAAATGAATAGAGTGAGATTCACAAAGATTTTGCTTTATTTGAATCCATATATGTAGTTGATCTTAATTCAATATAGTTTACATAAAATACCAGGAAAAATGTGAGAATCAGGTATTAAGAAACACAGTTCACTTGAAAATTGAGCCAATTTCTATGTTTCATATTTGTGTTAGGTGTATTTTAAAATAAAAATGGTGAATTTAACAGAGCACAAGGAAAGATAGAATATATCAATTTAAGTCTTTATCTGACGTTTTCCAGGCTTTTGACCTTGGGAGACGCATTTTATTTGAAAACTCGTGATAATAAAACTGTCCTGTTTACCTCCGAGGGTTATTTTTGAAGATCAAGCTTTATGTTAAATGGAAAAATACAAAGAAAACTGTAATTGTTGTAAGTAAAATTATTAATGTTATTCCTATTAATATAAGGTTAACCCAGACTTTTTTTATTTCTTTAATTAGACTAAATTTTGACTTTGAGAAATGTGATTTTTTTCTCAGTATTTAGAAATAATCCAATTAAAAAAACCATTTTTCTATGTTTGTATCTTTTTGAGACAGAGACCCAAATATGCTCCTGGCCACAAAATTGACACCTATTAGATACACTTAATGCCCATTAATTACATAAACAATTCACACAAAGTAGCAGATCAAAATTTTATATTTAATATTGTTTGAGTCACAGTTTTGAATAAAAGCTGTATATTTTTCTTGATGTACTTGAATATATTTTTGTTGCTGAGCATTTGTGGGGTTTTTTAAAATTATTTTTTATTAATCTTCCCCAGTTAGGTGGTTTGCTTACTGGGACTTATAGTCCAAGTTTGTATAAAATAAGTTACTAATGTATACATGTGAGAACAATACAAGGATGTTTATAACCACTTTCACTTTCAAAAATAGTCATTTGAGAGTTTCAACTGACTACTAAATAGCATTAAAATAAAATAGAAAAATCAGATGGTCATCATCTCTAAAAAGAAAATAGCACTATTTGAATGAAATATAAACCATTATATTTCTGACATAAAAAGTAAGAGTAAATTCTGAATTTAAACAAAAAATACAGTACTTCAGCTTTCTATCCCCATGAAATAGAATACTGAGAAGAAACAATCTGCTATTCATCTGGTGTGTTTTGGTATCTGGTATCTGTAATGCATGGTAAAATATTGAATTATTTTCATACTGATCTCCCCGAATATTTCCCTTTCCCCCATCCCTGGCCACTCTAGCCATACAGTGTTTTGAGGCCCTCCCTAGTATCGTACAATAAGGAATTGAGACACCCCCTAGCAGGGGTTCCCCAACACTCTTCTTCTGGGCCTGCCGGCATTCACCTTGACTGATACTGCTTATTAAATATCATGAATATCATGCTGTATGCAAAGGCTGTTAAGACAGATCATTTTGTAAAAGTACATTTACAGACGTCAACCTTGAACTAAAATAACTTAAAATAGAGAGCAGACATTATTTGCTGAAACAAAATAAGTGCTCATATTTTCTGAAGAACATTATTCACAGTTTGCCCATATACAAATCTACTTTATTGTTATTTTATAAAAATAAGTCTTAGTCCATTTTAATATGTAAATATAGAAAATGAAATAATTTATTTAAATGTTGGCAAATCATTTTGATTATATATATATTTAAAATTTATATAAAATTTGTAATTAAAGTTTTGATTAAACACAAATGTTACAATTGTATAATATAAGAATTTGATAAATATTTGCATGACACATTAAAGACCTGGAAAATATTTACCTATGACAAAAGAAGAAGAACACAAAATAAAATACTGCATAAAATAAAGGATATTAAAACAAAAAATGGGAAAAAGCTTTAAGCATTTACATTAAAATAGCATTTATGTTAAAATATACATGATAAGATTGTTATATTCATGGAAATATGTACTATGTAAATTTCATAGCATACTTAATGAAATTAATCTACAGTTTGTATGTTTTGAATTGGTGAATAATTCAAGTAATTTTGAGGTTAATGGAGCCAACAAAGAGAGTGAAGAAATATTTCATTCAGTGTGCTGGGAGTTCAAGTTAATACAAATATTGTAGTTGATCCAAGTATTTACCCATTAATGGTGGGTAAATGTGTATCATAACTAAAAGTAGTTATTTCTGACCAAGCCAAATAACTACTGGGAACTTATCACAATGATATTTGAAATATAATATGTACATATAGTTTAATCACCACAATCATAGTTTATTCATATTATAAAAGACTTGAGAAACTTTATTCATACTTAGAATGCTGGTTAAATGAATCATTATAAATATTTATAAGAGATTTTTAAGCACCTGTTAAAATGATTATGGCACTCTACATACAATAATTCTGAAAGATACCCATTATATATATGTTGATAAAAGTAACCTGTGCATAGAATGTTTTAATTTTATGCATATAGTCATGAATTTTGCAACAATAGGATCCATTCTGAAAAATATGTCCTTAAGTAAATTGGTTGTTTGAACTTTAAAGAGTGTACTTCTGCCAACCTAGATAGTATAGCCTACTAATTCACCCAGGCTATATGGTATAGCCTATTGTTGCTAGGCTACAAACTTACATAGCATGTTACTGTATTGGATTCTGTGGGCAATTATAACACAATGATATTTGTGTGTCTAAACATATCTAAATATAGAAAAGGTACCATAAAAATATAGCATTATAATCTTATGAGACCACCATGGCATATATGGCCCATAGTTCACCAAAACATCATTATGTGATGCATGACTATATACACACAACTATGCACACAAACAGTGATAACTGTGTTACTACATTATAGTGTGATTCGGGCTGATGGTTACTTTCTTTGTTGTAGTTCTCTATATTGCTTGAACTTCCTTTTATGTTATGAGAGCTCACTTGTACTACTAAGGAAAGGAGTACTTTCAATAATAAAAAATACTGAAAAAATGAATTACTGGATTTACATGACAGATGAAATGATAGGTTTCCATCATATTTCAGTTAGTACTTTCAAATAAAGTGTGATGGAACAATATGAATTATATGGTATTTCCTAGAAAAAGTAATAAAAGATAAAGCTTGTTAGAGAAATTCAATATTTGAAGTGGTAGAACTCAATTAGAAGTGTAAAGAGAAAATTTAATCAAAAAAATTGGAAGAATGCTGTCGATATCTGAGAGTAACCTATATGTATTCTCAGAAGAATAATGTAAATTCATACAAAAACTTGAAAATCAGGCAAAGAGCTTGGTAAATTGCTCAAATGAAGGGAATACTCAGACACTTAATTAGGTTTTTTTTTTAATGGAAACAACTATAGGACAAGTTTTAATAGAAATGCAAGTCTCGTTTGACTGGAAAGAAAGTCATATATATATATATATCTTGAAAAAGAATTTTCCCTCTTTTTGAATCTCATTCATACAGTAACAATGGCAACACACAGGTTTCTGGCCATTGCCATTCTCCTTGCTTTCACCTGACTGAGATCTGATTCTTTTTCTTTCTGGTACTTGAGCGGGTGGACTATTCTCCAATTCCAGTGTCTCAGCAATGATCTCCCCTTATCCAGCAGCACTCTTGACAAAACCTGTGTGTCTGGTTCTTTCATGTCTTTGGGGTATCAAGCAAACTCTAACCTGCTCATATATGTATGTGTATGTGTATATGTATATATGAAAACAAATTCTTTAAAATTATTATGAAATGAGTCAGGAGAATATCTAAATGAATTGGGGTTAGGTTAGATTTATTAAATAAAACAGAAACAATGCAAAACAAAAAATAAGAGAAAGTTAAATTCAAATATAATAGAGTTATCAATCCTGTTTCATCAAAAGACACCAAAAGAAAATGAAATAGAGCCTGAAATTTGAGGAAAGACTTTTGTAATCTCTATAGATGATGAAGAATTTTATCCAAACTATACAAAACAATACACATCAGTAAGAAAAAAAATCAAATATCAAGTGGGAAGGGTGAAAATATTTCTAATAATTATAAATGTATCAAATGAGACAAATGTGAAAATAAGACAAATAATACTCAATGTAAAATCATTTCTGCAACCACCATTTTATAAAAATTAAGGATTCTTATAATACCAATTGTTGCCAAGGATAGGGAACAACGAATGCTCATACATTGTTGAAGAGTGTAACTATACAACCAATTTAGAAAATAATTTGGAACTATTATAAAAAATTATTTGTATATTCTACTAATAAGCATTATAATCCTATTACAACAAGGAAAGTTTTGATATATGCAAACAAATTATCAACAGCATTGTTTGTAATAGTAAATCAACTGGAAACAGATGTCCATCAATAGAAGAATACATTTTGGTATGTCCACAGAAAAGAGTATCTTACAGGAGGAAAAATGAATTAACCACAGTTGCATGCTGCATTAATGAATCACAGAAGCATAATATTGAATGTAAAAGTCAGGGTTCTCAAAATTATACATATTATGAAACTATTTTGATAACATTCAATTGCAAACAGAAGACATACATAACCCAAGTATTTTCCAGATGTAACAGAACAATAAACATGAAAGTCAGGATAGTGTTGGCTTCAGAGGAAGGAGAGTAGGTAGATTAAATGTAGATTGATTGCATATTGGTAGATGCAAATATATTATGAATGTTCTACTTTTTAAGCTGCATGTTTGGATGCATAAATGTCCATGATGCTATTATGCTGTATTATTTTGATATTATACATATATATGTAATACATGTATATATATTATATATATATATGTACACACACACACACACACACACACTAAAGTATAATTAGTATTCTTTCTCTTTATCCCTTGAATTGTTTATATTTTCTCCCCTAGTTGGGATGGGGAACTTTGGAATTATTATTAAATATGAGTTTGCTGATGATAATGAAATTACAACTGTCAAAGGGCGTATCCTTGAATTAGAACCTACTTATTGGCATGCTAATTGTTGCTGATTCAGTCCCTGTTGGATGGTGGGTTATGGTATGATCTATTTATATAGTTTAATCTCAGATTATTTGAGAGATCTAGGCTCCATTTTCTAGAGTTGATAATTCTGCATCAGAAAAGCTGTTAACACTGAATAAGTAATTGTCAAGTGCTGGTAATACAAATGTAATTTAACAGTTATGAAACATTATTTTTAACCCATAAAATTCACATTTATGAGTTTCCTCTTGAGATTCTAAAGATAATGCCTTTTACATCATTCATTTCATTAAAAGTTCTTTAGCTTATCTAGAGCAGATCTGATCTCCCATTATAAATGGTTCTTTATCTACTTGAGTCCACAGAAAATGGGGCCCCATTGTATAAAATTTTGACTTTTATTTGTAGGCTAGGGATTGTCAACACAAAAAACAACCAAAAGACACCCAACTCCACCAACAGCCAAAGAAAACGGAATTAATATACACTGAGGAAAAACATTGTTTTAGCTTTCCCAGCACTTTACTCCTATGTTCTTCAGAAATCAGCACAACCATGTTATTGTATCTACACAAAGTTTCTCAACAAAATGTAATAAGCAATGGAGTAATCAAGCAAATAATAGCAATAAAGCAGAAGATATATGCATGTCAAATTAGAAAAACAGAATGCAAATAGAGAGTTAGAAGCCTTTTTATCTCACTTTTTACTTAAGCGCATGTATATGTGTGTGTGTGTAACGTATATATGTTATCTATATATCTCTATCTCTATAGTGACATAAAATACAAGTGATTACATGTATATAAGCATTATACATCATACATATTTTTCAAGGTTTTAACCCTTTCAGGGATAAACTAAATTCTAAAATTGTGAGACTACATCTTTATCTTGTGAGCTATGATGCCTACTTATCCCTTTTCAGAATGTTCTGGAGTCTGGCACTTTGAAAGAGACAAGTGCCCCTATAGATTCATCACATATCTGTTGGATATATGGGATTGTTTCAGGCAATATAACATGTTGACTATGCCATAATGAAAAAGATAGTTTCCTGCTTTGGAGGGCATTAGAGTTTCATTAGCTCTCTTCAGAATGCTTTCAAATTCATTACATTTTCTTCTATAGTTGGTACTCCTAACTAATTTCATCTTCCTAGTATGGTGAAACCTAGAATTAACTCCAATTATTGTACTATTATCATTTAGTATAATAGTGCCCTTTTACATATTATGCAACTTGGCGATATTCTACCCCGTCTCTCTTCTTTAAAAACTAAATATCAACTCTTCTCCATTTTATACCTTATCATCCACATGGAGACCAAAGTAAACTTTCAATTACAAACCTTTTCACTGCTACAGAACCTATATTTATTTTTTAGTAAAATGTAAACTTACTCTCAGCACTTTAAAAAAAAAAAAAAAAACAGAAGAAAATAAAAGTTTAAATCATTTCTGACTCCACTGCGCCATCTAGATAACTTTTTTCTTGAAGTTAAAACCATGACCTATTTCCAAAAATTTTGCATTAGTATCTTTCTTATTGAATTTTCTCTGATTAGCTTCACTGCTTTTGTTATTCATCATTTTAGCCATGATACATTCATTTTAATCCTACTATTGTTAATTTATTTTCTTGTGTTCTGACTATTGTACATATTATATTTGATTTAAAAAGAAAATAAATTATTTTCTGTCTGTGTATTATGAAATACATCCCAGAAGGAAAGACTATTTCTTTCAGTTTGTATCTTACCTTTATAGGCAGGCTATCTAATCTGTGTCCCAATAATAGTTGATTTGGAGGCTCAGTGAAGTGAGACAACTTTATAATATGCCTGTATCTCAAGATTTGGAATTAGATAGGCCAGTATGATATAAAGAATAGCCTCCATAATCCCCAGTTTTTGGTGTTCACACCCTTGTGTAATCTCTTCCCTTTGAATGTAGACAGGCCCTGTGACTTGCTTCTATCCAACAGAATATTATAAAGAAGTTTATGTGTGTACATAATTATTTTACACACAATTGTAACCCACCTAGCTAAGAAATTATCTTTTATTACCTGCTTTAAAGAAGCAATCTGTTATGTAGGATGCTGCCACATGAGGGAGAGACCTCCAACCAACAGCCAGCAAGAAACAAGCCCTCAGTCAAGTAGCCTACAAGAAGCTGAATGCTGTCCATAACCACGTGAGTTTGGAAGCAGATCCTTTTCCCAGTCAAGCCTCAGATGAGACCAGAACTCCAGTCAACACTAGGCTTACAGCTTTGCCAACCTGGATACAAAGAATGTATCTAAATTGTGCCCAGACTTGTGACCCAGAACAACTGTGAGATAAATATGTATTTTTTAGGACATTAAGTTTGTAGTAAATACTGCTTTGTAGCACTGGAAAGCTAATACTGCCTGGTATGAATTTCAGCTTGGCTACTAAGTACCATGACTTTTATGATGTAATTGTGTCCCTATATAAGGTATATGAATTCTTACCTCATTTACTGCATAAAATAAATGAGATGAGGAATATATTATTTTCTTGTACATTGCATGGAAAATGGTAGATGCTAAATAAATGTTAACAAATTTTTCACTTTACCTCTTTCTCATTTAACTCCTCATAAACAGGTGTGACTTAGAAATGGATAGTATATGTCCCCCAGCTAAGTCATATGTGAGAAACCCATGTGGCTAATGACAATTAAACAACACAGTAGAATTGGTGTTGAAAGTTACCTATAGCATCCTTTGCAATCTCCGTGTTTTTTTTTTTTTTTTGTATAACGCAGTGACAACAAAATCATATAGGACTCATATTCAAATATACGTATTTCTAAAATTATATTTTTATAATATTTAATTTATACTAAATAACATTTCAAAGGTCTCAATTTTGTATTTTGTCCAAGGCTGAAATACGTTTTCTTAAAATAATTTAGATCTTTTCAATTTAGTGTTACACTTTAGAAAGTTAGCAAATATAAATGCAAATGACCAAAGGATCTAATTTATTTGCTTTAAGAGGACACTATGAATTTTTGAAACTTAACATACTGATGAGGAAGGTTATTGGAAATTATAGAAACATATGATACATATTTATTCAGAACTCATTCCTCATTAAGTTGGGGAACAATTAAGCAACACTCTAGTTGAGTCACTTGGCATTCTTTCCTATGCCCATAGGATAAAATCTACTTCGAGTATTATGTGAATATCACTGCAATTTCTTGGCAAGAAGTAATTACAGAAAGATGAATTTTTAATATTAAAGATCAAATAATAGAAGAATATTTTACATGTGACATTAGATGGTTCATAAATGAATTTTCCTTTATAGCAGTCTATAATCAGATAAGATTTAAGCCATATTTTTTTCAAAGTTTGCAGGTTGAACTGAAGTTTAACTCAATTGCAATTTAGCGTCATGTAACAGTGAACTTCAGAGAAAAGTATTTGATTATAAAATTATTTTCTCTTAATTTGAAAATATAAAAATTTCTTTTTTTCCTGGTGATATTTCTATTTGGGAACTGAATCAGTAAGTAGATTTAACAAAATTTCAATGTGGAAACTAACAAATAAAATTATTAATTTCCCCATCTCAGTTCTAATCTTTGTTGACGAAACTATATTATATGTTGACAAAATATTCTATTTGTTTAGTCATTTAAAAAAAGTAGTTTGACTGTCTAGTTGTGGCAGTTGAGGAACACAATTATAAATCCTAGGATAATACTCACTCCTCTAAATTGGAAAGGCAAAAAAATTATTTTATAAATCTATAAAGATAAATATATGCATAAGAATTAGTCATAACATATACTAAAATTATTTTATACTGGCATTTGAATTAAATCTTTTTTTAGCTTGGTTCAGTAAAGGCAAACAATAATTAAAGTGTATTTTTCTTAGTTTTTTTATCATATAAAAACACAAGGTATTATGATAATATTTTTCTTTATGATTTTTTACAAACTATTTTATGTTAGATCATTATAATTATATACTTATTAATTATAAGTTCAAAGTTCCTAAATGTTATAAGATTGCATGTAATTATATTATACGTTGTCAATATTCTTAAATAATAATTTTAGCTGGGCATGGTGGCTCGCGCCTGGAATCCTAGCTCTTTGGGAAGCTGAGGCAGGAGGATCACTTGATCCCCAGAGTTTAAGAAAAGTCTGAGTTGGTGAGATCCTGTCTCTCCTACAAAATTAAAAATAAAAAATTAGCCAAGCCAGGTGGCATGTACCTCTGCTTCCGGAGGCTGAGGAGGGGAGGATCCCTTGAGCCCAGGAGGTAGAGGTTGTAGTGAGCCATGATTGCTCCACTGCACTCCAGCCTGGACAACAGAGGGACACTCATCTCAAAAAGCAAACAAAACTATTAATTTTACAAACTGAATAATTTTTTTTAATAACACAAGGATTTTTAACCAAAATTCCTTGTTTATTATAATACTGAGGAAAAATCAATGAAATTAAGTGTGTATACATCCCCCACACACATACACATATAAATGTGTGTATAAATACACACATATAAATATATATATAGAGAGAAAGAAAGTTTATTTTCATGATGAAAACATGAAATCTGGAAGAGCAGTATTGGGTTTGTTGCAGAAAAATGAGTTCATTCTTGTAGAACAATCAAGGTTTAATGAAACAAAAAGTTTGCAAAAATTGCTCTTGAAAACATGGTAGTATTTATATGGATGTTTTCAAAAATACTGGTAATATACTAATTTTTATGGTAAAAATATTAGGTAGTAAAAATATGTACTCATTTTAATATACTCCTTTTAAAAAATGTTGTCAATGCAAGATTTTTTATCTTTTTTACCAATTGATATCTAATACATCATTGATTTGATTTATAAACACCTATTTAATAGAAATAATAGAAAACAGAAAACTTTTAATAGAATAATTGTCCACTTTACCTGCTTTCTATTAAACAGCATAAGTAGTCTTTTATTAAATAGCTAAACGAACAATTATTTAAAATATCAGCTTACTATGATTTCTTAAACAATAAAGACAAAAAATGGTATATTTATAAGAAAGTAACTATCAAATTAAGAAGATATACTACTATGACGAGGAGTTAAACTAACCTTATTTAGCTCAAGAGGTGACAAGCTAAATCATGTAAAATCACTAGCTATCAGGGCTGTCAATAGTTTCACGCATTTTCTTTGTCAAATTTGTTTATGTGACAGGTACATAATTTCGTGAGAAAAAATGCTATAAACCTTTGTATCTACCATGCTATAAAAACAACATAAATTTGCCTCCAACTATTTTTAGTATTCAACGTAGTAACAGTGACTTGAATATAGGCATAAATTCTATACATCACTAAAGCAGTGAAGCACTCAATAAATTCAAAATGCAAGATATCAGCTGACACCTATTCTGTCTTTGGTTGGTGTTCTGGTCCTTTCTAGAGCACTTTCACATTTCATAATAATAAATAAGGAATATCACAATATTATTAGGCAGAACAGTGTTTATTTTTATAAAATATTTCAGAAGGAACATTCTCCTCTGAAATGTTATCCTGAACACCTGTGTTTCTGGAAATTGCTATGCTGTTGGACTTCATTTATAAATTTCCATAAATATATCTGTATCTAGTCAAATTGTTTACCTTTTTGTGATTAACCCATTATAATTACCTATAATTAATTGGGTTTCCTCTATAAATCACTCTTCATTATTCAATATATGCTTTTTAAGAACAAGGGTCTATGTCTGACTCTGGCAAAGATGACTAATGACGTCTAGGAGCTTATATTTCCATATAGAAACAAAACATGCCACTCAAAAACATTTACACTGAAAGAAATGATATATCTGTCATAAGATTAATAAATGCGATGGTAACAGTAAGTGTAACAGCATTCAACAACATGGAAAGGAGGGAGTTAATGTATATATGATGTAATCAAACAGAAACCGAGCAGACTAGGGAGGAAAGCACACTACCTCTCTAGGAATACTCTAGAAATAGGCATGTGACTTGATCTTAGGGCAGGTCAATTTTTTTTGTCTTTTGTTGAGGGTGATGAGAAGACAAAAGAGAAAATATCTAGCAGTCAATAAAGAAGCCACATTTATTACACATAAAAATCTTTTTCTCCCTCAAGTGAATACATCTCATTGTTACATAATACATGGAGAGGTTATATAGTATTTTACAAATGGCTAGAACAATTTTGGGAAGTTAACATTAAAGGACACAAATTTAAAAGGGGACAGAATTAAGTGATGAGTTAATGCAGTTTCACCATGACAGATGGCATGCGGAATCAGTACAGACTATAATTGTATCTAATAGCAGACCACCACAACTAAAGTTGAACTTGTCAGATCCTCACAGGAAAAACAGATGTTTTGTTGGTTTCATAATCCCGGTCTGTTATACATTTGAAAAAGCTATAGCTAATGGCTTTTTATTCATGTTCTTTCTCTGACATCCAAAGCGGGTATTTTTTGCTTATACAGCAAGGCACATAGATGGAATGATAAAAATAGCATGAGTCAATCTGCTTACTCTTATAACCAAAAAATATTTTACTCTTAGATCTGTAATAACTGTAATTTAAAAAATAGTAAATGTTGGCAAAATGCCCAATTAAATATTAGCATTTATCTACAGTTGTAAATAAATGATTTACATATTTTTCTGTTATTCATAATTTGTTCAAATAAATCATGATGTGAAGTAATTTTTGACAGCATTTTTACATTTCACAAAAGAAAATTTAGTAATTTCTATGTATCTCATTTCTGCTACATGCTTTAGAATATATACAACAATATGTGTATTTTTCAATATTACAATTTAGTTGGAGTAAAATAATGTGTTTGGATATTTAAAACTTTTTAAAGTATTGTATAAATATAAAATTTACCATTATCTATATTAATAGAGATCAAAATATAATGTAGGAGGCAATAAAGTGACACAATTATGTGTAAAGGCAGTAAGCACAGCAGATTAAGAAGAAAGGAAATCGTAAATGTGAAAAATATGCTTGAGAATGAAGACTTAAAGAAAGAGGTAAGATTTGGATGGGTTGAGAGTAGAGAAAAAGGTACTTACTGGGATGGAGAATTTCAATGGTTTGAATGATGATGTTCCCTTCAACATTCTTGTTGAAACTTAATCCACAATGCAACAGCATTAAAAGGTGTGACCTTTGGGAGTGATTTAATTATGAAGTCTCCATCCCGCTCTCATGAATGGGATTAACGCTCATTCATGAGAAGGGCTTGAGGTTGAAAGGAGCACTCTCTTGCCCTTTACAGCCTTTCTTCCGGTGAAGACATAGGCTTCCCCTGTGGAAGATGCAGCAACAAGGCAACAACAAGGCAACAACTTGGAAGCTGAGACTGGACCCTCACCAGACACGGACCCTGCCAGCAATTTATCTTGGGTTTTCAGTCTCCAGAACTGTGAGACATAAATTTCTGTTATTTGTAAGTCACCCAGTCTGTGGTATTTTGTTATAGCACAAATGGATTAATATAAAAATAGTTTTCACTTGACTGTTACCATTTATTGGAGGCAGAATGTATAAAGAATATGGAACAGGCTCTAGACTCCCGTTGCCTTAGTTAAAACGCCAGCTTAACAACCTATTTATAGTACATCAAGAAAATTACTTATTTCTTCTAAATCACCATATGTATTAGGCTGAAAAATAATCACTGGATGTATTTATACATATATATGTATATACATATTATATATATGTATATTTGGCAATTATTTTTCAGAAAAGATACATTTAATTTTTATTTTTTTTTTTTTTTTTTTTTTTGAGATGGAGTCTCGCTCTGTTGCCTAGGCTGAAGTGCAGCAGTGCAATCTTGGCTCACTGCAACCCCTGCCTCCCAGGTTCAAGCAATTCTCATGCCTCAGCCTCCCAAGTAGCTGGGATTATAGGTGCTCACCACCATGCTTGGCTAATTTTTGTATTTTTAATAGAGACAGGGTTTCACCATTTTGGACAGGCTGGTCTCAAAACCCTGACCTCAAGTGATCTGCCCTCCACAGCCTCCCAAAGTGCTGAGATTACAGGTGTGAGGCATTGCACCCATCCAGGAAAGATACAGTTTAAATTTCCCTAAAGGTTGTAAAATAACTGGGGTAGTATTATAAATGAATGCTTGCAAATTATGCCATTGTGGGTGTGGGAAACACATTCTCTATTCAAAATACCAATACTCACAGATTGGTAACATGGCCAATGTAATTAATTACCAAATGTAATTAATCTGGACAGAAATTACCTTTGTAATCAAAATAAAATTTCTTACAGTAAAATATTCAGAACTCAAGGTACAATTCAATGAATTTCAACAAATGCATATATCCATTAATCAACACCCCAATAAAAGATACAGTAGTTTCATCTCCTCAATAAATAGCTAAAATCATTTTCCAGAAAATACACATTGATCACAGACAACCACTTTGTGATTGTCTATGACTATAGATCAGTTTTATCTACTCTTGAACTTCAACTAAATGGAATTATAAAATGTGCTGTTTACGTCTTGGCTTCTTTCACTCAGAATAATGCTTTTAAGGTTCATCCACGTTGTTGCATATGCTATAGTTTGTTAGCATGTTTTTATGTGCTTATTGGCAATTTGTGTATCTTTTTGGTGATATTATTAAAAATATTTTCAAGTCTATTGCCCAATTTTTTACTAAGTTGTTATTTATATGTGGGAATTATTTATGTATTCTAGATACAAGTTGTTGTCAGATAATAGACAGAAAAGCATTTTCTCTAAGTCTCTGATGGTTTTTAAAATTTCCTTTATGTTTTGACAAACTTAAGGATTTAGGTTGGTGAAGTGAAACTTACCGTGTTTTCTTCCATTTGTTTACTATTTTTCTATTCTCCCTAAGAAAATTTGCATATTTCAAAGCAAAAAAACTTCATAAGTTTTACATTTTTCTATTTATATCCATAATTTATTCTAATATCTGTTTGTGGTGTGAGGTCAAGAATTTTTGCCCATATGTGATTGTCTTATTTTATTAACACCATTCTTTGAAAAAGAAAGAGAAAAAATTTACATCCACCAATAAATAGACCTGGTGACTTCTCAAAAAATCAACTGGATCTATTTCTGCACTCTATATCCTGTCCTATAGATCTGTTACTTTTTTTTTTCTTGAATACAACTCTCTTAATGACTGCAACTTCATGGTAAGCTTTGAAATGGAGACAAATACGTTCCCTAACTGTTCATTTTAAAGACTGTTTTGGCTATTCTATATGCTTAAAATATTTGCCTAAATTTTAAAATCAGCTTGTCGATTTCTTAAAAAGTACTTTTGGGAATATTTTTTAAGTTAAGCTGAATCTATAGACCAGTTTTGGGGAAAATTTATATTTTAATTTTATTGAATCTTTTCATGAATGAAAGAAAAATATCTATTGAATTATTTATGTCTTAACTATATTTTTCAGCAAACGATTATGGTTAAGTTTAATCATCTTTGTCAAATGTGAGTCATTACATATATTATTATTGCTAATTTTATTGGAAATTATACCTCTATTTATTTTCAACAGTTTTAGGGCTGGAGTACAGTGCTAGAGTATTTGTATGTTGAACTTGTATACTGTAGCTTTTTCTAAATGCAGTTTTTAGAGCTTATTGAGACTTTCTTCATACGCAGTTGTGTCTTTTATGAGTAATACTGATTTCACATATTTCTTTCTAATATGTTGCTTTTGATTATTTATTATTGTCTTATCTTTTTTGCTAAGATATTCAATATAATAATATAAATCCTGAGAGAGGACTTTCTTGCCTTCTAATCTTAAGGCATAATATATTTAATATATTATTATGATGATATTAACTAAATTTTTATAGGTGGCATCATTAAAATTAAGAAGTTCCCTTTTATAGCAAATTTTCTTACAATTTTATTTTCATTTTTCCTCATAAATGATTATAAATATTGAATTTTATCATTCATTTTTTTCTGTTTCTTAAAATAATCATAATTTTCTCCTTTATTCAATTCCATTAACTGATAATTATTGATTGATGTTTGATTGTTACACTACATTCTTGACATTATCCCCAGTTGGTTAAATAGTATTACGCTTTTATATTTTGCTGGATTTGTTTTGCTAATATTGGTAGTGCCAGGAGGAAGTCAAATGCCTAGGCAGATAAGGGCAGGCCCCCAGTGAAACTCCACCTCTAAGCCGAAGACAGTTTAAAGCCTGAAAGCCAAGCTACAAGTGCAATGCATGGACCAGATTGAGAACCTGCCTTCCTGTTTGGCATACTTTCTTCCGATTGATCCCCATCCTTCATCTATTTTACACATACCTACCCTTTCCTAAATGTTTTTCTACACTTTGAGTGGTGTCTTTGCTTTAACCTTTTTTGCATACTCACTAACGAATCAGCCTCACTCCCTTATTCTGAGCCAATAAAAGCCCCGAACTCAGCCACACTGGGAAATAAACCACCTGACTGTAGGGGTGGGAGAGCAACTCCTGCACCACCTTTCTGCTGAGACCTGTTCTGTCACTCAATAAAATTCTTCTCCACCCTTTTTCACCCTTTGAATTGTCACCGTATCCTCATTCTTCCTGGATGTGGGTACCAGCTACAGCTCAGGCTGGCCGAGTGGGTGGGGCGCCTCCAGCAGCAGGCCTAGGGCCAAGCAAGGCCCAGGCGAGGGTAGGGGCCATTACCAGCCACAGAGACCTCCTGTTGGCAAAGTGGCCGAGAAAACTCCTGTGTTGTTTTCTGGGGACTTGTCCAGGATATGAGAAATGATGAGCACATGTGGCATCTTTCTTTCATGGTCATGATGGCAGCTATCTTTTCTTTTAAAATATAGGGGGTGTTGTTGCAAACTACAGCAATATTACTGGGTAGAATGAGCATTTGGCCCAGCCATTAGATATGCAATTAAGAATGATTCAATTTCCGTGTATTAGAAGCAGAAAGGAGGCAGCAAATAAAAGTTATTGCTGTTATTGTTGAAGGAACCATTTGCATAGAGTAAGAGGCTTTTTCGCCTAGGCCCCTCCCCATCCTCTGCTCTTAAGCTGCTTTTTAAAATTTTCTCCACCATGTCAGATGTTAATACAGCCCTGAAAATACAGGGATCTTTTCTATGGGAGAGGAATTTTTTCATTTTGGAAGGCCTCTTACTAGGCCAGGATCCCAATTCATGGGACTCCCTTTCCTCTCCCTTTTTTGAGGAGATCCCAGTTCCACAGCCTCAACTTAGCATTTGGCTTATGATAAGAAAGGCCACTTGGGAGTTAATTGAATGAGTCTATGCACCCTGCTGAGACATCTCTTTGTCCCAAACTCAAATCCAAGCTTCTAGGGCTTTAGCTCTAATAAGGAAAACTGGATCTGAGGGATCCAGAGGCAGACAACAATGGAAGTCAAGGGGTACAGCACAGGTGAGTATGACTAATTCTTGCTGATTAGGAGCCCCTTCCGTCGTTTCATGGTGGAGGTTATGCCTGTGTCCACAGCATAAATAAGGTTACTGACAGCAGGGGGTATATGCCAGAGCATAGGTGAGTGCAGATAATTCCTTCCCTGCTAGGCCTCCCTGTTAACATGGGTGAAAGCTGCATGTGGCCCCTGCTGAGATTGCCAGAACTTGATGATATAAAGGCAGAAGAAAGAAAGGGGACGCCTTTTCTTTCTCTCTCTCACACACCCTGGGTATTCACTGGAAAGAGAAAATAACTAAGAGATGCCTTTTTACCCTCTTTCCAGATGGGTAACCAACCACCTTCAGTCTGTACTTCTCGTGAATGCATCCTGAATCACTGGGACTCCTTCAAAAAAAGTCTTATTTTTTCTTATTCCTCCTCTATCCTCTCTTATTTTTTCTTATTTCTCCTCTATCCTCTCTTCACGGATGGATAATTGCATCTCTGTACCACAGGACACTCCCCTCTGGGAAAAGTTTAATTTCCCCAAACCTGAAACTGCTTGACTTAAAAAAAAAAAAAAAAAAGTACTGGGAAGAAATTATGGATCTAACTGAGCAAATCTCCTTAGGAGGACAACTTTTACAGTATGTAAATATCCTCTTTGTCTGTTTCCTCTTTAAAGAACCCCAGGGTCAAAGGGGAAATCAGAAACCTGACATGGCAGCAAAAAGGTAAAAGGGTAATTTTTTTTTTTTTTCTTTTACCGTGTCTGTCTTTTGGCTTCTCTCTCTCTGTGAAAAGTGGTTGTAGGAATGGTAAAAATCAGTTTGTATTCTCTGTAAGGTTTTGATTAAGGGACAGAGGATTTGTGAGGCTAGTCTTCCTAAGCTGTAGCCAATCTGGTGTGCTTTGTGTATCTTTTTCTATGGTTCTGTCATAAGGAGGAACACCTTAGGACAGAACACAGGCCTAGGACCCCATAAGCCTGCTGTTCAAGCCAGCCTCACAAACTGATCAATAACAAATTTTGCTACAGGTCTCTGAAAAGCAAAAACAAAAACAAACAACAAAAACTGGATGAGGTCTCCATCTTGTTTTATGTCCTTGGAAGCTTGGACTTGTAACCCCGTGGCAGTACTATCTTTTGTTCTCTACCATCTTACAATTGTAGCCCGGGTTCCATCCTGGCTTAGGGAATGAGTATTTCTGGTTAGTGTCTGTGTGACTTTTAATATTTGCTGATTCTCTTCCCCTCCATGAGCAACTTCTAGCTTCTTCTCTTAAATCTTCCTTTCTCTGAAGTACCTTTAAAGATTCTAGATTTTGTGAAAACTGGTTACCGTGTCTTTAAAAATACCTCATACTCTCATGGTTAAGTCATAACCATAGTCGAGGCTTGCTAGTTTTACCGGTGAGGTTATTTTTGGTAAAGTTCAAAAGTCAGAAATATTGGCCATCTGGTGTGGCTAAATTCTGGTAATTAGAAATTTAAGAGGATTTTTTAAAAGAGTGCTATGGTTGAAAATCAGCTTAATTAAAAGCAGATATCCAGGCTATAGGTATATTTAAAAAGGTCTCTATGTCTTTTCTTTCTTGGATCTTGTTTTGCTGGAAAAATATTCTTTCTTCTCAGTTGACTGAATTATTTTTCTCCATTTTGTCTTGCAATTCTTAAAGCATGCATGAAAGGCCCTAAGATAAGTTCTGATAGCCTAGGACTCCTTGGGAAAAACAGAAGAGGCACCACAGACCCCATTTGAGAAAAATAAACTCCTCTGTTTTCCTCATGGAACCTCAGGAATTAAAAGCGATAGATACTTAAAATCTGTTTTTGTCTTCCAGATATATTTGGTTTTTAGACTCTAGAAACTGCATATTTTTCTGTTCTGTTTCTTGAAGGATTCAACCTGAGACCAATAATCCACTTAGGAGATTGGCAGATGAAAAACCTTAAAACTACTGAATCTTCTTTTGTCTATCTGTAGTTATATATGTATTATGTTTGTGATGTTTATATAAAAAAAGAGCTCTAATTGATTGGCTTAAAGATAACAAGTACTTACGTCAAATGTTTTTAAGGAAAATAAAGCTGTAATGTCTTTTAGTTCACTAATCTTTGAAAGATAAAAACAGTTTTGAAGATTATTGGTAACGTCCAAATGTCTTCAAAATGTAAACATGTGGTCTAAATTGTGTTCAGATACTAGGTTTGCTAAATGCTTTAACGTCATACACTGCTTCTTTGGCTTTTGAAATTTTTTCGTATTTGAGTAAAATCTACCATATTATTATCCAATTTTTTTCTTTTCTTTTTTTTTGCTATCAAGTCTGTGTTCCTTTTTCTCTCTTAACACTTTTAGGTGTTTTAGTATTTTTTATTTTAGTTTTTCCTCTTCCTGGTTAAATTTGCCATAGGATGGGTTCTCCCAAAAACATCTCTAGAGAGTGGAAATTGTTAGAAGTAATACAGAAAAACCAGCAGGATAACAAAGAAGTGACACAGGAAGAGAAGAAAGTGAACAAAGGTGAGGTACTACTACTGTGCATACTGCTACTGAGGATGACTAGAACTCGGTTATGCTCCGGACCTTTTGGAAATGCTGTTAAAAAGAAAATGCCTCTGAGTTTTGTCACTCAAAAGACAAGAAAACTGGTTTATTTATTGACTGTTCCATTTGTCATTGATAAGTGAGAAGGATTGTTTGGGCAAAGAAAACCTCAGGCAGAGATTTGAAGTAAAAACACTAACAACAGCAAAGCAAAAAGAAACACTAGTGTGAACAAAAATACTGAATTATGGGGAATATAACATCAACTGCTAACTTCCATTTTCTGTTTGTCTTCCTTTTCAAGTTTCCATAAAATTAAAGAGATATAATTTACTAGAACCCAACATTATTCACTCTACTTACATACTTCTCTAGAATATAAAATGGAAGTATGGTATACTTCCAAACTCATTCTACAAGGCCAGTAATCCCCTGATACCAAACAAGACAAAGATACACCGTAAAAAAATATATACCAATATCTCTGATGAATATTCATGCAAAAATCTTGAGCAAAATACAGTGTACAAATAATACCAAACCAAATTCAACAACATATTAAAGAGATCATTCATCTGACCAAGGTGGATTTACCCCAGAGATGCAAATGTTGTTCAACATATGAAAATTGATAAATGTGATACATTGTATCTACAAATGAAGGATAAAGATCGATCATTTCAATTGATCCTGAAAAAGCACTGGACAAAGCTCAACATCCTTTCAGATAAAAACCCTCAAAAAACTTGGGAGAGAAGGAACATACTTCAATGTAATAAAAACCATATATGACAGACCTATAAGATAGTACTGGCATAAAAACAGATATATAGATCAATAGAACAAGAAGAGGACCCAGAAAACTAGCCACATTCAGTGCAAAAACCTTATTTTAGACAAACATGCCAAAAACATATTCTGAGAAAACAACAGACTCTTCAATAAATAATCTAAGAGGCCTGGGTAACCATATACAGAAGCAGGAAACTAGACTACTTATCTCTCACCATATACAAAAATCTAATCAAAATGAATTAAAGATTTAAATCCAAGACCTCAAACTTAAAACTACTATGAAAAAAAAATTGGAGAAACTTTCAGGAAATTGGTCTGGGCAAAATTTTATTATAACCTTCAGCAAGCAGCAGGCAACCAAAACAAAAATGGATAAATGAGATGACATCAAGTTCAAAAGCTAGTGTACAGCAAGGTATACAATAAGCAAAGTGAAGAGACAACCCACAGATTGTGGGAAAAAACTGATGTGAGCTTGCAGCAAGCAGTCAGTGTAATTTAATGTTCTTGTAGCTCCAACTTAAATGTGTACATTGAGAGTGTGTATTCTCGATGCCTCTTAGTCCCTTTTTTTCTTTATTTCTCTATGTTCAATCCAATTTCCAGATTCAAGTACAAAATCAACAAATTGAAGAATAGGTGGAAAATATTCCACGTGAGTTTCTAAGACACCGTTTGAATGGGGACTGGCATCTCTTTAAGAACTACCTCCCTTTCTCCACAGCTTAACATCAGAAACTCGTAGGTACAGAATGATGTTGGCTCTGTACACACTTACAATCTATGGAGAATGTCAGTTTGGTAGAAAAATATATGGTAATATCTACCTTAAAGTATAATAATCCATTTGGTTTACTGCCTCCTTAGACTTCCTCTATTGAAGTCTGCAGTAACATGATTCCTCTACACTCTCAGACCAAGTGCAGTTTTATCACAGGATTTATGCAACCTACAGGAGGCAAGTATGTAGAATTTACAAGGAACTCAATGCAATTAAATAAAATAAAAACTAAGAATCTCATTAAAAAATAATCAAGAGACATAAAAAGACGTATTGAAAAGAAGACATTCAAATGGCTGGCAAGTATTTGAAAAATTTTCATTACTAATCATCAAAAAAAAAAAACCACACAAATTAAAACCACAGTGAGTATTATGTAACACTAGTAAGAATGGCTATTATTAACAACTAAAAAATAGCAGATGTCAGCAAAGATCCTGAGAAAATCCTTATACATTGTTGATGGGAATGCAAATTATTATGACCTTGTGGAACAGGGTATAGAGATTTCTCCAATAACTAAAAACATAACTACTATTTGAATTGCCATTTCTACTGGATATGTACCCAAAGAAAAATAAATCATTGCATCATAAATATACCTGCAGTCATGTGTTTACAATAGCACTATTCACAATAGCAGAGATATGGAATTGACCTTTGTTATTGCTTGCCTTTTGGATATAAGCAGTTTCAACAGGGGTGAGATGATATTTCATTGTAGTTTTGATTTGCATTTCTCTGACGATCAGCAATGTTGAGCACCTGTTCATATGCCTATTTGCCATTTGTGTGTCTTCTTTTGAGAAATGTCATTCAAATCTTTAGCCCATTTTAAAAATGGGATTATTAGCTGCTTTTTTCTAGAGTTGTTTGAGCTTCTTATATATATTCTAGTTAAGCAAACTTCTGTCAGAAAGTAGTTTGAAAATATTTTATCTCAATCTGTGGTTGTCTCTTCATTTTCTTGCTTATTGTATACCTTGCTGGTGTTGGTCTTAGCTTTGAACTTGATATGATCTCATTTGTCCATTTGTTTTGGTTGCCTGTGCTTATGAGGTATTGCTCAATAAAATTTTGCCCAGGCCAATTTCCTGAAGAGTTTCCCCAATTTTTTCTCATAGTTTTAAGTTTGAGGTCTTGGATTTAAATCTTTAATTCATTTTGATTAGATTTTTGTATATGGTGAGAGATAAGTAGTCTAGTTTCCTGCTTCTGTATATGGTTACCCAGGCTCCTCCTTAGGATTATTTGCATTGAAGATCTGCTGTTTTCTCAGACTACCTTTGGCACTGCTAGTCTAAAATGAGCTTAATTTAGAGCGTGGATTTGTTTCTGTCCCTTCTATTCTCAATTCTATTGATCTGGAGAGACACTGTTTTTATGCCAGTACTATCTTATAGGTCTGTCATATATGGTTTTATTACACTGGAATTATGTTCCTTCTCCCAAGTTTTGAGGGTTTTATCTGAAAGGATGTTAAGCTTTGTCCAGTGCTTTTTTAGGATCAATTGAAATGATCATATGATCTTTATCCTTCATTTGTAGATATAATGTATCACATTTATCAATTTGCATATATTGAACAACATTTGCATCTCTGGGGTAAATCCACCTTGGTCAGATGAATGATCTCTTTAATGTGCTGCTGAATTTGGTTTGTCACTATTTGTACACTGTATTTTGCTCAAGATTTTTGCATGAATATTCATCAGAGATACTGGTATTTTTTTTTATTGTGTGTCTTTGTCTTGTTTTGGTATCAGGGTAATACTGGCCTTCTAGAATGAGTTTGCAAGTATTCCATCCTTCTCTATTTTTTGAATAGTTTGAGCAAGATTTATATTAGTTCTTTGAATGTTTGGTAGAATTTAGCAGCAAAGTCATCAAGTACTGGGCTTCTTTACTGGGAAACTGTTTATTACAGCTTCAATCTTACTACTTCTTATTGGTCTGTTGAGTTTTTGGATTTCTTTCTGATTCACTCTTGTTAGGTTTTATGTGTCTGGAAAGTTGAACATTTCTTCTAGATTTTCCAATTTATTTGCATATAGTTGCTCATAGTAGTCACTAACGATCCTTTCAATTTCTGCAGTATCAATTGTAATGTCTCTTTTCATTTTTAATTTTATTTATTTAGATTTCCTCTCTTTTTTCCTTAGTCTAGCTAAAGATATGTCAATTTTGTTTAACTTTTCAAAAAACCAACTATTTATTTCATTGATAATTTGCATTTTTTAATATTCATTTCCATTCCATTTATTTCTGTTCTAATCTTTATTACTTCTCTTTTACAAATTTTGTATTTGTTTTTTTCTTGCTTTTCTAGTTCTTTAAGTTGCACTATTAGATTCTTCATTTGATTTTTTTCCCTTTTTTTATGTGATGTAGGCACATATAGCTGTAAAATTCTCTCTTAGTACTACTTTTGCTGGGTCCCATAGGTTTTGGTATCGTATGTTTCCATTATTATTTGTTTCAATAAATGTTTCAATTTCCTTTTAAATTTCTTCATTGCCCCACTGGTCATTCAGAAGCATATTGTTTAATTTCCCTGTCTTCGTGTAGGTTACACATTTTTCCTGTTAGTTCTTTGTAGTTTAATTCCATTGTGGTCAGAGGAGATGCTTGATATTATTTCAATTTTTTGAATGTTTTAAGAGTTATTTTGTAATATAATGTGTGCTCTATCCTTGAGAGTGATCTATGAGCTGAGAAAAATTATGTGTATTCTGCAGCCATTAGATGAAGTGTTCTGTAAATATCTGTAAGATCCATTTCATCTATAGCATAGATTAAGTCTATTTCTTTGTTGCTCTTCTGTCTGGAAGATCTATCCAATGCTGAAAGTGAAGTGCTGAAGTCTGCAACTATTATTGTCTTGGGGGTCTGTATCTCCTTTATATATCTGGGGGCTCCAATGTTTGGTGCATATATATTTAAAATTGCTATGTCCACTTGCTGAATTGACACTTTATCATTATATAGTTACCTTCTTGGTGTCTTCTTACAGTTTTCATCTTGAAATCTATTTTTTTCTGATATAAGCGTAGTGACTCTAGCTGTTCCTTGGTTTCCATTAGCATGGAATATCTTTTTCCATCCCTTAATTTTCCTTCTATGTGTGTCTTTATAGGTGAAGTGTGTTTCTTGTAGGCAGCAGATCAATGAGTCTTGTTTTTTCATTCATTTCAGCTAGTCTGTCTTTTGATCACAGAGTTCAGTTCATTTACATTCAACGTTATTATTGATAAGTAAGAACTCACTCCTGGCATTTTATTTGTTTTTTGGTTGCTTTGTGGTCTTCTCTTCCTTTTTCCTCTTCTAGTCTTCCTCTAGTAAAGGTGATTTTCTCTGGGGTTTAATTTAGTTGCTTGTTTTGTGTGTGTGTTTGTGTGTGTGTGTGTGTATGGGTATTTATTGTATGTTTTTTCATTTGAGATTACTATGAAGCTTGCATATACTCTCTTATAACTCATTAGTTTATAACCAGATAATGAGTTAACACTGTTTGCATAAACCAACAAACAATCAAAAAGAAAACTAATAAAAACTCCAAGCCTTAACTTCATGCTACTGCTTTTCAACTTTTTGTTGCTCCTATTTTTATCTTATTGTACTGTGTCTTGAAAAGTTGTTGTATCATAGTTATTATTTTTGATTGGTTCATCATTTCATTTTGCTACTTAGGATAAGAGTATTTTACACACCACAGTTGTGGTGTTAAAGTATTCTGTGTTTTTCTGTGTGCTTTTGTACCTTCAGATGATTATTTATTGCCCATTAATGTCCTTTTCTTTCTGATTGAAGAACTCCTTTTAGCATTTGTTGTAGGATGGGTCTCGTGTTGATAAAAGCCCTCAGCTTTTGTTCATGTGGGAAGATATTTATTTCTCCTTCATGTCTGAAGAATATGTTCACTGGATATTTTACTCTAGCATGAAAATTTTTTTTTTTTTTTTGTCCAGCATTTTAAATATGTCATGCTACTCTCTCCTGGCCTGTAAGATTTCCACTGAAATGTCTGCTACTAGATGTATTGGAGCTCCATTGTATGTTATTTGTTTCTTTTCTCTTGCTGCTTTTAGGGTCATTTCTTTATCCTTGACTTTTGGCTATTTGAATTTAAATGCCTTGAGGTAGTCACCTTTGAGTTAAATCTACTTAGTGTTCTATAACCTTCTTCTACTTTAATATTAATATCTTTCTCTAGGTTTGTTCTCTGCTATTATTCCTTTAAATAAACTTTCTACCCCATTTCTTTCTCTACCTCCTCTTTAACACCAATACCTCTTAGATTTGCCCTTTTGAAGCTATTTTCTAGATCCTACTGTTTTTTTTTTCTTTTGTCTCCTCTGACTGAAGATAAGAAATAACTTGTCTTCAAGCTCATTAGTTATTTCTTCTGTTTAATCCATTCTGCTACTTAAGAACCCTGATATATTCTTTATTATGCTAATTGCATTTTTAGCTTCAACATTTCTGCTTGATTGTTTTTAATTGTTTCAATCCCTTTGTTAAATTTATCTGATACAATTCTGAATTTCTTATCTGTGTTTTCTTGAATTTTGTTCAGTTGTCTCAACACAGCTATTTTTAATTTTCTATTTGAAAGGTTACACATCTCTCTGTTTCTCCAGAATTGGTCCCTGGTGCCTTATTTAGTTCATTTGTTGAGGTCATATTTTCCTGGCTGGTGATGATGCTAGTTTATGTTCTTCAGTGTCTGGGCATTGAAGAGTTTGGTGTTTCTTGTCTCTGCTGTCTGTGCTTATTTGTACTCAACCTTCTTGTGAAGTTTTTTCAGATACTTCATAGAACTTGATATTGTGATCTAAGCTGTATCTGCTTTAGGGGGCACCCTAGGACCAGTAATGTCATTCTTGCAAAGTCATAGAGGCACCACCTTGATGGTCTTGCACAAGATCCAATAAAATTCTCTAGATTACCAGGCAGAGACTCTTGTTTTCTTCCCTTATTGTCTCCCAAACAGACATCGTCTCTCTTTCTCTCTCTCTCTGTTCTGAGTGAACTAATGATGTGGGTGGAGTGACAAAAGCACCCCTGTGGCTACCACCACTATGACTACACTGTGAATCCGGCACAGCATTGGGTCTTGCCCAAGGCCTGATGTCAAAGCTCCCTGACTACTGCCTATGTTTTCTCAAGGCTCTGGGGCTCCATCAGCTGATGGCAAAGCCAGACAGGCCTGTGTCTTTTCCTTCAAGGTGATGAGGTCCTCCAGGTATTGGGTGAGTCCAGAGGTACCATCTGAGAGTCAGGGACTAGAGTCAACAACCTTTGAAGTCTAGCAGGTGTTCTCTTGTACTGTGGCTGCGCTGGCACTCAATCCACATGATGCAGTTCCTCCCACCTTTCTCTCCCCTTTTCAAAGGAAGAGAAGCCTCACCTATATCCACCCCAGGCCATGAGGAGAACTGCCAAACTACTATTGATATCCCTTAAGGCCCAAGGTCTCTTAAGTCAACTTGTGGCGATCGCTGCCTGACCTTAGACTCACCCTTCATAGCAGTGGACTCCCCTCTGTTCCAGTGCAGGTCAAGAAATGCCATCCAGGAGTCAAGTTCTGAAACTGGGGACCCCAAGGGCCCACTTGGTGCTCTATCCTCCTGTGTTCCTGCTGGTATCTAAGGTGCAAGACAAAGTTCTCTTTACTATTCCTTCTACTGTTCTCAAGCAGAAAGCAGAAGGAGTTTTGCTTCATAGCTACCACAATTGGTAATGTGCTGAGTCTCACCTGAAGCCAGCAAGTCTCAGAGGCTCACCCAAGGCCCTCGACATAGTACCTGGGTACTACAGTTGGTTAATCAGGGCCCAAGGGCTCTTCAGTTAGTAGGTGATGAATGCTTCCAGGACCGTGTCTTTTCCTTCAAAGCAGTGGGTTTCTTTCTGTCCCAAGGTGTATCTAGAAATGTTATCTGAGACCTAGGACCTCACATGGGAGTCTCATGAATATGACCAGTGCCCAATTCTGCTGCAGCTAAGCTGATAAACAAGAGGCAAGACAAAGCCTTCCCCACTCTTCCTCTCCCCTCCTCAAGTGGAAGGAAGGGGTCTCTTGGGGCAGTGAGCTGTGCAGCCTGAGGTTAGGGGACGGGTGGTGCTAGCACTTCCTTAGCCTCCCAGCTCGTGTCTCAGTATGGCATATGCCATATCAAGTTGACTGTCTCTGGGCTTAGGACTTGCCTACAAGTTGAAGTCCTTAAGGGCCTTTCAATTTCAGAATGATTTCACAGTCATTTATGTTAAAATGTTTATAGTGCTTAAAACTATTGCAGTATTATTTCTGAGAACATTATTTTACCTTTTTATTAATTTAAATATAACCTTTTTGTTTTATGATAGAGGTTAAATTTTTCACATAATTCTAAGTGAATATATAAGAGGCTATGTCTAGGTTTTAAAAACATTGTATGTATTTATAAACATACACACACAATTTAAATTGATGCCAATGACATGATGACATTCACCCAGAAACAGAGAGAGAGAGAGGGAGGAAGGAGGAAAGAAGGAAAGAAGAAAGAAAAGCAAGAAGGAAGGAAAAAAGTTTAATACAAACCGTAAGATCTTTGAAACATTTGGAACTGACCTCAACTGACTTATTTGTAACTTTACTGAGCTCTGTTACTCTTCTAAAATTTTGCTCACAGACTCAATATTTATTATACAACTTCACAATTTCAGAGTCATATCAATTAAGTTATGGTGAATTGGAGGTAGAGATTTCAAAACTTCTAATGTGTTGAGTGATGGTGGTTTCTTACATGCTTAAACTTTGTAGGACTAGGAATTAGATTTCATTGATCTATTTAGAATGTGACACTAACCTACTACTAAATTATTCTTTTTAATTAATATCCAGTAATTGAAGTAATAAACATTTTCAAAGTTTTATGCTTAAAGACAACGATTCAAGGGTTCTCTATCTACAAGTCACTCCCAGGGGTAAATACTCTGGAGAGAAAGATTTGCTCTCAGTGCTGATTTATGAACTGCAGCTTCACAAACCAGCATTAATTTGAAGGGAGTTAATTTTTCCCAAAGTGTTTTGTTTACTTCCAATCATCTCTTATCCCTGAAAGAATAAAACACACATATTATTGTGCTTTATGCTTTCCTAAAGCCGAAAAAAATCTAAGAAAATTATATTTAGTAACTTATTGTCTCAAGAAAATAACTGCAAAGAAGTACTTGCCTAGTGTGAAAAATTATGCTTGTAAGTTTATGTTTTTTTCAGAAGCAGAAGGCATCATTTCTCTAGTATGTTCACAGAGATAACTAAGATACCCAGATGAAGTTCTATAAATGGACTTTAAAAGTTGATAGGGAACTGAATCTTTAGTATTAATGGATCATAATTGAAATAAAATAAAGATAATGGAGAAATAAAAAAAAGGTGCTATAACTCTCAAACTGTAACCATACATCTTTTTCTTTTTAGCAACAATATCTGAAACACTTCTGTACACTTAATTTTAAGTGTACAATGACACAAACATTTGAATAAAATGAATGAGAAATCCCCATACAAATGATTTTGCTTCCGTGCCTATTCTTGCATTTCTCTATGAGTCTCCTTTGAATACTACTTTCCTGATAAATTTTAGGAGCGTGGCCATGAAAAAAATATTGTATGTAATGTGAATCCAAGTGATGTGTACTATCCAGAGGTCCTTGCAAGTTTCAGATGGGTTTGGGGACCTTAAAGAAAGGGTATCCAATCTGTTGGCTGGGCCACACTGGAAGAAGAATTGTCTTGGGCCACACATAAAATACATTAACACTAATGATAGCTGATGAGCTTAAAAAAAATTAAAAAATGCAAAAAAAAAAAAAATGTCATAATGTTTTAAAGAAGTTTACAGATTTGTTTTGGGCCACATTCAAAGCTGTCCTGGGCCGCATGCAGCCTGCAATTCGCAAGTTGGATAAGCTTGCCATAAAGCATCAGTATTTTATATAGTGACTATCGCTGGCAATACTTTTAATCAAGCTAGGGTAGAATAAACCTCCATATCACCACAATTCCTAATGGGAATTATTCAGTGATGAACTCTGAAGGCCAACATTCCTGTTCCACAGGGACAAGAGAGCCAAGTATGTCTGAATTCCATTTGTTCTTGTTGCATTTAGTCCTATTGAACCTCAATGCGACCCATCAATATCTCACTCTCCAAAGAAATTTAGAAATTGTCTCTAGTCCCAGAACAAATAGGAATCTTATTCATCCATTCCGTGAGCATTCCTTAGAATGCTCTAAACATTTTCTGTAGGAATATTACACTGGTAAATCAGCAAATTCTTTATATACCACTCATCTGGATTTCTGCAAGGTATTTGACAGTCACTCTTGACCTCTCTGGGGTAATAACAGGATGATAATAGAGTTGGGTGCCTGTGTAACTAAACTACTATTCCCAACATATGTAATTTAGTAACATGTAATTCTGACAGAAAATCTTTTTCTGTAAGTTGTTAAATTGCTTAGTAATTATTCATTTATTTAAAACAGTAGTTTGAACATAAAGATTGAAATGCTATTGGCATTATTTGGAGACATAACAAACACTTCAGAAGGTCAAGTCAACTTTTGAGATCATCTGATTGGTAGAAAATGCAGTTCTGTTCGACTATTAAATAGAAAATTGATAAATGAAAGTAGCACTTAGGCATAAAGAAAGACTAAAACAAAAATATCAACTGAGGAAATACTAGCTAAAGAATTAAAAACTTTAAGGATTATAAGCAACTTTCTAAATAGAGTACAAGCTGGAAGTTTTTGAAGTTGGGGAAAAATTTGTCGTTGATGACTACCTGACTGGTTTGTGTGACTCCACAATTTGTAGAATCTTATGTTTCTGAGCTTGCTCTGAGATTCCTCTTCAGGGCTTATTAATCTATATCTTCACCAGAATCTCACTTTTGTAAGTTCTCCTTGAACGATGTCTGAGTTTTCATATACTTAATTTTCTATATTTTTTAGATCTTAAGTCCCTAGCGATATTTCTCTGTGCCTGGGATTTTTTTTTATTGAAAGATTTTTATTGGTAATGTTTTATATATTCCTTATATATACATACTGAGCACACGTAAGATTGCATTCGTTTTACTTTTCTACACTTTTGATTTCACTTTTAAAGTTTAGGATACATATAATGAATAAAAAAAGAAAATATGAGAAAGCCCAATTTTTTTAAACTTTAATTAACTCCTAAGATATAAAAAATATATTTTCATAAATTTATTTATTCTAAACATTAATCCCATGCAAGTATGGAGTTTCTGTCACATACAGATTTTGTATCCCTAATATGATATCTAAAATGCTCTAACATCTGAAATGTTTTGAGTGACAACATGATGCCACAAATGAAAAATTCCACACTGACCTCATGTGGTAGGTCTCACTCAAAACTTTGTTTCATGAACACAATTATTTATAATATTATTTAAAATTACCATTAGGCTATGTGTTTATAAAAAAAATGAATTTCATGTTTAGTCTTGGATCATATTCTCAAGCTATCTCATTACGTATATGCAAATATTTCAAACTTTTAAAAAATCCAAAATGGTTCTGTTTCCAAGCATTTTGGATAAGACACATTCAACCTGTATGAGACCCTATGTAAAGAAGGAAGAAACATTGACTCCAGGCTAAAATGACTCAAATTAATAGATGGATGACTAAATATCACAACACATTTGCAGGATGATAAGATTTTACTTAAATAAATATTCAGTACAATTTAACAGTGGTGTGATGACTCTGTCAAACTGACTAGCATAATTGTTGTCCACGGAAGTAAATGTGTGGTATTCATCACAAAGCAAATTGTTCTTATATGTGCTGCTCAGACAGCACCTAGAGCACTGAGCCAAAACTAGAATCTATATTTCAAAACACAAGTTGGCAAATACTTGTTTACCCCATTTTGCAAGGCACTCTTCAAATTATACTGCATTCCTCCCATTTAGCAATCTATAATCTAGTGTCATATAGTGAAGAGTGAAGAGATAAGCAGTTAAGCAGTTAGGACCTAGGAAGTAGAGTCTGATTCAGTAAAGTGAAAAAAGAAACCAAATTTTAAAAAGCAACTTAATAACTGTGTTAAATAAAGGAAATCCCTTATATATTGTGGTCCACGTCATGATTATCGATGTAGGATGTTTATTAATGGTGTGATAAAGAATAATGAATATATGTTAATGATAAGTTAAATAACTTTGAAGGCCTCTTCTCATTCTAAGTTTTGTTTTTTTTTTTTTTTTTTTTTTTTTTGAAAATGTATAAAGCAAGCAAGGTGCTATAGTTATTGAGGAAGGAAAAGTCAATAAGAGATAGAAAACTTCATAGAGATAACTGGACTTCTGCTTGACATAAGGATAGGAAAAATTGGGATAGGCAGGGAGAAGAAAGACATTCTTTGAAGGCAGGGCCTCTGCACACCAGAGTACAGGGATGGAGATGGAGGTGAACAGTAAGAAAGAGAAGAAATAAATAACAATGATTGATTTTTGAAACACATTTCAATATTTAATATTAACTCTAGCTGATAATTGTGTTTGAATATAGCAAAACAGAAACACAATGATAGAATAATATTTTGTACAGTCTAATTGACATGTTTTTAATTTGTTTTAGTCTTCCAATATGTCTATCACATTTTTTCCTAATTATATAGTTTTATGATTTTTTTGGCTTACATTCTAGTTTTTCTTATTGTAAATTCAAATGGGAATTCACTTGTATAATATAATAAACAATGTCAGATCAGCCTGTTTGATCAAAATAGGTAAAAGTGAATAATTTAATATAACAGAGCTGCCTTTGCCACTTTGCTAACCTGTTACAATCTCTAAAAAAAGCTGATATCTACACCAGTCTTAAAATATTCCAATAAAACAGTGTATTATGTTAAGCAACAGTGTGTCATAGAAAACACACAACATGTGTACATGGGTTCACAATGCCAGTTCTGTTTCTCCAATTTCCTTTGATTTTGTCCTACTTTTTTTTATGTTCTGACCATAGAATGATATGATGATGTTAAGTCAGTTAGAAAGCCCTTCTCAAAACATCTGCAAATCTAAAAGTGCGTGGCCCATGATATCAGAAGCTGAAATATAGCTCTTTGACAGAGATATCATTAGTTTATTTGATAATTTTGAATGAATAAGTACCTAATCTGAAGGGGGGTAGGAAGTAATATTATGCATCTCACAATATTTAATGAAGTCCAGTTAGGTTCAATAATATTTTAAGAAATGAAAATGCCTATTGGTTTTATTTAAAGTCTCTCCAGTTTCCAGTAGTGTGAATACTAAGACAGATGAGGTTGGAAGATATGCGTTATTCTTGTCTCCAGGGAAATTGCTTCACTTTACTTATAAGATGTATTGGTGTTTCCTACTTTTTTTCTTTTACTTTATTCCAACTCTCACAATAAAATATAATTGGATTTTAGACCCTGAAGCAGAATAGAAGTTTTGTGTTGTGTTTTTGTTATTTATACTAAACTTTTATTATATTTAAAAGAGTAAAACCACTAAGAAAAAAACATCTAAGAGAAATACAAATACTGGTCTTGAAAGGAAACTCAAAGAAGGTACAGTCTTTGATTTTTAAAGGTTTAAAGCTAGCATTAATTAACATAATTTCAGAGCTTGCAGATGATGTGCTTTCAAACAAGAGGAGTTTAGGCTGGATTAGCATTATTTTGTCCCATGTTCAGAAAAATGTAGTTGTCAGTCATTTAAAAAAATTGAGAAAACTAAAGATTTAGATTGTAATCAGTTTATTCCAACAGGTAAGAAAAAAATTGGAAACATTGGAAATCTGTAAATATTTTAAAGAGTAGAAATTATTTATAAACAGAGATAAGATTTTCTGCATACAAAGTTGGAGGGTGAAGAAGCAGTGTTCGATTCAACACATATTTATCGATTTTCAGCTATGTGCAAGGCACTGATCTAGTCCATGGAAATAAAGTAACAAATAAGATTGCCAGCAGGTACAGTTCAATATTCATCTTACTTCCAGATGCCTGTAATTGCCCACTTTACATCTCAACTAGGATGTTTAATAGGTACTTCAAACATAATGTATACTAAACATCATTCTTGATTTTTCCTAAAGGGCATATTAAAATTTAGAAGTTGCTCAGGCCTAAAAATTGAAGGTTATTATTCATTTACCTTCTTTCTTTATTCCCATACAATCCATCAGCAAGTACTGTGGACTTTACTTCCAATGTCTCTCAAATGCATGCATTTCTCTTAATTTCCACTGCTACTACCTTAATCCTTAAAATTAGCCTTGAGCATAACAGCCTTGAATAAAATAGTTGCTTCCTACTCACCTCCTGGCTCCCACTTTTGCTCCACTGTAACTCCTTCTCCACCGAACACCCAGCATTATCTTTCAAAAATACCAGTTAAATTTTTTTTCACTTTTCTATCTAAATTCATTTATCGGTGTCCCCCTTGGTTGCATGGTCCTTCCACACTGAGCTCCTTTGCTTCTTAAAAATACTGCGCTGCTCTGCCATAAAAAAGGATGAATTCATCATGTCCTTTGTAGCAACATGGATGAAGCTGGAAACCATCATTCTGAGCAAACTCCTGCAAGGACAGAAAACCAAACACTGCGTGTTCTCACTCATAGGTTGGAATTGAACAGTAAGAACACTTGGACACAGGGTGGGGAACATCACACACCAGGGCCTGTTGTGGGGTAGAGGGGATGGGGGAGGGATAGCATTAGCAGAAATACTTAATGTAAATCATGAGTTAATGGGTGCAGCATACCAACATGGCACATGTATACATATGTAACAAACCTGCACGTTGTGCACATGTACCCTAGAACTTAAAGTACAATAATAATAAAAAATGCGGTGCTGCTCTATCCTGTTCTATTTTGTTCTTGCTTTATCCTCAGTAGAAAACAATATTCTCATATATCTTTACTTGGCTGTCTCATTTACATCCTTGAGACCTCAGTTTAAATAGCACTTACATAACAAAGGGGCTGTCTCTAACCTTGCTATGTAGCTAGCCCCGCATCTGATAACACAGTCACACTTTAACACAGCACCCCATTTAGGTTTCCTTTACTATAATTACTACCATTGGAACATGTTTAAAAAATTGCTTGTTTGTTTTTTGCCCGTTTACCTTGACTAGATGATAAGCCTATAGAAAATAAGGCTTTTGTATCTCCTGAACTACTATTTTCCTGTACAACAAAATATATTTATCATGGCGTAGGAGTTCAATAAACATTTAATGAATGAATAAATATACAGTTGTGAGCAATACAACAATGTTTTGTTCAATGACACACTGCATATAAGATGGTGGTCCCATAAGATTATAATGGAGCTGAAAAATTTACAACACCTAGTGACATCATGACTGCCCTAACACCATAGCACAACACATCACCCATGAATTTGTGGTGATGCCGGTATAAACAAATTTACTTGCTGAAAGTTGTACAGAAGTATAGCACATACAATTATGTACAGTAGATAGTACTTTATAGTGATATTAAGTATGTTACTGATTTATGTATTTAATATTGTATCCTTTTTATCCTTATTTTAGAATATACTCCTTGTATGTATTTTTTTTTTTAAGTTAACTATGAACAGCCTCAGGCAGCTATTCTCAGAAGAAGAGATTGTTATCAAAGAAGATGACAGTTTCACGGGTGTTATTGCCCCTGAAGATCTACTGGAACAAGACTTGGAGGTGGAATACAATGATATTGATTATCTTGACCCTGTGTAGGCCTAGGCTAACGTGTGAGGTTGTGTTTTAGCTCATGACACACTTTGTAAAAGTAAAAAGAAAAAGTACAAAAATAGGAAAATGTCTTATTGCATAAGGATATAAACAAAAAATATTTTTATACAGGTATACAATGTGTTTATGTTTAAATTGTTATTGCAAAATAGCTAAAAAGTTTTAAAAACTTTAAAAACTTACAAAGTAAAAAAATTACAGTAAGCTAATCCTAATTTACTTTTAAAGAAATTTTTAAATAAATCTACTATATCCTAAGTGTGCGGTATTTATAAAGTCTACATAAGGGTACAATGTCTTAGGCCTTCACATTCACTCACCACCCACTCAGTGACTCATCCAGAGTCCCTGCCCGGCTTGCAAACTCCATTTATGGTCAAGTGCCCTACACAGACACATTATATCTTTTAAGGCATATTTTTGCTCTCCCTTTCCTATGTTTGGGTATGCTTAAACACACAAATGCTTACCATTGCATTACAGCTGCCCAGAGTATTTAGTATGGGTTTGTAGTCTAGGAGCAATAACCATATCACGTATCCTAGGTGTGTAGTAGGCTATACCATCTAGGTTTAAATACACTCTGTGATGTTTGCACAAGGACAAAATCACCTAACAATGCATTTCTTAGATTGTGTCCTCTTTGTTGAGAAATGAATAGAAAAATCGTAAAGAACGAGATTATTTTCTAGTAAATAAAGACAGAATAAACAAGATAAATAAGCAAAATATATACAGTTGTCCCTCGGTATGTGTCAGAGATTGGTTCCAGGACCCCTTTCAACATAACAGAATCTGTGGATGCTTAAGTCCCTTGGAGTCCACCCTCTAATATACTCAGGCTCCACATCTGTGGATATGGAGGGTTGACTGTGCTACATTCGATGTTAATATGTGTTATGGAAAAAAATCAAAGGGAGAGAGAAGGTTAGAGAGTATTAATGTGGAGTAGCATTTTAAACAAAGTGACCTGGGAAGATAGGGATATTTGAGCATAGACTTGAAAGAAGTGAGACAGAGAGATGAGGAAGGTGCCTTTCAGGCAAAGGTAAAAACAAGCGACAAGGTCCTGAGGCAGGAGTGTTACCATAGAGATCTTCTTCATATCTGGCATTTTAGAAGTTTAGTCATGGCCATGCTACATACTAAAGGATACCTAGGAAGAACCCTATAAAACTTTTTAAAGAAATTGTGATTGAAACAATATAAAGTGCTTAAAAATTTTCCTGAAATGTGATCTAAATCTAAAAAATAAAAGTTTTAAAAAATTAAATTCTCACAAACTGCTTTTTCCAAAGGTTATTTTGTGATTTTAGATTTTTTAGGGATTCTTACATTACACAGTACCAAAAAATGCAAGAATTGTGTGACAATATTATATGATGATTAATGGCTCATACTTTAGAATCAAAGCAAAACAGGCTGACATCTCACAATTATCTCTTGCTACTTCCATGATTTAAGTACTTAGCCTCTTACAATTACTTCTAAATCTCTAAAGAATACCTACGTCATAGGATAGTTTTTAGGTAGAAATGAAACCTCAATGGCAAAACATCACAGTGTCAATTACTCCTTAAATGCTAGACAAACATTAGTTAAAATATTTTACAATGCATCTATACCCTCCTTCAACTTATTCCTTGTTGCTTTTAGAACAAAAATCCTACTTTGTATGTCTTAAAGTGTTAATATTTTGTCATACTAAAATTTCATATATTTTATCTTTCATAGCAGAGATTAACAAAACTAAATCATTTATGTGGCCATTAAGATATATATACAAAACATGTCATTATATTCATCATAAGATAAGCAAAAAGTCAATAGAGGGTATTTTGCTACATTTTATACTTTGGTTATCATTATTCACTTATTTTGTCATGAAATGTATATATTTGGAGAAATCTAAATCAGAAAACAAGACAATAAAAGTTAGTTTATACACAAGCTCAGAGACTACAAAACCACTACAAGTTGTGTGAGATTTTCAATATGCTGTGATTTTAACTGGGTCAAAAATATGATAATATGAGTTTCACAGGGCTTCATAACATGTTTTTCTCTGCTGATTCTATTAAAATTGCCTTACACTGCAAATCTTAAGGGCAATATTAAACTAGATTGTAAATTAATGCTAAGCTTGTACAAGACAGTTACATACTCTAATTTGCATGAGTGGAGCGCATTGCCTATGCTTACAAAATAGTGTGTATTTGCCAGACTAAGGAAAAAGAAAGTATGATATATAGGCCTTTACCCCTGGATGTGAAAGACAAATAGCCTGGAGAAAGCTTCGAAATAGTTCAAGGAATTTGAACTTCTGTAAGTCAGCATGTGAATCAATATTGGACTATAATCATCTAGCATAAAATCAGTACCAAAAATAGTAATAATTTATGTTGTATAAACATTATAAAAATGATTATATGTTTAAAATATAACTTATTTTTATTTTCTATATGTGTTAAGAAAAATTTATTATAAATTGATTATGAATTTTTTATTTCAATCGTATTTGGGGAACAGATAATGTTTGTTTACATGGACATGTGCTTTAGTTGTGACTTCTGAGATTTTGGTGCACCCGTCACTTGTCACCTGAGGATTGTATACTGTTCCCAATGTGTAGTCTTTTATCCCTCATCCCCCTCCTACCCTTCCCTCCTAGTCCCCAAAGTCTGTTATTTAATTCTTACGCGTTTACATCCTCATAGCTTAGCTTCTACTTGTAAATGTATCAAATGTTGATAATTGCTATAATATTATTTATTATATACCACTATTACACATTAATACATTTATTATAAATTTTTAAAGGGTCTAAATGTACACTGATAAGATAAATTATTTATAAGTTTTGCTTGCATCCCTCCTTCATAGTCTTTATTGTTTGAGAGCCCATCCTATGTTTGAAAATTCAATTTTGTGTGTGTGTATGTGTGTGTTTTGGAAGAGCAGGGAACACTTTTATACTCAGAGAGGTTTTAAAAGTTTTGTGTGAAAGCCATTACCAATTTTCTTACTTAAATATACTTGATTTAATTTAATTAACACCACTGTATTCAGTTCATTCTGAATTTCTTCTCAGAGCTGAAGTTATATGTTAAGGAAAAAAAGGACATTCTCAATATCCAATGAATATTTCCCGCCAAAATTTAGTATGGTAGGCAGAATTTTAAATGGCTCCTAAAATTTCTGCTCCATGGTATACAATGCCTATATAATTCATTTTCCTTTCATATATGTGAAACTTATATGAATATGATGGATTTAACTCCCATGCTTCTATTTCATTATATGGCAAACAAGAAGGAATTTTTCAGATGTAATTAAGGTAATTAATCTATTTATTTGGTGTTAATAAAATGGGAGATCACCCTGAGTGTCCCTGAAGTAATTAGGTAGCTCTTTCAAAGGGGGTCTTTAAGTCACAAACTTTTTTTTTTTTTTTTTTTTTTTTGAGACGGAGTCTCGCTCTGTAGCCCAGGCTGGAGTGCAGTGGCCTGATCTCAGCTCACTGCAAACTCCGCCTCCCGGGTTCACGACATTCTCCGGCCTCAGCCTCCCGAGTAGCTGGGACTACAGGCACCCGCCACCTCGCCCAGCTAGTTTTTTGTATTTCTTAGTAGAGACGGGGTTTCACCGTGTTAGCCAGGATGGTCTCGATCTCCTGACCTCGTGATGCACCCATCTCGGCCTCCCAAAGTGCTGGGATTACAGGCTTGAGCCACCGCGCCCGGCAAGTCACAAACTTTGAAGACGCAATCTGACATGTTTTAAAGAGTCCCACATTTCAAGAAAGAGTGGGAGCTAATAGGACACGAGGAGTCTGTAAGAAGCTGAGTTTTGCTGATAACGACTTGAGTTTAGAAGAGCACCGCAAGCTCCTGGAAGAGGCGCAGCATGGCCAACTCAAAGATTTCACCCTCATGAGATTCTGAGCAGAGGGTCCAGTTATTCCTGCTTGAACTCCTGACCTAGGAAAACGGGAAGATAATAAATGCATGCTATTTTAAGCTGCCAGGTTTTTGATAATTTTTTTAGTACTCAACTAATGTGTTTATTGACTGTAACATAGTAGTCAGAAGACAAACTAAGCTAACTCTACCTGCTAAAATTTCCATCAGATTCGTGAAAAAAAAGCAAATAAATATGTTAAGTTCATAAACCTGAAACTATTTAAGAACTCATGGTTCTTATATGTGTAGCTCTTATAATTTATATTTGGAGTGATGTGAATGTGATATTTTATATGTGTGTGTGTGTATGTATGTATGTACATATATAGGTTTTTATCTGTATATGTGTATGTATGTACATATATAGGTTTTTGTCCATGGTTCCTGGCTTATAACTCCCCTAGTGCTTGTGATAATGTTGAGGGACTTTAGGCCTCAGAAGAAGACTTCAGAAAATAGAATCTTTCTATTTGGTCTTCTGCTGCCCTCTTTTCACCTGCTCAAAACAGAATCCTAATCTGATTGTGGGGCACATGACTCTCATTCTGGAGAGGGTCCTGCCCCATACCCTGGAGGAAAGAATGCTGCACAGAGAGGCAGAATACTATGAACAGGCCTTGCTGGGTTTCCCACTCAGTCCATTAGCATTAGATCATGTCATTTTATTTTTTTTTCAATCACATTCTACATGGTGGTCAGTCATGCCTATCCAGTTTTCTCCACAAAAGACCCAAGAGGACAGGACTCAAAGAGCTTCCAGATAATAGAATACATGGAGATTCCTGAAGGGTGGAACACCTGAGGAGGGCATGGGAGCCCCACAAACCTTCTCGTATGCCTTGTCTTATGTGTCTGTTCATCTGTATCCTTTTAATAGCCTTTGTAATAAATCAGTAAATGTAAATAAGTGTTTGTGTAAGTTCTGCGTGCTGCTCTAGCAAATTAATCAAACTCAAAGAGGAGGTTGTGGAACCCCAACTTTTGGCTGATTAGACAGTTCTGGAAGCCTGGACTTACAACTGGTGCCTGAAGTGAAGGCAGTTTTGGGGACTGAGCCCTCAGCCTGTGGGATCTAAGGCTATCTCTGGGAAGATAGCATCAGAATTGAATTGAAGTAAAGTAAACACTCAGCTCATCTCTGTTGTTTGTGTGGAAACAAAACCTCACACATTTGGTCACAGAAGTCTTCTGATGATGATTGTTGTTGAAGTGTGAGCACAGAGGAAAAATGCTTATTTCTGACAGGTGTTGAAGGGCATTTTTATATATTCTGACAATATGTAATCTAAAGGTTTTACCTACCTTATAATTTTATTATAATTTGATACATAAAATTACTAACACAAAATAATAATGTTATAATTGAAATATAATCCATGAAACATTTATATCAATCCTGATATATGTATTGATGTTTCTTTCATAGTTTAGAAAATTGAAGGGATGATTTTTTTGAATGTTTCAAAAATATGATCATATCTTCCTTTTCCCCTTGGGAAAAAATAGCACAATTCATACTAGCTTAGAGCAACAGGTTTTGTTGAATACACACACTCTCTCTCTATATATATATATACACACATACATATATATTTATATTTATATATTTGCTTCACTAAGTAAAAAAGGGTATTTTTTCTAGATTCACTTAACAAAAAGTTGAAATTTTCTTAGATTAGTCCCACCCTGACAATTTCACTCCTACAATGTTCAAGATACAAGATATATTTACACATTTGTGCTATTGCAAACGTCTCATGGAAAGGTGAAAATCAGTTCAACATATCATACAGAGCATATTGCTTTCACAGAACTTTGTTAAGAAAGGTTCTGAGGCTGCAGACAAGTCCAGAAAGATAGAGGGCTGGCATCTTTCAGAGCATCTGCCTTCATATATGAGCAACAGTATTTGCCATCAACAACCTAATTACTTTTCCCTTGTATACTCTATATTTTAGTTTTCTATTACTACATAACAACCACAAGTTATCACAAACTTAATGACTAAAAACATAGAGGTTGTTGCAATAAAAACCTATATTTCCCAGGAATCCAGAGCTACCTAAGCCTTATTAAAGATTAAAAATAATCTTATTTCTTGTGTGTTACTGATTTGTCTTCTTTATTACCGTTTTCTTTTCAGGTTTGCATGTATGTTTCACCTTAAAGCAACAGTTCTTAATCAACGATGTATATTATAATTACTCCCTATGAACGTTAAAATTCAGCTGCCTAGCCGGGCGCGGTGGCTCACGCCTGTAATCCCGGAACTTTGGGAGGCCCAGGCGGGTGGATCACGAGGTCAGAAGATCGAGGCCATCCTGGCTAACACGGTGAAACCCCGTCTCTACTAAAAAACACAAAAAAATTAGCCGGGCATGTTGGCGGGTGCCTGTAATCCCAGCTACTCAGAAGGCTGAGACAGGAGAATGGCTTGAACCCGGGAGGCGGAGCTTTCAGTGAGCCCATATCGCGCCACTGCACTACAGCCTGGACAACAGAGCTAGACTCCATCTAAAAAATAAAAAATAAAAATAAAAAAAAATTCAGTTTCCTGAGCAACAGCTCCAGAGGTGGTAAGTTCAGAAATTCTGTAGTGGAGCCCAGGAAACTTTCTGTCTAGTGCAACCCTGGGGATTGTGATTTATAATAGAACAAACATTAATAAGCAAATGAATATTTTGGACATTTTTAAGGGTTAAATATTTTTACTTTGATAACTTTTTAAAAAAATGTATTGTCTTATTTTATTATTATATTTATAATTTAAGTATCTCTTCTCCTAAACACCAAGCTTTCTTCTTTCAGTGGTCTTTAATTCATTTTACAAAATGTTTACACATTTTTCAGACATTAATTCTTGTGATCAACCTACAATTGCATTGACTTTTATATTGAGAATTTTCATGAATTTTAGTACCATTCTCATGTATTTAGTTGTAACCAATCCTTTTTTGTTGTTTTTAATATCTTTTCCAATTGACTTCTGCTATTTTATTGTTTTATTCTTAAATACAATTTATTTTATCTCTTAAAAAATTGCCTTTAAATTTTATATAGTTGGTCTTTTTATTTTTAAGTTTAAACTCTTCATTTTAATTTTAAAATTTTAATTTCTTGTATAGCTTTATTTTTGATATCTCTTTTTATTTTATTCTCACATAATATCTTTGCTGTATCTTTTTCTTTATTTTATGTTAAAATTCAGCTGCCTGAGCAATAACTTCAGGGGTTATAGGTTCAGAAGTTCTGTGGTAAAGCCCAGGGATTTTTAACATTTTTAATATTTAATAGTTTTTCTCTTTTATAATAACTATCTATTAGTAAGTTTAGCTATAAAGCTATGAGTATAGGTAGGAGAAAATTAGAGCCTTGCTAGTGCAATGTTTCTGTGTTACATAAACACAGTGTTCCTCCAATGAATTAATCATACAAATACTAATACCGTCCTCTTGAAGACTCTAGGTGAGTCAGATGATCATCAGATCAACAAGTAACTACACTTGGTTAGTATACATATTAAATACTCAAATAATTACTGAAATGGGATTGCCTCCTGACATTTCACACCATTATTACTTAGATGAGGACTTTCATTTCTCGAAATATATGGTGTTCAGCAAACACAAACATTGGTGTTTGAAAATTATACCAAATGGCCAAAAAGGTAAGAAATCACACAGGGTAATCATTCCCAGGGAGTGATATAGCAGGCAATAGCCCCTGTATGAACTCTGAGAAGCCAAACGGTGTTAAATCCAATAACTGTTTATGGAACGATGTACAATAGGAAGTCCATGGTTAGATTCTTGAATTGATTGCAAATCAATGCCACTTATATAATGCTCTCATTTCTGATTTATTTTCCTTCTTTGCAGAGTCAGGGACATTATTTGGTTTGAGGCATATGTTGCCATTATATTTCTCACTATGGTTGTAAAAGAAAAGCCTTACAACACATTTGGATATTTCCTATTAATTTACAAATGAACTTCATTTCTACTATCATAACATTGTAAAAGATCCCTACTTAAACTCACTTATCCCTGGAGCTACTGTCTAGCCTTCTCCCCTTTTTTGATAACAAAATCCCTTGAAATACTTGTATATAATTACTGGCTGCTGTTTTTCTAGTTTTCTCCAACTCTTTTGTGTTGAACTCACTCCAATCAAGTACTCGATCCCAGCACTCCATTTGAACTGTTTTTCAATATCAACAATGACCTCTAGGTTGCAAAAAACAATGACCACTATTTAATTCTCTTCTGACTTCGTTTCTCAGTAATATTTGATGCAAGTGATCACTATCTCCTTTTGCAAACTCCTCCACCTTCTTTTTGTATGTTGACTTCTAAAAAATTGTGTTCTGTTAATTTTCTTCTTCTCTCACTTTTCCTCATTCTCTTTTACTGGTACCTCTTCATCTCACTGACTGTTAAAGTTATAGTATTATGTGGTCGGTCTTCAGACCTAGGCTTGTTTTCCATCTAAAATTACTCCTTTGATGAATTAATTCAGTTTCATATTGATGATAAGTCTATATGCAAAACATAGTTAATCTTCTCTCCTTTTGTTTATAGACAACTATCCATGAAACATCACCATTTACATATCAAATGGGCATTTCAAATTTAATGTATCCAAATGTCAGAGTCAAATTATTTCAAACTGTTCCCCTGCAATATCGACCTAAGTATTAAATAACAACTCCCTTTCTTGGTGCTCCGTTCAAGAAAATTAGACCCATTCTTCAATTATCTTGTTTTCTCACAACCTACATATCATCCACGAAAAGATCTTTATTTTTCTACCTGAAATTTTTTTCCAGATTTTGATAGTTATTCACCTTATCTACTGCTGCAACTTTAGTTCAAGCCACTGTAATCTCTGGCTTGCAGTTGCTTGGACCAATGGATTTCCATTTAGTCTTCCTACTTCCCATTTTTCCCTTTAGTCTATTCTCAATATTGCCATCAGATTGGCCTTATTAAAGCTTCGTCACAATTTGTTTCTTATCTGCTACCAAGTCTTCCCATCTCACTCATAAGTAAAATCAATATCTTTATAATGGTGTAATAGCCAAATGTGATCTAACCTTCCTGTTTCCTTTTATCTCATTTCCTGCTACTCTTTTCTTCACCTATTTCAGTTGCCCAGCATGTTCCCACCTCAGGATCGTCGCTCTTACACTCTCTTCTTCCTTGAATTATCCTGCTCAACATAATCCTCTAGTCATTCCTCTACATACTTACATATTCACTTAAATGGTTCGTTTACTCCTTGCTATGGACTGAATGTATCCCCTGCAGAATTCATATGTTGAAGCCCTAACACCCCACGTGACTGTATTGAAGATAGGGTCTTTAGGAAGATGACTAAGGTTCGCTGAGGTTATACCCGCAGATTCCATCCTGATGGAACTAGTGCCCTTAAAAGAAGAAGAAGAGACAGCAGGGCTCGCTCTCCACCATGTGCAGACACAGTGAGAAGGCAGAAGCGTGCAACCAGGAAGACAGCACTCACCAGAAACTGACTATTTTGGCACTTTGATTTTGGGCTTCCAGCTCCTATAACTGTGAGAAAATTAATTTCTGTTGTTTAAGCCCCCTAGTCTGTGGTATTTTGTTATGACAGCCTATACGCTTCCCTACCTCATTTAAAATTATAATTTCTTCTACCATTTTCTAACTACTTGTCTTCTTTATTTTATTCCAGAGCATTCATCATAATCTAATATACTACCTATTTTACTCATTTCATTCTTTTTCTCCCCAGTAAAATATAAAATAAATACAAACATATTTTTGTGTGTAGAATTCACTGTTATATCCCCTACATATAGACCAGTACCTGAAATAGGTGCTCAATAAATATTGATCAAATAAATAAAAGAATGTGTGGACACATAATTTATATTTCTTGAGCATATAATCTTATAAAAATCATTGTATGAAACATTTTGTGTATTAGCTTATTCAATTTCACAACACTCCTATGAAGTAAATGCTTCTATTAGCCCCTATTTTGAGGAAAATATTGATGCAAAGAGGTGTTAAATAACTTGGCCAAAATTACTCATATAGTAAGTGTGTGAGCTGGGATTGTATAAAGGCCATTGCTTAATAGGCTCCATGCTTACATTCACTGTGACACTGATTCAATACTCATAAATATTTACTACTAATTTAAAGTAGTTCTCTGCCATTACATTTCTGCCTTTCAGGACTCAACCATATAGACAAAAGCTACCCTTAAATGAACCGGTGTGATTTGAGCCATAGTACCCACAACCAGGCTTATTAGTTTATACCTGTATTTCACTTTACAAAGAATCCTCAGAATCTCCTCATCACTTGAGTAATCTATCAGCCATTTTCTGTAAGATTACTTATTTTCTATATGATACACTCGAGAATGACACATCAATGCTAGAGACAGGATCCATATGGAAGAAACTTTCCTTTTTTTATGGACAAAAAGGTGAACCCTTCTTGTGTGAGACAAACCTGCCGCATTTTTCCCAAGACCCCCAGTGAAATTATTTTGTCAGGCTGGACTCTCTAATGTGTAAAAAACTCTGCATTGCTCGATGGGCAGGTGTGTTATACATTAATTCCATTATTATTTGACATTATCTATTTATTACCTTTTTTCTTATGAACATTAACTTGTTCATAATGGAATGGATACTGCTCCTTTATTTAGTTAAGACACAATCTTCATGAAATAATTATGTTTGGTAAAGAGTAAAGCAATTTAAAACAAATTTTACATGAAAGATTTTTTTTAAATCTCCCTCAAGTGTATCAAGGGAGAGTTTATCTTCTCCTGAACTGTTCATACTTGAAAAGCTTCTTTTATCCAAGTTTTGTTTCAAAAAATGTGAGGAAAGGATTTGCAGTTTGTAAAACATTCAGGCACTAAAACAAATAAATGAACAGACACTGAAAATGTTAATGTAGAGCTCTGAAGCAAAAAGTAGAAGAGGCCATCAGTATGGTATTATTAAATGTTACTCTAAAAAGCATTTTATTTCAAAATCTCACATAAAAAGAACACAGCTCCTTCATCAGTGTGAGGACCTAGGTTTGGCTAATAGAGTCATAGTGAGGAGTGATCCTGGAACTGACATTTTAGAGCATGTATTTAGGAAATGCCATTGCAGGAATTTAGATTTTTCAGCTGTGCTTATTTTTCTCAGCTTTACAAGTCAAGGTTAACTGCACTACAAAAGTTTTTGAGCAGTTCTAGAAATTTCTTTCTTAGTCAATACAATTTACTTGAAAGATAAAATATTAAATGTATTTTTTCTAGTCCACATAGGTTTTCAGCAACTTAAAATGATAGGCTTCAAATATTACAATTTTTAAAATATTTTTATAACTTTTTCTGGTATAATTTTGTCTGATTTAACACTAATCTGTTTCAGGGTGAACAACATTAAGTGCTATACCAAAGAAAAATCATCTAAAAACCAAAAGTTTATTTCTCAAACATATTGTCCAGTGCAGATTTCTGGGAGAGCTCTGCTTCATGTAATCAATCGGAACCTTCTATCTTCAACTGTGCCACTCTTCCTTATTCAATATGTGACTCTCAGGGTCATCTTGGGTTGAAATTTAGTTGCCAGATAGGGGCCAAGGGAATACATAAAAGATTGTATGAGTTGTTTTTAAAGGTAGGCTTGGAATTTGCTTATGTCCATTCTGCTAACATTCCATTGTCCAGGACCAAGTGTTTTTGCTCCACTTAATAAAAGCAGACTGAAAAACGTATTTTAGCTCTGTGTAAATGAAAGAAAATGAGATAGAGAATGATAAGCATACCTTTTCTTGCTACAGACTACCCTTCTTTCACCAATTATTCATTTGTTCTCTTCCCAAATATATATTACATTCTCTCTCGCTCACCAAAGCAGGTAAATCAAAGTTCCACCCAATTGTTGAATTTTGCCCAAAGGCCAGAAGTTCTGGATGTTGTGCTATATTCTATATTAGGGTTAGATCTGGCTGTTATGAATTAATAACAAGCTATTTCTAGCCGACCTCAATCCTCCACACACAGACATGCACAGACACACACATGCACACATACACACATACACACACAGAAACACACACACACACACAGAAAGAGAGAGAGAGTAAGCTAAAGCGGAATGTTCCAAAAATAAAAATACAGCATGCACAGAAGAGTTATTCATCCAAAATTATTGTGACATCTCTCTGGGAAAACAAGGTAAAGGTCTCAACCTTGGTGGAGCAGAAATTCCTCCAACAGGCTCTGATTCTTGTCTTTAGGTAAAAGTAGTTTATTTTTCTCCTTGGTCCCCAATTATACTCTCTCTTTTCCCTCCACTTCCCTTACCCTGGTTTGAAGAGGTAACTAGTTTTTCTTGCTTCCGAGATGAGAAATGATGCCGCCTACTTTCAGGTTGAGTAAGTATGGGAGCCTGAAGATGGTTTAATATCCAGAATAAGCAAATGCCTTTTAAAAATGTAGTCAATAAATTTTAAAAGACGAAATAAAATGCACTTCTTTTAAGGTAAATGAAAAATTCTATTAAATTTTACCCATGTGGCCAACACCATACTCTAGATATAGAACAGTCTCTTCACATCTCCAACATATTTTTGTACTTATTTTGTGCAGTCAGAATTTCGCCACTCAAAACACAAGTATTCCCTGATGGATTTTTTGTCACTATATATGAATAATCTTCTAGAATTTACTCTAAGTGGAATCATATATAATGCATTCTTTTGTGTCTGGCATTCTAATAACATAACGTGTTTCAGGTTCATCGATGTAGCTGCATCTATCAGTAGTTTGCTCCTTTTTATTACTGAGTAGTATTCCTTTGTATAGTTATACCAAAATTAGTTTGTAGAAATATAGATTGCTTCAGATTTTTAATTACAACAAATATAATTTCTTTTTGGTCCGTCTCATTTTCTTTTCTTTTTTTTTTTTTTCTAAGACAGAGTTTCACTCTGTCGCCCAGGCTGGAGTGCAGTGGCCGGATCTCAGCTCACTGCAAGCTCCACCTCCCGGGTTTACGCCATTCTCCTGCCTCAGCCTGCCGAGTAGCTGGGACTACAGGCGCCTGCCACCACGCCCGGCTAGTTTTTTGTATTAGTTTTTTTTAGTAGAGCCGAGGTTTCACCAGGTTAGCCAGGATGGTCTTGATCTCCTGACCTCGTGATCCGCCCGTCTCGGCCTCCCAAAGTGCTGGGATTACAGGCTTGAGCCACCGCGCCCGGCCGTCAGTCTCATTTTCTATATTAACAAAGCTAACATTTTTCTACAAATTTCTCAATTATTTTTTACTTTTATAATTGTGCCTTTCTCTTTTCTCTCTCTTTTCTTCTGCTCACCTGACCACCCCCACCATCGCTGTCCTTTCCTTCTCCCTCTCTTCCTTTTGCCTCTCAATGATATTTATTTTAAAGGATCATAAGGCATTGGTTGAGGGAATCACCTAATTTAAGCTTCACAAGGAATTGTTCAATTGAAACATTTTCTGTTTTGGCCAATCAAAATCTTATTCAAGCTCAATAGATCTTTGGAGTCTAAAAGCAGCTGGTTTTCCATTTTTTCCAGGCCCCAGATTTACAGAATCATCCAATTTCTTCCTTTTTTTACTTGTTAGTGAGCAAATTCTTGAGGGCTACTCCCTCATGACCTTATCATTTCCCAAAAGCCTCACTTCCTGATACCGTCACCTCGAAGCTGAGGATTTCAACATGTGAATCTGGGGGAGAAACACAGATTCAGACCATAGTACTTGGGCAACCTTTTTAACATACTGTCCTCCAGTTCAGGCAGGCAAACTGTTTTCCCCCTTTCATGTTTCCTATCTGTCCAAAACACTAAAATAACAATACAACTATCTTAGATTTTGGTTTTAGTCACAACTCAAATCCAAATACTCCTTTCTTTTTTCTTCAATCATACAAATCTTCACAGTAGTTTTTATGTAAGATACTTATGCCACTTAATTACTTATTAGATTGCAAAAGTTATCAAGCAAAATTCTAAAAGCCGTCTTTACAGGCAGCAACTCTGTGGAGGGCTCTATTATGAGAAATGTAATTGTTTTGAGCGTTTATAAAACTTTGACTTATTTTCAGGAATCAATCACAAACTAAATTATATGAGCTTCTTATACATCAGGCTTCTCCTTTAAAATGGTATTTTGTTTAGGTCAGTATTATTTGGACAAATCTCTTACCATATATTATGACATAGGAATGGATTCTGATCCTATTTCTTTGAATTTACTTCTTAATTATCTGATATCATTTGGGTTAGCTGAAATACACAAATAACATGATTTAGCTGTCTTCAGCCATGCCAATGTTCAGGTAAACAATTGCAAACAGATATCAATTTTCCCAGAGTCATGCTAACGAAAATGTATGTAACTACCTATTTATTTAAGTTTGGTTTCAAGTCTTCTTTAAACAAAGCCATTTAGACTGAGGATATTTTTATGATATGAATCCATGTATCTCTAAAGTAGAAGCTTTTCCAGTTTTTCTCTAAAGTAGAACTCTCTTTCCCAACCTCAGTACCTCTTGAGCCCAGACAGCTAACCTAGGCTTTACCTAAAGCTACAATATAGAATCTAGAGATATGGACTGAAGAAGGCACCACACAGAATCTCTTCTGGAGGGTTATCTTTTGGGGTCATCCAGTTTCCGAGGCTTAAGTGTCACAGTGAGAGATTGCACCTATTGGGGGCTTATTGTTGTCACCAAAGACCAATCCTGAAATACACTAGGTTCTGATGAAGTAGTCTGGAACTCCAGCCCCTGGAGACATCTCTGGGGCTTCTGCAAGCTTTCAAGCAACAATTCATGATTTTTTTGTTGTTGTTGTTCTCATTAAGAGGATAGGTTTCTGTTGTTTGCAGTCAGATGCTGATTCATTGAGAATACTAAATACTGTTTTCACTTTTGGTGTATACCATTAATATTTTGCAACACTGTAATTCATTCAGTGACATAGAAATATATTTTGGAAACAAATTTTCTTTGATATTATTTTTTTCTTTTTTGGTCTGACATAATGCATGCAAATTTTCAAGGAATTAATACCCAGAATAGTCAAGAAACTCAAACAACTCAATAGCAAAAACAAAAAGCAAAAAACAACAAATAATCCAACTGGAAATGGATAAATGAACTGAACAGAAATCTCTCAGAAGAAGACATACAAATAGACAATAAATATACATAAAAATGTTCAGCATCACTAATCATCAGAAAATTGAAAATCAGAACCACAATGAGATAGTATCTTCCTCCAGTTCAAATGACTGTTATCAAGAACACAGAAATTAACAAGTTCTGGCAAGGATGTGTGGAAAGAAGTACTCAGCACTTTGGGAGGCTGAGACGGGCGGATCACAAGGTCAGGAGATCGAGACCATCCTGGCTAACATGGTGAAACCCCGTCTCTACTAAAAAATACAAAAAAAAAACTAGCCAGGCGAGGTGGCGGGCGCCTGTGGTCCCAGCTACTCCGGAGGCTGAGGCAGGAGAATGGCGTAAACCCGGGAGGCGGAGCTTGCAGTGAGCTGAGATCCGGCCACCGCACTCCAGCCTGGGCGACAGAGCCAGACTCAGTCTCAAAAAAAAAATAAATAAATAAAAATAAAAATAAAAATAAAAAGAAGTACTCGTATACATTGTTGGTAAGAATGTAATTAGTACAGCCATTACAAAAAACAGAATGAAGTTTCTTCAAAAAACTAAAAAAAGAAAAACTAATATATAATCCAGCAATGCCAGTACTGGATCCAATCTCATATTCTTTCCAAAAAATAGGAAAGTAGAATGTCAAAAAAATTAGTATGTGAAATCTGCATTTTCACATTTATTGCAACACTATTCACAAGAGCCAGCATATGGAAATCAATCTAAGTGTTCATCAGCAGATGAATGGATAAAGGAAATGTGGTATATATATACACTATGGAATATTATTTCACCATACAAAATAAGAAAATTCTGTCATTCGTCGAAACATGGATGAGCTTGGAGGACATTAGGTTAAGTGAAATAAGCTAGGTACAGAAAGATAAGTACCACATTTTCTTATTCAGGTGTGGAGGCTAAAAAATTTGATCTCATAGAAGTAGAGAGTAAAAGAGTGGTTATTAGAGGCACGAAAAAGTAGGAGGAAGAGGAAGATAGATAAAGGTTGGTTAACAGATACAAAAGTACAGCTAGATAGGAGAGAAAAGTTCTGATCTTCTACAGGACTATAGAATCACTATAACTACCAACAATTTTTTTATATATTTTGAAATATTTAGAAAAGCAGATTTTGAATGTTCCCAACACAAAGGACTGATAAACGTGTGAAGTGATGAACATGCTAATTACTCTGATTTGATCATTATACATCACATACATAAATCAAAATATCACACTGTACCCCATAAATATGTATAGTAATTATGTGTCAATTAATAATAAAAGTAAAAAAGTAAGCCTAACCACATAATTAGAAATGTACTGAAACCAGTATTACCATAACTATTTAAAGATAAAGTATGCAATTGAGAGAAATATATTTAATACTCATTTAAGTATAATTAGGTTTTGTTTTGTTATTGCTGTTGACCCCAGGTGCACTGATTTATAATAATCTTGTTTATATTGTGCTTTCATTGTAGCTCCATGCATAACCTCTTTTATTTATTGATATCAATATGTACAATGTGTGTTTTTACTAAAAGATAACATCCAATTACAAAAAAACTAAAAACTGTTTCTATCCAAGTGTCTTCCCTCCTCTGTATTGGAAGCTTGCATCCTTCCATCGGAGATAAACACTATCAGAATTTTGGGAATATAATTATCCTGATTTTTGTCAATTTTTTATATATGTTTAAAGTAAATTTTTTGACTTTTAGATACTTTTGAACTTTGTAAAAAATTGTTTCTTATTTTTCCATATGAGTATATTTCATATATTCTGTTAAGAGTAGCTGTTATTTAGTCATCTATTTTTCACTGCTTTATACAATATTTTTATAAGATCTACTAAAGTATATTTACCTATTTTTCTTATTAAGAACATTTTAATTTTTACACTAACTTTTACATTTTAGAACAGTTTTATATTTACAGAAAAATAGCAAACATGGTACAGCATCTCATATTACCTGCTCCCCCCACACCCCCATCATAGGCGCACATAGTTTCCCTTATTATTAACATCTTGCATTAGTATGGTCTATTTGCCAATATTAATATGTATTAGTCCGTTCTCATGTTGCTAATAAAGACATACCTGAGACAGAATAATTTATAAAAAGATAGGTTTAATTGACCTGCAGTTTTGCAGGGCTGGAGGAGCCTCAGGAAACTTATAATCATGGCAGAGGGAGAAGTAAACACATCCTTCTTCATATGGTAGCAGCAAGGCGGAGTGCCAAGCTAAAGGGGAAAAGACCCTTATGAAACCATCATACCTTGTGAGAATGCACTCACTATCATGAACAGCATGGAGTAACTGCCCCCATGATTCAATTACCTCCACTGGGTCCTTCCCACGAGATGTGGGGATTATGGGAACTACAATTTGAGATGAGATTTGGGTGTGGATGCAGCCAAACCATATCATAATGTGACCAATATTGATGCATTGTTATAAACTAAGGTCCATTTTTATTTTGATTCTATTAATTGTATTTAATTACCTTTTCTGTTCCAGAATCTCATGTAATATACTATATTACATTTAGTTGCCATGCTTCTGAGGCTCTTCTCAGCTTTGATTGTTTCTCAGACTTTCCCCCTTGTATTTGAAGACCTTGACAGTTTTAAGGAACGCTGGTCAGGTATTTCGTAGAGTTTCTCTCAAGGGAAATGTGTCCATTTTTTTTGGTTTTAGTTTGTTCGTTTGTTTTGTAATTAGACAGGATTAATGGTTTTTAGTGAGGACCACAGAGTTCTGTGTCATTTTCAACACCTCCTATTAAGGGTACGTGACTGTATTAGTTCTTTTTGTGCTACTATAAGAAAATATCTGAGACTAGGTAATCTACAAAAACAGAAATGTATATACTTAACAGTTCTTGAGGCTGGGAAGTGCAAGGTAAGACACTGACATCTAGTGAGGGTCTTCTTGCTACAACATCACATGATAGAAAAAGAAAGAATGAAGTACAAGAGAACAATCTCATTCCTGTGAGTCTTTGTTATGACAATCTATTCATGAGCCCTCATGACCTAAATACTTTCCATTAGGCCTTTCCTCCCAACACTGTCTCATTGGAGATTGTTTTCAGCACTTGAGTTCTGGGTGACAGATTCAAACCATAGCAATGACGTATTGCTTTGTATTTTTGTCTTGTCTTGTTTTGTTTTGTTTTGATAAACTGAGTAAGATTTAAGTTCTAACACCCTAATAGGGTTTCTCCACTGTAAAGTTATTTGTTTATCTCCTTTCCGTACTACTTTGAAAGGAAGTCATTATATGCAACCTACTCTTAAAAAGTGACACTTCATGCTCCACTTCCTTGAAAGCAGAGTGTTTACATAAATTACTTGGAAATCTCTGCCTGGGAGATTCTTTTCCCACTACTATGGTTTGAATGTGTCCCCTCCAAAATTCAGGTGTTAGAACTTAATGAGCAATATAAGGTATTTAAGAAATGATTCTGTTATGAGGGTTCCTCTTCTGGTGAAAATTTAGGTGATAAAACCTTCCACCTTGTACCACGTGAGGATGTAACATTCCTCCCTTTAGGAGGATGCAGTAAGAAGGCATCATCTTGGAAGCAGAGGCTGGGCTCTTACTGGACAGTGATCATGCTGATGCCTTTTGACCCAGGATTTTCTAACCTCCAGAAGAGTGACAAAATGTATTTCTATTCTTTATAAATTATCTAGTGTGTTGTAGTCTGTTATAGCAGCACAAATGGACCAAGACATCTATAACACTTATTTATCCAATCATTTATTTACAATAATATGAACTCATAGGTATTTATTTTACAATCTGAGTTACAATCCAATACTATTTGATTTTCTTTTTGAGAAAATTGTTCCACTTTTGGTTAATGGAAGTTCTTTCAGGTCCTTTTGGCATACTTCCATCATTTTTTATGTGTGTTCACTTTTACTTCTTATTTTTGAGTTTTCTCATACATTTTTGGGTGCTATTATAATCACTCAATTCATTTATTATTACTATTATTATTTTAAATAATTAATTATATTTAGATCAATCCAAAAAAGAAAATATTTTATTTTACCTCCATTTATTTGTTCTTCAGTGCTCTTGATTTATGTAGATCTGAATCATTAATATGTATCATGTTCTTTTTTCCCAAAGATGTTTTAGAATTTCCTGCAGGGAAAATCAGTTGGTGATATGTTTGCTCAGATTTCTATTTTGTCAAAGTAAGTTAAAAAAAAAATAACTTTTTAAGATAATTTAACTGTGTAGAATTCTAGATTGGTGGTTGCTTTTTCTTTTCAACATTTTAGTATTAAACGGTACTTGTTTCTTTGCATAATTTCTGATAAGAAGTCACCATATTTAGAATCTAAGTTCCGTTATAAGATGCTTTATCTCACATCTCATTTTCCAACTTCTTTCAAGAATTTTTCTGTCTTTGCTTTTCTACAGTTTTGTTAAGGCAACCCAGCAATCATGGGATGAATTTATACCCCAAATTTGGTTCAGATACTAAGACCGATGATGCCACACACTCACTAAGAAAGTATGAAAAAGTTCGTTATTAACACATGGAAATCTCTTGGAAGAAAATATTGGGCCACTGAAGCTGGTCCTAAAATGGCTTCAGAAATTGGAGAAAAGAGACTGATTTAGGCTTTACATGGTGCTTAGTGGGTGGGGCTGGTTTGAACATTCTGGGGCATGAGAAGGGACTTGGGGAATTTGCATCACCCATGGCATTAAAGAAAGGAGAACTACGGCTTTCTTGGCTTACCCAGATATAAGACAGTAGATGAAGAAGAAAGGCAAAGCACGAAAGTTGCCCCCAGTTAAACATCAAAGAATTATGGAATCAGAAGCTTTATTATAAATTTGAATATGTATAGTTGTATCTTTTGTTTGTATGTTTGTTTTTAAATTTGTCTTACTTGATGTTCCCTGAGAGCTTCATGGATCCAGGCTATGATGTCTGTCCTTAATTTTGGAAAGTTCTTAGTCATTACTTTAAACTTTTTTCTACATTTTCTCTCCTTCTGGTAATCCAACTATTTGTATGTGATACCTTTTGAAATTGCCTACAGTTATAACCTGCTTTTTATTTTCTCATTCTTTTTTTCTTTGAACTTCAGTATGACATTTTCTATTGATCTATCTTCAGCAACTTAAAGTTTAGATTGCTTCCATAAAGATAAAGATTTAAAAATATATATTATTTATTGACTAGGCTGCCCTGTCCTCTCTGATCTTTCTTTACATTTCTGTCATGATTCAAATTTCCACATGGGCATTGCGCTGTTCCTGAACCCTCTGTTCAGCTAACTGTAAGTACCAATGGCTGGTATAAATTTATTTCCCTTTTTGTTTCACTTTTTCAGAAATCTCTTCTCTTGGCTCTTTATGATTTAATATACATTTTAAAATCTGTTTGGCATGTGAAATGTTGACATGTCTATTGAAAATTGAAGTGGAGATATTGAACAAACAATAGCTATGCCTTTCAAGTTTAAGAAGAGGTCCCAGAGATGTTCAAGAATTATTAGTGAAAAAAGAATTTTAAGTAAGCAGAAGCACTAGAGCCCACAGCCAGAAAGTAACATCCTAGAGATCAATGTTTTGGAAGGTATTTGACTAATTGATGTTCAAATAAAGTATCAACATGGGATAGTCATCCAACTGTTAGGAGAAGAGGGTTAAGAGCGCATAGCTCAGAATTTTTCATTTCAAAAAACATCCTAGGTAAATTTTGTCTCATCACAAGTTCAAAGTATCTTTCCTTGACCATCTGCCACTAGTGTCTACTTCCTCATAATTTCCAAGAGAACATGACTATGATTTTTCATTGCACCTTTAATGTGATTATCAGAAATACTGTGTTTGCAACTCTTTGATAACTTACTTTCTACAATAAAAATCTCCAGGCCAAGCACAGTGCCTCACACCTGTAATCCCAGCACTTTGGGAGGCCGAGGAGGGTAGATTACAAGGTCAAGAGTTTGAGACCAGCCTGACCAACATGGGGAAACCCCGTTTCTACTAAAAATACAAAAATTAGCCGGGCATGGTGGCACGTGCCTGTAATCCCAGCTACCCAGGAGACTGAGGCAGGAGAATCACCTGAACCTGGGAGGCAGAGGTTGCAGTGAGCTGAGATCGCGCCACTGCACTCCAGCCTGGGCAACAGTGTGAGATTCCATCTAAAAAAATAAAAATAAAAATAAAAATCTGTAAAGCATTAATATATTTTCCTTATTCATATATACCTTTATTCCCTAACTAGGGTATGACACCAAGTAGAGTTTCAGCGGGTATCTGTGATGGTTAATACTGAATGTCAACTTGATTGGGTTGAAGGATACAAAATATTGATCTTGGGTGTGTCTGTAAGGGTGTTGCCAAAGGAGATTAACATTTGAGCCAGTGGGCTGAGCAAGGCAGACCCACCCTTAATCTGAATGGACACAATCTCATCAGCTGCCAATTTGGCTAGAATATAAGCAAACAGAAAAATATGAAAAGGGAGACTGGCCTAGCCCCCCAGACTGCATCTTTCTCTCAGGCTGGATGGCTGGATACTTATTGCCGTGGAACATCGGACTCCAAGTTTTTCAGCTTTGGAACTAGGGCTGGCTTTCCTTGCTCCCCAGCCTTCAGACAGCCTATTGTGGGGCCTTGTGATCATGTGAGTTAATAGAGTTAATATTTACTAAACTCCCATACACACACACACACACACACACACACACACACACACTAAACTCCCCTATATATAGTTAGTACATATAAATATTTACTAAACTCTCATATATAATAATATATATGTAATATATGTATATAAATATTATGTGTATGTAATATTCCATTACAATACAGATTTGGTATTAGGAGTGGTTCTAGAGGAACAGAATATTAAGGATGGAGTTCCTTCCTTGGTTGTGGGGTTTCTGGAGTTGGCAACTTAATATGATTAGACCCAAAAATGCTAAGTACTCTAATTCTATTAGTATGGAGAATACTGATAGTCCTTGGTGTGAACCGTTAAGTGAGTATGCAAAATAAATGCATTTGACACTCCTGATCCATTGATCATGAGAGGCAATGAGTTTAGTGACTCTATACATAATACATTTGACCATATGTGGAGAACTAAGGAATATAATGAAGCTAGTTGGTTGCTCCTAAGTTCAGTGGACAAAGTAATGAAAGAAAATCATGAACCCAGAGATTCTATCCCCTGGCTTCAGAAGCAGACACTGAGCTCAAATCTGCTAAGAGTGCCCTGAGTAAGAGTCTTTTCTCCTTTTCCACAATCTGAAATTGTGGAAAAACAGATACAAGCACTTACTATGTGAGTGACTGGCCTACAATGAAAGGTGCATGCACAGCCTCGCCAGGTGTCTACTATGAAAGTGAGGACATTGATTGGAAAAGAATGGGACACTGCAACTTGGAATGGGGATGTGTGAGAGGACCCTGATGAAGTTGGGGACACTGAGTTTGTAAACTCTGATGAACACTTTTTTGCCAGAAGAAACAGCTTCCCCATTCCCAGTAGTGGCAACATGCCTTCCCTGACCCATGCTGCCATCAGCCTTTCCACCTTTGTCTAAGAAGGTAAACCCTGTACTGCCTCAGACAACAGTGATGACCTCCTCTGAGGCAGTTGCCAGGAAAGATAATGTTTATTCTCTTCAACAACCACCCCCAACACCCCTGTTTGCTTCTAAACCTATAGCTAGACTTAAGTCCCAGTTGGCACCAAGATGTGAGGTTGAGAGTGTGACCCATGAGGAGGTGCACTGCACTAGAAAAGAACTGCTTGAGTTTTCTAATGTATATAAACAGAAACCTGGAGAACAGGCATGGGAATGGATATTGAGGGTGTGGGATAATGGTGGAAGGAATATAGAGATAGAGTCACTCAACTACAGAATTTAAATACAGTGGGAATAATTGGATCCCAAGGTGGCAGGGGCCAAGTGGTGGCACTCAACCTTCAAAGGCAAGGTGGGCATAGCTGCTGTAATGGACAGCAGAGGCAAAGAAGCAATCAGAATAGTCTGTCTCATGTAGAGCTCTGACATTGGCTAATTAATCATGGTGTTCCTAGAAGTGAAATTAATAGGAAGCCTACTGCATTCCTACTTAATTTATACAAGCAGAAAACTCCTAGGTTTAATGGACAAGAGACTAATTTGAATTATAAAAACAGAGAATCACAGCCCCTCAATCAATTTTCAAATTTGAGACAGTTTACAAACTCAGATCTGCTTGAATGAAGGGGAGGCCAGGTCCCTTGAGGAAGGGCCCAACTATGTTTATGCAGGGAATCTTTCTCCCATCCTTCCCCAAGGAGACTTCTGACTTTTTACCATGGTAACTGTGCATTAGAATAAGGGAAATGATCAGACATTTTGTGGACTACTGGACACTGGCTCTGAGCTGATGTTGATTCCAGGGAACCCAAAACATCATCATTGTCCTTCAGTTAAAGTAAGGGCTTATGGAGGTCAGGTAATTAATGGAGTTTTAGCTCAGGCCTGACTTACAGTGGGTCCAATGGGTCCCCATACACATCTGGTGGTCATTTCCCCAGTGCCAGAATGCATAGTTGGCATAGACATACTTAACAGTTGGCAAAATCCCCACATTGACTCCCTGACTGGTAGAGTGAGGGTTACTATGGTGGGAAAAAACAAGTGGAAGCCATTAGAGCTGCCTCTCCCTAGAAAAATAGTAAATCAAAAAGAACATCACATCACTGGAGGGATTGTGGAGATTAGTGCCAATATCAACGGTTTGAAGGACACAGCAGTGCTGATTCCCACCATATCCCCATTCAGCTCTCCCATTTGGCTGTGCAGAAGACAGACGGATTAGGAGAATGACAGTGGGTTATCATAAGCTTAACAAAGTGGTGACTCCAATTGCAGCTTCTGTACCAGATGTGGTTTCGTTGCTTTAGCAATTAACACATCTCCTGGTACCTGGTATGCAGCCATTAACTTGGCAAATGCCTTTTCCTCCATTCCTGTCCAAAGGCCCACCAGAAGCAATTTGCCTTCAGCTGGCAAGGTCAGTAATATACCTTTACTGTTCTACCTCAGGGGTGTACCAGATCTCTGGATTTGTGTCATGATCTTATTCAAAGAGATATTGATTGCTTTTTGCTTCTGCAAGATATCACACTGGTCCATTACATTGATGACATTATGCTGATTGGCTTCAGTGAGCAAGAAGTAGCAAACACATTGGACTTATTGGTGAGATATTTGTGTTCCAGAGGAAGGGAATTAATTCTGACTAAAATTCAGGGATCTTCTACCTCGGTAAAATTTCTAGGGGTCCAGTGGTGTGGGGGCTGTGAGATATTCCTTCTAAGGTGAAGGGTAAGTTTCTGCATTTGGCCCCTCCTACAACCAAGAAAGAGAAAAAATGCCTAGTGGCCTATTTGGATTTTGAAGGAAACACATTCTTAATTTGGGTGTGTTACTCTGACCCATTTATCGAGTGACCCAAAAGGCTGCCAGTTTTGAGGGGGGTTCTGAACAAGAGAAGGCTCTGCAAAAGGTCCAGGCTGCTGGGCAAGCTGCTCTGCCTCTTGGGCCATACGAGGTGTCAGTGGCAGATAGGAATTCTGTTTGGAGCCTTTGTCAGGTTCCCAAGGTGAATCACAGTGGAGGCCTCTAGGATTTTGGAGCAAGGCCTTCCGTCTTCTGCAGATAACTACTCTCCTTTTGAGAGACAGCTCTCGGCCTGTTACTGTGCTTTGGTGAAAACTGAACATTTGACTCAAGTCACTACATGACCTGAGCTGCCTGTCATGAACTGGGTCCTTTCTAACCCATCTAGACATAAAGTGGGTCATGCACCGTAGCATTCCATCATCAAATGGAAGTGGTATATAAGTGATCGGGCTCGAGGAAGTCTTGAAGGCACCAGTAAGTTACATGAGGAAGTGGCTCAAATGCCCATGGTCTCTACTCCTGACACCCGGCCTTCTTGCAACCACCCTGCACTGATTGCCTCATGGGGAGTTCCTTATGATAAGTTGACAGAGGAAGAGAAGACTAGGACCTGGTGCACAAATGGTTCTACACGATATGCAGGCACCACCCGAAAGTGGACAGCTGCAGCACTACAGCTCGTTTCTAGGACATCCCTGAAAGACAGCAGTGAAGCAAAATCTCTCAGAGGGCAGAACTTCGAGCAGTGCACCTGGTTGTGCCCTTTGCATGGAAGGAGAAATGGCCAGATGTGTGATTATATACTGATTCATGGGCTGTAGCCAATAGTTTGGTTGGATGGTCAGGGACTTGGAAGAAGCATGATCAGAAAATTGGTGACACAAATTTGAGGAAGAGGTATGTGAATGGACCTCTCTGAGTGGTCAAAAACTGTGAAGATATTTGTATCTCATGTGAGTACTCACTAACGAATGACCTCAGCAGAGGAGGATTTTAATACTCAAGTGGATAGAAATGCCGGTTCTGTTAACACTATTCAGCCTCTTTCCCCAGGCACGCATGTCATCACCCAATGGGCTCATGAGCAAAGTGGCAATATGGGGAGTAATAGCAACCCCTTCTCTCCACCTGTCTGTTACAATCTACGGTGGACTCACAGCCTGTTTAAGATATTGTGAGTAATATCATCTCCCCCTCTGGAAATTATGAACTATTTCACAGACGGGTGTATACCCTTGGTTTACAGAGGATATAGACCCATCTGTATGGGATAATATCATCCTCTTTCTCCCTGAATATTAAGAACAGTATCAGAGGAGTGTTTCTACTCCCTGCGATATTGATTGTCATGTCCTCCTCTCCTACGTTGAAATTAGACACAATATCACTGGGGGCGTGTACAACTTCTTAGACATTTAAAGTAATATCATCCTTTTCCCTCCAGGATCATGAGAACAATATCCCTGGGGGGGGGGTGTACACTTTCTGCGATATATGTAGTCATATCATCCCCTCCGCCTTGGAATATTATTAAGGACCATCTCACACGGGGTTGTATAACCCTTGCGATACTGGCAATATTAGTATCCTCTTTCCTCCCTGCATATTTGGAAAAATATCAGAGTGAGTGTACAACTCCTGCGATATAGGGATTAATATCCTCTTCTCCCTTTCTGAATATTAGAAACAATATCACACGGGGGGTTACACTTCCTTCAGTATCTGGAGTAATGTCATCCTCTCCTCTTTTGAATGGCAAGAACAACATCTTGGGGGGGGGGATGTACACCCCCTGCAATATTGGTAGTAATATTATGCTCTCCCTTGCTTGATGTTAGGAACAAAATTCCAGCATGGGTGTACACCTCTTACTATATGGAAAGTAATACCGTCCTCTCCCTTCCTGGATTTTAGGAACCATATCACAAGGTGGTTGTACAAAACCTGTGATATTGAAAGTAATATCATCCTCTCCCCTCCAGATATTAGGAACAATATCACGGAAGGGTTGTACACTCTCTGTGATATTGGGAGTAATATCATTTTCCCTTTCCCTGAATATTAGGAGCAATATCTTCGAGGTGAATGTACACTCACTGTTATATTGGGAGTAATGTCATATTCTACCCCCTGGATATTAGGAGCAATATCACAAAGTGGGTGTACGCCCACGGCAATATTGGAGGTAATATCATGCTCTCCCTCCCTGGATATTAGGAACAATATCACAGGTGGGTGTACATCCCCTGCAGTACAAGGAATAATATTATCTTCTCCTCCTTTAGCTATTGAGAAAAATATCACATGGGGGGGGTACACCCCCTGCACTATTGGGAGTAATATCATTCTCTCTTATTCTGGATAGTAGGAAAAACATGACAGGCAGGGTGTACAAACCCTGTGATATTGAGAGTAATATCATCCTCTCCCAACGTGGATATTAGGAACCATATCACAGGGGTTGTGTACACTTCTTTGATATTGGTAGCAATATCATCCTCTCCTCCCTGGATATAAGAAACAATATGAAAGGTGGGGTGGACACCCCCCGCGATATGGGGATTAATATCCCTCCCTGGATATTAGGATCCATGGTGGACACATAGCGTGTTTTCGATTTTGTGAGTAATATCATCTCCCCCTCTAGAAATTATGAACAATATCAAAGACGGATGTACACCCTCTGCAATATAGGGAGGAATATCATCCTCTCCCCCCTTGGATATTAGGAACAATATCAAAGGAGTGTTTTTAACCCCTGCAATATTGGGAGTTATATCATCCTCTTCCACGTTGAAATTAGGAACAGTATCACTGGGGGCGTGTACACTCCCTGCGATACTGAAAGTAATATCATCCTCTTCCCTCCTGGATCATGGGAACAATATCACTGGGGGGTGCACACTTTCTGCGATATTGGGAGTAATATCATCTTCTCCATCTTGGAATATTAAGGACAATATCACGGGGGTAGGGGAGGTGTACATCTTCTGCAATATTGTGAATAATATTATCCTCTCTCTCCCTGCATATTAGGAAAGCTATCACAGAGTGGGTGTTCATCTCCTGCAATAAGGGGAGTAATATCGTCTTCTCCCCTTCTGGATATCGGGAACAGTATCACAAGGAGGTGTACACTTTCTGTGATATTGGAAGTAATATCAACCTCTCTGCCTTTGAATATTAAGAACAATATCATAAGGTGGATGTACACTCCCTGCCATATTGTGAGTAATATCAGCCTCTCCCCTCCATTGATATTAGGAACAATATCCTAGGGTGGGTGTACACCTCCTGCTCTATGGGGAGTAATATCATCCTCTCCCTTTCAGGATATTAATAACAATATCACAGGGTGGGTGAACACAGCCTGTGTTACTGAAATTATTATCCTCTCCCCCTCCGGATACTAGGAACAATGTCACAGAAGCGGTGTATACTCCCTACGATATGGGGAGTAATATCATACGCTTCTTCCGTGAATATTAGGAGCAATATCACCGGGTGACTGTACATTCATTGCTATGTTGGGAGTCATGTCAGACCATATCCCCTGGATATTAGGATCAGTGTCACAGGGTGAGTGTACACCTACTACGATATTAAAACTAATATCATGCTCTCTGTCCCTGGATATTAGGAACAATATCTCAGGTAGGTGTACACCCCCTCTGGTATTAGGAGTATTAATATTAACATTAATTATTAAACATCAATTAACTGTATAACATTATTAATATTAATAATTATTTAAATATATGATTAGATTTAATTATTAATATTAATGTCATATATTAATATCTGTTATGATCCTAATATTAATTATTTTATTACAGCATCACTTATTGATTTAATTAACATTAATTACTATTATTATGTTATTATTCATAGTGATATTACTATTAATTATTAATAGTAATCATAGCATTTTAAATCAATATTAATTTTTACTATCTTTATTGCAATTAATATCGATTATTACTATTAATTTTATTATAATTATTAATATTAATCATTAATATAATTGTTCCTGATATCGGGGGGGAGAGGATGATATTACTTTCAATATTGCAGAAAGTATACAACCCTCTATGATGCTATTCCTCATAGCCAGGGAGTAGAGGATGACATTATTGAAAATATAGCAGTGGGTGTACGTCCCTTTGATCATCTTGTTCCTAGAATCCTGGGTGGGAGAGGATGATATGACTCCCAATATCACAGGGGACGTAGACCTCCCCCGTGATACTGTCCCTAACATCCAAAGGTGGAGAGGAAGATATTTCTTCCGATTTCACAGGGGGTGTACACCACCCCTGTGATATGGTTCCTAATATCCACGGGGTGAAAGGATGATATTTGTCTCAATATTGTAGGAGGTGTACACTCCCTAGTGATATTATTCCTAATATTCAGGGACGGAGAGGATGATATCACTCCCAATAGAGCAGGGGGTGTACACCCCTTCTGTGACATTGTTCCCAGTAGCCAGGGGGGAGAGGAAGATATTACCCCCAATATCGCAGGGGGTGTACACACCCACTGTGATATTGTTCCGAATATCCAGAGGGGGAGAAAATGATATTACTCCCAATATCGCAGGGGTTGTAATATTGTTCTTAATATCCATGATGGGAGAGGATGATATTACTCCCCAAATCGCAAGAAGTGTACAGCCGCCTGTGACATAATTCCTAATATCAAGGTGAGGAGAGGATGGTATTACTGGCCATATCGCACGAGTTGTAAAACCCCTTTGATATTTTGCCTACAATCCCGAGGGGAGAGGATGATATTACTCCCAATATCGAACAAGGTGTACACCCCCCTGTGACATTATTCCCAATATCCACGTTGGGAGACGATGACATTACGCCCAATATCGCAGGGTATGTACACCCACCCTGGGATATTGTTCCTTATATTGAGAGGGGGAGAGGATGATATTAGTCCCAATATCACAGGGACTGTACACCCCTCCTCTGATATTGTTCTTAATATCCTAGGGAAGAGAGGATGATACTACACCCAATATCACGGGGGCTGTACACCCACCCGGTGATACTGTTCTTAATGTACTCCACCTCCCCCCACTAGGGATATTGTTCCTAATATCCAGGGGAAGAGAGGATGAGGTTATGCCCAATATCGCAGGGGGTGTACACACCCTCTGTGATGTTGTTCCTAGTATGCAGAGGTAGAGACGATGATATTACTGGCCATATCGCAGGGGTTGTACACCCTACTGTGATATTGTTTTTGATATTCAGTGGGGTAGAGGATAACATTAATCCCAATATCACAGAAGGTGTACGGACCCCTGTGATATAGTTCCTAATGTATAGGGAAAAGAGAATAATATTACTCTCAATATCGCAGGGGGCGTAACCCCACCGTCCCCCGTATATTGTTCCTAATATGCAGCGGGGCAGAGGCTGATGTTACTCCCAATATCGCAGAAGGTGCACACACTCCTGTGATATAGTTCCTAATATCCTGCGGGAAAGAGACTGATATTACTTTTGATATCGCAGTGGGTGTATACCCCATCCTCCACCGCGGTATTTTTCCTAATATCCAGGTGGGAAGAGGATGATATTGCTGACAATATCGAAGGGGGTGTACCCCTCTTCTGTGATATGGTTCCTGATATCCAGGGGGTGAGTGGATGATATTACTCCCAATAACGTAGGAACTGTACACCCACCCTGTGATTTTGTCCTCAATAACCGCATGGAGAGAGGTGATACTACTCCCAGTATTGCAAGCGGTGTACACCCCACCAGTGATATTGTTTCTTGTATCCAGGAAAGAAGAAGATGCTATAACTACTGATATTGAAGAGATGTACAGCCCACATTGGATATTGTTCTAAATATACAGGTCGAAAGAGGATGAGATGACTCCCCATATAACAAGGAGTATACACCCCGCCTGTGATATGAATCGTAAAATCTAGAAGAAAGAATGACATTACTTCCAAAAATACACGGGGTGTACACCCCCGCCGTGATACTGTTCCTATCATCTAAAGGAACAGATGATGATATTACTCCCAAAACCGCAGAAGGTATACACCCCCCTGTGATACTGTTCCTTATAACTAGTGGAGGAGACGATGATATTACTTCAAGTATGACAATGGCTTTACACCCCGTCTGTGATATTGCTCCTAATTTCCAGTAGGTAAAGCATGATGCTCCTCCTAAGAGAGTAGTGGGTGTACACCCATCCTGTGATATTTCTCCGAATATTCAGGGAAACACAGGATGACATTACCCCAAATCTCGTAAAAAATGTACACCCAATGTGTGATATGGTTCCTAATATCCGGAGGTGCAGCGGATGATATTAGTTTTCATATCCCAGGCTGTGTACACACACCCTGTGAAATTATTGCTAATATCCAGGAAAAAAGAGAATGCTAATAATGCACACACATAGTCACCCCCCGCCATACAGGGAGTAGTAGTCACCCCCCCGCGATACAGGGGGGTGAGGCACCCCCCGCAATATGGGGAGTAGTAGCAACCCCCTCTCCCCCCGTGGCTATTACGATCCACATGGCAGGAGGGTGAGGCACTCCTGCTATATGGGGAGTAATAACAAACCCCTCTCCCCCTCCCCGGCTATTACAATCCACATCGCATGGGGGTGCTATTACTCCACATATGGTGGGGGGTGGCTCACCCTCCTGCCATGTGGATCCTAATAGCCAGTGGGGGTGAGAGGAGTGTCATGGTGGCAGAGATGGAAGTTATGCATGGTCGTAGCAACATGGACTTCCACTAATGAAGGCTAATCTGGCTGTGGCCACTGCTGAGTGCCCAATTTGCCAGCTGCATAGAATAACACTGAGCCCTTGATATGGCACCATTTACTGGGGTGATCAGCCAGCTACTTGATGTCAGGTTGATTATAGTGGACCTCTTCTATCATGGAAAGGCCTGAGTTTTGTCTTCACTGGAATACACACTTACTCTGGATGTGTTTGCCCATCCCGCACAAAATGCTTCTGCCAAGACTACCATCTGTGGACTCATGGAATACCTTATCCACCGTCACTGTATTCCACAAAGCATTACCTCTGACCAAAGCACTCACTTTATGGCTAAAGAATTGTGGCAATGGGCTCGTGATTATGGAATTCATTGGTCTTACCATGTTCCCTGTCATCCTGAAGTAGCTGGATTGATATAGAATGGTGTAATGGCCTTTTGAAGTCACAATTATAACGTCAACTAGGTGACAATACTTTTCAGGGGTGGACAAAATTCTCCAGAAAGCCTTGTAAGCTCTGAATCAGTGTCCAATATATGGTATTGTTTCTCCCATAGCCAGGATTCACGGGTCCAGGAATCAAGGGGTGGAAGTGGAAGTGGCACCACTCATCATCACCCCTAGTGATCCACTAGTGAAATTTTTGCTTCCTGTTCCCACAACATTACATTCTGCTGGCCTAGAGGTCTTAGATCCAGAAGGAGGAACGCTGCCACCAGGAGACACAACATCAATTCCATCACACTGGAAGTTAAGATTGACACTTGGACACTTTGGGCTTCTACCTTTACGTCAATAGACGTACAGTGTTGGCTGGGCTGACTGACCCAGACTATCAAGATGAAATCAGTCTACTACTCCACAACAGAGGTAAGGACTAGCACACATGGAATACAGGAGATCAATTAGGGCATCTCTTAGTATTGCCATGCCCTATGATTTACCTCAATGGGAAACTACAACAGCACAATTCAGGCAGGAATACAAATGACCCACATCCTTCAGGAATGAAGGTTTGGGTCAATCCACCAGGAAAAAAAAAAAAAAAAAAAGAAAAAACACAAAGCAAAAACAACAACAAAAAAATGACCTGCTGAGAAGCTTGCTGAAGGGAAAGGGAACACAGAATAGGTAGTAGAAAATGGTAGTCATTAATACCGGCTACAAACACGTGACCAGATGAAGAGACGAGGACTGTAATTGTCATGAGTATTTCCTTCTTCTCTTGTTAAAAACATGTTTTTGCATGTGTACATTTGTGCTAAGAAAATATCTTCATCATGTGACATAAGAGTTATTGATACCATATCAGCATTTAATTACTGTTAACTTTGTGTAACAGTATTTGGTTTGGGGATTTGGGCGTTTCCGCTTGTATGAAGGATAGTTGTATTATGCTAGGGGTAATTATGACCTTATTATTGCCTTTATTTCAAGATTATGTATGATTTCAAGAGATGTGTATAGGTTCAAGTTGACAAGGGGTGGACTTGTGATGGTTAATATCGAGTGTCAACTTGACTGGATTGAAGGATACAAAGCATTAATCCCAAGTGTGTCTGTGAGGGTGTTGCCAAAGGAGATTAACATTTGAGTCAGTGGGCTGGGAAAGGCAGACCCTTCCTTAATCTGAATGGACACAATCTAATCAGCTGCCATTGCAGCTAGAATATAAGCAGATGGAAAAGTGTGAAAAAGGAGCCCGGCCCAGCCTCCTAGACTACATCTTTCTCCTGTGCTGGATGCTTCTTGCCCTGGAACATCGGACTCCAAGTTCTTCAGTTTTGGAACTAGGACTGGCTCTCTTTGATCCTCAGCCTGCAGATGACCTATTGTGGGACCTTGTGATTGTGTGAGTTAATACTTAATAAACTCATATACATACATAAAATTGTTATGTAATTGTCATGAATATTTCCTTATTTTGTTAAAAACATGTTTGTGCATGTATAAACTTGTACTAAGAAAATATCTTCATCATGTGAAATAAGATGTATTGACTTCACATTAGCATATAAGTATTGTTAACTTTATGTAATAGTATATATATTCCATTAGTTTAGAATCTGTAATAGTATGTAAAAGTATATATTCCATTAGTTCATTCCTCTAGAGAACCCTAATACAGTATCTTTTAATAAACTAATTATCATACCATAATAATTTACTCATGTGGAGTAGTGTCTTATTCTAGGTTCAGTTCCTGGCTCTGCCATAAACTGGCTCCATGATTTTACATTGCTTATTTGACCACTCAAGGTTTCAGGGATGTTTTTTATAGATTAGAAGATGAGACTTCATGATTCTTAACATCATGTATTTAAAAGCATTCTATAATTCTCACAGTTTCCCTTTCTTGTATATTCTCTGGTGAAAGACAACTTTATAAATACACATCTACATTATTAAGCACATTTATCAGGGAAGAAGGGCAAGAGGCACTTAAAGTTTACCTGTCATACAAGTGTATTCAGCAAGTGCAAGAAGCTAAAATAAACTGGTGATAAACTAAAGCCACATACAGGAAATTTATCATTTCCTAGCAGTCCCCTTGCCTAAGCTGATAAATGGCATTGTTTTTGCATTGCAGTTCCTTCTCAAAATGATAAACTTTTTGAAATGAACCCAATTCCATGATAAAGAGATTTGGGCAGAAATGAGGAGCAGTTGCCTAGTTAGAGTGCTGTGCTACAGTGTTTGATAAATGAAAAGCTACTCAGTTGTGGCAGGGTGCCAGAAAGTAGAATCGTAAATGCACTTGGCTGAAGGAAAGTGTAGTTGATCTGACATTCTGAGAAGACTGTGTTCTAATATGGCAAGCAGACCTTATGAAACCTTAACAACATGGTAGACTTCTTTGTTTTATATTTGTAAGAACACTTACCTTATACTGATGTCATTTGGAATAGCTTCTTTAGAAAAGCAATCAGCAGAGATACAGAGGTGAAATAAAAGTGAAATTAACACTTTCTCCTCTTTTCTTCCTTCAGTCTGCAAGCTTTCCTAGAGCTCAGTGAATTAAGTTGATAAACTGGAAAGTGGTCTGGAGGGGGTTGTACTACTGAAACACAGAGTAGTGTTTGGGAAGGGAGTTGGTGTGGCGGGGCACTTTTTCAGGGAAAAGGGACTAGCTCAGTTTCTCTCTCTCTCTGTCTTTCTTTCTCTCTCTCTCTCTCTCTCACACACACACACACACACAAACACACACACACCCCTCTGGAAAAAGTAAAAAAAAAACAACTTACATTTAATTACATTCCCACAATCCCATAATGAACTCTCTAATTACTCTTCCTTATCTTATTGTGTTTTTGTGTTGCTATAAAAAATACCCAAACCTGGGTAATTTGTAAAGAAAAGAGGTTTTTGTGGTTTAGAAGAAGTATGGAACCAGCATCTTCCTCTGATGAGGGCTTCAGGAAGCTTCTATTCACAACTGAAAGTGAAGGGATACAGGCCTCACATGGCAAAAGAAGAAAGAAGAGAGTAGAGAGGAAGGCGCCAGGCTCTTTTTACCAATTCGATCTCCTGGAAATTAATGGTGTAAAGACTCACTCTGACATGGCTGTAAGAATGGCACCAAATCTTTTTATGAGGGATCTGTCTCTGTGACCCTAACACCTCCCACCAACACCCACCTCCCACATTGAGGATGAAATTTCAACACGAGATTTGGAGGTGACAAGTACCCAAATATATCACCTTCCCTCATTTTTAACAGATGTGTGAAGTATGTATTTATTTTATTTCCGAGGTTGGAAATTGTACCAGTCCAGTCCTCTGTAAGTAGGGCCTTGAGTGTCATAACTCACTGGACATACCTTGCTTAAAGTTAGAAGCGAAAAGAAATGGTTGGTTGTAGAGTTGTTTCCCTGCCATTGATTTGGTGTCATCTTATTTCCACCTGGTGGTCCTACCTAAGCATTTCCTGACATGTATCTGGGAAAGGTTTTGGGGGATTACACTTTTGTCTTTTCCTGGATAGAAAGCTAATGATTAACCATGTGCTTTGCCACACATTGAGTTCTGAGATTATTGTTAATACATTTTATGACAGGAGACCTCTAAAAAATAATGACTTTTGAAAGCCAGCTACCAGGGATCATTTTTTTAAATGGGAAACTCAGCCAATTTGGTTGACATATAATTTTCCTGGAATATTGGAATTGTGTACTGCATCAGAAAGCATACGCTAATGAAAGCTACTACATCTAAGGGTGAAATAATATTTTTAAAATAACAATTTAATAACAATCAATACTTTAACTATAACCATGACTTTCCAAACCTGGATAAATAGAAATAGGCTTATTTTTTTAAAGACCCATTTTCTTATTTTCATTTTGAAATAATAGTTATTGATGATTAGAATAAATGAATTGATGAATATCATAAAAATGGAAAGCAAAAAATTACAAAAAAAATAAGTGCACAAGGAACAAGTACACAAAGAACAAGTGCAGCACAGAAAAAAAGTGTCTAATAACTATTTGTATAGTATTCAAATAATTGTTCTTTAAAAAATAAATGTTGGCCAGGTGCTGTGGCTCATGCCTGTAATCCCAGCACTTTGGGAGTCCCAGGCAGGCAGATCACGAGGTCAGGAGATCAAGACCATTCTGGTTAACACGGTGAAATCCCTTCTCTACTAAAAATATAAAAAATTAGCCAGGTGTGGTGGCTAGCGCCTGTAGTCCCAGCTACTCGCGAGGCTGGTGCAGGAGAATGGTGTGAACCCAGGAGGTGGAGCTTGCAGTGAGCCAAGATTGCGCCACTGCACTCCAGTCTGGGTGACACAGCGAGACTCCGTGTCAAAATAAAAAATAAAAAAAAAATGTTGACATCCATAGCAAAATTTTTCATTTACCAAAAGCACCTTTTAAAGCATATATTTTTCCTAAAGCTAAATTTCACACTACTAAAATAATGTAAATTAATAACACTTTGAATGTGCCTTCTGTATTGCTGCTCTGTCTAATTTATTGAAAGGAAGAACCACTCAAGTCTAGATTATCATTCCACTTTATATTTACTTACTTATTTATCTAAATTTAATTATGTGGCAGTTTTCGTATTAAATCACTTAATAAGAAAAGACTTAAAGCAAAGTAACATTTTAACATTGCTATTATTTCATCGTGCCAGAGGCATTTATTCCTTTGTTCATGCTGTTTTCTTATCTATCAGTTCCCTTTCTGAGTATTTTGGCAGTTAAATGCCTCATTTATTTCAAACTTTATATTGAAATACTCTTTATGAAATGACTCAAAATTCTTCAATAAAATGAAATCTCTCTCTCTTAATATTCTAACACACAATTTTGTGTCCTCTGTTTATTGTATTTTTCATCCAACAAAAAATAGCATGTATTTTGATATATAAATTGATACATACAAATACATATCTATCCATTATTCTATATAATTTTTTAATTTGTATTTTTATGAATACACAATAGTTGCACATATTTATGGAGTCCATATATTTTGACACAAGTATACAATGTGTAATAATCAAATCAAGGTGACCAGGATATCTATTATTGTACACTTATCATGTCTTTGTGTTAGAAACATTCCAATTTCATTCTTCTAGTTATTGTAAAATGTAAACTAAATTATTGTTATTTACAATTATCATATAATGCTATCAAACACTGGATCTTACTCTTTCTATCTAACTATATTTTGTACTCATTAGTCAAACCCTCTTTATTCCCCCACCCTTCCCACTACACTTGCCGTTGTCTGGTGACAATCATTCTATTGTCTGTCTCCATGAGGTCAACATTTTTAGCTTCTGCATGTGAGTGGCAGCATACAATATTTGTCTTTCTGGGCCTGGCTTATTTCACTTACATAATATTCTTCATTTCCAACCATGTTGTTGCAACTGACAGGATTTCATTCTTTTTTATGATTGAATAATATTCCATTGTGTTTATGTACCACACTTTCTTTATCCTTTCAACCGTTGATGGACACTTAGGCTGATCCCATATCTGAGCTATTGTCAATAGTGCTGCAGTAAACCTGGACTGCAGATATCTCTTCAATATACTGATTTCTTTCTACCTATCTAATATTGATAATGAGTTCTTGGCACAAAGTACATTACATTACTCATTCATCTCTGTGTAGTTCTATTAATTAGAAATTATCTTCATTGAATAAACAAAAATTAAGAGAAAAGATAAACATCCTTCTCCAATGTATGTATGCTATATATGTGTCTGAATATATATGTGTATATAAATAATACATGTATACATATGTACGTTATATATGTGAATATGTAACACATACATATATATACATATAAATATGTGTTTTATATATATAACCTTATGGATAGATATGTATATGTGTGTATCAATTTATGTCTATAATACATGCTATTTTCTTGTTGGATGAAAAATACAATAAACAGGTGACACAAAATTATATTTTAGAATATCGAGAGAGAGAGAGATTTCATTTCATTGAAGGATTTGAAGCAGTTTTGTAAAGAAGGGTATTCTAATAGAAATGGTATATATATATACTTGCTCTCTGTGTGTATATATATACACACACAGAGAGCACACATGAGAAAGTACCATTTTCAATTAATACAAATGACTTCTAAACTTTACTGAGTTTGGAACTTTACAAAGCAACTCAGTAAAGTTTCTTTGCCTCTTGAATGAAAAGCTATTCACACTTGTTACTACAATGAGGATGTGGTAACTTAGGTCTATTTATAGCTGTTATTTCTCCTTAGGTAATTTATTTTATTATCTAGAACACAAACCCACTCTCTACCTTAAATTTTTGACTTAATGATGTCCCAGCTTGTAATGACCATTTACCTTTATCTGATAAGATCTTCTAATAGTTTTATAATTAAATTATTGCTTTTAAAGTTCACAACAATAAAATTGGCTCGAATAGTTAAAATACTAAAGCAAGAACGGAATACTCTTGAATAGTTAAAATACTACTGCAAGGACAGAATACTCTGGAATAGTCTAAACTATGCTCCTCTGTCCACTCAACTCAACAGACCAGTCATTTAATAATTGTTATCTTATAAACCTATATATCTGTATTTTTATATATATTATATATCTCAATACATATCTATATTTCTATCTCTAAGTATCTATAGATACAGATAAAGATATATCAATATAAATATATCAATAAATAGTCATATGGATATAAACCTATTTATTTATGATATATATCTATTCTGATATATGTATATATCAATATATCTATAGACATATAAGATAGATACATCTGTATGTATATATTGGAAGAGAGATATATATGTCAGAAATGAATAGGTCGTATTTTGTATGCTTACCTTAAACAGTTGGTATTGACAGAATAAAGAACTGTTTGAAAGCGTTTTGAGACTTATCCAAAATCAACATGAAGTGATTATAAAAATATGCTATGTATCAACAGCTGAGGTGGCCTGGAGAAAGTAGAACTTCCAGGTTTTGGAGTAAGTTAATTAAGGCAATAAGTAAATATTTATTTCTATACTATATGTAGAAGGAGAAAGCACCACCTTCCTCAGTGTTTTACCTCATTCACATGGGATGCATGCGATGAGATTCAGATATATTCATGCAGATGTGGAGTATATCTCACTGCTGAGAGAGCACCAAACATTTGATAGACTTGTGTCTCCTGACATTTGATATACCTGGGAGTCTGGAGAAGAGAAAGGGGGAAGTCCAAGGGCAGAAGAGTACTGAGTACTGAATCAGGATGGAGAAAATTGTCTTCAAAATTCAACATAAGAATTTCCATAAGTATTCCCATCAGAGGGGTCTGGGAAAGGACTAGGCCAAGGCACCTTGATAAAGATGCTTCTGAATGAAGGTGGTTCGGTTAGAATATAGAAAAGCATCAGAACATGGCTGGTCAAAGAAGCCTGAGTCCCTGATTACAATTCCTTTCAGAGACTGAAATGCACTGGCTGTGCAGCAAGTCTAGCATGAAGAGGCAGCTTTCCACATTAGCCCTGACAGGTAGTTTTCGTAATTACTAGAATGGTTAATTTATGTGTCAACTTGACTGTGCTGAGAAATGCCCATATAGCTGGTAAAACTATTTATGCGTATAGCTGTGAGTATGTTTCAGTAAAACATTAGCATTTGAGTCAGTAAACTGAATAGAGACGATTGTCACTATCAGTGTGGGTGAGCTCCATCCAATATGTTGAGGTCCTAAATATAATAAAAACGTGGAGAAAGAGCAAGTGTGCTTCCTGTTTGAGTCAGAACATCCATCTCCTCCTGCACTTGGAAATCAGCACTTCCAGTTCTCATGCTTTCTGATTTGGACTGGGATTTATCATTGGCTCTGTTGGTTGATCAGTGCTTCTGGTTCTCATGCTTTCAGATTTGGACTGGGACTTATATCATTCGCTCTGTTGGTTGATCAGTGCTTCCGGTTCTCCTCCTTTCAGATTTGGACTGGGATTTATATCATTAGCTCTGTTGATTGACAGATCTTTGGGCTTGGGCTGGAACTACACCACTGACTTTGTGGATCTCCAGTTTACAGGCAGCAGACTGTGGGCCTTTTCTATCTCCATGATCTTGTAAGTCAGTCCTTCATAATCAATCTCTCTCTCTCTCTCTCTTTCTCTGGTATTAGTTATCCCTTTACTATAGATTTTATTTCTCTGGAAAAACTCTGCCTCATACAATTACCTATGCTCAGGGCTGAAGGATTATGATAAGAATTTTTGACAGAAAATGAACAGGGGGATTCAGTAAATGGCTCCTCTTGTGGACGTATATCACACTTCTGTCTAACACCACTTGGGGAGGGTAAAGCATTTGTTTTCACATCTTCCACTGCAATACCCATTCTCAACTGTGACTTCAGCTCTAAACTTTCTTGCTAACCCAAGAACTTTATTTGCAACTGCTTATTTTACTGACCATATATAATTGGCACTTCAGAGTTAACACCCTTACATTTTTCTGGTTGTCTCCTGTGCTAAAAAGTGAGAAGTCTATACATTCAGGGAACATTTCCTCCACATTTAGCAACACTCTTGGCTCTTCAGGAATTTAATAGATCTTTAATGAAAGAAAACAGAAGGGAAGCTATTACACTGTTTAGTGGAGAACTTCTCAAATTCAGTCCTGTTGAACCTAAGAAATTCAGTCTCAAATTCAATTGATCTGAATGAAATATGTGATCTCTATAAAAGTTAAAAGTATTGTTTTCATTAATCTACATGTGAATTTCATTTTAGGTAGTTAATTTGAATATATTATTAGTGTTATTTATTTAATAATGTCTTATCCCAGGTCGAGACATAATTTGCTTTATTAATTATTCTGGTTACCTCCCATCTATCCTTTAGTTTTCAGTTTAACTACCACTCTCTTAAAGAGATATTTCCTTTTCACCAATCCAGTCTAAATAAAGTTTTATTATTATTGTTTGTCATGACACCCAATTTTTTTTGTACATAACACTTCTTCAGTTACAGATGACCTTTGAACAATGACAGGGTTAGAGGCACTAACCCCCTGTGTAGTTGAAAGTGAACATTTTTGAGCTCCCCAAAACATAATTACTAATAGCCCACTGTTGACCAGAAGACTTACTAATATCACAGTCAGTACATATTTTGTATATGTGTTAAATACTGTCTTCTTACAAAACAGAATGCTGAAGAAAAGAAAATATCATTAAGAAAACCATAGAAAAGCTAAAATATATTTACTATTCATGAAGTGGAAGTAGATCCTCATAAGGACTTCATGTTCATCTACTCACTTTGGGTATGCTGAGGAGGAGAAGAAAGACTAGGGGTTGGTTTTGCTGTCTCAGGAGTGATAGAGGCAGCAGAAAATCCACGTATAAGTGGACCCACATATTTCAAACCAGTGTTGCTCAAGGGGCAACTGTATTTTAAATTTAAGCATATTGAACATTTGGTTGTATCTCTAAGTTAATTTTCAAAGGCAGGGACTCTGCTGTTTTCGCTCACACTCTAGATCATGGGCTTGCAAAGAAATACCTGGTGAAGTCTTGAGTATACTAGTGATTATTTGAAAATAGCATGGTCAGTAATATTCCTTTATTTTCCATAGCATGTATATATATTCTTCAGTCTCCTCATATGTGTTTGTATTTACATATGATTTTGAGTATTTTAAGTTATGCTGTCTGTTACTTTAATGCTGCTGAAATTATCTAGTCCAAGCAAAATCGAGTTAAGGATCACTTGACTCTCAAGATGTTATGCAGAAAAAGCAATAATGAATACTAAATTCTGTGTACAGTACATGGAACCCTTGAAATCATCTTTCTGCCTAAAATCTCTCAGCAGTCTTCTTTTTATTCCTAGTAGCTATGCTGCCATCCTGCTGAGGTAATTATGGATGAATGCCACTGGGGCTTCTTTTTACCCTGTATTCCCATGTGAAGGCATAATTTCCCATATAAACATGCTATATAATTCTTTTACATGCTTTTGCACGTAGTTGTTTTTATATAAGCCGTCTTGATTGGACAGTAAAGACATTTGTGATAAAATATCTTGTCATCTACACCAATATAAGACATCTTTATCACCAATATTTAATGCAATCCTGAGCATATAATAAGGTATTGCCAACCAAAGAATCTCAAGGTTTATAAATTTGGGAAAATACTTTATTTCTCAAAAAGGGTTGCAGCCCACAGGCTAGCCATCCTTAAGGCTAGGGATTATAGCCTCCAGCAGAAGCTAAGAACATGCATTTTGACGGAGGGGTAAGAGGAACAGGAATTTATGTTGAAATTGTTGGCTAATATACAAGTTCAGTAAGCTATATGAGTCACGAATATTTATGAAAGGATAAATATGTGCATGTGCATTTGAACTTCATGCAATTTCATGGTCACATTTTCAAAAAATTGACAATGTTTGCATGATAGAATGGGAGAGTTTTCAGTTTTCTGATGTCAACAGGTGAAGCAGAAGATGCATAAACTCTCATTGTGCATCCCTTGAGAGTTTTGAACAAAGCTGGAGATAGTGGCTAGTTTTTAGGAAGGGATGCGTCATGAAACTGGTAAGCTGTCATGTCAAAACTGTAAAAGGAAGGGAGAGTCCCTTGGCAGTCTCAGATGTTTGGCTTAAGGTGATAAAGGAATAACTTGTCTGTTTCCTCTTCTCCAGAGCTTGTTTCTGCTTACTCTTTAGGAAAGAATTCTGGTTGAAGGTTAGTAAGAAAGGGACATGCTGAAGCATATCCAATCTCTTGTTCCATCATGGCCAGGAAGTCAGTTTTTAATGTTTCTTTTGGAGTCTCCTTGTCCAAGAGATGGTCCGTTCAGTATTTTGGGGTTTAGGAACTTATTTTTATTTCTTACCTTCAATGAGCATCTTATGAAATGAATAAATAAATGAAAAATAGGCTCTCAATAACATTTTGTAAAATGAATAAATGAATGAATATGATATTTCTGAATTTAAACAGTATATACAATTATACAATCCAAAGTTTAATACATTTGTGACTATGTGGGCTCAGTTTAGGATAATATTAAACTAGTTTCAAGCCAATATTTAAAAAATATATTAGTTGTATATGAAAATAAAGTACCTGCAGTTAATTTGATTTGTTTTCTTTTAAAAAATAATTCACCAATGGAAGAAATTCTGCATTGTCTAATATTAGGAAAATCTGATTAAAAGCACTTAAATTTGGTGTTTAACATTTAAATTTAGTGACTACAATTATAGGTCCATCAAGGGATTCTATCAAAAACAGGGACATCTTTTACCACATGCTAAAATGTTTAGGCATTAAGCAATTTTTAAAGTATCGGTTCTTCCAGACCCAGGTGGAGTAGCCATCAGTGGTGAGTGCAAAATTCAAGTAATAATCATAATAGTTTTAGCTTGACCATGATAATGATTTTATTACATAATCCACCACTATACTCAGCTCTCTTAGAGTTTTATGATGTTGCACAAACTATATTTTCAATTATAATGGAGTTTTTATCTATCTTCCTAGTGTACTTCTAGCTATATGATTTCAGCAGAAGCTAATGTGAGTGGGACATTTTCCTTTATTTAACATCCATGAAGATTGCTAGGAACAGTTTTATACTCTTTTTTTCAAAGACTTAACCACTGGTGTTTTGAGAAGTCAGGGAACCCGAACGGAGGGACCAGCTGAAGCCGTGGCAGAAGAACATAAACTGTGAAGATTTCATGGACATTTATTAGTTCCCCAAATTAATACTTTTATAATTTCTTATACCTGTTTCTACTGCAATCTCTGAACATAAATTGTGAAGATTTCCTGGACATTTATCACTTCCCCAATCAATACTCATATTTTCCTATGTGTCTTTACATTAATCTCTTAATCCTGTCATCTTGGTAAACTGAGGATGTATGTCGCCTCAGGACCCTGTGATAATTGTGTTAACTGCACAAATTGTTTGTAAAACATGAGTGTTTGAACAATATGAAATCTGGGCATCCTGAAAAAGGAACAGGATAACAGCAATTTTCAGGAAACAAGGGAGATAATGTAAGGTCAGACTGCCTGTGGGGCTGGGCAGAATAGAGTCATATTTCTCTTCTTGCATAAAGCGAATAGGAGAAATATCACTGAATTCTTTTCCCAGCAAGGAATAACCCTGGGAAAGGAATGCACTCCCAGGGGGGAGGCCTCTAAATGTCCGCTCTAGGAGTGTCTCTCTTATGCGGTTGAAGATATGGGATGAAATACGCCCTGGTCTCTTGCAGTGCTGTCAGACTTGCTTGGATTAGGAAATTCCAGCCTGGAGAATTCTAGTCAGAACAGTTGTCTGCTCTCAAACCCTGTTTCCTGTTAAGATGTTTATCAATGACAATGCGTGCCCAGCAGGACATGGACCCTCATTGGTAATTCTAATTTTGCCCTGGCCTTGTGATCTTGCTCTGCCTCTCTGCCCTTGTGATCTGTTATTGCCCTTTCAAGCATGTGATCTTTGTGACTCACTCCCTGTTCGTGCCCCCCCTCCCCTTTTGAAATCCCTAATAAAAACTTGCTGGTTTTGCAGCTCAGGGGGCATCACGGAATCTGCCAAAATGTGATGTCACCCCTGGAGGCCCAGCTGTAAAATTTCTCTCTCTGTACTATTTCTCTTTATTTCTCAGACCGACTGACCCTTATGGCAAATAGAAAATAACCTACGTTGAAATATTGGGGACTGGTTCCTCTGATACACTGGTCTGTGATACAGAATTAATCAAGAGTTGCTCTCCATCACCATATGTTTATACACCCAGCACCAATACAAATGACAAAGTGAAAATGACCTAGACTGGATAACTGAAACCCATTGATATCTTTTTTTGAAAGACCTATGAAAATGAAAATGAAATTATTATGTTCTTAAAGATAACAAACGTAATTCTCTGTATTCCAAATTCATCATGTCATTTTATATTATTTACTCCAAAAAGTTTCTTAGCAAGCCTCTTGGGTTAATGGTGCTTTTGTTTTGTGTTGTTGCTTTACAGAACAGTCCTTGTAGAGACCAGAGTTCTATATTGACACAGTGCTGTCATGTAAAAATCAGCAACTGATTGCTAGTCTTTGTAGAGACCAGAGTTCGATATTGACACAGTGCTGTCATGTAAAAATCAGCAACTGATTGCTAATTATAGTTTGCTATCCAATTTGTCAAGAAAGAGCAGTGAGTAGTAAAATTGCACCAATCACTTACATTGTTTTGAGTCCTTTTATATGATCTACTCATAAGGAATTCTTTTGGACACAGTTTGTTTTCAAACAAATGTATACTTGACCTTATAGTTTTATTAAAAGTTAATTCAATTAAATATTATTATAAAACATAATTACCTAACTGATAAAAAACACCAAGAAAACACACATATTTTAAGTTTTCAAAATTCCCACTCTATGTATTTAATCATTTTGTAAATATCCTTTCCTATTATAATACACTGTCATTTAATATTTGCAGTGTCTTATTGTGGTGAGAGAAATCACATATATATACATACACTATAAGATAAAGTCTCTCCACTGATAACTTAGCTATTAGTATAGGCATTTAATGGAAGTGAGATAGCCACACTAAGCAAGAAGAGATGTGGCATGTCCTGGTCTGGATTCTCCACATTCCCAGAACTCTGAATGAAGACACACTGCTGCTAGTGACAGTGAAGGTAAGGAGCAGCTCAATATTCACCATGTTAATATCATCATTTAAGAATTTACCAAAAAAAAAATCTATGTGCTTTCATTGCAGAAATGCTTATATTCACTTGATACTTGTGTTTCCTCAAATAACCTTAACATTAGCAAAGATATATCTTCAGCATAAATTAGAAACTCAAGTCAAATCAGTGGCCAAGGAACCTTCAACATTATTTAACAATGAGCTTTGATTTACAAACGTTACTATGGTTTTATTATATCAACAATCCAAAAGGCAGATTTTATTTATACCAAAGGAAAAAAAAAAGATATAAAATCTTAGAAAAAAGTTAAAAATATCAGACTTTAGGAACTCCAAAATTTATTTTCTGTATCCGCAACATGGCATCAAAATCTATTATTTCATTGCCTATAATGTTGGGTATCCATGTTTGGCTTTTAAAATATCTTACAATCAAACTACCTTTTTCCAAAAAGAATAATTGCATATCTTTTATAAAATGTATTTCTAGGTACTTGCTTTCTTATATTATTGAAAACTGAATTTTTAAAATTATATTTTCTAGTGTTTTGTTGTGATATTATAATGCCCTTGTTGTTTTTAGGTTAATATTACAAGTTTTGTTTTTCTACACTCCAATTAAAAATACTTTAATTTCTTAATCTTGCCTTATTAAGCTCACTCCAACAATGGTATATGCTTATAGTAATATTCCGGTCTTGTTTCTTATTTTAAGGAATGTTTTCTACTCAACTAAGATGGTGTGTGTAGAGTTTTCTTTCTAATATATACAATTTTCCAGGAGATATCTTTTATTTCCAATTTATTTAATTATTATCATAAATATATAATAAGCTCTATATTTTTTCTATATCTATTGAGAGGCTCAAATTAATATTGTATTTTAACATTTTCATGAATTAGATTTAGGTGTTTTCTCATATTCTCATATTCTAAGTAAGTAATCCAATGTATCTTTTATTACCTTTTGTACAGTTGCATTTCATTGCTAATATTTTGTTTTGGATTTTTACATGTTTTTAATAAATGAAATGGACTTACAGAGTTTCTCTGCTATATTAACCTTATCAGAGCTATGCTGACATTGAAAATGAACTAGGACATAGGACTTTTTTTCATTCTTTCTATTATCTAGAAGAGCTTAATATGATTGAGATGGTTTGTTGCTTGAAGCTAGTAACACCATCTTTGTGGAAAAATGTTTAATTCTTTCTATTTTCTTGGTTTTATGTTTGTTTCTTTTTTTAGTAAATTATAGAATTATATAGGCATTTTTATTTTCCCCAAGCTAGAAAGATAATGGTGTTTCTACTGGTGTCACTGCTGCCATCTGGCATGTTCCAGTCAACTGCTGGCAAACCCATGCTTGAAAGATGCAAAAATAACACAAAATAAAAACAAAAACAACAACAACAAAAAACCCAGAAGCTAGTTATCTTCTCCTTCTCTGTGTATATTCCCGACAAGTCTGCATGTTTCTGTTCACTCTCCAATAAAAGCTCCTCATTTGCTTATTAATTTTGGCATAATGTAGAGGTTTATTCATGTTAGTTAGATTATTTAAATATTAGTGTTGTTTTAAAAACACACTTTATACTTCAATTTCTACTATGTTGTTCTATATTTTCTTCTTTTTTTGCTTTTAATTAACTTATTTTTTCTTTTAGGATAGTTTTATGTTTAGGAAAGTTTTAAAAACAGTAGTTTTCTCATATACCCCACTCTCAGTTTTCCCTAATATTAATATCTCATTAGACCAATGTGATACATTGGTCATAATTAATAAACAAATATTAATTCATTATTATATACTAAAACTCTAAATTTATTAAGATATCTTTTATTTATTTATTTATTTATTTATTTGAGACTGAGTCTCACTCTGTTGCCCAGGCTGGAGTGCAGTGGCACCATCTCAGCTCACTGCAACCTCCCCCTCCCGGGTTGAAGCACTTCTCCTGCCTCAGCCTCTCCAGTAGCTGGGATTACAGGCATTGGCCACCACGCCTGGCTAATCTTTTTAAATTTTTTTTAGTAGAGACGGGGTTTCACCATATCTGCCAGGCCGGCCTTGAGCTCCTGACCTTGTGATCCACCCTCCTTGGCCTCCCAAAGTGTTGGGATTACAGGCGTGAGCCACTGCACCCAGCCGAGATATCTTAGTTTTTGCCTATTTTTGTTGTTGTTGTCCTGTTCTAGGATTCTATCCAAGATACCATATTACATTTAGTCTCCTAAGATTTCTCCTGATTGTGATAGTTTCTTTGTGTTTGATGACCTTGACAGTGTTGAATAGTACTCATCAGAAATTTTGGAGAATGTCCTTCAATTGAAATAAATCTGATGTTTTTCTCTTGATTAGATTACGATTATGTGTTGTTAGAAAAAAAGTCTACAGTAGCCAAGTATCGTTTTCATCATCATTTTGTATGAAAAGTACATATTATCAACATGACTTATAAGTGTTGGTATTGACCTTGAACTTTTGGCTGAGGTGGTGTTTGTAAGATTTCTCCATTTGAAAGATACTCTTTTATAACCCTTTCCATAGTGTACTCTTTGGAAGAAAGTCACTGTGTGTAGCCCACACTTAAGAAATGGGAAGTTATGCTCCATTTACATTTCTAATTAATGTGACCTCAGTAGCAATGACAAAATAATAATAATAATAATAAGAAGAAGAAATTCCAGTATTTTTCTCCTATTGGTGTAAGAAATTTAGGCCAGGCTGATGTCTTCCATCTCACTCATACAACCACACATCATGTAGATATTTTATAGAATTTCCTTTGGTCTTAGTTGTTTGTTTGATTTCCTGCTTAATAATGGTAAATATTTTTTTCTAAGACAAAATGATATTTGGAATATTTATTATAGTTTTTAAAGGAAATGATACTATCTCACCTTGCGATATTAGTCAGCATATAATTCCTTTTAAGGATAAATTAAGTAGGTGAATTTTTGGATTGGTAGGAGCACTGGACACTGACAGTTGATATCTACAAAGCCACATATTTTAGACCCAACAGAGTAGCAATCTCAGTAAATTATTATTGCACAATGTATTCAGTTAATTTATGTTTTTTCCATTCTAGAAATATAACAATAGTCTGCTTTAATAAATAATGGATATGTTATTAAATTTTTAGCACATATGTGATGCATTCATTACACAGATAAAAATATATCTGGGTTTATTTTGCTCTCATTTATTTTCTTTTGCTTTTATTGTCACAGAACAAGCAATAGCTTGACAAATATTTTGCTTTCTTTGTTGTTATGATTGTTTGTGTTTTATTTTAAATATATCAAATATTAGTTGTCATCCAATAGCTTCTTAGTCTGCTTAGTTTTCTAAAACATAAATATGTTAGAAATCAAACATTATGCAAAGTATACCTCTATTTGTGAGGACTTTTCTGCTCTATCTATACTTTAACTTGATTTAAATTTTTTTTTAAGGCCTTGTTTGTTAACAGAAAGTGTGTCACACTTTCACATTACAGTAATACCATATGAATTAAACTGCCAGTCCAATACATCTATAGACAGGTGAGCTATATGCTAGTTTAAAATGCATTAAAAGTAGAAACGTTTCAGAAAAATATTTTAAAGTAATTAGTGCCTTTACCTTTGGAGAATACACTGTAAAAATATTTAATGCATCAAATTAGATACTAGAGTAAAACATTTTCAATAATTATGTAAAATCAGCTTCTCCTTTACGTTTCATATTGAATACTGGATGCTTTGAATGATCACTTAGTACACAATAATTTTATGGAGAGTTGACAATTAACGTTATATGAATACTTAAAAAGTTTATGTATAAATATCTGAGAAAATGACATTATAAAACAAGATTATTTTTCCCCTTTTTTTTGAGTTTATAGCCAATAGACTGGTTGCTATGTTGATGTAGAACAGTATTAGCAGAGTCAGATAAAGAATAAAAATAAGTACAAATAGAAGTCAAGCACCAGTAAGAGTATGCTAACACAGGTTAGCATGAACTGGAAATCTCTAAGAAACTAGTATAAATTGGGAACACGAAATTTTTAAAACATTGATCTATGGTCTTTGGCATATTTTCCATCTTCTAATTTTGATTTATTTCTCCCTCTCTGCCTCTGATATTCCACCTCCCTCTTTATTTCTCCCTTTTCTTTTGCCAATTATCATTCTAAGTAGTTTATAGGCATTTGTCACTTAATACAACAAGAATTCATATGGTGATTCTGAGAATTTAATGAGATACAACATGTAAGGTATCTAGAACAGTGTTTCATGCATGCAAACCTTATGTTAACATGTGCTGAATTGTTATTCTTATTATTATGCCATATTTATGGGCAATGAAAACATATAATTTAAAGATATATAGCTAAGGTGAACTATTTAGGAACTAGTGTGTATAGATAAAACATTATCTTTCAAAGACAATGGTAATAACTACTTTGAAAAATAATTCCAGTCAAACATAATCTTTTAATTAAATAAAATACACACCAAAAGCTCATCCCAAATTTGTCACGCTGCAGTTACTTTGTATCTTATGGCATAATTTTTATTTTTTGTTCAGATCTCCATTTGCTGAAGTTTAACTTATTTTCATGTTCATGATCCATTTGAATGGTGAATTGAGATCAAGAAACTACAAGTTACTTAAAACTCATTCTTTAAAATATAGTATCATAAGGGATATTGGAATGTTAAAGGTATTAAGCAGTTATTTTATTACAATTTCAAGAAGTCTGAGCTCTATACATTAACTGTAGTCCAGAATGAAAAAGCGAATAAAAAGTCATCTTCAGCTTGTGTATTGTAAAAACTTTAAGGGCAACAAAAAAAGTTTTGCTTTAAAAATTTATGAAGAAGCTTGACACATGAAGAGTACTTTTCATTGTTATTCAGTTAGTTAGTTAGTTATTTTAGACACAGAATCTCACTCTGTCACCCACCTTGGAGTACAGTGGGACAATCATAACACAATGTAACTTAGAAATCCTGGGCCCAAGGAATCCTGTTGCCTCAGCTTCCTGAGTAGCTAGGACTATAAGTATACATCACAAGGCATGTCTAATTAAGGAAAAAAAAAAATTGGTAGAGATGAGATCTCATTATGTTTACTAACATGGTCTCAAACTCCCAGCCTCCAAGGATCTTCCCACATTGGTATCCCAAAGCACTCTGGGATTACAGGCATGAGCTACCATGCCTGTCTCCATACAGATTGATTTTTGGTGATGAGAAGGTTAAAGTTACTATCAAACATGTATTAATTTCAGACATTTTTGTCAATTACTTTCATGTTAATTGTTTTATCTCAACCAGTTTGTAAATCTGAACCACCGTGATTTCTGCACCATAAATACTTTGAGATGAGCTTATAATAAAGGTTGACTTGTTTCTTACTTTTTTTTTTTTTTTGAATTTTGGTTTGAAAATTTGTTTTCAATCTTGTGTTCTCCTGAGCTTGCTTCAAGTATTTCATATCTACTTGATCCCTAATTCAAATCAAATTTTTTCTCACCAGCTTGGAAAACTAATTCTGACTCCTGATTGCTTTTGTTGTGCAATGATTAATTACCTTGAACTAATTTTGACTGATTGAGTCTCCTAATTATTCAGTAGAATGAACTAATGTTGAGCTTATAATAAGTCATAAGGGAAATATTAACACTACTAAACTTTATTTCTCAATTTTAAGATACAAAATTATGTGATAATTTTAGCACAGTGATAGAAGTTTGAAATTAAAATTAACTAGGAAAAACTGGTTCTAATTGTCTAAACATCAGAGGGTTCATTTATACTATTCAAATCATACATATGTGCATAAAAGTTAAATTATCCTTTGATTCTCAAAATGAAGTAGACTTCCTAGATTTCAGTGAGATAATAGCATCATTAATTATGGATAGGAGAGTACAATTATTTGTGATTTTTGTGTTTATTGAGTTGATTTCTGAACTAAGTATACTTACTTTTAAATCTGCCTTATTTATATCAGACTAATGTAATTTAACGCTTCCTTTGGGATAAAGAAATCTGCTGTAAAAATTAAGTAAAATTTTATATCTTAAAATAAAAATATCAACAAGGCCCAACTAAATTATTCTAAAATTGTATACATGGTGCAGTTATTTCCCTCAGATGTATTCAAAGTATCCAATAATCGACCTCATTAGATCCAACCACTGCCATACTGAGGCTTCCAGTCATCACCCACACTACTACAAAGTAATTTGTTTCCTGGTTTTCAGGTTTGGTTTCATTACAAACTGAGTAATGGAACTTCTCTATAGAAGAAAAAAATAACAATAACCATAAAATAGTCACATGAACAAAAAGAACAAATTGATTTCCCCTTATTGTTTTAAAAATACACTTTTATTAAATTAAGCTGGCCTAAATTTTAGCCCCATATTCACTATAAAAATATTTTTGACTAACTGATTCTCCAGGAAATGTGTGGATACTGAACACACACTGGAGTGCATTGTTCCTACACTTTAAATTTATTTTCAAAACTTGAAACACACGTTTTTCAACTCTACTTTCTAAAATTGTAGTTAATATTTTAGAACCTACCCAAATCTATAACCATATCAGAGAAGAAATGTATAAATAATATGTTTCTTGAATATTTCATTTTGCTAATATAAAATATCCCACAGTATAAACAAAGAGAAATGTTATATAAACTGCAGCAAAATTATTTCAAAACCATTACTGAACCAACAAGTGAAGAAAAGAGAACAATCAATTTCATTAACCACAAAGAGTATTCAACACACAAAAAGACTCCCTGAGGGAGTGTCAAATTGAAAATAAACTATTGCAAAATACTTAAGAAATGTAATTTTTAGTGAGTGAAACATAGCCAACACTTACAGCACTAGAAATAGACGTTTATATATTTAGATGTGAGATTTTTTTAAAGTGTGTTTAACTAATAAAATTTTCAAATACTGATTTAATCTCTAAAAAGAACATGATAGTTAAAATTAAAGAGCAGATTTAAAAATAAAATGTAGTTACAAGAAGAGAAAAAATACATAATCGTGGAGGTTAAGATTTGCAGTTAAACTAGATTGGATCAAATATAACCCCCAAAATAATAATAAAAGAAGTTTATATTAAAATAAATATCTGAGAAAAATATCCAAAAATGGCAAATAGAAGGGTAAAGTGATGAAGCGTTGTGAAAATTAAGAATAATTCTTTTTAAAATATGATAAACTCAACATCAATTTAATAAGAGATGCAGAAATAAAGAAATTTTTAAGGGCCATGAATCTTTATACATAAGAAGTATGAAATCTGATAAAGACAAATGGCTTTACATAAAGCAAAACTTGGTAAAATTGAAAAAGAAATGGATAAATTTTAAATTAGAGTTGCAAATTTAAACACCTCCTCTGAGTAAGGGTAGAAGATTTGAATGCTATCAAATAATAGGGCAATCTTATAAATATCAGCAGAATATTAGTTTTTTCAAGTGTTTATGAAATAGTCATCAAGATAGACCATGTGATACATCATATATATCATATAAAATCTCAGTAAATTAAACAATAACAAAATATGCAAAGTATTTTGCTTATCACAACAAAATTTTTCTGTTAATTAAATAACAGAAAAAAATACATTAAAAAAAATCTACCAGAGTCTTTAAGAGGGCTAACCAGAGGCATCCAGCACTGGCCTCCTCCACGAAGAAGAACAAAAACAGTCAGGAGATAATCACATGGTAAGTGGAATGTCTAAGAGAGTTCACTTGAATTCAGCAGGAAAGTCACTGGGAAACTCTGAGGCACAGAATTAGAAGAAAGAGAAACAGCTGGCGTGGCTGGAATCAGCGTGGCGTCAAGGGAAACTCCTCATTACAGGGAAATGTGAAGAGAGGTCCACATTAACATATTTCCACCACAGACTATTGCAATCCTAGCTACAGGAGAGACCCGTGGCCCCTGTGGGCCCTAACGCTAGTGAAGGAGCTGCCTGGAATCCACACAATGGCTGGATACCACATACCAGGCCTCGCCATCTCTATATCCCAAGAGCCCCACTGACAAAAATATGCATTTCTCAAAGGAAGACATACAAATGGCTAATAGGTACATCAAAAATAGATTCAACATCACTAATCATCAGAGAAGTACAAATCAAACCACAGTGAGATCTCTTACCCTGTTAGAACAGCTATTACCAAAAAGACAAAAAAATAACAAATGTGGTAAGGATGTGGATAAAAGAGAACCCTTACATACTGTTGATGGAAATGTAAAATCAGTACAGTCATTATGGAAAATAGTATAGAAATTTCTCAAAAAACTAAAAATAGAATAATTCAACAATTACACTACTGGGCATAGATGAATACACAGAAGAAAAAATAAATGGACAAAAATCCACAATTTAATACTATTTGACCATATAAAAGAAGGAAATTTTATCATTTGCAGCAACATGGATGAAGCTGGAGGTTATTAAATGAAATAATCCAGAAACAGAAAGAAAAATTTTGTGTGTTCTCACTCATATATGAGAACCAAAAAAATTGACCTTAGGGAGATAGAGTAGAATGGTACTTACCAGAGGCTGGGAAGCGGGGGAATGAAGAGAGGTTGGTTAATGAGTACAAACATAAAGTCAGATGGAAGAAATAAGTTCTACTGTTCAATAGCACAGTAGGGTGACTGCAGTTAAAAATGATGCATTGCATATTTCAAAATAAAAGAATAGATTTGAAATGTTCTCAGCACAAAGAAATGATAAATGTTTGAAGTGATAGATGTCCTAAATACCCAGATTTGATCGTTACACATTGTATACATGTATTGAAATACCACATGTATGCCATAAATTTATACAGCTATTATATATTAATAGAAAATAAATTTTAAACACTTACAAATATGGGGAAAGGATTCCCTATTTAATAAATGGTGCTGCGAAAACTGGCTAGCCATAAGTAGAAAGCTGAAACTGGATCCCTTCCTTACTCCTTATACAAAAATTAATTTAAGATGAATTAGAGACTTAAATGTTAGTGCTAAAACCATAAAAATGCTAGAACAAAACCTAGGCAATACCATTCAGGACATAGGCATGGGCAAGGACTTCGTGTCTAAAACACCAAAAGCAATGGCAACAAAAGTCAAAATTGACAAATGGGAACTAATTAAACTAAAGAGCTTCAGAGCAGCAAAAGAAACTACCATCAGAGTGAACAGGCAACCTACAGAATGGGAGAAAAATTTTGCAATCTACTCATCTGACAAAGGGTTAATATCCAGAATCTACAAAGAACTCAAACAAATTTACAAGAAAAAAACAAACAACCCCATCAAAAAGTGGGCAAAGGATATGAACAGACACTTCTCAAAAGAAGACATTTATGCATCCAACAAACACATGAAAAAATGCTCATCATCACTGGCCTTCAGAGAAATGCAAATCAAAACCACAATGAGATACCATTCCACAGCAATTAGAATGGCAATCTTTAAAAAGTCAGGAAACAACAGGTGCTGGAGAGGATGTGGAGGAACAGGAACACTTTTACACTGTTGGTGGGACTGTAAATTAGTTCAACCATTGTGGAAGACAGTGTGGCTATTCCTCAAGGATCTAGAACTAAAAATACCATTTGACCCAGCCATCCCATTACTGGGTATATACCCAAAGGATTATAAATCATGCTGCTATAAAGACACATGCACATGTATGTTTATTGTGGCACTATTCACAATAGTAAAGAGTTGGAATCAACCCAACTGTCCATCAGTGACAGACTGGATTAAGAAAATGTGGCACATATACACCATGGAATACTATGCAGCCATAAAAAAAGGATGAGTTTGTGTCCTTTGTAGGGACATGGATGCAGCTGGAAACCATCATTCTCAGCAAACTATCACAAGAACAGAAAACCAAACACCGCATGTTCTCACTCATAGGTGGGGATTGAACGATGAGATCACTTGGATACAGGAAGGGAAACATCACACACTGGGGCCTGTTGTGTGGTGGGGGGAGGGGGGAGGAATAGCATTAGGAGACATAGCTAATGTAAATGACGAGTTAATGGGTGCAGCACACCAACATGGCACATGTATACATATGTAACAAACCTGCATGTTGTGCACATGTACCCTAGAACGTAAAGTATAATTTATAAAAAAACCAAAATAGAAAAAAAATCTACAAATATTTAGAAAGTAGAAAAGAGATAAGAACAATCACAGAATATTTTGAACTCAAAGAAAATGAATACACAATACATCAATATGTGATGATGTAGTTAAACAAGCATTTTGAAGGAAATTTATAGCATCAAATTGCATTAGACAAGAAGAAAAAATATATAACAGTATATATTAAAGTAATTGAAACCAGATTGTAGAATATGGAGAAATTATTTGTGATCTTGAGTTGGGCAATAATTCTTAGTGTACAAAAATCTGAATCATAAAATCTTTGTAATTTAATATTCATCAGAATTAACATTTCTCTTCAAGAGTCACCATTAAGGAAAGAACAAGGTACAACCCACATGAAGAAACATTACAATGTATATAGCTAACAATGGGCTTGTGTCCAGAATGTATACGTAACTTTACAACTCAGTAGTAAACCAAACATCATAATAGTAAAGGGACAAAACATTTGAGCAGATATTTCACTAAATGAACTATGTAAAATTCTCATGAACATATTAAAAATGCTCAAAATACTGTTTGTTATGGAAGTGCAAACTTTGATCCACATTGAAGGACTGCTAACACCTACAAGAGTGAATAAAATTAAAATGAATTGACAATTATAAGGGGTGGTGTAGATGTGGAGAAAATTTGGCAATATTTTTCTTGCAGCATTTTTGTAGTTGATTGCAAAGACTAGGAATAATTTTCTCCACATATTAATAATCATCTCTCATGAGACAATATAATCTCTATGGTGATAGATATGTTTTTGTTATATTGGGGGGCACTGTGTGTAAAATGCCACTTCAAATCTATTACTTATTGTTTAGAATTGTATGGTTTCTCAAGGTCATATATTAAACAGAGGTTATTCCATACATTAGTTATCAAAAGGGAAACAAAAAATTTCACATATTTTTGGGCATAAAATATTATTAAGCAAAGGAAATTAACTGTTGTCTCCTGGTAATAGAGACTACTGATTAGGCTGGGTTATAAAGAGAGGCCCTTGATGTTCCTCTTTTACATCTTACTTTGGAAAATATTCAAGAGCTACTCTATGTAGATCATAAGCCTTTCCAAATAGCTTCTGGGAATTCTGGATGCCAAATATCTTTATAATCTTATTTGGATATTATTCAAAATATTAATTGTCAGATATGCTTGTCGAGGTTGTTCTTTGTGGTTCTTGTCACAACTATTCTCTTTAGCAAAGTTTATTTTTATCTGCTGCATACCTCTTCTTTCCTTGCTTAATTTTTACTTAAAATCTATGTAAGTGGGTCTTAGTGTGTCTTCTCAAAAATAAGAGCTTTGTTTCGAACTATACGATAAATGGCAATAGGGTAACAATTTACCATCGTTTTATATAGAGTTTCTGGAAAACGGTTATGCTAAATAATTATTTTACTTTATTTATTTCAGTTAAACAATTAGGTTAATTGATTTCCAGGATCTGAAAAGTTGTGCAATTAACCAGGAGTTTGGTCATATGTGCATTACGTGCCATATTTTTCTATATATCTTCTGAGTAATTAATGTCATGTTAGAATTTTTAAGTGGTATATAATTAAAAGTTCACAAGCCAATTTTGATTATCATGGGAATTCTTCAAAAGCAGTTGTTTTTTCCCCCTTTAAAAAAAAAACTATTAAAACATGACTTTCAGAGGTTAAATCCCAGTCTGATATTTATTTACCTGATATTTCAGGGGATATGCAACCTCATCAAGTAAAATCCAAGAAGAAGAAACAAATATTTCTTATCTCTGTGCTGAAAATGTTATTAATCGTAAGACTGTCACAAATAACATGCCCAAGGTCACAGAGATAGTTACTGATACCCAAAATGATAACCCAAGATTTTCGGTGTCATGGGCATCTAATTGCATATCTGTCTGATGTTACTTTTTAAATTTTAACTCCTGACATGAGAATTAACTAATTCAATATTTAATTCATTTGCTCCTACTTTAGAGAATATTATAATTAGTTTTCTACTAACAAAAGATAAGCATGTACAAATTGTCTTTATATAATTAATTACATTACATATTTTCAGGTTCAATACTAAATTATTTTTTGCTGTTAAATACTAAACAAAAAACTCTTTTTATAAAAATGTGCATTTTTTCTTTTAGTAACAAAAATATAAGCCGTTTTGATTCAAATATGTTGATTGAAAACGTTGCCTGCAATTATTCTATGGCGTTCTATGAAGTGTTTTCCAAAGATCAAACATATTATATCTAAAGAGATGGACACAAAAAAGGAAAGGAGTAGTCTACTTTAGCCCACCCTATGGAAGAACAATTACTTTGTAATTTAATGAGTTCAAAATACGTTCATTGGAATGAAAATACTCACTGATAGTAGTAATGTGTCTGGCACTGTGTTACTTCCTGCAACAATGATGAATTAGGTAGACAGAGCTTTGGACTCATGAATCTCCTCACTGCAATAGACCCTTCACTGTAGTCAAAGTAGTTAAGATAAACTATGTGTATGGATGCTTCCACATTAAGAACTCATGTGATCATTTTGTCATAGAAGAATAAGTTATAAAAATCCAAAATCCCTTATTAGGCATTAACAGCACTAAATCACCAAATACATGACTGTATGTGTTCATCCTACCACATTTATGAGATCTGTGCAAATGCTTCGAAAACTCAGGAATATAAATTATTCATCACCGTAAGACTGTAGAAAGTAAGAAATAATGCATTCAAGCACTGGCTTATGTTAACAACTGTTTTACTTCTCTCTTATATGACTTTAAATTTAAAAAGTAAAAATGAGAGAGGGTAAATCTGTATAATAATGACTGCTTTATTTTGTACAAAAGAAAAAGATGGTATATGTTGCTCCTATAGAAGAAATGTATAAAAATATATGATTTTTAAAATGTACATGTTAAACGCCATCATTTAAGTAAACAAGAAATTTGCAAAGTATACACACAAATATATCTACTAATTGCAAATACAGTTGCAAAATGCACACACAAATATATCTACTGAAGTACTTTTTTCTTCATTTATTTGATTGTTTTTTAGTGCCAATACTTATCTGACACATTTTTAGGCTAGTGGTTTTCCAAAAGTTATTAAGAGTCCCTTGGTGGTTCCCAAGCTATTTAAGTGGTTTATAATGTCACAATTATGTTCATAGAAATGCAAATATGTTATTTGTCTTTTCCTCTATCATAAGTATACAGAAGATTTTTTTCTGAGGCTACATGATCTGTAATGATGTCACTGCTCTGACTGCTAATGGAATGTATTTTTCTATTTTTTTGTTTCTGTAGTTTTCTAAGGTAGTGGCTTTCGAGTATAACTTGTACATATTTTGGAATTAATGCAGTTGGTTCTTAGAACTTTATGTTCTTTCTTTTTATTGTCACCACTATAATCTTTGCAAACTCATTATCTTCCCATGAATTATTTTGAAATTATTGTCTTTATGCCTACATGAAAATACAAAAAAGTAAATTTTGTTGATTTATTTTATGAGAAGATTATTTATTTACAAAGTAGAAAACTTTTCTAAATTAGAAAAATGTATCCACATATGTTATTATTTTGGAATTTAACTACTTATTATTAAAATAATTGTATTTATACATTTTGCATATTTAAGATTTGGTTGATGACTACATTTGGGATTATGAGACTTGACTTCTTCAATTCACAGTTGTATTTTCTATTCCTAAAGATGCTGAAATACAAAGAAACTGAAATATCAGAGTATTCTCTGACATATGTAAGACAATCTATTCTTTGGAATTTATTCTAAAGATACTAGGTAAAAGTTTAAGTAAGAAAGTGAACTGATGAAAGCTATCTTTTTAAGCTTTAGAGTGTTGATAATTTAGTATATTGTATCTTATTCAAAAGAACCGTTTTGAATAATATTATATTGTCAGTTAATTTGTGGATCATTTTGAGATAAATCTAGTCAATTTATGAATTAAAAGAATAGAATATTTTAAATGTAGAGATGATAAGCTATTTGAAAAACAAAAATTATTCATTATAGCTTTTCAAACTAAAAATGAAAAATCCACTGAAGCATCTTACAGGGAAAATTATCTTTCGTTGGCTGGAGAAACACTTAGAATAGCTGTAAGACAAAGCCTTGAATGCCTGCTAGATGAAAAGTCAATTAACAAAATCATGGCACTTCTACTTTCTAACAATACTGTAACTCATGGAATTGAAGACTTACTATAAACATCAAGATTGAGTTAGTACCCAATCTGTAGATTAGTGTTTTTGTCTTACAAATGAATAACCTACAGGCATGGCTGGACTTGCTGTATTTACATTAATCTAAGATTAACACCAATTAATAAATTAGACAATTTATTTTTAATGAATGCTTGGAAGTAAACACAAATGAAAATTTTGAATAAGTTTTTTGAATCTCATAAATTATCCTGGAACAAGTGTGTGGACTTTTGCCCTGATGGTAGGTACAATTGCTGGTTGTTGGTGGTTGGCGTCATTCAGTGGCACCAAACTATACCTAGAAGTCAATATATTGTTTTGTGAACATAAACAGAAAATGTGAACATAAACAGAAAAAAAAAAGAAAGAAAACAAACAGAAGACAGCTTTCAAAAAGAATGTGTTTGATGAATCACAAATAAATAATTTTAATAAAGCTCCACTCATAAATACATATCTTTTTATACTTTGAGTGATAAAATGGAAAAAAAAAAACATAATGAACTTCTGCTACTCATCAAAGTAGGATGATTATCTTGAGGGAGGACTTTTGTGTGATTGCTATTGTGAGGAAATTAACTAGCCACTTGTTCATGAAGCACCATTTCTTCCACAAAGAACAGGAAACAGAACACCAGAGTTTTTAAACCTTGGGTATTTGGCAGACATCTTCTCAAAAATAAACCATCTGGCATTGTTACTGCCAAATAAAACAACCTACCGTATTTGTTGTCAATAATAAAATTTGCATTTTAAGACAAAATTTAAGTGTTAGAAAACTTGCATCTGCCAAAATAAGCATGACATCTTCTTAATGCACTTTTCTAATAAGATTGAAGTTGATATTAGCGCATGTGATTCTTTTTCATATTACATAATGAAAAGTCAACATTTGAAATATCTTCATAATCCACTGAATCAATTTCTAAAAGATGAATGTATGATGTTTCAAGATTACGTATGAAGAAAAGTTTGAGATATACTAATAGTTTTAAATGTAACATAGTAAGGAAAATTAATCAGAATGGTTTCACCTCTTACATTGCTACTTTTAAGAACTATTACTTGGGGCCGGGCGGGGTGTCTCATGCCTGTAATCCCAGCACTTTGGGAGACCAAGGTGGGTAGATCACGAGGTCAGGAGATCGAGACCATCCTGGCTAACAAGGTGAAACCTCGTCTCTACTAAAAATACAAAAAAATTAGCCAGGCATGATGGCTCGTGCCTGTAGTCCCAGCTACTGGGGAGGCTGAGGCAGGAGAATCGCTTGCATCCGGTGGGCAGAGGTTGCAGTGAACCGAGATCATGCCACTGCACTCTAGCCTGGGGAACAGAGGAGACTCCTTCTCAAAAAAAGAAAAAAAAAAAAACTATTACTTGCTGATTTTGCTGTAGATTCAAATTGATAATTATCAAGGTTATTATAAAGTTTATTAGGGACTCCTGCCTTTTCCAACTACATATCTGTATGAGTATAGATTAACTGCATATTTCGATCAAAGTAATATACCGGGGCAGACTGAATTCAGAAGCAGCAAAACATTTGGAAACACTTTTCATTTCCATCTTTTATTTAGTCCTACATTAAGGTACTTAAAAATATATGAGTCACTCTTCACATTATTTGTTTGGCTTTGTAAGCTACAATGTATTTCATTAAAATGTTGTTTACATTAGCATGTAGTAGGTTTATTGTTGGTTTTTACACTGAATTAATAAATGGATATTTTTGAATGCCTAAATCTTATTTGTAATCCTATAAATGCACATATTTATATATACTACATAAGAAAAAGTATTTTGGGGTTCTCAATACAGTTTAAGAATTTAATCAGGACCAGAAACAAAAAATAAATGTAAGAACCACGGCTCTAGGCCATAAGATACATCAGTGATCAAAATAAGTTGAAGCCTCTGCCCTCGTAGAGCTAATTATGTTCTCCTGGAATAGTTTTATTCCAGCAGATGGTTTTATTCTTCTATTTCAGACTTCTGTCTGATTCTTTCTAGGTCATGTTGAAATTAAAATGAGAGAAAGAAAAAAACAATTACAGATTGTTGCATTCCCTTTGTCATACTTTACTTTTTCTTACATTTTAAATTGCTATTTTATTTTTTTACTATTCTGAGGTTGTCTAAAGTTACATTTCCTGAATCACTATATAAAACTCTTTATAATTACTACCAACTAATATGAGAGTATCCCAAATTTTCCACCTTATAAATTTTGTGGCACATCTTTAAATTACTTGTAAAATATTTCAAAGCACGTATCTTCTTTCTTAGCCAACTGAAATATAGCATTCAATTTCAAAATGTTATTTTTGAATAAACATTAGTGAAGTATATTTATTAGTTTAGAGATTTTATTTTCACAATGTGCTAATTGTGACAAATTAAGTTCTTAGAGTAGATTTTTTGCAGGAAATTTCTAGCAAAAATTTATTCTGCTAAGTTTTATTATAATTATTATTCATCTGAAATATTGATATATTTCCTTTTTTTCCTGAATTAATTTTGTAAGCAATCTTTAGTTTCACTGTACATCACCATGTAGTATAAAATCGGAAAGAATCTCAAAGATGAACAAAATCAGAAAATTTCTGTTTCAACTTATGTGTTAATGTCTTGAATTTATCTATGTTATTGCAAAATATTATGCTTTTAGTTGGTTTGTCATGTTTTTAAAACTGCATGTGATTTTTCTCATTATGTTCATATATTTAAAGCCCAATTAACTTATGCATGATTTGGCTACTTGGAGAATATTCTGCCTCCACTGTCTTTGTGTATCTTCTGAAGAAAATAGAGAGCACCTTTATTTGTTAATAAATTAAAGTCCCCGTGTTTTCATGCTTCTTAAATGCCACCCTCTGCACACATTCAGAGGGAATCATTCTGAAATGTTATGGAGTAATACAAAATGCGAGAATACCTACCTTATAGCAAAAAGCAAGAGCCTAAAAAGTGGATTGGGGAGCACATCCTTAATTTTTTTTTTTAAGTAGAAGTTTCCATTGTCACTTTGGAGAGTTAAAACAAAACAAAACAAAACAAAACAAAACAAAAAATTAAAAAGTAAGACCGGGCGCGGTGGCTCATGCCTGTAATCCCAGCACTATGGGAGGCCAATACCGGCAGATCACGCTGTCAGGAGATCCAGACCATTCTGGCTAACAAGGTGAAACCCCATCTCTACTAAAAATACAAAAAGAATTAGCCGGGTGTGGTGGCGGGAGTCTGTAGTCCCAGCTACAATTAATATAGCTACTTCAATATATTTTTTATTAGTGTTAGCCTGGTGTATGTTTTTCTGTGTCTTCACTTTTAATCTGAGTCTTTATACTTAAAGTAGAATTTTTATAAACAACATAAATTTTTGTCTTGTTTATGTTTAAGCCACTCTGACAATCTGTGTCTTTTAACTGTTACTTTTAAAATGTTCTAATTTAAAATCATTATGGATATGGTTGAATCAATTCCTACCATATTTAAATTTTTTTAAGTATTTTAATTATTTTAAAAATTATGGCAAAATGCACATAACAGAAACATTGATGATGTTAACTATTTTTAAGTGTACAGTTCAGTAGAGTTACATATACTCACGTTGTTCTGCAACCCATCTACAGAACTGTTTCGTATCAAAAAGCTGAAATCTATGCCTTTCACACACTAACTTCCCATGTCCCCTTTTCCTCAGCCCCTGGCAATTATCATTCTACTTTCGTTTCTGTGATATTGACTACTCTGGATATTTTATGTAAGTGAATTACATAGCATTTTTCTTTTGTAATTGATTTATTTCACTTAATATAATGTCCTCAAATTCATCTATGTTGTAGCAGGTGTCAGAACTTTATTTATTTTTAAGGCAAATAGTGTTACACTCTATGTATATATGAATTTTTTAACCCATTCATCTGTTGATGGACATGGGCTGCTTCCACCTCTTGGCTATGGTGAATACGCTGTTATGAGCATGGTTGTACAAATATCGCTTCAAGACTGCTTTCACATCAGTTGGATATATACTCAGAAGAGGACAGCTGAATCTGATGGTAATTCCATTTTTAATTTTTGGAGAAATGACTAAACTGTTTTATCATTTTACATTCCCACCAATAATGTACAGGGATTTCAATATCTCCACATCCTGGCCAGCATTTGCTGCTCTCTCTTTTTTTTAATAGTAGCCATTCTAATGGGTATAAAATGGTATCTCATTGTGGTTTTGATTTGTATTGCTTGTGTTTTTTATTTGCATTTTCCTAATGATTAGTGATGTTGAATATCTTTTCGTATGTTTGCTGAACAAAAGCCCTGCACCCATTTTTGAACTGGGTTGTAAACAAATACATAATTGAAAGTAAAAGATAAAAAAATAAAAATGTTTAAATAAAAATTGAATGAATTAACATAATCACAATAATATATAATCTATTTAAAATGATGTAAATCAAAGTCTTAGAATAAGGGATGCTAAATCCACAAAGAAACTAGGAGAAAAATAAGTTTTGTTTAAAGAAACATATGAAAGATATAAAAATAGGTTATTAGGACATCAGATATATTATGCCTATCTAGTATGAACAAAAATAAAAATAAATGAAATTTTAAAAAGATAAAATAGTGGAAAGAGAATCAAAATTTTTAAAGATTTAATAATAAGATAACATAAAGTAAAAATACCTTAAAAAATTAAGTAGGTTAAAATGTTTCTCTAAGAAAAAATAATCCTGTAGATTAATTAAAATGTTCATTATCAGCTCAGAATTTTACTGGAAAGAGGAAGGGTAGAAAATGATAGTCATAGGCAGCTGTTCAATATCTAAAAGTGACTAAGAGACAAAAAACAGAACTTGATAATCCATGCTTGTTGTTCTCAATGGATTGAAATTCAGTACAATGAAGTCCTAAGAATCGAATTCACTAGTAAAGAGCCAGGAAAAATTCTGAAAAGAACTGCCATTGGAAATCTTCCTATACCTGCTTACCCAGAGTACTCATAGACTTTAAGGCTTCCAATAAAATGTAGTATTTTATAAGTGTATGAAGTATTTGTTTATCACACATTGTGGACAATCTGTTCATGAATCAATGCTGAGTTCATATATTTAATAGGTGTCGATTTTCATTTCTGTTCAAATTTAATGTTTGTCTTAACAAAGCAAATAGAAAATAAAAATTATAAAAATATGATTAAAATAATTTGTAAGAGCCAGTAAAATATGTTTATATAGAGACAATATGCTCCTTTAATCAAATATATTTTCTTTCAAAAATTATTTTTATTTCACAATTGAAAAATATATATGTTTAAAGTAAACTAAGATATTTATTATTAGTGCTATGGTTTGGATGTGATTTGTTCCCACCAAAACTATGTTGAAATTTTATCTACCATGTAGCAGTGTTGGGAAGTGGGACTTAATGGGAAGTGTTTGAGTCATGGGGGCAGATCCTTGATGAATAAATTAATACCCAGATATAGGGGTGAGTGAGTGCTCGTCTTGCAAGAATGAATTAGTTCCCATGAGAGCAGGTGATTAAGAGTCTGGCTTCCTTAGTTTCTCTCTCTTATTTCCTCTCTTGTCATGTAATCTCTTTGCATACACCTGCTCCCTTTCCACTTTTTATCATAAGCTGAAGCAGCCTGAGGATTTTGCCAAATGCAACTGCCAAATCTTGAACTTGCCAGTCACCAGAATCATTACCCAAATAAACTTCTTTTTTAAAATAAATTGTCCAGCTTTGAGAATTCTGTTATAGCAACACTAAATGAACTAAGACAACTATTTCTTTCCAGTGCATTCCACCTAGTTTTTTTTTTTTTTTTTTTTTTTTTTTTTTTTTTTTTTTTTTTTTTTTTTTTTTTTTTTTTGGAACACCAGGGTTCTGTTTAGTGAACTGTTAATGCTCATGCATAAAATGGCCATGATAGCCAAAGAGTTAATGCCACTCCAGAAGTGCTGACTTATTTCCAGTGATCAGTGACTGCCTTAAAGGAATTGAGCTGAATGTGGTTGCAATTATAAACTAAATGGCTCTTAAAGGAACAACTCTTCCATGACAAATGTGTGACAAATAACTATTCCCACAGCACATTATGAACCCACAAACTTCAGTTCAATTTTTCTACCAGTTCATCTATGGGAGAATAAAGGGCCAGGTTGTACCATTTAATAGTCTTTCCTTGCTGGCCTTATTGCTAATGAGGGGATGTGGGACAAGACATTCTAGAAAAAAATGAAGGACTCTTATGCTTATATTGCTATTATATGATGTCTTACTTGAATGATTCATGTGGTTATACTCTGTTGAAGTAGTTGTTCATGAGATTACAGTTTCTATGCTTTTAGTGACCAAGTAAGCTAAGAAAGAAGTCAGAATAAGGCCTTTGGAGTCAAAGCATCTCTATCCCCAAAGCATTTGCATATTAGTGCACAAATCATTAGGTTATTCTCCCATTGAACAGTTTTCTCTTCTACTTTTTCTCAATTTGACAATCATTCTATCCTGTAGTGAAACACATGGTTCCATAGAAAAATGTAGAAAATGCTTTCAGTTTTCTCAATAAAAATTGTCCTCCAATTTGTATCAGAGGAATTCCAAATGCTGGAAATTGTGGGAAGTATCTGTAAGAAATCATCGCAAAGACATATAAATGTCGTGTCCTGCCATCTTTTTTTCCATTCCCCTATACTTACATTAACTTGAGGAATAGCAGGTTAAACATAAAGGACTGTTGCATCAATGTTACCAAGTTTGATATCACATTAAAATGTATTTCTCTCAAGAAAAATCAGGTTTTTTATATAGTTGAGCAAATATTCATCATAATTATTTAGAACTTTTTATTACTGTCACACCAAAAGTAACATATTTTGATAAAATATACAAATTCTATATTTAATATATAAAACTATAATTTAAAATACTATTTTTATTGGGTGATTTTCCATTTCCTAAACAATTATGGAAAAGTAAATAAATGACATCCTTCTAAACTCGTAAAATCCCAACATGCTATTACTATGTATGTCTAAATGGTCAATTGTATAATTTTTCTCTCCTTTGATTCCACTCTCAATTAATATTTCTCTATTCTCAACAAAGACAACAGTTATCTGTGATTTCCATCTCTTATCTCATCCAAATATTTTCTATTCTATACACATTTATGATGCCTTTCTTCTTTATTTCTTGTATATCGCTTGCTTCTTCTCATAGCATATTATTCTTACCAGCATACTGTTACTATCTTCTACCTCTGTATTGTCTATCTGTTACCTAAATAACTTAGTCCATTTTTCTGTAGCAGTTAATATGAAAAGAATCAAAATCATAACTGAATTTAATATACACTTTAGAAAATGTTTTCATTTAAGTATATATGACATATGAATTTGTTGAACTTTGGTAGAAGCTGTCAGTTTTTATAATGGTGGCAATGTCTATATAAAAGGGTTTCTGTTACTGTGCATTCTCACCAACACTTAGTATTGTCAACTCTTTAAAAAAAAAATTTAAGTTTTCATTAGTTGATTGCCCCTTCAGAAAACTCTAAACATCTTTTAATAACATGTATAATATTAGCAGAATATATGAATAAGAGCGTAGAAATCCAGCTCCTGATTAAAAACCTATGTGTGATCTTTCAGGCCCAATCATAATCAATTACAAAGCTTTACCTGACAAGCCTCAAGGGGAAAGCTGCACTCTCTGCAACAGACCTTTTGCACAGCTAATGCATACTGGTCTCTGAAGAAAGTTGGAATCAAAGATTCAAGCCCCCTGGCCAGTCAAACTCTTCCCATATTTGCATTCCTAGCCTGGTGCCTTCATTTCTAAGCCTTTTTATCTGAGATTTTGAGCAGAGGTCTCTTCAGCCTCCTCTGCCAGGGCTTCCTTATGGAAAAAGAAGGATATCTTGAAGACACCTTTCCCCACTCTGACTCAGTGACTCAGTACCCAATACTGTTCCACTCACAGGCCTTCATCCATTACACTCATCATCCACCCCCAACCTCATGGTCCAAAAAGCAATTGGAACCTTTTGTTTCAAGCTTCTTCAACAGTCAGATGACCCCAAATTCTGCACTAATCTACCTGACCATCCCCCCGTCACACTCCAGGTAGCAGTTACATGGCGAGAGATGAAACATGGGGAGTTAGTGCTTTCTCCAGATTGGACTCTTGGTTATACCATTACAGAAAGTGATTAAAGGCTTAAACGTTTCATTTCAGGCTTGCTGTTTTAATTGGATAAATCCAACACCTGGCAGCCCAGATCTTTCTCCCAGCACAGCCAGCCTCCTGACAGAACATTTTACCACGAGAATAAAGGGTGTGTTTACATTGGAAAAGTTACATATGACTAAATTCACTAAACATATAAATTACATGTCAGGTTCAATGAAAGTCTAAGAATATAAATATAAATACAAATCTATCTGTTCTCTTAGGGAAAAGCATAATAAACTACCCACCATTTAGGAAGCTTACAGCTACACTAGCAGAATTAACAAAACAAAGCCTATATAGAAAAGAACAGTGAAGAAAGAATTTTCTAACGAAGGACTGGAACTCCTGATACAAATATATGGCATCTGAAATAGGTTTTGTAAAGGGTAAGTATAATTTTTTCAGATTATGAAGAGGCAGAGTATTTTAATCACATCAAAGTGTATGTACCAAAAAAAGGCATAGAAGTAGATAAACATGACATGTTGGAAACAGCAGTAATCTAAGCGAATGGTAGTTTTATTAAGTGAAAGCAGTGAAAAATGATGCTACATATGTAATGTTAGAAGCCAGATGATGGCAGGGATTCTAATAAAGGGGTCAATTTTTCCTACAGAAAATATTAAGGTTAGAAATTGGTTAGATTATTAATACTATTTGATTAATTTTTATGTAAGCAAATAGCTAACATTTGAGTTTAAAGTCATATCTTTAAAACTTAGAATTCGTAATACATAATGGCAAAAGCATCCATGCATCCTTTGGTGCCATTTGTTTTAAATTGTGTGGAGACAACTTTTTCTGTGTTTTTCATTATTAACAAAAAATATTCCAACTGCTTAATTTATAAACAATATCAAAATATTAAATACTATTAACAGGATTCTTTCACAAGAAAACTTGCTGTTTTTGTTACAAATAAGAACTTTAAAAGATTTTCCAGAACACTCACTATGTGAAAGCTTAAAACAGTAGTATTGTATAACTTAGAATATTGTTGAGAATAATAATACTTCTGTATAGAGCTACATCTCTTTTGGACACTGGTTTCTCTCTGCAGGTGGAAACGTTTCTCTGCCTTCTATTGTAGCTCTTTGTGAACATGTTTTTATGTTTTAAACTAAATTATTAAGCCCGTGATTGTGACAGTACATGGTTTTCATTGTTGTGCTTCTTTACTGCAGCTTCTAATACAAAGTCATGAACTTTGGAGATGCCCACGAGGCTCATTAAGTACAGATTAGATGGCAGGATAATATGGAAATGTACAGAAGGGCTGCACTATTCAGTTAAGTCACCACATCTCCCCTGTTACGAGTTTACCATTCTACGTTTTTCACACAACACTAGATGATTTCATCTACAAATAAACTGTACCATTCTTAACTATTCAGTAAAATAATTTTATTCTGACTCATATTCAAACTCCTTTCCACAAATATCTAATTTGTACATATCTTCTGAACCAGTATTTTCAAGTTATAACTGAATGCTAATTTTTGAGTAGAAAGAAATATATCAAATGCCATCGTCTCCTCTTATTCATGTTGATTCTGTTTGATTCCTCTGCAGTTTCCAATAATAGAGATTGTGATCTCCTTTGTGAAACATCTATTTCTCATTAATCATTTGTTAATATACTATTGATTACCAACTTGGCAAAGGACTATCTCATGAGGAGAAGACGAGAAGGAGAAATAAAAAAGAAGAGAAATTTCTTTCTGGAATTTACATACTATGGGGAGCTTAACATTCCCTTTCTTTGGCTTTTTTTGAAGAAATCCTACCTGGATCAATCGCTTAGCTTTGAAATGTTTCATTTTACTTCATTGAGAGACACTTGCTTTGTATTATAACTTACCAAATATATTTTACCCTTCATTTATACATACAAACACATAGTACCGAGTTAAGTTTTATTTCTGATACTATTGTTGAGTCATATAGAGTTAATTTAGTGGGAAGAATAGTTCCAAAACAGCAAGTAAACATTAATTAGTCCCTATCCTAAGTCAATAATTACTCTTTTAAAAAAGTTCTAAGTGGAAAGTTTTTTTCCCTTTTTACTCAAAAATAAAAACATCTTCAAAATTGCTTATATGAATCACTTTTCAAATGCAAAATCTTAATGTTTCTCATAAAATACCAAGTAAGCATGCTGACAGGTATGAAATTCAAAAGTTATTTGGGATTTGATGCTCAGAAGGTAATTGCATGCTCTGTGTGTTGAACTCTAAATTGGGTTGGGCTCATCTGTACAGATTCACAGAAAAGAATTAAAGTCTTGAAGGTAAACTCATCGTCCTCTATCAATAACCAGAAATATGCCTTCTTTGAATCTGATATTCCCTGACATTCTCTTGCATGAATGTGTCGAAGTCAGATAAATCTTGAGGTTATTTAGTTTGTACTATTGGATTCTAGAGTACTGCTTCAGAATTCAATTTTTTTAACCATAGTTCTTCTTCTTCTTTCTTTTTTCTTTTTCTTAAATCAGAAGGTTGTTTTCTTAGAAAAATATATGCAAGCATTGTCCTTTGATATTTTTCTTGGGTGTTGAATGTTAAGTGCATATTTTTAAACTAGTAAAGCTGTTACTAACAAAAGTATAGCAGAAGATGTTATTCCCATGAAAAGGAATAAAATTGATTTGGAGAAAAGTCAAAGTTTAAGGAAGGTTTGATTTTGTTGGAATTAGAAACAAAGTACTTCATATCTATAAATGTGTTATCTAATGCATGTCTAGCAGAGTTATTATTTCAGTTTGGCAAGATTATGAGTTTTTATTTGGTGGAGGAGAATATTAAAGTGTGTGACTCCATTTTTATTATTGCCAGTGACTTTCAAGCCCCAGTATTTTCCCTTCCTTCCTGCCCCATATCCGGGAGAACTGAGAAGAAAACTCAATTGGTTTCCTTTGGTGCTGGCAGGGAATTCAAACAATGTCATGTTCCTTAACATTAATGTTTCTTGGTGTATTTCTTAGTGTATTTATTGTCTTATTTCATTATGTAATGTTTCCTTAATTTTGATCACAGTATTTTGTGGGGATTTTTAGGCAAGTAGATTTCTTAGATGAACTTTAAGATAGTTTTCAAAAACTTAGTATGAATTAAAGACATTTGTAGAGAGACAAAAATTTTTAAAGTTATATGTTGTGGAATATTATTTAAAAATTTAAGAAAGCAAAATGAACATGTTAATTAGTTTGTTTTAGTCTTTCCACAATGCATACATATATCAGAACACCATGAGGTAGACCATAAAAATGCACAATTTCTTGTCAATAAAAATTAAATACAGTAAAAACAAAATGCTTTCTAAAACATACTCTCTTTGGTGGATCCTGTATTAAAAAGACATGGCCACCTCAAGACCTTAAGTACATCATATTGTAACTGAATGGTGCTACTGTATTTTCCAAACTCTTTCATAAGCATCCTACAGATAAGAAGCATGTAACAGATGAACAGTAACAACCTCAGAACCAATAATTAGTAGTGCCTTTACTAGTACTCAGTAGTTAAGAGAGAGTTAATATTAACTCAGCACCAGGAGATTTATTTTCAAGTAACAGGCAATCGGAAAACTAGCCATTTTATTTTTATACCAAATGCTGAGTTTCTTCTTTAATGTATGTCGTTGAATATAGACTCCTCATCCTCAAAAATACAGCATTCGATGTTTGCGATGAGTAAGGCAAAAACTTGTAAAGGGTTTCTTCAGTGCTTTCTTTTCATTTTCTAGTTTTCCCTTTTTTAAAGTTCAGAGAATGTCTGTGACAGAGCATCATTGGTAACAATTTTTGTTTTTTCAGGTGCTTTTTTTGATATTTACATTTATCAATTTGGGGATTCTGTGACAAAATGTAATCTGCAAAGACTTGACCTAAATTGATTTTCTGTGAAGTGAATTTTGATACAGAAATCAACATGCAGAAATGATATTGTGGATTGCTTTGAGGATACACATTGTGTAGATTAAAAGAATCAGCATTAGGCTGAAGGAGGTGTTTGGTGGCAATTCAGTCACAGCAAAGAGCACAGCCAACCCAGTGAGGGAAACTAGCTGTGATGAACCACTAGTGTTGTCCCAAATTTGGCAAAGGGAGCTATACCTTAATAAGTCTCATCAACAGTCACTGGACATGAGCTGCTCTTGAGAATGAGACATGACATTGCATGAGGTGGCTTCTTCAATTGAAGGAAATCTCTAAAGGAATACTCAGCTATGATATATCAATTATTAATACTCTCAGCAGCTGGGGAAATGAATGCTTTAGTCTTGAAGGAGGGGAAGGCGGTGAGTAGCCATAGTATCCACTGCAATCCAACCATTGAACCTCTTAGTTGCACTTGGCTCACATAATTTCTGGGAACAGTTCTTTTAAGATTTGAGGGGAGGGGTGGTGTCTAATATAAAGATGATTAATGAAAAAAATATAGCCAATGCCTAACTTTGCAAGTAGGTCTCAAAATCCCAATTGATATTCACCTTTTTTTTTTTTTTTTTTTACTCTGTATTCTTGTTTCTTCTCACCATTGAGTAGTATTGCTGCTTGATCAGTGGGGTAACCCAAACAGACCCTCATCCCTGAAGGGACAGAAACTTTGTGTTTCAATTATCAGTGTATTGCCTTTCAGACCTAATACTATCTTTAATGTATACTGTATGATAAACCAATTAATTATTTTAAGTATTCCTTCTTTAAAGAGAGAACAATGTTAAGCTTTCTTAGGAGAGTGCCCAAAGGGATTTACAGAAGGAAGAGGCTCTCCTACTGTGTTCAGTGCTGGCTAGGGGTAGATGGTAGGGATATAAGGGCAGCCATTCTTTCTGACCCAAGCAATGAACATAGAATATTTTCCCTCTTCAACCTTGCAGCCTTGCCCTAGCAGTAAATTATCTGTAGCTCTCTTGACACAGAAACCAAAGTCCCTGTGTGATCCATGTGATCTGAAAGCCTCCTGCCCTGGCCAGCACCTGAAGTCTATCTGCAAGCCCCTACATGACCTGCATGCTCTAAAGTCTTCCTGTCTCCACCAGCACCCAGACTTCTATTGTACACACATGACATCAGCTGTTAATCACTACTCTTCCATTCGCATTGTGGAGGGTTGCCTATTACTTATACAGCTCATGACCAGCTCTGATCTGGTCAAATCAGAGAAACATTCTGCTATCTGGTGCACTATCCAATAAGACCAGAGGCCCTACTATGATTGTTCTTTTTTGATTATTCTCTCTGAACTCTGGGTTATTATACTTTCCTTATATCTTGTAGTTTATCTTTTATCAGAGTTAATAATACATATTAAAATTATTCTGCTTAACCTACTGTGTAGCTTCTATCTCCTGATTAGACCCAGACAACTACACCCTACTCATGATAAGATTCAGGTCTTTCCTGTCTGCATTATGTAATGGTATGTATGCATCATATTGATAATAAAAGTCCAGTGTTTAACCTACTGCAAGACAAGACTTCTAAAGAGAGTTCAAAGTTACAAAAATGAGCAGTAGAAATCCTTTAAATTGGTCATTGAGACTGATAGTAAGTTAGACCACTCTTCCTTATACTGCTTAGGTTCTAAGCTCCATGTATTCTACTTTTGTGTACAAAACAGCAAAGTATTGTCATTGATGTAAAATGTGTGCTACATCCTAAATGATGGGGGCCATTCATGAAGGCTAAAACCTCTGACTTGGCACATCAACTGTTTCTTCCATAGGCCACATTATTATCCTATGAGGCCAACAGCTTTTATCCTGTGAGGCCAGAATGATATTGTATAAGTTAATACAGTAAAATCCATGAGCATGCATCCATTACTTTATCTCCTTTACTGTAAAGTAATTTCCTTAAACCAATTCAATGCAATATTTTGAAATATTGAATATATAGAATTCCACATCAATGGATTACACGTTAGCCCTCAGATAATAGTGCTGACTGTGGGTCTATGGGTACAAGAAGCAAACACGTACCATAAGCATGTGTCTGTATCAATTAAGGTAAAATGAATATTTGCTTCTTTGGTGGTGTCAAATATAGTCAACTTGTTATCAAGTGGCTGGCTGGTCTCCCTAAATGGTGGTGCCATATTGGAGACTCACCATTGGTCTCTGTTACTAGCAAGTTTGGTGTTTCTCAGTGTATCATTTTTTAGAAGTGGTGGCCTATGCATAAGCTATACATGGTGCAAATAGTATGGCAGCTACTGACAGAGGCCGACTGTTGATAACCAAGTCATTATATTTACTTGATTGTTTATGTGCGTCTTCTGTGGTGAGTGGCCTGGGCATCCAGGGTACCCACTCATGCAGTTTATTTGTGCCCTCTTACTCTACTCTGTCTGATCCTATCCTAGATGTATCTTTTCCATCTCATGATGGTTTTCTGATGGATTTGCACATTAGTTTGACTTGATGGTCTTGCCAAAACTCATGATGAACAATTTTGACTACATGGTGCCTTGTGGTTTCATCTTTAGGTGATCCATCTCTATCAAACCCTAATAGCACATCAGGAGATACTCTTAGAAAAATAAAAGGTATAATTATGCAATGAAAACTTCATGACTTTACTTCAGAGTCCCAAGAGTCCACAAGGTTTTTTTTTTTTCCCCATATGACACTGTCATAAACTCCACATAGCATCTTTCCTTACCAGAGATAATTGTAATACTAGTATCTTATGGCACAAGTATCAAAGCTTCGACCTGCTGAGGAATCCTGCACTGCTTTAGGTCCCACTCACAATTTTCAGCTTTTTGGTCACCCAGTATATGCGTTGCAGCAGTATCATCAGCTGTGAGGTATTTTGCCTTCAGAAGCTATTGTATTGCATTATATTACAGTGCCTCTGAATTTATATTTTTAACTCAATGCCAAATTCCTAATAATTAAGTGCTTAAATTTTCCAACTAAACTATTTTCTTTCATACTTTACTTATATATGTATATTTTACCTTATATAAATTCTTTACCAATGTATATTGTGAACTCTGGCATGGTTATAAAAAAGTATATTTGAAATGCATGCACTTTAAATAGAAATAAAATGAACAGCCTAAGTGATACTATTTAGTCACATCCCTCTCTCTACCTGACATATGTAACAACAATCCTGATATTTGTGTTAATCATGCTTTGATTTCTTTATAATTATCCCCTATACAATTACTGCAAAAATGGTAAATTACTTTGATTTGATTTTTTTAAGTTTCATATAAATGAAGTGATGCAGTGCATTTTTAAGATGATGCTAGCTGCCATAACAAGCAAATCACATATCTAACATATCTAACATATCTAATGGATAAAAGCTATAACATTAATTCCTTACTCATGAGCTACAAGTGTTTCTGGTTGGTGATGACTCTCCTCCAAGCAATTATATAAGAAACCCAGAAACTTGAAATTTTATTATTCTGCTATCTTCAAAAATGTATTTTCAGTGTCAACATACTTGTTCATACCAGGCAAAGTAGGGGGAAGACCAAAGAGGATGAAATGTGACAGGTCTTTAAGGACTAACCCTGGAAGTAGTACAAATTAATTTACTCAAGTTGCATTTGCTACAACCCTTTTACACACTTACTCATTTAAGGGATTCTGAAAAACACAAGGGGAAGAGGAGGAGTATGACGCATAAAATGTGTCAGCAATCAAAAACCAAGAAATTGATTCAGATGCCTATTCTCTCCTAATGCTGACTGATGACTAAAGTAAGCCATAGTTTATTTAACCAAGTTTAAACTTATTTAAATAAGCAAATATATTGCTCTATGAAGACTGCAACCTGAAGCCTATAATGAAGATGAAAATTTTGTTGAATGGCTTGTTCAGGAGCCCAGCGTTGCATATTTTCATAAGTGAAATGAGTGACATAGACACTATCAATAATGTCTGGAATTATAAAGTATATAAGGGGTGTCCTGGTGATGGCTTGTGTTGTGTTCTTAGTATATGCAAAGACATGTTACCCTGATTTATTATTTGAGTATCTATGGGGCAAGAAATTTCCAGAATTATTTACTCTTTTACTCTGTAACAATGTACAAATGAAGCTGATTTGTACATTGGCCATGACATCCAGTACTAAGACTTCTGTCTGAAGTTTGGCCAGTTGTGCTGAGACTTGGGTGCTGTCCTTTATCAGGGACATATTTGTTAAGGAATGAAAAGCAATAGTTATCTAGCAAGTCCCATAATTATGGCAATTCCATCCTTAAAGTATGCAAACTACTATTGTTGTACAGGCAGTTAATCTCAAACAGTTACCTAAGTAGCTAAATAATCTGGGAAAGAGATGTCCTTTTCTGGAATCATGGTATCTAATAAGAGACTCAGGACAGGGGAGGCTATAACTTCTTACAGGTGAGAAATGTCAGAAGGCTCAGGATTAGGTACAACTGGTAGCAAGGAGGTGTCAGGAGCTTGTGGGGTGCTGCTTGCATGAATTCAAACATAATGGACAACTCAGGATGAAGGGCTATTGTCTCAGAACCTGTAATATCCTCTTACGCCAGGAGAGAGCTCAGTGTGTGGCCAGGGATTGCTGCTCCAATGCTGTATAATGCAGGATCAATGAGGGTAGTTTCTTGAATAAGAAATGTATGGAAAACTCATGGCCATAAATGTGTGTTTGCAATTCATAACAGCAGATGCTATGCAAGGAGTCTCTTGGGGGGCACTAGAGGGATGGTCTGTTATATCACAATTTAGATAGATTCTAGAGCCCTTTGTTGGAAGGAGTGCATTCAAGCTTCAAGGTGGGACAATTTGCAAGCAACAGTGTAAATGAGGAACATGTTGCCTCTAGAACCCAAAAAACTTAAAAACAATCAGGGCCCTGTTTTACCATTGTGGGTGCTAAGAGGATCAGTAAATGTTTCGTGACACTGTCAGCATGGAGTCATCCTCGGTTTACCAAACAACTTTCAGAAATTTACCCTAGGCAGAGGTCTTGCACTACGAGTGGGACAATGGCTCATCCCCATTTTACATACTTCTTTATAAGTATGTATGTATCCTGAATGAAAATGCCAAATGAATGTTTTTGGAGGAAGATGTCTTCAGTGTAATGTCATACCTGTGCTCCTGGAGAGAACTCCATGAAGTTAAATTCTTACCTGGAAAGACTGTGTGCAGTTAGGCAAGGTTGTTCGGGTACTTCAGAAGTAAATGTATGCTGCGTCCCTTCAGAGGTGAAAGTAATCTGCTACTGAGAGGCTGTTGATACAGACACTGAACAGAGCATATTAGCCAAATCAATAATAGCAATATATTTAACAGATGGATTAAGTTAGTAATTTATACAATATTGAATATGGGGGTCTTAATAGGTAGAAGACTAGTATTAAGATTTCAGTACATAGGCATGGGCAAGGACTTCATATCTAAAATACCAAAAGCAACGGCAACAAAAGCCAAAATTGACAAATGGGATCTCATTAAACTAAAGAGCTTCTGCACAGCAAAAGAAACTACCATCAGAGTGAACAGGCAACCTACAGAAAGGGAGAAAATTTTTGCAATCTACTCATCTGACAAAGGGCTAATATCCAGAACCTACAAAGAACTCAAACAAATTTACAAGAAAAAAACAAACAACCCCATCAAAAAGTGGGCAAGGGATATGAACAGATATTTCTCAAAAGAAGACATGCATACAGCCAACAGACACATGAAAAAATGCTCATCATCACTGGCCATCAGAGAAATACAAATCAAAACCACAATGAGATACCATCTCACACCAGTTAGAATGGCGATCATTAAAAAGTCAGTAAACAACAGGTGCTGGAGAGGATGTGGAGAAATAGGAACACTTTTACACTGTTGGTGGGATTGTAAACTAGTTCAACCATTATGGAAAACAGTATGGCGATTCCTCAAGGATCTAAAACTAGAAGTACCATATTACCCAGCCATCCCATTACTGGGTATATACCCAAAGGATTATAAACCATGTTGCTATAAAGACACATGCACACGTATGTTTATTGCGACACTATTCACAATAGCAAAGACTTGGAATCAACCCAAATGTCCATCAGTGACAGACTGGATTAAGAAAATGTGGCACATATACATCATGGAATACTAAGCAGCCATAAAAAAGGATGAGTTTGTGTCCTTTGTAGGGACATGGATGCAGCTGGAAACCATCATTCTCAGCAAACTATCCCAAGAACAGAAACCAAACACTGCATGTTCTCACTCATAGGTGGGAATTGAACAATGAGATCACTTGGACTCGAGAAGGGGAACATCACACACCAGGGCCTATTATGGGGAGGGGGTAGGGGGGAGGGATTGCATTGGGTGTTATACCCGATGTAAATGACAAGTTGATGGGTGCTGACGAGTTGATGGGTGCAGCACACCAACATGGCACAGGTATACATATGTAACAAACCTGCACGTTGTGCACATGTACCCTAGAACTTAAAGTATAATAACAATAATAAAATAAAAAAATAAAAAAAGAAAGAAAATCTAGTTACATTGCTAAAAAAAAAAAAAAAAAAAAAAAGATTTCAGTAATCCACCATGAAGTATCACTGATTATTTCCAAGATTAAGAACAGGCCAATTGGATTGTTAAATATAGCATTAGTGAGGAGAACAATTACTTCTTCTTTATCTGGGCTTTATAGAATAAAATTCAATTCTTGAAAGTCCTGTTTTAATTTACATTGGGCATATTAACTTTTTTAATTTAGGGAATTATCCCTGGATCCCATTTCATCATGCCAATTTATAAGATCCAAAGACTTATTTTCACTTTATTACTCATTGGATCACAGTGTTTACATCCACTGCGGGATATTTAGGGGCCATAGGTGATATGACCATGGAGAACTCAGGCAAGGGAGTAGTTCAGGTAAGGCATAGCTCTCTGTCCTCTATTTTATGTGCTGCAAATCCCCTAAGATTAATAGGCATTACGTTGCTTAAGTTTATGGAGTCCCTAGGTATAACTGTAATTCTAGCCCCAGTGTACTGATTAAGTCCGTGAAGGTGTGCAAGTTGTAGCACTTCAGCAGATTTTGACATTAAATCTACAACCTATATTGTAAGGGAGAAAAAGCCAGCAACCAGCAATGACATTTTATCTTTTTGTTGTATAAATTTTTTTAAGATTTATTTTATTGTTGATTGACACATAAAAAGTACACATACTTATGGGGTCTAATATGATGAATATGATGTTTCAATTCATGTATTCATTGTGTAATAATTAAATTAGAGTAATTAACATACTCATTACATATTTATTTAACACTTATCATTTCTTCATGATGAGAACATTCAAAGTCTCTCTTCTAGCTATTTTGAAATATACAATACATTATTGGTAAATATATTCACCCAACTGTGCAATAAAAATCCAGAACTTATTCCTGCTATCTAATTGTAGATTGTACCCATTGACCAACCTCTCTCTATCCCCTCTATCCCATATCCAGCCTCTGGTAACCATTATTCTACTCTCAACTTCTATGAGATCACCTTTTCAGATTCCATATATGAGGGAGTGATATGGTTTGAATGTGTCCCTACCGAAATCTCACCTTGAATGGTAACTCCCACAGTTCCCACATGTCATGGGAGGAACCCAGTGGGAAATGATTGAATTATGGGGGTGGGTCTTTCCTGCACAGTTCTGGTGATAGTGAATGAGTCTCATGAGATCTGATGGTTTTAAAACTGGGAGTGTCTCTGCACAAGCTCTCTCTTGGCCTGCTGCCATCCACGTAAGGTGTGAGTTGCTTCTCTTTGCCTTCTGCCATGATTGTGAGGCCTCTTCAGCCACGTGGAACTGTGAGTCCAAATAAACCTCTTTTTTTTTTTTTTTTTTTTTTTTGTAAATTGCCTGGTCTCGGGTATGACTTTATCAGCAGCATAAAAAACGAACTTATACAGGGAGATTATGTAGTATTTGTCTTTCTGTGCCTGGTTAATTTTACTAATTTAAATTCCCACCAACAATGTACCAAATATTCCTTTTTTCCACATCCTCCTTTCCTCCACGTCTTCAAAACATTTGTTATCTTTTGTCATTTTTAATAACAGACATTTTAACTGGAGTGAGACAGTTTCTCATCATGGGTTTGATTTGCACTTCACTGATAACTAGTGCTCTTAAACACTTTCACATACTCCTTTTGGCCATTAGTTACGTCTCTTTGAGAAATGCCTACTTTGGTCTTTTGTCCATTTTAAAATCAGGTTATTTATTTGTTTTCGTTAGTGAGTTGAATCCCTTATATATTTTTGATATGAACTCCTCATCAGATGTGTAGCTTGTAAATATTAATATATTCTATAAGTTAGTTTTCACTCTGTTAATTATTTTCTCTTTTTTTTTTTTGGTCTATTTTTGCTTAATTTTGCTTTTGTTTCTTCTGTTTTTGAGGTGTCATAAAAAAATCCTTGCTAAGACCAAGTTCATGAAGTTTTTTTCCTGAGGTTTTCTGGTAGTTTCATAGTTTCAATCTTACATTTAGGTCTTTGATACATTTAGAGTTGATTTTTTATGTGTTGAAAGATATGCATCTAATTTCATTCTTCTGCAAGTAGACATTTAGTTTTTCCAACACCATTTATTGAAGAGATTGGCTTTCCCTAATGTGTGCTCTTGGCACTTTTGTTGAAAATCAGTGGGCTGTAAATGCATGGATTTATTTATTGATGTTTTATTCTGTTCTATTTGTCTGTGTGTCTTTTTTATGCCAGTACCATGCTGATTTGGTTACTTACAGCTTTGTAGGATATTTTAAGGTCAGGTAGTGTGATATCTCTACCTTTGTTCTTTTTGTTCAAGATTGCTGGCTGCTTGAGGTATTTTGTGTTTCCATACAAAATTTAGAATTTTCTTTGTATTTCTGTGATGAATGTTACTGATGTTTTGATAGAGATTGCATTAAATTTGTAGATAGCTTTGGATAGTATATATATTTTAGCAATAGTAATTCTGCCAATCCATGAACACAGGATATGTTTACTTTATTTGTGTCTTCTTCAGTTTCTTTCATCAATGTTTTCTAATTTTGATTGCAGAGATCTTTCACCTCCTCGCTTAAATTCATTTTAAGTGTTGTATTTTTGTATCTATTTGAAATGGAATTGTTTTCATTTTTTTCTTGATTTTTTTTTTCAGATAGTTCGTATTAGCATATAAAAACACTACAGACTCTTGTTTTTTTTTTTTTGTTTGTTTGTTTGTTTGTTTTTTCTATACTGCAACCTTTCTGAATTTGTTTATTAGTTCTAACAGTGTTCTTTTGTGGTCTTTAGGGTTTCCTATATATAAAATCATGTCATTTGCAAACGAGAATAGTTTAATTATTTTTTCCAATTTGAATGCCTTCTGTTTCTTTCTGTTGCTTAATTGCTCTGGCTAGAACTTCCAGCAGCAGGTTGAATAAAAATAGCGAAAATGGGCATCCTTATCTTGTTCCAGATCATAAAGGGAAAGCTGTCAGCTTTACCTCATTCAGTATTATGTTAACCATTGGGCTGTCACATATGAAGTTTATTACGTTGACATACATTTCTTCTATACCGAATTTTTTGGGAGGTTTTCAAACAAAAAGTGATGTTGGATTTTGTCAATTTTTTTTTCTGCATCTATTGAGATGATCGTATCATTTTTTGTCCTTCATTCTGTTAATGTGATGCACCAATTTATTAATTTGCATATGTCAAAAGATCCGTATGACCCTGGGATGAATACCACTTGGTCATGGTGAATTATCTTTGGATGTGCTATTGAGTTAGGTTTGCTAATATTTTGTTGAGAATTTTTGCATCTGTGTTCATTAGGGATACTGAACTGTAGTTTTCTTGTGTCATTGTCTAGCTTTTGGATCAGGGTAATAGTGGCCTTGTAGAAAGAATTTGAAAGTATTCCCTTCTCTATTTTTTGGATTACGTTGATCAGTTCTTCTTTAAATGTTTGATAGAATTTAGCAGTGAACCCATTAGAGCTTGAGATTTTCTTTGATGGGATATTTATTTATTTATTTATTTTTGCCACTGATTCAATCACCTTGTTATTGGTGTTTTCAGATTTTCTATTTCCTCGTAGTTTAATGTTGGTAAGTTGTATGTGTCCAAAAATGTATCCATTCCTCTAGGTTATCTAATTTGTTTGCATGTAATTGTTCACAATAGTTTCTTATGATCCTTTATATTTCTGTGGTACTAGTTGTAATATCTACTTTTTTATTTCTGATTTTATATATTTGATTTTACTCTTTTTTTCTTAATCTAGGCAAAGATTTGTCTTTAAATAAACAATATTTATTTAGTTGATCTTTGAGTTGTTTTCCTAGTCTCTATTTTGTTTATTTCTGCTGGGATCTTTATTGTTTCCTTCCTTCTATCAATTTTGGGTTTAGTTTGTCTTGTTTCTTATTAATTTCTCGAGATGCAACAATAGGTTATTTATTTGAAATCTTCCTTTCTATCATAAATGTTTATTACTACAAACTTCTCTCTTAGTGCTTACTTTTGATGTATTCCACAGGGTTTGGTATGCTGAGCTCCCCTTTTTATTTGTTTCAAGAAATACTTAATGTTCCCCTTAACTTTCTTAATAACCCATTTGGCCATTAAGAATAATGTTGTTTACTTTCCAGGTATTTGTGAAGTTTCCGAAATTCTTCTTGTTGTTGATTTTTAGTTTATTTTTAGTTTTATGTTAATGTGGTCAGAAAAGATGCTTGAAATTATTTCAATCTTCTTAAATATTTTAAAACTTGCTTTGTGGCCTACCATATAACCTATCCTGGAGAATATTCCTTGTGCTCTTTAGAAGGAAGTGTATTCAGGAGTTATTTGGTAAAATATTCTGTAACTGTCTGATAGGTTTACTTAGTCTAGAGTACAGTTTAAATCCCATGTGTTTTTGTTGATTTTCTGTCTAAATAATCTGTTTATTGCTGAAAGTGGGATGTTGAAGTCTCCTACTATTATTTCATTGCAGTCTGTCTCTCCCTCATATTTACTCATATTTGCTTTACAGAGTTAGATTCACTGATGTTGGGTGCATATATATTTACAACAGGCTCTTACTGATATTGTAAATCCTCTTGCAGATTTTACTCCTTTCTTATTACATAATAACCTTTGTCTTTGTTATTACAGCTTTTACATTAACATCTATTTGATTCGATATAAGTATAGCTATTCCTGCTCTTTTGGTTTTGGCTTATTTGAAATATCTTTTTCTATCCTTCACTTTCATTCTATGTGTGTTTATACAGGTGAAATGAGTCTCTGGTAGATAGGACATAGTTTTTATTTATCATTTATTCAGCCACTCCATGTGTGTTTTTTGTTTTTTTGTTTTTGAGACGGAGCCTCACTCTGTCGCCCAGGCTGGAGTGCAGTGGTGCGATCTCGATTCACTGCAACCTCCACCTCCTGGGTGCAAACAATTCTCGTGCCTCAGATCCCCCGAGTAGCTAGGATTACAGGTGCCTCCACAATGCCTGGCTAATTTTTGTATTTTTAGTAGAGACAGGATTTTACCATGTTTGCCAGGTTGGTGTCAGACTCCTGATCTCAAGTGATCCACCTGCCTTGGGCTCCCAAAGTTCTGGTATTAGAGGTGTGAGCTACCATGGCTGGCCCATTCTAGGTCTTTTAACTGGAGAATTTAATGCACTTACATTGAAGGTAATTGCTTATAGGTATGAGCTTATCGCTGCCATTTTGTTACTTTCTAGTTGTGTATATTTTTCTTTCTCCATCTATTATTGTCTTGTTTTAAAGTTAAGTGATTTTCTCTAGTAGTTTGTACAAATTCCTTGCTTTTTAATTCTTATTATATCAATTTTAGGTTTCTCTTTTGTAATTAATTTGAGGCTTACATAAAACATTTTACAGTTATAACAGGTTACATTAAGCAGATAACCACTTAAAATTGATTGCATAAAACAATTCATACAAAAAATCCTCTGTGTGTTTAACTCTACTCCCTACCTATTTTGAATTATTGATGTCACAATTTTCATCTTTTTATATTGCATATTTCTTACTTATTTATCTGCATTATTATTTTTATAGTTTTTTTAATCCATCATACTAAGAATCTACGTGATTTATGCTCCACCATCATATCATTAGAGTATTCTGAATTTAACTGTGTATTTACTTTTCTTTAAGAGCTTCACTCTGTCAACCAAGCTGGAGTGCACTGACGTAATCACAGCTCACTGTAACCTCAAACTGCTGGTTCAAGTTATCTTCCCACCTCAGGCTCCTAAGTAACTAGGAATACAGGTGCACACCATCATGCCAGGCTAGTTTTTTGTTGTTTGTTTGTAAAAATGAGGTCTCTCTTTTTTACAGACTGGTCTCAAACTCCTGGCCTTAACCAATTATTCTACCTTGGCCTCCCAAAGTGCTGGAATTACAGGTGTTGGCCACCATGCTCCACTTGTATATTTACTTTTACTAGTGAGATTGAAGCCTACAGGTGTTTTCATGTTACTCATTAGCATTATTTTCTTGCAGCTTAAATAATTCCCTTTAGCATTTCTCATAAGTCAGTACTAGTGGTAACACATTCCCTCAGTTTTTGTTTTACTGGGAAAGTATCTTTCTATTTCTACAGGGCTGTTCTTCTGGGTATAGTATTTTTGGTTGGCAGGTTTTTTTTTTTCCCACTTTTAGCACTTTAAATATATTATTCACTCTTTCCTGCCCTATATGTTTTCTGTTGAGAAGTCTACTATTACACATATTAGAAATCTGTTATTAGTTATTAGTTATTTGCTTCCTTTCTCATGATGCCTTTAGGATCCTCCTTTGTCTTTGACAATTTGATTATATGTCTTAGGGTAGTTTTTTGGATTGAATCTGGTTGGTGACTGTTGGCACTCTGTACCTGAATATTTCTATTTCTCTCCCAATCTGTAAAGATTTCTTCTATTAAGAAAAACAAAGCAAAAAACAAACTACTTTCTACTCCTTTTTCTTTCTCTATTCCCTGTAGTAAGAAAGTGTTATAGGAAAGTGTCTTGAACTCCAGTAACACATTCATTTGCTCTTTTGACATTATCTTATTAATCTCATAAACTTTCCTCATTTCTCTTTATTCTTTTTTCTCCCTCTTATTGTATAATTCCAAATACCTCTCTGGAGTTCAGATATTTTCCTCTGCTTAATTCTGCTGTTATTCTCATTTACATTTCTTCATTTCATTCATTGTATTTTTCAGTTCTAGGATTGCTGTTTTTATTGTCATTTCAATCTTTCTGATTAATTTATCTGATCACTTTTCTTCAGTTGTTTATTTGTGTTTTTGTGAAGTTCACTGTGCCTCTTTAAAGAAATTTTGAATTGTCTGTCTGGCAGATTACACATCCCCATCCCTTTAGGGTTAGTCACTGATATCTTATATTTTTCTTTTGTTGAGTCATATTTTCCTGTTTGTTTTTGATGCTTGTAGACATATGTCGATGTCTTCACGTTAAGGAGTTGAGTTTTTTGTTTGTTTGTTTGTTTTGTTTTTTAGTGTTGTTGTTGTTGTTGTTGTTGTTGTTGTTTTTGAGACAGTCTTGTACTGTTGCCCAGGCTGGAGTGCAGTGGTACAATCTCGGTTCACTGCAAGCTCCACCTCCTGGGTTCACACCATTCTCCTGCCTCAGCCTCCTGAGTAGCTGGGACTACAGGCATGAGCCACCATGCCCGGCTAATTTTTGTATTTTTTAGTAGAGACAGGGTTTCACCATGTTAGCCAGGATGGTCTCGATCTCATGACCTCGTGATCTGCCTGCCTCAGCCTCCCATAGTGCTGGGATTAGAGATGTGAGCCACCGCCCCTGTCCGGAATTGAATTTTTACTCCAGTCTTCTCAGTCTAACCTTGTTTGTGCCTGTCTTTCCTCAGCAGGCCTGCCCAGAAATTCTCAGCAGAATATGTTCCTTAAGTCATGACTGCTGCAGCTGTTTTAGCACTAAAGGGTGTCCTACGCCCAGGTTTTCCATGAGTCTTGATGTGAATTCTTAAATTGTCAGGATGCCTAATCCCCGATGGAGTTGCAGAAGACCTAGGGGGAGCAGGTACCCAGGCTATGAGGGAAAGCTAGGCAGGGACCCAGTGGCCCTGATGGTCATGCCTCTTGTCAGTTCCCTGCACAGGTGGGACAGTTTCTAGAATTCACTGAGAAGAGCTGGAACTTGAGCTGGGACCCTTTAGGATCTTCTGTGGGAGGAAGACTGGTGAGTCTGCCCTGGTGGCCCCAATAGGGACACATCTCCCAGAAGTTACCTGCATAGTTTTCTGACTGCAACAAGAAGGGCCTGAGCTGAAACTGAGTCCCCTCAGGATTTACTGTGAATTGGAGATTGGCAAGTCCATCATCAAAGCTGAGACAAATAGGTAATACCCAGGTTGCAAGATATAGGAAAGTCTTCCTCTGGGATTTTGTGTAAGTAATACTAGCCTGGTACAACAGCCAAGGGGACTTGAGCTGAGCCACAGAGTGACTTTCAGGTTCACTGCCAAGACAAATGTCAGCAGGCAGACAATCCTCTTCACCAAGGCACTAGTGTGCATGATTTCTTCTCAGCCCCTTGGCAGATGGTTTTAGTTGCAAGTACAAGGTCATAAAGGGCTAGAGGCAGCCTTTTGGGGACTCTGGTTATTTCTAGGCTTGAACTAGTAGCATGATTTGCAGGTCTGCCACCTGAGTGCAGGTCTTCACTCTCAAAATGATCCTTTTAGGTCTTGGGCTACACCCGGGTTCCACAGGCTACTACCTGAGTCCTGAGGCTTCTAGAAAGAGATTCTTTTTTTATGGATAGGTAAATAATTCTTGTTGTTATGAGGGGATATAAATAGATGACTTCTATTCTATCATCTCTGTTGTATAAATTCTTGTAATAAATGTTGGATTTCTAATTGGATCATATTGTGCACCTTCATTTCAGTTTTTTTAAAAATTTTGTTTCTTTCCTCTATATCTGCTTCCTTTTTGTCTTTCTTCTTAAATATTTATTTATTTTTAGTCCCTGGATGTATTTCTGTGTGGAAGGGCACTCCACCATGCTCATACTTATACATTTCTTCCTTATAAAATTCATATCATCAGGTTAACAAACTCCTCAATGAAAATGATTGCTTTATAGAGTTCAATGATCCTGGACTATAATTGACTTTGTATCTCATCCTTTGCTGTGCCATGGGGATGCTATGGATGTTTTATTCTGTAACTGAGTCGGGGTACTTGTTGCAGCAGAAGCATGGCAGCATCAGCAGATATGTAAGAATCCTGGTGAGCCCCTTGCTCTTAGAAGTGTGGACTTTAGCACACCACATAATAGCTACTTTATTTTCCTTTTCTCTTGTTCCCCTTTTTTTTTTTTTTCTTTTTTGTTAACTTCCTAATGAGTTATCTTTCAGAAGCGACAACCTGATGGGTCCATATCTCCCACTGTGTGTCTTTCCTTTCAGTGCTATATAGATCAAGGGTCAATGCGTGGTTAAGATACATGATCAATTGATCACAGTCATTCCTCTGAGCATAGTATCAGTCACAACCTCATTTTAAATTATAGAGATGGGTCCAGACTGAGACACATGACCCAAAGCCACTTTAAGAAATGCTCTAATCCTACTTGTCTTATAGCAAGTCGACAATTGAAATACAGCAATTTATGACTTAGGTCAGCTAAATCTATAACAGAGGCTCAGTAGGACTCAATAACAAAACACAAAACTTCACAGCTCAAAGGACAAGATAGCCAGCAGATAGTAGCTCCAAGTACATGCTTGCCATCAGGTGGAAGAGGCAGTTAGCAAGTCCAAGCAAGAAAATAACATCCTCAGTGATGGTGACCATTATCTCGGAATCCTGTTCATAGTGCCATTTCTTGTGACAACTTTGCCAAGTCAGGATAAACCCCGACCCAAAAATTTGGTTTAGAATTTGAGACTCATAATACCACATATATACCAAGAGGGTATAAAAATATCTGACTTGCATAATGAGGTTTGTGGGAAGAACAAGAGAGGTATCCCAAACAGGTCTGAAATGACTTCAGAAAGTAGGAAAAAAAGACTGGGTTGGAGTTTCTACTGTGGTTGGGGTGGAGATGGAGTAAGATTTTTCACAAATGGTCCAGTCTTTTATGGTTTGAATTCCTGCCAGTAACAAAGGAGGAAGCACCCAGGTTTTCTTATTAGCTTTTCCAGGTAAGAGACACAAGAGAAAGAGAGATGTGAGGGTTAAGTCTTTCAGCTGTCAAATTTCAGAAAAATGTAGTCCGGTTCTGGATTTGGGAAAGGGTTTAATTCAGAGCCTTTTTACAGAAGTGTGAATAGAGTTAAAGAAAGAAATAAAAAAGATATAGGGATGCAGATTTCAGCAGTTTGTGTGAAGTCATTGCCACCTGTAATATGAAAGAGATGGGTATTAACATGAGTAAAACAAAAGGGGCCATGGAACAGATACTGTGCTCTCAGAGAGGCAGACATTGCTGAGGCAATAAAGCTACTGCTGCTCAGGAAAATATATTTAGGTCTTTGTCTCTTACCTTTTGATCTTCTGCTGGTGTTTATCACTAGCTGAACTTAATCAGAAGCCAAAGGCCAAGGAAGCCTACGTAAGACAGTTCATAAAGTAAGCTTTCCCAGGGGACCAAAAGGTAGAAAAGGCCAGAGAACAGTTACGATGGTACAAATAGAAAAATAACCCAAAGGGTCAATTTTTAAAAATGTAGAAGCCCGTTGTCATAGCACTCTTAATGCTTCTCATAATAACCTGCAGTTGTTCTCATTTATCTCGTGTTGATACATGCATGGCTGTTTGGGGGTTCTCCATCCTGTTTCCTTGTTCTATGTATCTTCTGGAAATACAATGATATATTAAATTTTGTAATTTTCAAGTATATATTTTTATATAATATGGCAATTCTTCCCTCTTGGTTCTTCAAATGTGTCACGCTTATTCTTGAAATTTTGTACTTTTATATACAATCTATAATAAGCCTGTCAAGTTTCCAAATCAAATAAAATTTAAAAAAAGAGAATAAGTAGTAGGTGAAATTTGATCAGTTTGGGGAAAATTTGCATATTTATGATTTAGTCTTTCATATCATGAACATTGAATATTTCTTCCTTTACATTTGCCTTCATTAATATGCTTAAAAACAATTTATCATTTTTTCAAGAAAAACGTTTTCATTGAGTTTATATCTATGTGCTTTTTATATTTTGATGTTACATAAATGTTCTTTCTAAAGTTTCAATTTTGAAATGTTTGTGGTTGCTGTGAAGAAATACAGTTAATATCTACACATTAAGTTTACAATTAATAGCTTTGCTAACTTCATGTATTTTAATTATTTGTAGATTTTATATAGACTGTAGAACATTTTTATCTATAAATAACTGTATTTTTCCCTGAATACTGAGCAAGCTTTTTGTTTTGTTTTAAAGCTTGCCTTACTATTCTAACATTTTACTATTCTAAAACATTCAAGAAAAGTGGGCACTCATATATGGTTACTGTTCTTATATAGGATACTTAATATTCTTTACCATTAAGAGTCCTGTTTGTAGTATTTTATGGGATGATAGATATACTTTATTAGATAAAATAAGTCTTATTTTCTAGTTCATTTTTCATTTTTCAATATATTTTCCTTATGAATTTAAAAAATATTTGCATTCTGAAGCTTTTCATGCAGTCTTTTAAATAAGGCCGACACAAATAGTTGATTGATTTTATGAATTAAAATTTACTTTTTTTTAAATCTATCATTTACTGACAGAAATATGTGAAATTTCTCACTATAATTGTGGTTTTGCTTTTTTACATTTTTTTAAAATCATTTTGTGAGGCTCTATTATTAAGCATACACGTATTTCCAATGATCAACCTTAATTATAATTTGACTTTTAAAAATCAATATGTAATGACTTTTATTTTTAGGTTTCTTTTTTTTTTTTTTTTTTTGCTTTAATTTTGAGAATCGTTTTTTGGAAACTCGGTTGCATAACTAAATTCATTTTACTTTCAACACTTGATTATTATGTAAGCAAGTTAACCTTTGATTGCATAATATCTATTTATGATAATTTGGGATTTAGATAACTCATCTACTATAGCATTCACTATTTAATTCAGAAATTTATTTATTTATTTATTTATTTATTTTGAGACGGAGTCTCGCTCTGTCACCCAGGCTGCAGTGCAGTGGCATCACTCACTGCAAGCTCCGCCTCCCAGGTTCACGCCATTCTTCTCCTTCAGCCTCCAGAGTAGCTGGGACTACAGGCGCCCGCCACCATGCCTGGCTAATTTTTGTATTTTTAGTAGAGACAGGGTTTCACTGTGTTAGCCAGAATGATCTCAATTTCTGCCCACCTCGGCCACCTCGGCCTCCCACAGTGCTGGGATTACAGGCGTGAGCTACCATGTTCAGCCTAATTCAGAAATTTCTATGTTAAAAAAGCATGGATAATCTGAAGTATCATTAAAATGTCACAGATGAGTCTGGATGTAGTGGCTAATGTCTGCAATCCCAGCCTGTTGGAAGGCACTGGCAGTAGGATAGCTAGAGGCCAAGAGTATGAGCCCTGCCTGGAAAACAAAGTGAGAAACCCAACTTAAAAAAAAAAAAGAGCACAGAATTAGTATGTATAGATACATATATGTACATATATGCACACCTGTATTTTCCTACCATGTATGACCATTTATTTTATGTGTGTGTGTGAATACATACACACACACTCACACAGTCCACACTCCATAAGCATGGATTCTCTGTCTGCAGATTCAACCTACTACAGACTAAAAATATTTGAAAAAAGATAACTAACAATACAACAATAAAAATAATAATTGAAATAAAAAAAGACTTATTTACATGGCATTTCAAAAATAGGAGGTATTTTAAGTAATCTAGAGATTATTTTAAATACATGGAAGGATGTGCATAGGTTATATGCAAATACTATGCGATTTTATTATATAAGGAACTTCAGCATCTCCAGATTTTGGTATCCAAGGGAGATCCTAGAACCACCAATCTTCCATGGATACCAAGGGATAATTGCATATGTATCTCCTCTTTATAGATGTAAAAATCTATATATTGATTTATATTTCTAGTATAAAAATTTCACAAGATATAAATACAGAGAGACTGTACTATATTTTTCTTAAATAATTTTGGAAATGCAAATTTGCTTAAGATTGAAATGGCAAATAGATTTATTTAAATACTATGTAGATAAAAATCATATTATCTTAGGATTACAATCTCCCATTACATCTTTAATCAACATATTTACCTATTATAGTGAAAAAAATCTTGTATAGGACCTGTGTTGGTTAATTTTAGGTGTCAACATGACTGGATTGAGGAATACCCAGACCAGAGAACGAGTAAAACATTATACATGAGGATGTTTCCAGAGAAGATTGGAGTGTGAGTCTGAGTAGACTAAGTGAGAGAGATCCACCTTTAATGCAGACAAGCAACATCCAAGTGGTTGGAGGCCTGGATAGAACAAAAATAGAGGAAAGGCAAACAGGTCTCTGTTCTGGAGCTAAGATACACTCTCCTTCACTTGCCGTTGGAAATCAGAGCTCCATGTTGTCTGGTCTTTGGAGTCCAGGACTAACTCCAGCAGCCACTTGGGTTCTCAAGCATTTGGGTTTGGAGTCACGCTACCAGCATTTCAAAGTCTCCAGCTTGCACAAAGCCTCCATAATCACATATGAGCCAATTGCTCTCGTAAATCCCCTCTCATATCTATCTATCTATGTATCTATCTATCTATGTATCTATCTATCTATGTATCTATCTATCCATCTATCTATCTATCTATCTATCTATCTATCTATCTATCCATCTATCAATCACCTGTCATCCATTCTATATCATATAGTTTACGTGTCTCTAAAGAACTCTAATACAGTGTTTATGCAACATCAACACTTTGTTTGAAGTTTTCAGTCTTACACTGTTTTAGGGCACTGAGCCATTACATAAGAGACAGGATAAAGACATTTTCTCCTCAAATAAAAAATGTAATGAACATGTCTGTCAGTATAAGATTTTTACAAGAAAAGAACAAACACAATTTATAGGAAGAGCTGCTGATTGTTCGACAGATGCACAGCTCTAGTAAACATAATGATAAAATTATAGCCCCATGACCTCTATTATTTCAGCAGCACTATCAACACAGCTGATTTGACTACCATAACAGTATTGTACAGTACTGAGGGGCAATTATCACTTTGTCTTAAATTTGAGGTTATTTATGATCTGAACAAATGTATCTGTTTTAAAAGATATACAGTCACCTTTTTAAAAATTAACTTCCATGATCTCAAAAATTCATGTATTACTGTTTTAAAATGGCTTAATGTTACTACCTATGGTTGAAAGCAATGGTCAAATTCTATCTACTTTCTCACACACACACAAATTATCTGTAGCATGACCATAACCTAGAAAAGAAAGCAATTGTACTTCATTTGATATTCTGTGTATATGCTAATGTTACCACATATGGTTGAAAGCAATGGTTGAATTCTATCTACTTTCTCACACACACAAAATTGTCTGTGGCATGACCATAACCTAGAAAATAAAGCAATTGTACTTCATTTGATACTCTATTAAAATAAAGAAAAACTTTATCATTAAAAAACACTAACACTTGTGTCTCATCTACTGACATTTAATACCTTTTTAAGAATATTTTTATATTTCATATAAGAATACCTTGACTTACTGTGAATTCCTAAGATTTCAACAGAATAGCTCAAATTTTGAGATGCCAAATGAAGATAGTAGATTATCATATTTTTTAAACGAGCTCTCAACTATCACGTGAGTGATCAAAAAAGAAATTAAATACGACAATTATTTCAGTATCCGTACCTATATTCTTCTACTATTTAAATATATAAAAATATACACATATATGTAAATAGTGATTATATCAATTTTACCTTTTTGTATATGGAAATTGTCAATTTTATCACAAATCCATTTGTGAGTTTTTAATAGCATCATCAACATGACAAACCATATATACATTTTTTCATTTGAGATTATAACTTAACCAAAGGTAAGTATGAACAAAATAATATTTTACCAATCCATTATATAAGAGGAAAATCAGTAAGAGAGAAATATTTTTTTAAACATTGAACAAACTGTATGTAATGCAATGTATAAGATAGCAAATTTCTAATCTCTCCTTCTGGACAAGGTGTTATATTCTGGAGAATGATATTTAACTATAACTTTTAGTGTATATGGTGAAAAAGTAAAATCAAGCATGTTAATGAAATCGTTTGTTAAATAGAACTTTTCTTCTTTAAACCTTTGAGGCACCAAAAGTGGGGATAATACTTGCCAACAACTGCATCCTACATTCCAGATGATCGATTCAGGACTTGTAAATTGGGTTTCACAAATCTATTTCTGTTAACTGTAGCCTATCACTTAAACCATTCTGTGTGTAAGATAAGTAGGGGACCAAAATAATAAATCTTTGATAGAGAATTCCTTGGAAGCAAGTTGTTAGAATTCTCTGTGTTTCCCCATAGTGGGTGTTCTTCTGCCTAACTCGGGCTGACTGATGGTGAGTTGACTTTCAAAGAATCACTTGGAGGACTTAACATGTGTCTCTGGAGCTGGGTGTGCACAGAGTTTTGTGCCATCTTTCATAAAAAAAAAGTCAGGCTGAGTAGGTATAGCTACTTCTATTAACAAACACAGGAAGAGAGAGTTTTAGCACATGGACAACTATTTCCAATGTCCTGTAGAAAAAAATGAATTTTCCCGATGTTGCAAAGCAAACAATAGATAACTGCCCTTAAATCAATATGAAAGGACACCACTCATAAAGCAGCATGCCATGAAAATGTGGCCCTCACAGAGATGATCTGTGTCAGATGTACTGTCTGAAGAAAAGCACCTGGGGAGTAAGTCTCGGAGATAATAAAAAAAAAAAAATTCAAGTTATGGACTTCAGTTTGGAAATTTCCTGAAGAATCTGAGTTTCCACTACCCTGAGGAAACCCAGCATTTGTCCTGCAGAATATACAAAAGCAGATTATAAAGAATATGTGACCTATAAGAATGTGTCCTTCAATCTCTATTATCCCCTCTTTAATTGCCCTCACCCAGAATTCCTGGCTACTAAGAGAAAGAGGAACCAGAGCCAAGGAAATTGACCACAGCTCCTTCTCACCATAAGTTTCTGCTCCCATATTGGACCTGAGCTGTAGGACAAGAATTTTTAAATTGGGTAAAGGCTTAAACTTTTTTTATATCTATAGTAGCTTTATTCTTAATAACATCAAACTGGAAACAACCCAAATGTCCTCCAACAGGTGAATGGATAAACAAACTGGTACATCTATACCATGGAATACTACTCTGCAACAAAAAGAATGATGATTGATACACAAAATCAGTCTCAAAAGGCTACATGCTATATGAACCTATATACATTAACATTCTTGAAATTGTGAAATAATAGAATAAATTAGTAGATTCGTAGTTGTGAGGGGTTAAGGAGGTAGTAGGCATGGGAGAGGAGTGGGCGTGGCTCTAACAGGGCAGGTGACATCCTTAAAAATACCACAGAAAGAACTTCCATCTAATCTCACCTAAGACTAAATTTCCTAATCTTTAACAACATATACATAATATTTATGATGCAAATGTTTTGTATTTTGACTAATAAATGTCAATATCCTGGTTGTAATATAGAACTACAGTTTTAAGAGGTTATTACCATTAGAAAAAAACTGAGTAGCAAATGCATAGAATCTCAATTATTTCTGACAACAGCTTGTGAATTTGTAATTATCTAACAGTTAAATTAAAAATGTTTTTCTGGGCTGGTTGAGATGGCTCAGTCCTGTAATCCCAGCACTTTGGGAGGCTAAGGCAGGAGGATGGCTTGAGTCCGGGAGCTTGAGATCAGACCAGCCTGGGCAACGTAATGAGACCCCATCTTTATAAAAAAGAGGGAGAGATAATCTTGAGCCAAATAAGCCTCTTTAAAATTGTTTTTCTGTTTTATCAACATTTATAATACAATAATTTCCTACTTACACTGCCCCACTCTCTACAGCCTCACCCACTATCAAAATTTCATACTAGAGTGGTACACTTGTTACAACTGATAAACCTACATTGACACGTCATTATTATCCAAAGTTCATAGTTTACATTAGGGTTCACTCTTGGTGTTGTACAGTCTATGGGTTTTCACAAACATACAATGATATATATTCACCATTATAGTGTCAGAGTAGCATACTCCCCCTTTAATTCACACGAGGTACATTCCAAGACCCCCAGTAAATGCCTAAAACCACAGATATGTGTACTATGTATAAACGTATGATACTGTGTTTAATTCTGCACATATATATCCATGATAAAGTTTAATTTATAAAGTGGGAACTTTATAAATTGTTGTGCTTTGGGGCCATTATTAAGTAAAATAGGGTTACTTGAACGCAAACATGGTGATACCATGACACTCCATCTGATAACTGAGAAGGCTATGAAGTGTCGCACAGGCAAGCAGCATACACAGTGTGGATACTCTGGACAAAGGCAGGACTCACGCCCTGGGCAGGATGAGGTGGGAGGACATGAGATTTCATCATGCTACTCTGAAATGATATGCCATTTAAAATTCATGAATTGCTTATTACTAGAAGTTTTCTTTTGATAATTTTGGACTGTAGTTGATCATGAGTATCTAAAACAGTAGAAAGCAAAATCGTAGATATAGAGGGACTACTGTAATTTCATTGCCATAATAATCCTCTGTGCTTATTCATCCCTTCATATCCCTAGTCCCTAGCAAACACTGATCTTTTTACTCGTCCCATAGTTTTGCTCTTTTTAGAATGTCATACAGTTGGAATCATACCGTATGTAGCTCATTCAGATGGACTTCTTTCACTGAATAATAGCATTTAAGTTTTCTTCATGTCTTTTTGTGGCTTGATAGCTCATTCATTTTTAGTGCTGAATAATATTCTATTGTCTGGATGCACTAGAATTTATTCATCCATTCACTTATCAAAGGACTGCCTCTGTAATTTGACAACTATGAATAAAGCTGCTAAAACAGATTTTTGTGTAGACATAAGTTTTCCATTTACTTGAGTAAATACCAAGGATTACAACTTGTGCATTGTGTGATGAGAGTACATTTAGTTTTCTGAGAAACTTCCAGCTGTCTCCCACAGAGGGTACCATTTTGCATTCCCACCAGTAATAAGTAAGACCTCCTGTTGGCCAGCATTTGGAATTGTCAGTAAGGCTTGAACTTTTATTAAGCTGGATTTGAATTTTTAATCCTTGAAAAATAAGAGTGCTCTTAATACTTAATAGTAATAAGAACACTCATGACATCTTCCAAAATGTCAAACAAAGGCAGGAAAATAAGACTCAATGAACAGCAAAAATAAAGTGTGTTTGTGTATTATGCTTTTATTTTCCTACTTGTTCACTTTTAAGACCAGCCCATCAAATATCCCTAGGAAGTATCTGTTACACGTCAGAGAGATGTCTGGGTTCAGGTTGCTACGTGGAGGAGGATGATACAGAAAGAAGTTTAGTTGCAGAAGATAAACACCATGGACCACAAAAGGAATTGATGGGTAAAAGATGAAACAAGTGTCTGCATCAAGTTTAAATATCCAGGAACTTTTTTTTATTATTATTATTTTATTTGAGATACTGTCTCACTCTGTCACCCAGGCTGGAGTGCAGAGGTGCATTTGCTCACTGCATCCTTGATCTCCCATGCTCAACTGATCCTTTGACCTCAGCCTCTGGAGTAGCTGGGACTATGGGTGCAGGCCACCATACCCAGCTAATTGTTGTTGTTGTTGTTTGTAGAGATTGAGTTTCACCATGTTGCCCAGGCTGGTCTCGAACTCCTGAGCTCAAGTGATCCACCTTCCTCAGCCTCCAGTTTTCAAAAAAATTATTGGACTCTCTAGCAAGCATTGTGATCATATTTTGACTGATAAACTACACACAGGAAGAGAAACTTTCAACGAGGCAACAGAGGTACTTGAAACTTTTGAAACCAAGAAAAATACCAACAACAAACAAATTGTGACTACCAATTCATGTACTTTTCCTTAGAATTTCCCTAAGGAATAATTTTCTTGTGATTCATTTTTAAAACGTAGCAAAATAATAAATAATGACATCCTCCCGGAATAGGTATGCTGGAATTCATTACATCTAGATTACCAAGTAGCATATAAAGAACACAAAGTACAATGAAAAGAATGTAGTTTATTACGAATTTTCCCTAAGGGTTTGATGAAGTTGTTAGTGGATTAGCTGGAGAGCCATCTATCTGGACCATGCTAGTCACAGGTCATTGTGCTGGTTTTCAATAGTAAGACTTTGCTCCTGAGACCTAATGGTCTAAGTCCATGCTATTCCAATTGAACCTGGTTATTTTTTTGTACCAAAGCTAGGACCATTTGTGTAAGTGTTATAGTTATCTTTGCAGAATATCATCTACCTTTATATGACTCTAAAATATTTTCTAATAAGCAGGATTTGCTTCTGTGTTTATTAATTCTCTCACTCTTTTTTTAAATATCATAACTTCTCCCCTTTGGACTCGGAACGTTCTTGTTAGCACGAAACCTACTTTCGTATGTCATATCTAAATAATTTTCAATTTATCTCAAATTACCCTTCAGCCATTATTCCTTTTTTCTACTGTCCTTCAAAGTAACTGATTTCTAATGAGTTTAGTGTAGCTACAGTCTCCATTTTTTTAGCTAACCTTTCTCTCTTCATCTCATTCCAGTTTGGCTTCAGTACTCATAACTCTGCAAAGTTTCTTCTTGTTAAGCTGCCATCACTTTTTGTTCAAATGCAGGATTCTGTTATTTTGTTCTTATCATAAACCTTAGCAGCAGTTAACAAATTTAACTCTGTCTTTTTTCTTAAAGTCTTTTCATGTCTTTTTTTCCTGATGGCTATATTCTTTTCTACCTTATTCTGTGTCTTTTGCTGGCTCTTCCTCCACTTCCTAACAAATGATGGAATAGCCCTGAGCTCATCCCTCATCCACCATTTTCTTATCTGTTCTTATCGTATCTATTCTCTGACACTACATTCTAGAAAATGGAGTTCAGTCTCATAGCTTTTGATTCCAGGTACCTGGTATTAAGTCCCACACAGGTATCTTCAAACCTGACCCCTCCTCAGAGCTCTGAAGTTTATATTCATCAGCCTAGTAGAGGTCTTCTATTTCATGTCCAAAGGACAATCAGATGTAACATGTCTAAAACAAAATATTCATGCCCCTCAAACCTGCTCCAAAACCTGTTTCTCTCTTAAACCTTCTGATCTTAACGAACAGTGCTATTCATTTGCTTAAGTTAAAATCTAGATATTGTAGTGTTTAAAAGATTTTTCCAAATGATATAGAGTTTGTTTTTTTAATATCTATAACATCTATTTCTCACCGAAGTTCAATAATTATAGGCACTGAAAAAAAATGTTTTCACATTTTACATTGATGGATTTTGCTGTAAATTATGCTTATTTACATATGAATTACATAGTCATCTTCTCAGATTATTTTTAGAAAATTTAACCTTTATATAGAATGGTTTTAGGAGTTTTTGAGTTTAGAAAATTTATAATAGAAGAGCTATTTATTGCTGTTTTTGAGGGTTTTCAAAATTTATTTATATCTTCTCCACACATATAACACAATTATACCATTTCTATTAAATCGGATATATCATTTTGTTAAAAAATCATACATGGATATGTTTTTCATTTTTTATATTGCATTAAGTAGATTTTCAGTAGTTTTTTCAAGTTGAACTATACAAGCTAGGCATTATATTTTTCAGTTTTCCTAAAAACGTCCTAATCTACCCTTCAAAGGCAAAGGTAATAGCATTTTTCTAAAATTATTTTATTGTTACTTTATTTATTTTTTAATTGCCACATTTTAATGTGTTTCAGTGGAACTCCTGATGAAGGCCTTTCCTGTTATCTCCCTTTTTCAACACAGAATCATGTGCTAATGCATTTTCTCAGTGTCTTTAGACTCAAGTTCATGACTCACTGCCACCTTACACAATTCTAATTAGAACAAAGGGTGGACTTGCTGCTGAATTCTTTCTTGGTTGGACAGCTAATTTGTATAGCTTGACTAATATTTTTTCCTCCTAACCAGATATAATTCTGCAGAATTGAAAAATACGCTAATAAATATTTTAGTTTATAAAAATAGACTTATTAGAACCAAGACATTCTTTTATTAAAAAAGGTGATGAATTGAAGTACATTTCCATTTTTGTATTAAACAGGTTTTAATTGGTATTCGGGCAGAAGAAACCAATTGAAATTCTGATAGTGCTTTCCCTTTAATAATGAACAGTAAAGCCACAGGCAGTGCTTTAAAAAACACATATAAATGATGGGAAAATTTAACAGCTTGGTGTGACAAATACAATCCCTTGGACTGATGTTCTGAAGTGATTGCTGTGAAAAGGATCAGTCCTCATTAAAAACTGCAGGTAGAGCACATGTATTTATAAGGTGTTATGAGGATGTTGGCACAAATAAAAACTCAAATAAAATTAACTGCTTCCAAATTGTTAAAAAAAAAAAAAAAAAAGGTAAAATAAACATACTTGCTGTGTTGGTATTGGTATCATTAAAATATCATTTCAAAATAAATGGTATTTGTATTAGTCTGTTCTCACACTACCATAAAGAACTGCCTGAGACTGGGTAATTTATGAAGGAAAGAAGTTTAATTGACTCACAGTTCCACATGGCTGGGAAGGCTTCAGGAAATGTACAGTCGTGGAAAAGGGGGCAGCAAACATGTCCTTCTTCACATGGCAGCAGGAAAGAGAATTGCAGAGTAAAGTGGGGAAGCACCCCTTATAAAACCGTCAGATCTCATGAGAACTCACTTACTAACATAAGAATAGCATAGGGGAACTATACTGTTCTCAAGATCTAATCACCTCCCATGAGGTTGCTCCCACAACACGGGGGATTATGGGAACTACAATTGATGAGATTTGGGTAGGGACACAGACAAACCGTATCAGTGTTTAATTGCAATAATTCCTCACAATGACTATGTAGATACACAAATTATATTATATTCCATTTCGTTTCAATACACTGAGAAAGTTTGATTGCCCCAACCATGTAACCTTCCTGTCAAATTTATACATAATATGGAATTATATATTAATGTGTAAATGATTGATTGATATCATAGCTGATTAATTGCATGAAAATCCAACAGAAAAATCAAAACATGCACAAATAATTAAGAAAATAAAAATTTTAAAAAGGGATATGGAGAAGGCTGGACAAAAAGTTTAAGAAAAGGAATAAAAAGTCATACCTAAAAATGAATAACAAATATTGGAGCCTTTCTACTATGCATGAAATTATACATAAGAAGCTGAACTTTGTAAAATATATGTGTAATGAGTAGCATCTAATCAAGTTTATTGAAATTGTCTCATCTCTTACAGTGAAGTTACACAACCATTTTGAAAATTCTTATAACTTTCTAGAAAGTAGTAAGTATTCTAGTAGTATAATTATAGTTAAAGGGGCTTTCTTTGAACAAGAATATTCTGGGGAAAATAGACACAAATCTATTTTCCTCTTTTGACAGTATTTTATTCTGTTTCTCACTTTTAGGTTCCACCCACTCTCCTTCACCTCCTACTCAACATGTTCACATTTGTCCTCCCTCCTTCTCCACTTCTGGTTTGTGCTTGCCTCCAACCAATACCTAAGACTATCCAGGTTCTTTAAAATACTCGTTTAAATTTCCAGATGATAAATGTATATGATTATTTACATTCTTCTCTGATGTATAAATTTTACTGAAAATAATGCTTCCTTAGTCCTAATCTGGATTAATTAATCCATCATTCAATTGTTCAATTCCAATCAATTCCACATACATTGTATATACAAAATATCCTGAATATTATTACCAGCTAATTATTGCCCACTTTTACTGAAAACCTGAAAAGAAAGGTAGGAATTATTAATGGTGACTGGACTTAAAAACCACAAAATATATGTTTGTTTATGTCATTTGAGATTATGCTGAGTTTTTAAAATTTTGACATATCTGGGCATTAATTGAAAAAGTATTCTCAAAAATTATGCTGTTATATTTTGACAGCATAGAAAAAGAATGATCCAATATGACATTTTTTGTCCTTTAGAATGGGATTCCAAAAGCAAAATGTATTTTATATTATTGATTCAAAAATTCATTTATTCATTTACCAATAATTTATGATATCCTATGAGACTGACATAGTGCTAAAAGTTGTATAGAAAGAAGGACAGGGAAAAGAAAATAAATCACTTTCTCTTTATATTTGAAGAATTATCAACCTTACAGAAAAGTTTTAATATTATACAATACCCATATTGCATTGGTTAATTTCATCAAGCTTCTTTCTTCTTTCTTTCTCTCTCTCACTCTAATCTTTCTAACAGGATGCAATCATCAAAGTTTATTTATTGCATTTGGTTATTTAACCTGTTGTTCATCCATCTAAAACAGTTCTCCAACATGAGATTTTTCAAAAGCCCAAATTAGTTTTCTTGCTGAATATTTCAGTTCTGGATTTGTCTAACAGCTTCCTCAGCAGGTTGGCCAGAGTAGTACAAAAGCAATGGTGTTTCTCTGTGTGTGTGTGTGTATGTGTGTGTGTGTGTGTGTGTGTGTGTGTATGTGGTGTATGTGTGTGATTTCTTTTTCTATTTGTATTTCAGTTTGGTCAACTTCTATGAACATATCTTCAAATTCACAGATTCTTTGCCTTTTGCAAGGCCTTTGACATGAGGGTTTTTGTTAGCCAGAAGTTGTTCTGTGTGTAAAGTTTTTATAGCTGTGGTTTTTCTAAGAGGCCTCTATTCCCCTGATTACACCTTGGGTTTACAGTATTAGCTATTTTTTTAGGAGTTTGTCCCAGAGTCTAATCCCAGTTGGCCTGGAGCCTTCTCACTTTTCTTGTGTCTTCACTTTGCACTGTTTCCAAGGACATGCATCTTGCAGCCCTCCCAGATGTATTCCACTGCTACTTCACATGATGCTTATCAGTGTGGTGGTGACTAGGGTGGAGTCTGGGTGTTCTCTGGTGATCTGATTAAGACTTAGATTTTGGCTGTCTGTGAGCCTGGATCTCAGGGCCATGCTCTTCACACCTTTCCAGCTCTCCTCCAGTTGCAATGCTGGTCTGGTTATTTTCCTGGAGGTGGATATTCTGCTCCTCTCATAGAGCAGAGAACAAGTTTGTTTGTTTACTTACTTATTTTGCAGTTTTTCTCCATCAGATATAATGAATTTCTACAAGAGCTCATGAAGTACTTTTTTCAATTGTCCTTCGTCCTTTAAATTATTTCAGAGGAATCACAGAGATAGGTCTGGGGGGATTTAGGCAGTGGCTACTGTTCCTTTCCCCCAGCTAGCACCTTGGGAAAGCATTCTCAGAAATCTGTGTCATCTTTCATGTAAGCACCTAGTAGAGGTCCTGAAGTAAGCCCCTGCCAGATAGTGTGAACGCCCCTCCCCCAATCTACAGCCCCTGATGCTTCACATTTGTACAGTAGCCCATAATATGTCTTTGGCAATTCTTGTTGGCTTTTATAGCATTTCATGCTGTATTTTCCAGGTAAGTAAATGCTCTGATCCTGTTACTACCTACAGTTAAAAGCATCACTCCATATTTTGGATCATCAGTTTGTCCTGTGACCTCAGTTCTTTGATAGGCTTAAGAAAAGTTGTTTCCAGTTTTTCTAGGTTTTCTTTTATTTTTAAATGGGAGCAACACTTTTTCCTACTTGATGTATTCTAAGCCAGAATTGATCTTTAAAGCATACTTTTCTTAATTATGATAGCATGAAATGTGCTCATCACAGCGTCTGGCACATAGCAGGGGCTCAATAATTATAAATTCCTTTCCTATTTACTGAATTTTGAAGCATTCTTGTCATTTTAAGCTATTATTTCCAGAAGTGAGACTACTTTTAGTTAGGTTTTTCCTGCAATGATATCATGCTATATAAACTTCAGAAAGACACTAATCGGTAACCTGCAGCAGTGGAGGAGATGGAGGTGGAGTGTCTCATGATTAAATATTTTGAAAAAAATTGATTAAGCAAATTAAATGGGATTCCTTAATGAAATAATTCTCAGAGGTATTATGCATTATATATTCCAGATAGAGGTGTCACATATATACACATTGGGTTCTTTACCATAAAACATCCACCAATATTTAAAAATACTATTCTCCTATAATCTATTATCAGTTGCTTATATAAATTAGTGAGATAAAAGAAATGAAATCTGTAAGATAAAATTTTGCTAAATGACAGCAAAGAAAGTATGTGAAAGTACCAGGCACTAAAAATGTAATAAAACAAAGCAATTAGGAAATTGTAATGATTTTGAGAAGCATCACCCCTATGGGAACAGACATATAAAAGAGAGTGCTTCCTGAAATTTCTAATACCCCAGCTTCCTTTAAAGAAATAAACAAAATTGTACACTGCATAATAACTATATGAGATTAATAAGCACAAGAATCCAGTGATTATTGTTAAAGAAAACCTTGCAACACATACACCTTAATTTCTTTTTGAACAGTTTTTTCTTATTTCAAATTTAATATTTGTATTTGCTATGCAATACTCTATGCTTTGCTTTTGGCCCAAAATATTTTCTCTGAAAAATCAATCTCTTTCTATTTCCACATTAAAACAAGACTAAAGAATTCTATACCCTTTTTTTGATGAATCTATTAACTACAGATTTATTTTTCTATTCAAAGCAATGATTCCTACAAAGTAAAGTTTGCATTTGTTTTTTAATTCTTCCACTTTAAGTTCTGGGGTACATATGCAGAATTCTATACCCGTTTTGCCCTAGACAATTGCATTAGAGAAGGAGTGAATGATGCATAATGTGGCCTAACATACAGTCTCTTTTTGGCCTTCTAGCAAGTCTCATTATTAAGATAAACAACCACTGCAGTTGCACATTAAGGGTGCACAACGTGTACTCTTTGTTACTTTATGAATAAGGTTCATGACCTAACATGTCTCTGGAGGAGGAGTTGAGTAAACTTATTTTAACTATTCAATCAGTCTGAAACCTTTCCTGAATCAGAGTTGTCTTTTCTCTCTCCTGAGATTTTCTAAATAAAATGCAAATAGAAGGAAACTTCAGTGTCATCTTCTCCCTAGTCGGAAGTGTCACTTCACCTCTAATCAGGGTGGCAGTCTCATGCAAAGTTTTGGTTCTTTCAGCTAAATACAATGAGAGCTAAAATCCCTAATGACAGAAAAGAAAAGAAACGCATTTCTAATATGTATAGTTTTGAAAAGTTAATTGAGACAATGTCGTAAGTTGTTGTAAGTTTGGCAAAGAAATTCAATTTTAAATTGGGTTGGAATTAAATATGAATAACCATATTCCCGTTGAATGTAAGTATAATTACTATTACAAACACACATAAACTTCAACATATAATATATTTAATTAATGTTATTCAGACCTGCTTCATGTTAAAATTATGGAGATTCACTTAAAATTGTTTCTTATAATAAGAAAAAAGTGTTCAGAGAAGGATCATTGATTAGTGAACTCAATTCTGGAACTCCTTGGTTTTAGTAAAAACTTTATAATAGCAAGCACTGGTGATATACTATTGGATAGAAATAGATTACAGTTTCAAACTTGCCAATGAATTTTGAGTAAGATAAACTCTGTATGTTGTTATCTGAGCTTTTGCTTAGTTGTACAAACTTTGGAAAGATAACTGACATAATTGAGTTTCAATTTCCTCATCTTGTTAAAAGGATTAAGCGAGTACCTGGTTCATAATATTTGCACAAAGATTTGTTAACTGATTTATCCCATGACCTAATTATTCTGTTCTGGACCATGATTTTGTTTTTTAATTATTGATAACTATATGAATATTTTAAGTCATCTACCTTTCTCCCTTTCTCTAAGCTAAGTTCTCCCTCTGCACCCATTCTTTGTGAATAACTTCTCCTTTCATCTTGCATTTGTAGGTTACATTTTCATTGATCAGCTAAATAAAACCACATTTCTCTCATCCAAACTAGCATCTGCCATCCATCAATGGGGTAGTTCTAGAGTCACTGCAATCAGCTTAGAGTGAAGTCTTTTTTTGTTTTTGTTTTTGTTTTTGTTTTTTGAGACGGAGTCTCACTCTGTCGCCCAGGCTGGAGTGCAGTCGCGCGATCTCGCCTCACGCAAGCTCCGGGTTCAGGCCATTCTCCTGCCTCAGCCTCTTGAGTAGGTGGGACTACAGGTGTTCTCCACCGTGCCTGCCTAATTTTTTGTATTTTTTAGTAGAGATGGGGTTTCACCGTGTCAGCCAGGATGGTCGCGATCTCCTGACCTCGTGATCCACCCACCTTGTCCTCCCAAAGTTCTGGGATTACAGGCGTGAGCCACTGCGCCCAGCCGAGAGAACTCTTATTGCTGAAAAATCCTTCCTAAATCTCCACTGATTCAATTTTTTCTTTTTTCTCTTTAAAGAATGCTTCAAAAGCCCTGGCTTTGTCCTATATCCATTCATCCAACCCCCATTTTCATCCCAGTCTATTACAATCTGACTTCCATTTATACAACTGTAATTGAATGATAATGAATAACATTACATTTTTCTCACACTGCATTCTCCTTATAGATTTTTTTCATCCACATCCGTGCTTTTGCAAAACACCTATAAGCAGATATCAACAGAGCTATCCTGCAGGTTCTAGAACATATATCACACTTCATATTTGACATTTTCACTTGGATGTTACTCAGGCATGTGGCAAAAGCTGAAATTTACAAAAGTAATCTCTTCTTTGTTAGCAGGAGTATATTCTTTTCATATGTTAGCAAAAATACAAAAAATTACATTTTAAATGGCCAGTTTTCCTTTTCATTATCCTGAAGCTCAATAAAATACAATATTGTATCAGTTACCAAAGGTAGAGCAGCAATTATTACTTCTCACACATTTTCATGTCAACTGGGTAGTTCTTGTTTATGATTAATCCAAACATTCATTTACAGATATTTATGGTCAGTTCCAATTTAGAATCTCTTAAATATTTGGAGTTGGATTGGTTGGGCTTGATCTTATGGTGGAGGCAGAAGAAAAGGAAGGAAGGAAGGAAAGGAGCACGGCTTCTCGAGGTCTGGTCTTGGAACTGCCATGGTGTTGTTTTCTCTGTATTCTATTAGTCAACCAAGCCACAAATTTAGCTCACGTTCAAGGAATGAAAGAAAAGAATCCACCCCTTGATGAGAGAAGTTGCCAAAATTATATGGGAAAGGATTCCGGATACAAAAAGGGGAGTAATTGCAGACATTTTTGCAAACAATCTATCACAATGACACAACTGACTATCTTGGAACTTTCCTTTCTTGGATTTAAAGGCATCACTAATTCTTTTTCTACTTTAAACTCTGAGGCTATTTAGCTTTTCTCATTTACAGGGTTTCTGCTAATTTTCTCTCTTTGTTAGTTGTGCTGTTTTTCTTTTTGTTTATTTTTTTCTTCGAGCCCCATATATTTCTCCTTTGTTCTCACACTACATTCTCCTTATGGATTTTCTCATCCACATCCATGCTTTTGAAAAACACCTATAAGCAGATATCACCAGAATTTGCAATCATGGCCGAAGGTGAAGGGGAAGCAAGAACCTTCTCCATATGGCGGCAGGAGAGACAAGAGTGAAAAGCAAAGTGTGACGAGTCCTTTATAAAACCATCAGATATCATGAGAACTCACTCACTATCACAGGAACAGCATAGAGGAAACCGCCCCCATGATCCAATCACCTCCTGCTGGGCTCCTCCTTTGACACATGGGGATTATGAAAATTATAATTTGAGATGAGATTTGGATGGGGACACAGAGCCAAACCATATCACCAATCTATCCAAACCACGAATCTACCAAAACTACTTCCTATGTCTTGATACTTTTGATTTCTCCAAGAAATGATCAATTCCCTGGATTACTAAAAAATAAATGTATTCTAGTTGGTCTTGGCCATCTACCTTTTACCCTAGTTCCTATACCACAGAGACCTAGAGATTAAACATAAATCTTATTATCGGCCGGATATGATGGCTCACACCTACAATCCTTGCACTTTGGGAGGCCGAGGCAGGTGCATGATGAGGTCAGGAGTTCAAGATCTCCCTGGCCAACATGGTGAAACCCCGTCTCTACTAAAAATACAAAAATTAGCTGGGCATGGTGGCAGGTGCGTGTAGTCCCAGCTACTCGGGAAGCTGAGACATGAGAACCTGGAAGGCGGAGGGTGCGGTGAACCTGAGATCCCAACACCACACTCCAGCCTGGGTGACAGAGAAAGACTGGATCTCAAATAAATAAATAAATAAATAAATAAATAAAAATAAAAATCTTACTATCATTATCTGCTAAAATACTCTTCAATGACTTGTCATGAACCTCAGAATGAAAAAACTAGCAACCTAAAAAAACCACCAAAGTTTAGCAAGTTTTATATGATCTGAGTACAGTTTAAGTCTGCAACTTCTTCCTGTACAGCATTTTTTCTTTTCTTATGCTTCAATCATACAGATAATATTTCAGTTCCTGAAAATGACTGTCTTATTTTTTTCTCAAAAATCTTTACATTTATTCATTGCTCCTTCATGCCTTACTTGTAAACCAGTTTAGGTACTTCCATTATCCCAAAGTTTTATTTCATTGCATGTATAATTAGCTTAAGTTTCTCTTTTCTGCTCTTTTTAAATTCTGTGAGTTTCTTGCTCATCAATTTCTCTTCAGTGTTTGTTACAACCCCTGAAATATCTGCAGTACTAAATTAACTTGATTGTTAATGAATGCAGGTATTAGAAAATAATATCTTAAAATAATTTTGCATATAATTTTCTAGGTAACCTAGGAAAGCAAAATTTTTTCAGTGTCCAGTTTCTCCATAGTTCACAGACATAATTTCTAGAACATAATTTCTAACAGTGGCAGTTGTGTTTAAAATTAGCTTTGAGGACTTAAAATATAGAACACCCTACTTTCTGGTATGACGTTAAAAGGATTTGTACTTTTAATAGTCTTTATGTCTATTTTTATTTCAGAAGACCTTTGGGTATGACTTTTTTATAGTTTTGGATGATCTCAATACTGTAAAATTTAACTTAATTTTACCTTCCATAGAATTCTAAGTTGATGTTATATAATAGAAATATCTTTTGAGTGGTCAGGAATATTTTACCTGTTGTTTTTGAAATTACTGTAGAAAAAGTAAGGAATAAGAAATCTACATTCAAATTTTACATACTTCAAGAAAATTTCAGAAGCTTGTTACCTTCAAATATTCTACTGCCAAGTATTTCAAAGTGGGTTCTGGATAGCTTTAAGTGATGATGTTTCTAATCTGATGGTGTTATAGATATTTTCAGCTTTCTTTATTCTTCTCATTTCAGTCTCTCTCTCTCTCTCTCTCTCTCTCTCTCTCTCTCTCTCTCTCCCCCACTCCCTCCCTTTTGTTTACAGTGAAGGACAAGCATCCTTCCTTAAGGCACCACTGCACTAAATAAAATCATCTGTTTAGTGTGAATATTAATACAAAGGACAAAGTTAGCTTTGCCACAGTAGTGGCCTGAAAACACCTACCTAATGCCTGTTGTTAGGCTAAATGTTCCACAGTCAACCAAACTCAACTAACCACAATTGAATTAAACAGATGAAAGATGGAGAGAAGGACAATTTACCTAAGAAAATAATTAAAACGAGTTCTTAGAGCTTAACCGAGGTAGACTTTTATCTTTTTAAATGCTCAGGAAAGTCAAAATTATAAATGAGTAAATATATGATGTATGCTAAAAATATAGAAGTTTGCTTTTTGTATTTTTGATTAAGAAATATATGTGTATATATAATTACCACAAAAAGTAATTAACATGAGAGGCATGATCAAATGTTGTTACATTTGTTTAGCATTTTGACATTTGTTTTGTTATTGCTTTTAGACTTTGATATCTGTTAAAAATCATATTTAATTGTTTATACTCATAACATATTTGATGTGGCTGATAGTTTGAAAGTATGAATACATAAGGATTTTTATGTGTGTATAAAAATGTGATTGGGACAATTGAGAAAGGGATTTTAAGATTATATTGTTTTGTTACTCACCATCTTAACTTTATGTGACTTTTCAAAAATTTTAAATTATTTTCAATAACTAGATATTTGCTGTCCCTTAAAATGCCAAAAGGGATGTCAAAGATCTCAAGTATTTCAAAAATATAGTTTCAAAACAGAAAATTCAGAAAGATAATTTCATCTTTTACATGTCAATGGTAAATATAGGTAAAAGATGCAAAATTATTTAGCACATCTCAGGTGACTTTGGGGAAGTTAATATTCAATAAGCTTTTTTTTATTTTTATTTTTATTTTTCTAGATGGAGTCTCTGTGCCCCAGACTGGAGTGCAGTGGCGCGATCTTGGCTCATTGCAAGTTCCACCTCCTGGGTTCACGCCATTCTCCTGCCTCAGCCTCCCAAGTAGCTGGGACTACAGGTGCCCGCCACCACATCCGGCTATTTTTTTTGTATTTTTAGTAGAGATGAGGTTTCCTCGGTGTTAGCCAGGATGTTCTGGATCCCCTGACCTAGTGATCCGCCTGCCTCGGCCTCCCAAAGTGCTGGGATTACAGGCGTGAGTCACCGAGCCTAGCCAATTAAGCTTTTAAAAAATAATTTACATGGCCTTTTTGCTCCTCTTTGTAAAAACTATTTTACAATATGAATGAACTAAAAAAGTACAAACTAAAAACAGAAAATCTACATAGACAAAAAGTGAAAATTAGTAGTAAATTGCATGATTAAAATTAAAGCTCAAACTGATTAGTAACATGGAGAGGGTTGAATAGCAGCAGGACTCAGTACGTTTTCCAAGATTTATAATTCACCAAACAGAATCAATATCACCATAAAATTATGAGCAGAGCAATGGTCAATATATTGGAATATGAACTAAAATGTTCTATGCCAACTCTTCAAACACTCAGAGTCAGTTTTGCCTTAGTTATATCTTAATATGAATTAATTTTTCATGAAATATACATGTATATACCCCCACCCACATATATAAACAGATATGTATACATACACACTTTTAAAAATTTATTTCACGTAGATTTGCAGTCCTTCTAGCCTATTTTTTTAAATTGAATCACTTTTTAAAAATATTATTTTACCTTTATGTGGCCCAGTGTGAAAATGGCACACGTTAATTTTCATTATCATAAGTGAAGATACTGAAACTTATTGCTCTTCAATAGTTGATTTTTTTACCCAATAAAATGTGAGTAATCTAGTCTCTGTGTGTAAAACTTAATGAAGCTTTTAAAAGTATCCAGATTATCCTAACCTTTTCAAAATTTTTTAGTTTTACAAGCTTTATAAGAAATCTTAGGCCTTAAGTTAGCTAACAGTATTAGATAGACTGGTTTTACTCGCCATTGTCCTGTTGCTTTAGTCTTGGACTTCCTAATCATTTATTTGTTGGGTCATTTAATCTTTGGGTATAAAACGAGGCATTGTTGATACGCACATAAACAAAGCACACAGGACTCCACCCTTTATAGCGCTTACAGTCTAGTGTTAAAGACACAGTACTAAAACACAACAGAAAGCAGGATGTTAAAATGTTTAAGTACTCACTGCCATATTAAGGGGTTGTCTAGTGCTCTGCAAACACAGAGGGGACTTGAGCAATTGGAAAAGGCTTTCTAGAAGCAATAATATCCAAATTGGAAGCATAAGGATAAATTGTGGCATATTTGGGGAGTTTTAGCATAATGAGAGATGAGGAAAATAGGCCCAGAAAAGGAAATGACATGTTTCAAGAGCATTATGTAGAAATCATTTCTTCTTGTAGGAGACCAAGAAGCTTGGTAAGTCTGAATTCCCCAAAGCAGTCTTACTCCATCATTCCTATATTGGTGAACTGCATCTTTGTGCGCGCGTGTGTGTGTGTGTGTGTGTGTGTGTGTGTCTGTGTCTGTCTGTCTGTTTCTGTGTGTGGACATGAAGCGTTCTTGAATTTTCTAAAGTCGTGTTCTTTAAGAATGAGGATCATGATTTTCTATTATATTATCAATTCTATTTGTGTGTAGCTTAGTGAAAATCAATTTGATGCTTCTTGTGGTCATATGCACCTTCCTGAAAATCAAACTGTCACATTTACATTTCAACATAAATGTGAAAATTGTGCCATTTAGTGTGTAGTGTATTTTCCAATGGGATCAAGTTACTGAATTATTTGTGATGCTGAACATTTAGCCATAGCATCTCACTAACCCAACTTACTATTTGACATGCATGTTTGAAGCTTATTTTAAAAGCAGAAGCACATTTGTTGCTACAAAACAGTCTGACCTAGCAAGGCCAAGGAAAGAGGGGGAGAAGCTATCTTCAGTGCCTTTCTCCACTTTGACCTAGAATGGAGTATTGAGAACACCTTGAGAGAAATGAGAATGGATTTCAGAAATTTCATTGTCATCAGAAATCGGCAGCTATTTTACTATTTGTCTTTAAATTTGCCAATACTTTATTTTTCTTGAATTCAGAAATCTAGGATTTATTTTAGTAATTTGATGTTCTTACTCCAGAATAAGATAACATCTGATCTGGTCAAGTCAGCCAGAAGTCTCCAGTTTTATTCCTATGTTCTTTATACTACATTATATTGACTACAAAGTTCAGAAAATTCTATTTTTTGTAACAATCATTAGAAACTTCAAATGCTTTTAGCTAGTACTTAAACACGGCTGCTATTATGTTTAGATATGCTTTTGTTATTCATTGGTATAATACTTTTTTAAGAAATGGGATCCTGTTTTGTCCCCCAGGCTAGAGTGCAGTGGCATGATCAGGGTTCATTACAGCCTCAACCTCCCAGGCTCAAATGATCCTTTCACCTCAGCCTCCTGAGTAGTTGAGACTACAGGTACGAGCCACCACACATGGTTTTTTGTTTTGTTTTGTTTGTATTTTTAGTAGAGACGAGGTCTCACTATGTTGCCCAGACTGGTTTCAAACTCTTGGGCTCAAGCTATCCTCCTGCCTTGGCCTCCCAAAGTATTAGGATTACAAGCATGAGCCAGTGCTCCTGATCCAAATATCTTATTAAAGCTAAATTAAATGCATCATTAGAAACTTTAAATCTTATTTTTATACTGCATTTAAATTCAAAAAGTGCTAGACTATACAGTACTACTTCTATATCCACTAGAGTGTTTACCATTTTGATTTGAATCACTAAATCAAAAATTACTTTTACGAGATATGTTCTTTTTGGGGGAAAAATCACTAATGACTTGTAAAAAGTGAAACATATCGTTTGGGTTAGTTGTTTACTTTCTAATGAAATTTGTTGTGTCATGTAGAAATACTTTGAAAGTTTCCTTCAGAAAAATGTGACTACTTAACTATGTGATTGCATCAAATCCTATTGTGGTGAAAACAAAACAGTTGTAAGAATTGACCAGTTTAAACTATGGAATCCTAATAATTTTGCATTACCAATATTTTTCATTGAAAGACACTGTGTAACTTATAAAGTATTATATTTATGCAAGTAAATTTATACAGAAATATGTAGAAGCAACAATTAGAACAAATAGTATTTCAATATAGTGTAGCTATAAGTGGCTTTTCTTCTAAATGTGCATAATAAATAAAATTTTAACTTATTTTTTGCTAACTATGACACTGATCTTTCACATTTTTGATCCACAGTAAATTATGTTGAATGAATACATTTTGTAAAGTTGGGCAAATAAAAAGAGATCACAGGCTTTTATATGAAGGAAACAAAACATTATATTTTGTCTAAATATAGTGATTTTATTGGCAGAAATTCATACAGAATTTAATGTTTGGATTATGGTATGTGGATGCAGGAAGATTATGTTCTATGTTTTTTTCCCCAAACTTAGTTGATCATGAAGCATTTTATTTGCCAATCATTTTATAATGATAATGGGAATCTCTCTTTGAGAAAACTTGGCAATGTATTAAGTGGAAATAAAATAAAGTAATACTTAAAATTTGTATGAGATAAAGAAGTATCAGTTTTCTTTCTGATTAAAATTTGTTACCTATTCTGCTATTCTTGTTTTGAGAAAAATGTACAATATTTTAAAAGGGGTAAATTTATTTGAGGGGCATTCTGGGTGACCTCCATCCAAGTCCTCTCTCTAGAATTAGTACCCAATTCAAATACCAACTACAACCAGTTTTTTTTCTCTCAAATGATATATGCTCAGTTCATTGTTATTAACTGGAGTTTTGAAACAAGCATCTAATTTGTTACATGATAAATAGAGCTAGAAAAAAAATAGTAAAGAAAAGCCTCTGTTAATTTTTTCTCCTATCCCCTACAGCAGAAAGACCATAAATGAACTATTTTAACCTCCTTTCACGACTAGAGCACTAACTCAACCTCGTCCCCGTTTGACTTTTCATGACCTATTAAGGTCAAAGATATCTTTCAGAAAGGATGTTACACCAAACAGGTCTACTATGTGATCTCATGGTGAAAAAGTATGTACTCTTATGCCCCAAGACCCAGTCTTAAGCAAAATCCTCCATCATGTCCTCTTTCCCAGGGACCCTATTTCAATGTTACTACTCAGAAATAATACAAGAAAAAAAAAGAGGTTTCATGATGGAACTAAGTGCCAGTCCTTTCCAACCAATTTTTGTCCTTAAGGATGTCAATTTGTCTCTGACTTTTTATTAGTAATTTTGCTTCCTGGTGGTAAATTGAAAGGTTAGAGCATGAAGTCTGCTGTAATTTTAGAGTTCAAGAAATCAGAATGTGCTCAACATTACAGCTCTCTACACTGGGGCAAATTATAAATGGACATTTGTACATTAAGGATCTAGATTTTAATTGTCTGTATGAAATGAGTTTACTGATTTCTTTAAATTCATAAAATACATTATTTTTTCTATTAAATGACATTGGAAAGAACTGTATTTTAAAATTTGGCACTTTGGAATCATTATGAAAATGTTGGGTTGATTTAAATATGCTATATATCCTTCATGCTTAAATATGCAGACAATGGCTCAACAATGCTCCTTTTCTTTTCTTTTTTTTTTTTTTTTTTTTTGAGACAGAGTCTCACTCTGTCGCCCAGGCTGGAGTGCGTTGGTGCGGTCTCCGCCCACTGCAGGTTCCGCCTCCTGGAGTCACACCATTCTCCTGCCTCAGTCTCCCGAGTAGCTGGGACCACAGACTCCTGCCACCAGGCCTGGCTAATTTTTTTTTTGTTTTGCTTTGCTTTGTTTTTGTATTTTTAGTAGAGATGGGGTCTCACTGTGCTAGCCAGGATGGTCTCGATCTCCTGACCTCGTGATCCACCCACTTCGGCCTCCCAAAGTGCTGGGATTACAGGCGTGAGCCACCATGCCTGGCCCCCATGTTCCCTTTCTGTACTGCTGATGTTGTCATAATTTATGTCAATATGTCAGTTCTTTGTGTCTTATTCTGTGCTCTTAAGCCATATGTAGAAACATCTGATATTGTTTTGTATATATAATATATGCAGTTTTATTTTGAAGATTTTTTTTTAAATTCAACTAACAGATATTGCTTTATATATTTACTTCAGGCCAAGCACTGATATAATGAAGTATGCCTTTATTAATCTTGCCTCCAATTTTGTTTACCATTCCTTCACTGGTGACCCCCACTCAACTCCAACACACACAAAAAAAAGAGGTAAAAAGAACATGCTTTTCCTTAGCCTGTAAGTCTTGCTCAATAGTAGTCCATATGCTTGGGTAAAGATGCACATATGCACCTCACAGTTGTCCTAAATCCCTTAATACCCTCTAAATAACTCAATATTTCTTTTAAGAGTTCATTCTGCCTTCTCAATTTATAATTGCTATGATTTGAATTTTTTTTCCTCTCATACTCACATTAAAATTTCGTTGCCATTGTAACAATATTAAAAGGTCTTTAATAGGCCTCTACCCTCATGAGTGAAATTGGTGACATTTGAAAAGGGTAAGTTTGGCTCTCTCTTGCTCTCGTGACTTTTTGCCTTCCACCATGTGAAGACAAGGCAAGAAGGCCTTCAAAAGATGCTGGCCCTTTGATGTTGAACTTCTTAGCCTCCAAAACTGTGAACCAATAAATTTTTGTTAATTATAAATTACTCTGTCTCAGATATTCATTTTAGTAGCATAGACTAAGATAATAACCAAACAGCTATTTTTACAATCACCCCTATATGCTCATAGGAAGACATGCAATGCAATTGCCATCAGTCAAATGTACCTGCTTGAGACTGATATTTAGAAACTGGCCAAGTGAGGAGACAGCAGTGTGCATGACACGCATTGTATTGGGCGCAGGTAGCAGCAGAGAATGTGCAGTTCTGGGATGGATGGGAGGTGGCAGCTCTTGACTGAAGCAGAGGGAACTTAGTTTTGGTATTGTCAGCAGCCTTAGTACTCTTGCTAGAATGGTGTTGTAGTGTAATTCTTGAATCATTCTGGGAAGCTCACCCTAGAGCTTCATCAAAATTTTATAATCTTCTCACTAATGTCAAATAAACTCTTAACTGCTTAATCTAGCAGGAGTAGATTATTTGACTCACAACTAAGAATTCTAATAGAGCTCAAGTGACTCAACTAGATGTTCCTAGAGAGATCACTGGACCTGTGCTAAAAACCATTCAGTGTCTCTCATGGCCACACCGAGTGCTCATTATAAGCATTTGTCCACATTAAAGACAAATTATAAAAATTTTGTTTAAATAGTTGAGATGCGAGATTTTTATTGCCTCTAGGTGAGCCCAAGCAGTCAAAGTTAAACCTGGGGAAATGTAAACCTCAGGACCATGCTTGCTTCAGAATAAAATGGGAGGGGGAGGAGCACAGACAAAAAATAATAATTTAAGAAAATCATTCTGCACACTTGATCCAATTTTGTCTCAAATCATACATACTCCTGGAATTTTCACTTATGAAAATCAATACACTTCCTTTTTTGTTGAAATAATTTTGCCCTGGTACTCTGCCATTTTCCATAACATTTCTCAATATTACATATATGAACCAATGCTATAGAGGTGAATATAAGGAGTTCTTGCTTTTGAGCTATAGGGAGGGCAGATTTTAAAGCAAGGAACAATGTAACTTCTGCTAGAGTAAAGGTATTTCCAAAGGTCCATTGTGGGGGACCTATAGCCACTGGAAAGATTATTGGGAAGAAAAATTAATTGCTCTGCAATGAACTGTCAAAAAGAAATACAATAACTACACTGACAAGACCAGAAAAAAATGATCTGTAAAGACTCAAAGCAGATTACAAAATTTGTAGAGATAGAAATTATGTAACAAAAAATAATAGTTGAATCATGTAACCCAAATCGTCCTAAGAGGCTCCCACTCCCTCTACTTGCTGCTTTAGAGTAATAATGCACATTACAATGCATTTATAATTTCCCTGAAGTTCAGTCAGCACTCTCATTGATTATTCACAGTTCATAATTAAACACAAAAGCTCAGAATCATAATGCACAGAAGTGAATGCTTGGTCATCTTATGAACAAGCAAATCAGACAAATCTTGTACATTTTCCCTTGAAATCTCAACAATTATAGTTTCTTTATTAAGGTAAAACAAAATGTCAAATAAACTTTCAAGACCCACATTTCTTCTTAAAAGGTGCAATGGTATAATTAATCACCTGAATAATCACAAAAGATTGTACCGTAGTGTTAAACTAGCTTAAACATCTTAATTTTGCAGATGGAGTTTTTCCTTTATCAAAAGATTGAAGTGTCCTCTTGAAAAATGTTGGTTGGAATAGACAATCCATTAAAAAGTGTGTGGCTTTCCAACGTGTCTTGGTAATAAGCAATATTCGAGGCATTCTTTTAAGAAAGAATCCTCCCAGAACGAATAGAGAATTATTATTTTTTAACAGTGATAATGATCGTTGCTATTAGAATACATTCCTCCTAGCATGAAAAGATAATGAAAGAGGACAGCAGTAGGCAGATTGATACGTATCTGTGCCCTTAAAAAAGGATGTGTATTTTTTTAAAGAAAGAATGAAGTATGTAGTAGGAAACTATTCAGTTCTATTTTTATAATATAAGATAAATTTAATATAAGAATTTAGGTGAAAATGCCAAAATATGAATAAGCTATGGTCTTGATAAAATTGAAGAAACAGAGAATAAAAGGCAGAAAGCTAGAGGGAGAATAAATAGATGAATAAAATAACTTATTTCCTAAGAACTTTACTTGAGACAGAAATCAACAGAAATATTGAAATGTCAAACATGGATAAATAGGGCACTAGCATTAGGGATGATGGGATGATTCAGATAGCTAACATTTAGCAATATTTTTCATTAGGATATGAATTTTACTGAGGAAATGTGAGTTCAGAGAGGAGCAGATTACTTTTCAAAAAGCTTCCAATCAACCAATAACTTAGCAAAAGAAGTTAAGAAAAAAATAAAAACTTGGATTTATAAGACCTCCTTCTTCCAAGAGACTCAACATACTTTAAATACTGCTGCCCTTTTCTTTTCAGACAATAGATAATAAACTTCTTACTTTTACAGGTAAATTCATTCTTCCCAAGCATTTCGGATCACTCATTAGAGTCTCATACTATGAACAAATCTGAGATCCCTCACAGATCTTCCTACTGATGAGTAATTTACATAATATTCAATGAGGTAAATTAAGTTGCACCTATAAACACCAGAATTAGAGAGTGTATCTGTATAACAAAATACATAATTCTCAGTGCTCACTTACTACATTATAAACAGTTTATATGCTGACTCATTGAATCTTCAAGATAATATTATGAGATAGCTACTATTGTCACTATTAGTTTACATATGAGGAAAATTATGCACAGATAGGTTAGCAAGTTTTTTGAGTCTCAGTAAATGGCAAAACAGGATCTGAACCAAATGACTAGATCTCATGTCCTTAAACACGATGGATACTCTCATACATTCTAGATTTGGTCAAATATAGCATTAAAAAATAAAGACAGAATAGTATAGGTTCTTCTTGGTCACAGTTCCTTTTAAATGGAAAAGAAAAATATTTTTTAGAACACTCCTAACAGAGTCCCACAAAAGAGAATGGCTCTTTTACCCCTGACCCAATGACCAGTAAATGTTAAGGGAACTATTACAAATGACTTATCTCAACCCCAATTTAGCCATGGACCATTTACTGAAGTTTGACACAGTGTCATAGTATTAAAAAAAACCCTTTGCACTTTCTCAGATTCCCTCATCCAACTTCTTCTTTCTTTCTCTTGGCCAGTGCTCTATTCCCCTCTTGTCACATTTCCACTTTCAAGTTTTGAGGAAATATGGGGTCTGACTTCCAGAGCAGCTGCTGGGAAGCCTCTGGACACACCCAGAAACATGGAGGATTTAGCGCTCCATGAGATAAACTTTAACCAGTAAGAGATAAGAAAAGGAAGTTAGGAGAGAATCCAATAGACAAATCCTCCTTCTTCTGCCTGCAGTGAACTGCTCTGAGATTATTTCTTCTTGCCAATTTACCAGATAAATCCTCAAATGGATTTCACACCTGTTGTGTCCTTCCATAGCTTCTTGTGAAGCAGTAATCACTGCTGGCAAAATGTTGAATAGCTTTTGAACTTTTGATCTTTCGTTGCCTCACTTCTTTTTTGTCCTCAGACTTACTTCCCTGACTAGCATGTCTCCAGTAATTATAATTTAATTGTTGTCTCAGGCTCTGCTTTTAGAGGACTGGGGCTGATATGGCATCCAACTATATCAAAATAATTGAGATTCCCTTATCAAGAAAAGAAAGGGGTGTTTGATTAGTGGGTAAACAAATGTCCATTGCATTACACAAAGTTTAGCGGGGGACCCTAGATCAAAACTTTGGTTTATCACACTCCAAAATCTTATTCCTAAATTCTAAGCTAAATTGTATTAACAGAAGTTTGCACGTAGCCATTGAACTTTTTGCTACACAGATTCCAGGTAAAACAATAAGACCAGGTATGACATTTTCTCTGGCTCCTGTCTATGATGGGGGAGAAAAAAGATTCTAAAAAACCTTTTCTCTGTGAGTTCTTACCTGCCAATCCTGGTAATTATTCTCATCTGAGAGTTTGATGGACATTTGTCTTTCTCTCCTTAGTAGCTGTAATTAATGCTCTGTGATGCACAACAATCTCCTGGGATGAAAATCATCTCGGTTTTAGTGATTTATTGCTTCAGTTCACCAGGTGTTCCCTCATGAAGAGGTGGGGACTGAGTTATATAAAAAGCATGCACATTAATTTATAGTCTGAAACAATATTATCAATCAGCCTGCTCTTATGCAATACAGAAATATTAATAGTGACAGAATTTTACCTCTAACTTTTGATTTTGGATTTGTCAATGTATGTCATTACTTATTTCTACCAACTGCCAGTTAATATTCTCAGACCTCGATGACATCATAAGTTTTATTAATTATTACCATCCCTGTGACTGACAAATCATTAATCATGGGAGTCAAGTGAGGACGGGCAGGGTTTTCAGTATCAGAGGTAAGTGAAATTAGTGTAACTCAGATTGTCATTTTATTGAAAGCAGTGGTTTTCTGTTCCTAAAAATAAAGAGAATATATGCGTCAATTTGTAGGGTGTGAGACCCAGTTCTGTGTGGAACAGAAGAGGTGAATGGGGATGCATAAAGACCAGTGGGCAATGACAGACTGGCCAGACAGTGACAGACTGACATTTGTAACTGGAGTGGGTTTCAGGGCTGATCAATATTACCTAAGAGTAGCGACTACCAGAGACCTTTCCTTCCCATACAACCAGAACTTCATTGAGTATCATGCAACCTACACACTTTTACAAGGCTGAGGGACCATTGAGAAGAGAAGTTCACATAATCTCATCTAAGTCTCCAGGCATGAGTAGATTTCACTTCTGCAGGACAATCCTCTGATGATACTTAGGAACAGTATAGAAACGTCTCATTGAACAGTAGTGAACATAGTTAACGTTAGCACAGGTAATATGTGATGGTCATTGGAATGGTGATAGTGACTCTGCCATCATCAACTTGTCTATCATGTAGGTAGGTGCCTTGACCCAATGTTACATAGTCCCTGGTTCTGGGCCCTGCCTTTATACTGACTTTGATACACATAAGCTGCATATAGTTGGACAGATTTTGCTGTGCACAGTTTTTCATATGAATTTCCTCAAATTTCTCCATTAGGATCTCTTGTCCCAGTTTCCTTGTCTTAGCCCCTTCCTACCTTTTATATATTCACACACCCTGTTCAGTTTTCCTCCTCTCTTCCTGATCACACAAAATTTGTCCAGAGAGGGTGAGTCTCCGTCAGTTTTCCTCTCATTTCTTTGTCATATTTTGTTAAACATTTAAGTTCTGCCTTTTTATAAAGAATCTTATTCTCTAAAGCATATCTTATTTTTACCAAACAAAACAAAAATTGATTCACAATTTTTTTATTTTTACAGAGAATTCAAGAGTCTGTTTTGGAAGTCAAAAGTAAAATATTACCTTTCTTTTACATTAAATTCCTGCTCTCACAAGTCTAATTCTCTTCATAAGTGAATGTGAAAAAAAACAAAGATTAATATTTCAAAATGTTTTCTTTGAAGTGTGTAAGTGTGGAGACTTCCCAATGTACTTCTGTGTGGAGAGAAAATTTGCAAGTGTTGGTCCCGTGAAAGCTTTCATGACTTGAACATTAAGCCAAATTTTTGTATGCATTTCATTTCTCCTAACCTACTCCGCTCCTTTATCCCCTGTATAATGTACTATTGATATTCCTCTACTTCTCCCAGTAATACACACTCACTGTAGACTCGCCATTCTCTACAAAACCTCTGAGGCTGCTCTGAATGACCACTATTGCTGTTCTCATTTAATGTTCTTTCTCTTGCCTGAACCTATACTTCTACTCAATTTATTATACTCTTGCTTATTTTGTATAGATGAACAGGAGGAGAAGATAACTGTTGCAACCTTCCCTCTATTATATACATCAAGTGTCTGGAATGAAGCTTGTCCAGTTAAAGCTCTTGGTAAGTATTTGTTAAATATGAATAACTTGATCTTGCGGGGTAAAAATTTTTCCAGTTTCCTTTCCTAGGTATTCATATCACCTGCCTGATTTCTACCAAAGGTAAATATTTGAACTACTCCTAATGGTATTTAGTCATATATAAAATAGTATAATTGAATATATAATTGCATATGCGAATGTAAACATGTATGTCTGTATGTGTATATAATAAGTCTGTCAAGCATTATCTTGTAAGATAGCATGATATAGGTGAAATTCTATGGATTTTGGAATCACATACCAGGGTCATATTCCAACTTCATACTTTACTAGATGTCAGTACTCAGGGAAAATGTCTTTACTGATTTTTCATTTTATATATTATAAATATGATATAATACCCACTTAAGATTTTACTTTAATAGAAAAAATGTTATGACACCGTTAATATCATGCTTGACATATTAATAACCATTAGTTCTTTTCACTCCACATAATATACATACACACTGTCACATGCATATGCACACATTGGATAATAAGGTCCTTGGAGAAAGAGATCACCATATTCTTTGCTCTCTCATAGTGCCATAGTGCCATATACAACACTTGGAATGTTTTTCAAATTCAACAGTGTGAATGTTTAATCAGGTGGAAGTCAAGATTAAAATATTTGAGATTAAATTTACAACTAATACTTGAGGATTCTTTTATTGGATGCATTATAAAATGATTCTTTATTAAATACATAAATTTTATAGTCAAAGTATTAGATTGATAGAAAAAAACTAGATGATTGTCATGTGACTCTAGAGATGGTAATGAGGTTGTATCTTGTTTGATGTTGAGTACTAGCTGAAGAACACATACTTTATCTACATTTTTATTTAAATATGTTTAAGCAGTTAAAGCTAAATCACTAGTTTAGAAATTTGTGATAAGATTTTGCTATTTCTGTAGTTATTATTATTAACATCTACAACACCTGATTACCCAGGAAGCCAACTAGATAAGTATTGTTTCTCTTTCTCAAGGCTCAGAAATTCATTATGTGGCAAGTACTGAGTGTCTGCTAGAGTGATGAATTGAATGGAATTTTATAACATTGTTATAAATATTATTTTTATAAATATTATTTTTCCAAATCTCATCAAGTCTTTAGATCTGTGAGTCATAGCACTTTTTGAAAAATATTATAGATAGAATAATATGTTCAGCAAACACTATGAAGATATAGTAAGTCAAATCTAAAATGTGGAAAACCCTACAGGGAAGTTTCTGCAAAAAATAAATATCTTTAAAAGAGAATGCTATTAGAAATCTATGCATTCCCCATCAAAATTCCAATGGCAATTTTACAGAAATAGAAAGGGTAATTCTAAAATTCATGTGGAACTATGCAAGATCCCAAATAGCCAAAGCAATCTTAAGCAAGAACAAGCCTGGAGGCATCACATTGCCTGATTTCAAATTATGTTACAACATTGTAGTATTCAAAACAGTATGGTAGTAGTACAAAAGCAAATATATCAACCAATGGAACAGAACAGACAGCCTGGAAATACAGTCAACACATTCTTGACAATGCACCAAGAATACACAACTAGAAAAGAATAGTCTTTTCAAAAATGGTGTTAGGAAAACTGAATAGCTCCATGCAAAAGAATTAAATAGGACCTTTATCACATGTCATACATGAAAATCAGCTCAAAATAATTAAAGAATTATATAAAACTTGAAACAATAAATCTTCCAAAAGGCAGTGTAGCAAATAAGCTCCTTGATACTGGCATGGGCAATGATTTTTTTTGGATATCAAACCAAAAGCACAGGCAACGAAAGCAGGAATAAACACATGGGACTACATTAAACTAAAAACAAACAAACTAACAAACAAAAAATTCTCCATAGCAAAGAAAACAATCAACAAAATAAAAAGACAACTTATGGAATAGGAGAACGTATTTGCAAACCATATATCTGATAAGGGTTTAACATCTAAAATGTATAAGAAACTGCTACAACTCAATAGTTAAATATGCAAATAAAATAACCCAATTAAAATTTGGGCCAAGAACCTAATAGACATATAAGTTTCAATAGGTATATTAAACATTGCTCAAAATTTTAATCATTTGAGATATTCAAATTAAAACCACAATGAGATATTACCTCACACTTGATTGGATGGCTATTCCTACAGAAACAAAAGATAACAAGTATCAGGGAGGGTGTGGGCAAAAGGAAACCCTTGAATACTGTTGGTAGGAATGTAAAGTGGTGCAGAAGCTATGGATAACAGTATGGAAGATCATCAAAAAACTGAAAGTGGAACGACCACATGATCCGTCAACCCCACTGCCAGGTACATACCCAAAGGAATCAAAATCATACGCAAAGATATATTTGCACTACTATGTTCATTGCAGCATTATTCCCAACAGTGAAGTTATAGAAACAATCTAAGTGTCCACCAAAGAATTAATGAATAAATAGTTGCAGTATATGCATACAGTGGAATATTACTCAGCCTTAAAAAATAGAAGGAAATCCAGCCATTTGTGACAACATGGATGTATCCAGAGGGCATTATGCTATGTGAAATACACCCATCACAGAAAGACAAATATTGTATTATCTCATTTATATGTAGAATCTAAAATAGTCCAATTCATAGATGTAGAGAGTAGAATGGTGGTTGCTAGGAGATGAGGGAGGAAGAAATGGGGGAGTGACAGTTAAGGTGTAAAAAGTTTCAGCTATGCCAGATTAGTTCTAGACAATTAGTATACTGCAAACTGCATATTGCTAGCAATAGTGTATTGCATATTTAACAATTGCTAAGAGTGTAGATCTTATGTTAAGTGTTCTTAATACACACACATTCACACATAAATACAAAATAATAAAATAATAATAGTAATAAGTAGGGTTGGAGGAAACACTGGGAAATGATGGATACATTTATGGCCTTGATAGTTCTGATGGATTCACAGAGGTATACCTATCCCCAAATTCGTGGACATATATAAATTAAATACATACAGCTTTTTCTCACTGAAGTAATTTCAAAAGATAAAAAATAAAAATAACGAGGAAGGATTTATGTACTGCAGTGGAGCGATTTTAGATATTTTTTATATTATTAAAGCAAGGATCTGAACCCCTGCACCCCATCAAATGTGGACACTGTTAGAGATTAAAAGTGACTTTGAAAAAATATCAACAAATGCCATAAATTGACTTTACTTTTAAAAAGAACTGAAAATAATATTTTAATACATAATTAGATAAATATATTATCAAATTATATTAAAAATTGTTCTTTTTTACAAGGTGTGAAAATGGTATTGTGGTTTCTATTTTGAAAAGATAGATATATATCTACTAGAAACACACACTAAGATGTAGGTGGAATTGTACAATATATAGGGTAATTGTACAATATATAGGGTATGCTATTAAATACTCCAGAAAATAATAATGTACACATATAAAAAGGCAGATAGATAGATAGGTTGATCAATAGATAGATAGATAGATAGATAGATAGATAGATAGATAGAGTTGAATTAAGATCATTCTGTGGCTGGGTACTTCCAAATGTTACATAAAGATTATTTTTTCCTAATAATAAGTGATCCCAAGATGGCATTCTTGTAGAAAGGAAGGCTGTTTGTGCTCTTAGTGACTGATAGTATTTATAACTGCTGTTTCTAACTTGGGGCTATATGTAAAAGCCATTTAGTACAGAGAATTTTCTTAGGAAGATAAATAGAATAAAACATACAACTCTGAATACTAAAACAGTGCAACTCAGTCAGTACAATGGATATAAAATGCTTACAAAATTGGTGCTGTGAGAATACTACCCTTAAAAAGCTTCTATTTATACTTTACCTTTTAGAGTAGTTTCAATCTAGAATATAATAAAATATATGGAACCTCCTGCTATAGCATATTTGAAAATATCTGTGATGTCTATTCCTTTAGTTGAATATTTGTTAGTATTTTTATAATTACAATTATTTTAGCAGAAAATATTAATATCTATATGATAGCGATTCCATCAGTACAAAATTCATTTAGCCTGTTTATTAAAAGTCTCTGATTGTGTATTGTAATAGATTTACAGAAATATTTAAAATTCAGAAATTTTATAGTCTAGTTAAAGCATTTGGATGGTTTTCAGGATAGCCTTACCCGGTAAGTTCAGCTTTATCATGGGCTTTCATCATTACTCAATGGATAACATTTCTAGAGAATATCATGCTCTAGAACTTTGAGACTAAATTGTCTCTCAAAAGTGGTCTCTTAAATTTATGACAACCTAAATAAAAGCCTAATGTACCTTTGTCATGGTTCCTGACCCCCCAACCTTAATTTCTTAAAACTTAATGAAATTTCTGCTTTGGCCCATGAAGCAGTAACTGCTATAGAAATTGAACTCCTACTGCAAACTGGAAAGGCAGAGAACATATTTTAAACACTTTTTCAGACATTGTACAATAGGCTCCATAAGGACTGTGATCTCTGAGGAAAGAAAAAACAGTGAGGGTAAGTCCCTAATGGCTCTAGTGCCCTGGCTAGAAGTAGGTTCCAAGACATAGTGGAGGGAGGAAGAACTTAAAGGGAAGTCTCAAAGTCTTGCTGAGTCATGGAGTCAGAGATTGTTAAGTCTAGTTTGAGTAGAAGGAAGCAGTAAAGAGAATTTTACAGATCTGTAGAGGTAGCCTTCACATTTCTGGCTAAGCATGCACTTGAACATCCATGGTGGGAACCTCCACAGGGCTGGGAAAAGAATCATCAAAAATCAGCAGAACAAACAATCACTGAAGCTCACACATGGCTTACAGATACTATGTATTCATCAGCCAGGAAGAAGAGATACCTTAATATGTGGGACATCAGGTACAATACTCAGAAAAATATTTTTGTTTACTGGGAGAATTTATATGGAACTGCTATTAGGCTTTAAGTGTGACAAAATTAATCAGTGAATTCATCTGCAATCTGTACAAGGGATTTTTTTTTTTTATGGAAAGTTTTTGTTGTTTATTATAATTTCAATTACCTTAACAGATACAGTGTTACTCAGGAAATATATTTATTCAGGAGAGAGCTTTGATGACTTTTATTTTTTAAGGAATGTATTCATTTCACCTGAGTTTAATTTATGGGGACAAATTTGTTCATAATACTCCCTTTTATTCACTTAATATCAGTATATTCTGTAGTAATGTTGCCTCTGTCATTTCTGATTTTGGTAAGTTGTGTCTTATCACTTTGTTTTTTATTTTTTATTTATTTATTTATTTTTTTGCTGATCAGTCTTGCTAGAGTTTTGTGAATTTCAACTGATCTCAAGAAGTCAGCTTTTGATTTCACTAATTTTCTGTTTATTGGTTTTCTCTTGATAGATCTCTAGTTTGTTCTGGATTTTTCTTAAACACTCAATAAGAAAAGTTTTGCTTTTGTATCTTTAAGATTTTGGATTATGTATTAATTTCCTATTTAGGCTGTAACAGATTATCACAATTTTAGCAGTTTATAAAAAAAAAACAGTAATTTATTCTCTTAAAGTTCTGGAGCCCACTAGCTTGAGCAAAGTTTTATGAGGCTGAAATTAGGATACCAGCAGAACTTTGGCAGGGAACTGCATTGTTTGCTTATTTCAGATTGTAAGAAGTCCCCACACTCCTTAACTCATGGCTGCATCACTCTGTCTCTACCCCCATAATCACATCTCCTTCTCCACTTCTTTGGCCAAATCTCCTTCTGCCTACATGTTAAATTCTGAGTAAATTTAGGACCCATCCAGATATTCCATGGTAATCTCCCATCTGAAGATACTTTAATTTAATTGTATTTGCAAATTCCCTTTTACTAAATAAATTAATATTCACAATTTCCAGGGATTAGGCTGTGGATATCTCAGGAGGACACTTTTCAGCATACCATCCATCACTATAGCAGTAGTGTCAATTGCAAGCAGTGAAGTTAGTAAGTCAAATACTGGCAAATTGTCCTCCAAAAAGTTGCAACCACTTATTATATCACAAGAATATATGGGTTCCTTTTTCTCTGCACTCTCATAAATAGAATTTAATTTCAAACATTTGAATCTTTGCTCACCACAGAAGTGAATAATTTCATTGTATTCTTATAAAATGTAAACTTTGTTCATTAGTAGATTAAATATATACTTTGGTCTTCTGGTTTTAGAGTCATGCTTAAAAAAGTACATTTTACATTCTAAGCAACAAAATATTCTGTACATTTTCTTCCATTATTTTTAGAAACTCAATCTGTAATCTATCTGCAGTTTATAAATATTGATATAATTTTGTGTGTCTTAACTTCACCAAAATTTTGACTTCATGACTTTAAAACATCTTTATGATTTTTAATTGTATTATTTATTTTGCTATTAGGCTTGGTTTCTTAGTACCTATTAATATTCTAATTTTGTTTTTATTTTGAATAAATTTATTTGAAGTGTTCTATGCCCACCTTTTTGCTTTTGGACCTATTGCGTTACTTTCATTTACACATTTGTATTATGTAACTTGAAGCTAGATTGTTGCTGTTTCATTTATTTATGAGTGATATTGTTTGTCTCTTGTCCCTATCCCAATCTCCTATTGAATTATGATCTCCAGTGTTTGAGGAAAAGCCTGGTAGGAGGTGACTGGATCATGGAGGCAGATTTCCCCCTGTTTTTTTTTTTTTTTTTTCTTGTGATAGTGAGTTCTCATCAGATCCATGAGATCTGGTTGTTTAAAAGTATACAACACTTCCCCTTCACTCTGTCTCTCTCCTGCTGCCATAGGAAAATGTAATTGCCTTTCCTTTGCCCTTCTACAATGATTGTAAGTTTCTTGAGGCCTACCCAGTCATGCCTCCTGTCCAGCTTGTGGAACTATGAGTCATTTAAACCAATTTTTAAAATAAATTACCCAATCTCAGGTAGCTATTTATAGTAGGGTGAGAATGGACGAATACAGAAACTTAATACCAGGGAAGTGGGACATTGTTATAAAGATGACTGAAAATGTGGAAGTGACTTTGGAACCAGGTAACAGGCAGAGGTTGGAACAGTTTGGAAGGCTCAGAAGAAGACAGGAAGATGAGGTAAAGTTTGGAACTTCTTAGATACTTGTTGAATGGTTTTGACCAAAATGCTAGTAGTGATATGGACAGTGAAGTCCAGGTTGAGGTGGTCTCAGAGGGAGGCGAGGAACTTACTGGGAACTGGAGTAAAGGTCACTCTTGCTATGCTGTGTCAAAGAGAGTGGTGGCATTTTGCCCCTGATCTAGAGATCTGTTGAATTTTGAACTTGAAAGGGATGATTTAGGGTATCTAGCAGAAGACATTTATAAGGAGCAAAGCATTCAAGAGGTGGCCTGGCTGCTTCTAAAGCCCTATGCTTATTTGCATAAACAAAGAAATGACCTGAAACTAGAACTTACATATAAAAGGGAAGCAGAGCACAGGAAAAATGCCTCCAAGGCATTTCAGAGACCTTTGCAGCCATCCCTCCTATCACAGGCCAGGAGGCCTAGGAGGGAATAATAGTTTCATGGGCCAGGCCCAGGGCCTTGTTGCTTTGTGCAGCCTCAGGACATGGGGCCCTGCGTCCCAGCCACTCCAGACTTAGCTGTGGCTAAAAGGCACCAAGGTATAGCTCAGACCATTGCTTCAGAGGGTGCAAGCCCCAAGCCTTGATGGCTTCTACGTGGTGTTGGGCCTGTGGGTATGCAGATGGCAGGAGTTGAAGTTTGGAAGTCTCTACCTAGATTTCAGAGTATGTTTAGTAATGCCTGAATGTCCAGTCAGAAGTCTTCCGGAGAGACAGAGCCCACATGGAGAACCTCTACTAGGGCAGTGAAGAGGAAAAATGTGGGTTTGGAGCCCCCACACAAACTCTTTACTGGGACACTGACTAGTGCAGCTGTGGGGAGAGGGCCACCGGCCATTGTACTTCAGGCCCCAGAATGGTAGATCCACTGACAGCTTTCACCGTGCACCTGGAAAAGCTACAGACACTCAATGCCAGCTCATGAAAGCAGCTGCAAGGCTGGTGCCCTGTAGACCCATGGGGTGGAGCTGCCCAAGGCCTTGGGAGCCCACCTTTTGCATCAGCATGCCCTGGATGTAAAACATGGAGTCAAGGGAAATTATTTTGGAGTTGTAAGACTTAATGGCTGCCCCACTGGGTTTTGGAATTGCATGGGGCCTGTAGCCCCTTTGTTTTGGCCAATATCTTCCATTTGGAATGGGAGCATTTACCCAATGCCTGTATTCCCATCGTATCTTGAAAGTAATTAACTTGTTTTTGGTTTTACAGGTTCATAGGTGTAAGGAACTTGCCTTGTCTCAGATGAGACTTTGGACTTGGACTTTGAGTTAATGCTGGAATAAGTTAAGAGTTTGGGGGACTGTTGGGAAGGTATGATTGTGTTTTGAAATGTGAGAAGGACATGAGATTTGGGAGAGGCTGAGGGCAGAATGATATGGTTTGACTGCCTGTCCTCATCCAAATCTCATGTTGGATTATGATCTTCAGTGTTGGAGGAGTGGCCTGGTGGGAGGTCACTGGATCATGGGAGTGGATATTCCCCTTGCTGTTCTTGTGATAGTGAGAGAGTTCTCATGAGATCTAGTTGTTTAAAAGTGTGTAGCACTTCGGCCTTCTCTCTCTCTCCTGCCACCACGTGAACATGTGCTTCCTTCCCCTTCACCCATCTGTCATGACTGTAAGTTTCCTAAGGCTTCCCCAGCCATGCCTCCTGTACACCTGTGGAACTGTGAATCAATTAAACTCTTTTCATTGCAAAGTACCCAGTCTCAGGTAGTTATTCTGTGAGAATGGACTAATACAGTGAGTTTTTCAAATACATCTTTGACTTGATTCTGTCATCTTATGCTTTTCTTTCATTAGCATGCTATATTTTATATTTTTTCTTTTTCTTCTGTCACATTAAAGCGTATAATTTATTTTTATTTCTTCTGGCAGTTACTTTTATTACATTAAATGACATATTTAATATTTTTAAAATAATTATTAGAGTCAGAACAGAAAGAGTATCCTATTGCTTTCCTGAGGATGAAACATGAAAAATATTAATGATCTTTGAGGTCCCCCTCAACATTTATCTTGCTGTGGTCATCTGACAACCACTTCACTGATTTTCTCAGTTTATTGTATCTATTCTGTTATATGTATAATTACACATAGTTGCATTATAATTATAGTATTGTTTAGATTACTGTCAGAATGCAGTTCCATCAAACCTTCATTTCTCTCGTAAATAATGGGGCTTACATGGATTATCTCTACTTCTCTGTCTATGCCTTTTCCTTGGGTTCAACTGCAAGTCCCTTTTCTTCCTCAACCTGGTTGCTTCCTTTCCATCTGTAGATTATCACTTAAATTTTTAGAATTTAACCTCTTCACATCTTTCTCTACATTACTTTTCAATTATACTCTATTTATGGAAATTTAACTACCTATGTTGATTTTAGTATTATGTTACTTATAGAGGAAATTCTAGCATTATTAATTTTAATAAAATATCAAATCCTATATAATAAATATCTTTTTCATATTTATGTATCAGTTCTTTGAGAATTTTTGTGACAAACATTAATAAGAAAGCCATATTATATATGCTTCCCTTTCTAAATTCCATTGTTCATTTATAGTTTAAAGGCTGTTCCTTGAAATTCAAACAACAGGAAAATAAAAATTCAACCTAAAAGACATTTTTATCACATATAAACCAATATACTAAATGTATAAGAAAACTGCATATGCAAAATCTATTTTACTTGTGTTAGATGCTTTTGTAGGGGGGCCAGAGATCCCCTTCAACCGCCCTTTAGCTTTTATGTGTACTCTTCGTCTGGATGAAGAAATCAAATTGACACCAGGCAGATTAACAAGAAAAAAGCATGCAAATTTTTATTAATTTTGCACATACACAGGAATCTTCAAAAGAGAATGAAGTCCAAAGAAGTAGCCAAAGCAAGATGGTATTATATTTTTTAGGCAAAGAACAATAAATTTGAGAAAAAAATTGGAGGACAAAGGGAATCTATCTAGAGACAGCAAATTTTGAGGGGAATCACTAAGAGATATACGGGGTGGGGGAGGTGTAAAACCAGTGGAAGACAAGGTTTACTTCAGTAAGTATGTTTATTCAGGTCCATGGCAGTATTCAATTTCAAGTCTCTGGTGAAAAGGGCTGTTTTCTCACCCTGGTATAGGAAGGGTATCTCTGCCAGAGGAATCTTTTCATTTTTCTTTTTTTTTTTTTTTTGAGATGGAGTCTTGCTGTGTTGCCCAAGATGGAGTGCAGTGGCATGATCTCGGTTCACTACAACCTCCATCTCCAGGGTTCAAGCCATCCTCTTGCCTCAGCCTCCTGAGTGGCTGGGATAACAGGTGCCTGCCACCATGCCCAGCTAATTTTTGAATTTTAGTAGATACTAAAGTTTCACTATGTTGGCCAGGCTGGTCTCGAACTCCTGACCTCAGGTGATCTGCCCACCTCGGCTTCCCAAAGTGCTGGGATTACAGGCATAAGCCACCACTCCTGACCCCAGATGAACCTTTACAGCTTGCTGCATGCAGGAAGAGACAGGTCAGCTAGCCATTTCTGAAATTACAATTTCTCCAATGTTTTCAACTTGAGAGAATCAATACACCAATTCATCATATTTGGGGATGGCACATCCTTCATTCATTCGGAACTTAACATTCATATCTTAGATAGGTATTTGAATAAATGCGAAGGCCTTAAAAAGTAACTAGGCAGATTGATATCAATTATTTCATTAATTGAGTCTTTGCATAGTAGAGAAATATAGAAAGTTATTTCCTTTCTGCCTATTTTCTGCATTATTAAAAAATTTTAAAGTATGTGTAACATGTAATGCTGGATCTTTTCAAGAAGTTTATAAATTTGAATAACAGTCATCCCTTGGTATATCCCCTGGACAAATGCCAAAATCTGCTGGATGCTCAAGTTCCTTACATAACATGGTGTAGTACAATTTTGATTTGCAGTTGGTTGAATCTGCAGATGTAGAATTCATAGGTATGGAGGGGTGACTATATTTTTCTCTCTTCTTTCCTACCTCTCTCTTTCTCTTTTTTCTCCTTCTTTGCCTTTCTGTTCCTCTTGTCATTCTTTTTGGCAATACTCCCATTTCATTTGACTTTCTTATAGTCCTAAATATCTAGACCAGTTTATGCTGCATTAAAACTGTAGATGAGCCAAAATAGGACAATAATATAATAGTGACTGTAAGCAATAAAAATATGCATTCCATTAGAAAATATGCATATTTTTTTTTCTCAGGTGGGATGTACATATCTCCTACTGTGGTAACTTCTTTGTCCACACAGTTAATTACCTGCTAGATTATTAGAATAAGAATTTGTTCTCATCCAAAACATTGCTGTATTCACCAACAGCTGCATTGTAGAAATATATGTTGGAACTGGTTCTAGTTAGGGCAATGTCAGAGTTTCAAAGAAATTCATAAATAAGCAACTAGAGAGGGAAGTGATTCTTAAATGCTTGTTCTGAAAAATGATGATTTTTCTCAGCTTGAACCCTTATGAAACCATCTCCCCCATCAATGCCAGAGAATGACTTCCCTTCGTCTCAGTTGTTTTCTTTTACCAAATTGATTAACTGAGGAATAGAATGATGTCTCACAGTTTGATTCCTACTTTCTTAAATTTTAGAAGAAAGTAATCAGAAATTTTCAGTTCTGTTAAATTGTGGTATGATGTGAGTGTATGCGTGAGTATGCATGCTTGTGTGTTCTATTCAGACAGAAATAAAGAAAAAGAGTAAAACAAACAATGATGGAAAAACTATTCAAATTTAAGTCCCTAGAGTATTACAGGCATCAAAGTTTTGGCTGTTGTATTTTGAGAAATTAAATTAGGCTCTCAATAACATATAATCAAGTTTTCATTTTTTTTGTTCCTTTGAATATTATTCAATGTTTCTTACTTTCTGTTTTGCCAGGTTGGGGTTTATAGGCTAGATACTTGCCATTCAGTAGATACGTATTTGTTTCTCTCTTTAATTTTGATATATGGATAGTAGATAGGTATAAATTAGCTATAGATAGATATAGACATGTATATTTTCCTTATCATATGGTTATATACATACAGATGCATACATATCCCTTTTATATTTCACAGAAAAAACAACATAGACGAGGATGTAAATGATTTTGATTCTTCGTTCCACAGAGATTTTAATTAAGAATTACCTTCATTTTTAGAGACAACCTTAGGCTTAATGATTACTTATTTTTATTCCATCCAAATAGAGAATGTCACAGATATTGTGTCATTGGAAATGGGGTTGAGATAAAGTGGAGTTTTGGGCAAGTAGGGTAGGGAAGGAAGAGCTTGAGGAGGGAGACACTATGGCATACATTAATATATATTAAGTAGTTACCGTGGGTCAAGCACTGTATAGTTTACCATTAAAATTATTTTTCAGAATGCTGATTGGCTTCAAGCATTTTATGTCTTCCCTCACTGACGCAGTATCAGAAACCTTGATAATTATGCCATGATTATCACAATATTTGAATTGTCTTAAACCAATAGCATGGAAAACTGAGACTCAATCTGTAATAAACAGAAGTATGTGTTTGGTAGCCCCCAGAGATCCCTATCTCCTGATATTTACACTAATGTTGTGTCTCCTCCCCCAATGTACCAGTGACAAATGTTGGTCAGAGTAACTATAGAATATCTCAAAACTGATGCCAAGTCCTGAGATTGTGGTATAAAAGGCAAAGATGACCTCCTTTTTGGTGTCTCTCTTTCTTTCTCTCTAGAAATATTAATACTCTCTCTGGGTGCAACTGGCTGCCATGTTATAAGCAGCCCTTTGGAGAAACCTACCTTCTGAGAAAATATGCCTTCCTTCCAGTTACGTGTGCCAGCTTGAAAGCCCATCTCCAGCTGCGCTCAAGCTGTCAGTTGATTGCAGTCTTAGCTGAAAGCTTTATTAAAGCTCACGAGAGACCAGAATTACCCAGCAAGGACACATATCAATTCCTGGTCCTCAGAAACTGTACGAACAATGTAGCGGGTAGAATAGTGGCCTCCAAAAGATACATTCCTAGAACTGATTAATATGACATTATTTGGAAAAAGTATCTTTTGCATATGTAATTGAGTTAATAATTTTGAGATGAGATTATCATAAATTAGGGTGGGCCTTAAATCCCATAAGTCCTTATAAGATGAGAGAGGAAAGAAGAAAAAAGACAAGTTAGAAAAAGGCAATGTGAAAATGGAGGCAGAGATTAAAGTGATGAGGCTATAAGTAAAGGAACGTCAAGTATTGCCAGAGACATCAGAAGCTAGGAGTGAGGCATGGAATTGATTATCTATCAGAATTTACAAAAGAAATCAACCCTGCTCACAACTTGATTTTAGACTACTAGCCACTGGGACTGTGAGGGATTAAATCACTATTGTCATAATCCACTTAGTTTGTGGTAATTTGTTATGGCAGTCCTAGGAAACAAATACAGATAAAAATAGTTTTTGTCTTCAGCTGCTAAAATTTGGTGTAATCTGTTATTCAGCAATAGCTAAGTAATATAGGTTTTGATACCTGGAATTATCATGCTTTGTAACAAATGCCTTAATGTGAGAGAAAGTCTAAATTGCATTGAACAAGCATTAGAAAAATTTTGGTCTTTTAACAGGCTGCCACTGAGAATTTAAAGAATGTGAGGCAAATCTTCTCGGGAAATGGAAGAAAAGAATTTCCTTGTATGTGTTGACAGAAAAGCTAGCAACATTCTTGCCTACAGTTTGCAGGAAATTAAAAATGTATCAAATGAGCTGGGCGATTTGGCTAATTATACTCCTAGATAGAGTGTAGAAGGTACTTCCTACTATCTCCTTGGTGTGGTTAGTAACATATGAGAGTAGAGAGCTAAACTAAAGGAAGAGGTCTTTCAAACATGATAGAGATAGAAACGATAGCTTTGAAAACTGTCAGTTTCACCCAATGACAAATAATGCTAAAATTTAAAAATGCCTTTTGAGCAAAGATTAAGTCTAGAGCTCTATACGAAAAAGTATGAACTAAATATAAAGCCAAGAGTATGATAACATTTTTATTAATACTTAAGTCTAACCAATAGTGATATTTTAGAGTATTGTTCAGTTAGACAAAACTCCCTCTAAAGAATTTAAGGGAACAACTCACAGATATTCTCAGCGTAACAACAGGACTTGTGAAAAGCTAAGGGGTATTGTCTCTCAGCAGAAGCTCAAATTAGTTAGAGAAGGGCTTAACTAGAAGAGGTTTGTGGGTGTGGTTTTTGTCTAGATCCAAGTCAATTTGTCTATAGATCAAGGGAACCTAACACAGATTACAGAAGCTTAAGCCTGGAGCTGATATCGTAATATGATGAGACTTTTAGGTCTTTTGAGAGATGAGTGCATTTGCATGGGGAACAGGCATAAGCCGTCGATGTGCAAAGGGCACAATGTGGTAGTCAGCCTCCAACATGGCCCCATTTCTCTCCCCTCCCACACTTTACCAGTGTTTTCTGTGAATACAGTGGAAATGATGAAATGTCATTTCTGAGTTTATGAAAGACATTGAGCTTCTTTATTCGTCAATATCTCTCTTATAATATCACTCTTTAATTGCTCACTTCGGAGGAAGCTAGACACCAGGTTGTGAGAAGGTCTATGGAAAAATTCACACGGAGAGGAACTGTCTCCGGTAAACAGCCACAGATATGAGGCTGGAAGCAGGGATCTCCAGACCCAGGCAAGCCTTCAGTTGACCTCAATCCTGGTCAACAGCTTGATGACCGCCTCTTGAGAGACCCTACACCTAACCACTTAGCTAAGTCACATCTGATATCCTGACTTCCAGAAACTATGAAATAATACATATTTGTTGTCTTTAAATACTAAGTTTTGAGGCATTGTCTTATACAAAAATAGATTGTGCATTAGAAAAGCACTCAATGATAAGATTAGCAACAGGTAAAAGGAAAAGGAAAGTTTCCTTGATACCAAGAAAAAGGGATATTTCTTTTCAGCCTCCAAGGCTAATCGTCTTGTTAAAGTCAAAAATCTTTTTTTTTTTTTTTTTTTTTTTTTTTCAGAAAGAGTCTTGCTCTGTCGCCCAGGATGGAGTGCAATGGCGTGATCTTGGCTCACTGCAACCTCCGCCTCCCAGATTCAAGCGATTCTCCTGCCTCAGCCTACTGAGTAGCTGGGATTACAGGCACACTCCACCACATCTGGCTAATTTTTGTATTTTAAGTAGAGACAGGGTTTCACCATGTTGATCAGGCTGGTCTGGAACTCCTGACCTCATGATCCACCCACCTCAGCCTCCCAAAGTGTGGATTACAGGCAGCCCAACAATCATTTCTTTAGTGTCTATCAGTTCTTGTCAAGTTGCTAGAAACCTAAATGCTAAAATATAAACACTGCATAGTTAATGCCTTTGCAAGTTATAATCTAGAAATACATGCCTGTTTGTGCCTTCTTTCTTTCTCTCCTTTGTTTCCTTTCTACCTGTCTCCTACCCTCATTTCCTCCCTCTCTTCCTTTGTCCTTTTGTCCTTCTTTCCAAGTTTGGTGGTCCCATGTCTTTTATCTGTCATGGTCAAGTGACATGGTCAAGTGTCATGGTCAAGTGAAGGTATTCTCTCATCAGGATCTTTATTTCTACTTCTGGAAGGAAATCAGTTCTTTATTGAATGCTATGAGGCATGCTCACTATTAATGATTATTAATAATAAATCATTAATTCGGCTGGGCGCAGTGGTTCATGCCTGTAATCCCAGCACTTTGAGAGGCCAAGGAGGGCAGATCACGAGGTCAGGAGATTGAGACCACCCTGGCCAACACGATGAAATCCCGTCTCTACTAAAAATAATAATTTAAAAAAATTAGCTGGGCGTGGTGGTGGACTCCTGTAGTCCCAGCTACTCGGGATGCTGAGGCAGGAGAATGGCATGAACCTGGGAGGCGGAGCTTGCAGTGAGCCAAGATTGCATCACTGCACTCCAGCCTGGGAGACAGAAGGAGACTGCATAAATAAACAAATAAATAAACAAAATACATAAATAAACAAATAAATCATTAATTTGAAACCCAAAGCAAACCAAGCAAAATATCAAAATATCGTTAAGAGCAATCGACCTATACTGACAATGAAGAAAAAATAGAAGTTTTTGCATTTTTTAACAAACATAACCAATTTTTTATTAATTTTCATTAAAGTTGCAGTGGCAAAATTGAAGCACATATTTAAGATTTATGTATGTCCTTTTAATTGAGCAGTCATTTAGCCATATTTCATTTTGGCTTAGTTGTTTCAAATACATTTGGTGATGTGACATGACGTCTGTTATATGTTTATAAACATAAACTGATCAACTGATTAGAAACTCCAGAATGCTGTAGGGTATTGCAGTTGACTATGCATAATTGCTTAGAATCCAAAAGGCAAAGAGCAGATGGGTTTAAAAAATGATATGGAATGACAGACTAGCGCCTTCAAAAGCTGCTGGAGGATTGTTCTCTTAAAAAATCAGACATATCATATTGCTCAGAATGGACTTCTTTAAAAGTAAATCTAGAATAAATATTCACAACATTTTTTTCACTGTCAAATCTTCTTTCAAAATAAATCGTGTAATACTAGTTATTAAGAATAAATAACATGACCCAGGCATATCTCTAAATATCTGCTGATTATACACACACATATTTATATGTGTATGTGTTCAAATATACATACACACATGCAAGTATATATCCATTTATACAAATATATCTATATATAAAAGCAATTTGATATCTGCAATATAAAAGACACTTAAAGTGTATACTTTTCTACTGAAATTATGATTTCAAATTATATATACTAGAAAAATTGTTTGTGAATCTTTTCCTCAATTTGGATATGAATTAAATTTTCTCTTTTTTTTTGAAAATTTTAAGCAGCATCTGTTCTTAATTTTTTGAGACATTCTGTAGTTCAAAAGTATCATTGTGTACTATTTTAAATAGCATTTAGATTCAGAAATTATTTCTGTACAAACACATGTGGCAAAATTTTACTGCTGCTTGAAAAGATAGTCATATATTTTAAAAGCATAAATACAGAAAAGTGTGATACTATTATAATATTACTGATAAACTTTTAAAAAAAGTAAAGTAGCATTTTTTATTCAGCTTTGGCCCACTTTCTACCTTCATGCTTTTTCTCTTCAGTTTTGGAATATATTCTTTTAATGAATCTGTAAAGAACTCAGAATAGAAAATATGTATTAAATACATCTTATATACATGAAATACATAAAGTTATATACTGGCATAACTTGGGAGATATTGTGGGTTTGGTTCAGACCACCACAATAATGCAAATATCACAGTAAAGTGAGTCACACAAATATTTTGGTTTCCCAGTGCAAATATAAGTTATGTTTACACTATATTGTATTCTATTAAGTGTGCAACAGCCTTATGTCTAAAATATAATGTGTGTATCTTAACTTAAAAATGCTTTATTGCTAAAGATTGCTGATACAGAGACACAAAGTAAGCATATGCTGTTGGAAAGATGGCCCTGGTAAGTGGTTCCAGTAGGGTTGCCACAAACCTTCAATTTGTTAAAAATGTAATATCTGCGAAAACGAGTAAAATGAGGTATGCTTGTAGTATGTAATTCACATGTATGAGATATAAAATAAATTATATAATAGATAAATATTTTAGAATATATGTATATCTGTGTGTGTGCTATTTGAAAAGGAGTGCAGATTATTCATTGTAACTCAATTCAAGATTGTTAATTCTTTCTCATTTTCTTACAAGCTGAAGCCTTTTGTTTGGTTTGAAAAATATAACAACAGACACTTATATGCTAGGCAAGAATATTCCTGAGAAGTTATATATTATGTATGTATATACATATATACATAAAAATCGAATATATATAAATATCCAAGTATATAGTGCCCATTAATGCCCATGCATGTCAAATACATTTGATAATGTTGGCATCTAAAATAACGAGAGTACCAGATTCACTATCAGGGCAGAGTTGGTATTGCATATTAATGATGGCTTGTGTTCACCCAATAGATATTTATTACCGCTATACACCAGACAATATACTAAGCATTAAAGACAAAATGTTGGGTACAAATGAAACTGATCCTCTCCTTATGCAATTTATAATCTAGCGTTGGGATGGTCATTGGTTATATAAATTCATTATATATATATGTGTGTGTGTGTGTGTGTGTATATATATTTAAACTTTTATATGTGATTTTAAGTAAATAACCATTGGGTTCAGGGTCCTGATTTATGTTTACTACTACTAAGATCAATTTTTCTCTTCTCAACATTTCTGACAACCAATGTGTATGTGCTTTTTTCTCACATTAATCAATTTTCCAACTCTCCCGACATCAAGTGGGTGTTCTAGAATTTAATTCAATTCTCACACTAACTTTCTGGATTATTGCAGACTCCACAGGTTAAGAGGTTAGTCACAAAAGACAGCGCCAACTATGGATCCTGAAAACAAGTCTGGGCTGGTTGTAATTCTTACTGACTGGCTATAAAGTCATTGGTGAAGGAGGAGGTTTCCTACAACCCCCTCCTCAAGTTTGATAATTCCCTAGAAAATCTTACCAAACTCAAGAAAATACTGGGTTTACATTTAATATTTTATTATAAAAAATGCAACTCAGGTACAGCCAAAAATTAAAAGATGCGTAGGATAAAGTATGAGGGTTAGGGGTGTTGATTGTCTGTGGCCTGTCTGGTGACACCATCCTTCCAGTACTCCAGTTTCTTCATTAACCAGAGAGCTCTTCAAGCCTTCTTCTACAGGGCTTTCATGAAATCTTTGTTACATAGGCACTAATGATTAAATCATTGGCCATTGGTGGTTGGCTCAATTTCTAGTCCCTCTTCCAGCCTTAGCCATCTGGGATGGGACTGAAAGTTCCAACTCTCTAATAATGGTTCCGAAGGCAACCAGCTCCCCATCCTGAAGCTATCCAGAGGCCCACAAAAAGTTACCTCATTAGCATAAATTCAGGTAAGATTGAAAAGAGCTTTTTGTTGTTGTTGTTTGAGAAGGAGTTTCACACTTATTGTCCAGGCTGGAGTACAATAGTGCGATCTCGGCTCACCTCAACCTCTGCTTCCCTGGTTCAAGCGATTCTCCTGCCTCAGCCTCCCAAGTAGCTGGGATTACAAGCATGCACCACCATGCCTGATTAATTTTGTATTTTTAGTATAGATGGAGTTTCTCCATCTATACTAAAAAGTTTCTCCATGTTGGTCAGGTTAGTCTCTAACTCCCGACCTCAGGTGATCCGCCCGCCTCAACCTCCCAAGAAAAGGGCTTTTTATGAATATGGTTCTCTCATCTTGATCACATGGGAAATTCTGATGGTTTTAAAATTTCTTGTTCCAGGAACCACGTACAAATATCAAATATATATAATATAATAAAACATATATGTATTTTATTATATCACAATATCACAGTGTTCAAGGTCCCATATGTCTTCTTTGAAGCAGTCAAGGTGTATCTGAGAACTGAGTAAGTGGTGATTAGGTTAAGAGAGAAATGATTTGTGTTCCTGAAGAAGAAAACATCAGTAAGGCCTTCAGCGATTTAGACTGTTTGAGGAACTAGGAATTTCTGGGTGGCTGGAATACTGAGATAGCAAGATGAAGAAAAGGATGATATGCCATTCATATGAAGAGATCAAAATAGTTACAGCCTTAAAGGGATATGTAAATGTTTTTGTCTTTAATAGCAATGAAGAATAACCAAGGCATTTTTCCCAAGGTGGGAATAGGAGGGGGACAGGATAAAGTTAATAATTTATTTCTGTTTTGTTTGCAATGGCAAATGGATGAGAGGAAAAGCTGGTTAAGTTGATATTGAAGTAATCTAGTCAAAAATTAATGCAATCTTGGATTAAAACTGTGGTGATTGAATGTAAATAAAGAGAAGAGATTGAGTTTGAGTTTTACTTGGAACATAGTGATGGGATTTCACTATGGATTAGATGTGGGGTTTGATCAACAGATGGATAGTGGCACAATTTATCCACAAAAAGTTATCAACTTCTTTTCCCCATTTTTCTTCCAGTTCAAAAGCCAAATTTGATTAAATCATAATGATCAAATGTATCAGTGCCTACCTACAGGCAGCCAGATATTGGAGGAAAAAAATCATATAACTATGACAACTTGTTTAACTTTAATGACCACACATTCAAATAAGCACTGAGTACACAGCTCAACAATGTTACTTAGTTTTCCATGCACTGTCTGAGAATGTTGTTCTGACACAAGCTTTCCCTCTAGAATTCAACCCACCTTTAATCTCAGCTGAAGAAATTGTCTTAAAATTCTTTGAGAAAAGAGAATGTATGTAAACGGTGTGCACTCATGTTCCAACCACCAAATTCTCAGGTTTCTGCATCTGTAAAGATTTTCTGTCTTGCCTGATGCTTTTATGGATGAAAGAAGTGACGTGTCTCTGATCTTTAAAAATTAACCTGTTCAATGACCCAATTATTCCCTTGATCCTTTCTCTTTCCTTCTCATGACTGTCACTTTTGCATTTATTTATTCCTCTTGCATATCACAAAACATTTCATCTTTGTTAGATCATGCATATTCACATGCAAAAACATCTAGTAACTTCATCTTTAAAACGGGTTCTCTTTTAACTCCACTTCTTCTTCCAATTTCTGTTTCTCTATTCCCTTCCCTAACCAAACTTCTTAAAATAAATTTCTATACTCATTGTCTTTACTTTCTTACTTCTCAATTATTCTTTAATCCAGTTCAATCTAGTGCTAAAAACATAGCTGTCAAAAGTTAAAAAATACTCTCAGTTGCCAAATCCAAGAGTCACTTTTCTGTCTTTATTTCACTCAACGTCTCTCCAATATTTAAGATAGTTGACCAGTTTCTCTTTATGATACACTTGAATGTCTGCTACTGTGGTAGGCTGAGTAATGCCTCCCCCAAACAAAGATGTCCATGTCTAATCTTAGGATTTTTAAATATGTTAATTTCCATGATAAAAATGACTTTGCAGATGTGACTCAAATTAGTTTTGAGAAGGGGAGATTATTCTGGACTATATGGGTAGGACTAATGTAACCACATGGGTCATTTTAGAGGGATGCAGGAGGGTCAGAGTCAAAGGTGTAACAATGGAAGTAGAGGCCAGGGTGATGCAGGGCCATGAGCCAGCGAATTCGGAAAGACTCTAGAAACTGGAAAAGATCAGGAAACAGATTCTCCCCTAGAACTTTCAGAAGAAATGCAGCCTTGCTAACCTATTTTCGACTTCTGACCTCTAGAAATGCAATAAAATACCATACACTTCCTTAAGCCACTGACTTCTTTAAGCCAGTGACTTTAAGCCACTACGTTGGTAGCAATACGTTACAACACCAATGGGAAACGAATGCAGCTACTATGTCATCCAATATTCTGATTTTTCTTTGTATCACAGTGGCTAATCTTTTCAGCTTTTCTTAACCAGCTGTCTCCTCCCTAGGGCTTGGTCTTGAGCTTTCACCTAGTCATCATCTGTGAACTCTCCATGTGATCTCATTGTGTTTCAACTGTTTTAAATGCTTTCTGTATGTTGGTAACACTCCCTCCCCACTCTCTCACTTGATCTTTACACTGAACCCAAACTGCCCACTTAAAAGTTCTATGTCTAATAGGCACCTCAAACTCCAACATAAAAGTCCCTTAATGTTCTCTCTTTAAATAGCAGAAGCTCAGAACAATTCTCTAGTTATCATCCTGTATTCAATCTAAAATCAAATTGTGTGACAAGAACTTTACTAAAATATATCTTAAATCTATTCACATTATTTACCTCTTCTACCACTATCTTATTGTAAACCACAAAAACCCTGAATTATCAAATTGCTTCTATCTTTCCCTATTTTTAAATTTATGTCTCTATATTCCAAGTGTCACACCGCAGTGAGAGGGACTTTTAAATTAAAACTGAGAATGATTTTACTCCCAGACTTAAAACTGCCAACTTCTTTTCATCAATCTTAGAATTAAAGTAAACTTTTTTTACTATGGTCTTTAAGACTCTACAAAATGTTACCTCAAATGCTAAGGTTAGAAAATTGTAGTAGATGATACTAGAAATGCATGCATAATATGGAGAGCTTTTAATGCTCTACTAAAAAATTCAAACTTTCCTCTGTGGTAAAAAATTTACTTGTAAAAGAAAAGAGAACTGGTATTTCCACATTTGCCTTTTTGAATGATTCTGACACTCATGAGGGGGAATTACTGAAGTGAGAAAAGGTCGAGATATGGTTTAGTGTGAAGCCTGGGGGGAAGAGTGGGACCAGCGATGAGAAGCTTGTAGAAACACAGTGAACCAAATCACTCTTTCACCCTCGTTTTCCTACTCAAAGTTACATGGTCCTCTTATTTGTATACCTGGAAAATTAGAGTTCAAAGTAGCGTTAATGGTAATCTAGATGATACATTCATTTTACAAATGAGAAAACTAGATACTAAATGGTTAAAAGACTTTCTTCAAGTCTCCTTAGAGAGATATATACTTTTGTAATTTTATTTCTACGTGTATATAATTATAAGCTTATTAGAGTATATAAGATTCTTTTACGTCTTATAGAAGATTTTCAGCCTCTTAGGATACAGGAAAACAGTTACAATTCACCCATTTTTCAAAAAAAGTAAGTAAAGTCAAACATCTTACCTAAATAACGTCAAGCAAATAGCAAAAACAAACAAACAAACAAACAAAAAAACAGAGTTTAGATTTCCAGATTATGATTCTTCCTCACTTTATACTACTTTGCATTACAAGTTCAGAGGACGCATTGTGCCAAACTCTATATACTGAATTTAGTGATTACTTCTCAGTCTCCATGTCAGACTAAGAAGAATTCCATATTATTTGAAGATAGACTCTCTAAGAGTAGGATAGAATGAGCTAGGCTCATTAACGTACATTTTATCGATGTGGAAGCACATTTTGCATTACAATTAAACTCAAATATTACTATTTCATTTAACATTTTTTCTTCAAGCAGGAAATTTAAATGTCTATTAATGATATAATAAAAAAGAACAATTGTCTTTATGTTCAGTAAAGTACTATCTATAATATTTTATTTATATAGTATTATGCTTTCCATTTTAAGCTAGAAGATATAAAATAATTCTCATTTATATTAGTATGCCTTAGACAGTCTTTTAGAGAAGAATCCTAGGGAGATTGGAATAAGTCCTCAAATCATGAATACTAAGTAGATTCTGTGCAGCTAGTGCTCAGATCAGCTTCTTAAAACTAGGTTGTCCGTAAAATGCCTGATTAGCATTGTGGGTTTTAAGAGTTTGTTCCTAGCTTCTAAGGGAAAAATACTTTTTTTTTTTCAATAATTATTTATTGGGGAGCAGTTAATTTTAGTGAGTGAGAACATAGGTTCTCTCACAGTCTGGTTCTGCAGTTCTGCAACTTTCTAGATATAGAACCCTGGACAGTTTAATTAACTTCTCTATGACTCAGTCTTCTCATCTATAACCTTCCTAATGAGGTGGTTGTATTAAATGATCAGATTTTATAAAGCACTTAGCACAATAAGGAAAGGATTTTGTCAAGCACTCAGAAAAATGTGAATAATTATCATTTGTAAAATAAATCAGAAATGATAAATGCATGTCTTCTTTCCCTCTTCTTCCTCCTTCCTAATTCCCTTCCTTTCTTTCTTTCTTTCTTTCTTGGCTACCTATTCCTCACCTGATCCCTACAAAGCTTACAAAAACAGCTCTGGAAGGAACTATTTTGAGATTGCACCAATAATATCAAAGAAAGGGCAGAAAACTGGAACAATCAAAGTTTCCAGCCCTTTTAGATGAGCAAAACTGCAAGCTGAGCCAGAGCACAATGACACACACACTTTCTCTCTTCTTTGCCCTATAAAACTTTAGGCATGCTTTGCCTCAGGAAATTACTTAGTCTTCAGCTGCTCCTTTAATTCATATCAGGTGAATTGAGCCTTTAACCTCAATCTGAGTCACATGAACTACATTTTTCCTTGATATCCTCTACTAGAATACAAGCTCGTTGAAAGCATAAATATTGATAATTTTGTTCACCTTTGTATGCCCAGTTCTTAGAATACTGGCTGACACATGAAAGATACTCCATGCATACTTATTGAATAAAGGAATGAGTATCTGCAATGTGCCAGGAACTGCAGTAGGCAGTGGTGATATCAGATGAATGGGGCTGATAAAGCTTTCTCCTCCACAGTCTTACTGTCTAGTAAGGAATGCATATAAGTAAATAGGCAATGGCAGGTTATGGTGGCAAGGACTATGGTATAGACCATATGCCATCAGTGGCGTGTGCGTATGTTTATGTGTGATTGTGAGGGTATTTACTCTCTAGGGATGCTATCCACTCCCCCAAGATATGTGCCCAAATGAGTTGAATACACAAAGAACATCTTTTTAAATAAAGCTTAAGTAGCCATAATGTGAGCTTGTAAAGAGTTCTGGATGCACCAAACCCTAGAAGGTAAACATATTTATTTTATTTTATTTTTTTGAGATTGAGTCTTGCTCTGTCACCAGACTGGAGTGCAGTGACATGATCTGCAACCTCTGCCTTCTGGGTTCAAGCAATTCTCCTGCCTCAGCCTCCCGAGTAGCTGGAATTACAGGCACTCGCCACTATACCTGGCTGATCCGCCCACCTCGGCCTCTCAAGGGGCTGAGATTACAGGCGTGAGCCACTGTGCCTGGCCAGATGAGCAGATTTTTAAAATGCACAAGAAAATCTTACAGGAAGAGGCAATGTGAAGTACTTTAAGTAGTAATTAATCTAAGAAGGAAGCGATGATGAACAGCGAGATTGTTCTAGGTGGATGAAATAGTAACACAGCAAATAAAGCTTATCAGCTATTTCTTACCACTTAGTAGAATTGTCTTGAAAAATCAGAGGTTGAAGAGCATGTTTGGTCAGCTTACAGTTGACCAATAGTTCACCCGACTTTTGTACATTTGTATACTTCTTACCTCTTCAGTCTCATCTCTCATCTGTTCTAGATTATATAAAATGAGGGGCTGAGAGATGAGACTGTGAGATTGAAGAGGTAAGAAGTTTCTAGAACTTAAAGGACATTATATACCATGTTAAGTACTTTAGACTTAAACTTAAGGCCAATGTAAAAAAAAAATGCTGAGTACTCTTAAGCAGAGGGGTAATATTGTTTGATTTTTGCCTTTGAAAACTAATCAGGGCTGCAGTAGAAAAAATAGATAGCAAGTAGAAAAACCAGAAGTGGTAAGAACAATTAAGAAGTCTGTCAAAAATTTAGGAAGTCCTAAAATAGGAGAGTAGAAATGCAAATAAATGAAAGGAAATGGGTGGATTTAAGAGTTATATGGAGATACCATTGACAAAAGTCTGATAAATATTTTTTGCCACAACCTAATGTATTTAGAAAATGTATTTAATATCACTTCTCACTATTCTCTCTCTCTCTCTCTCTCTCTGTCTCAGAGGTGTATCTGTAAAAAGAAAGTCAGACAATATTATGTTATTCTAACATTTTCTATTGTATTTTTAAAATATTCACTATGATCCACTCAGCTGATTTTACTACCTTTTATGTAACCATATTAAAAGACAAAAATCATCAATCTATGTGACTTTATGATTGATTGGATATGAGGAGTCAATAAGCAGGAATATAAGATGGCAGAAAAAATTTTTGTTCAGACAAATATATAAAGGTTAGAACTCAATTTATTTCAAAATGGATGCTTAGTTTTGGGGTTATATATATTTCTTTTACATCATTTGAAATTATTATCGGAAATGTCTAGTGCACAGCTACACATTGTTCTAGAATTTATAGAATAAGCTTGGGCTAGATAAGGATACAGAAGTTCTTAGCGATTAGGAGTACAGCCTGTGAATCCAAAATATCTATGTTTAATTTCTAACTACAGCACTTAACAGCTGTCAAACTATGGGAAAGCTAATTTTACTCTATCTAAGCTTCATTCCTTTATGTCTATAACGGAGAAAATAAAATGAGTGGTTGTCAGAATTAGATGGAAATAATGCATATGAAGTGTTTAGTGTATAACTGATATATAAGTGCTTGATAAATATTGGATATTATATTATTATAACTAATTCTACTATTCCTAAGAGTCCCTGGATGCAGGGTAGATTCACAATTAGGAGGCTGCTTCAGTTCCTACTACCGAATATCAAGGGCCATATATGTTTGCAACATGTGTCTGTATGTGTAAGCTGACGATAACTGATTGTTACTTTCCTGCATGCAGCACTGTTAAAGGATGGAATCTCCTTATGTAGGGAATTTCCAGTTTACACCAACGAATATGAGAAGAGTCAAATAATGATTCTTCAAAGCTGTAAATAATGCAACTTATGATTAATGGTGGCTTAAAGAAAGGAGTTTCTTTTTCTTACTCAAGAAGTTTATAGGTAGAGAGTTGGTTCAGTTGCTTAACAATGCAATTAAGGACACAGACTTTTCCCATCTTTCTGCTCTGCCGTTTTTAATGTGCTGACTTTAGTCATTATCTTCATTGCCTGATGGTTTCAAGATGAATGCTTCGGTTCCAAACATGTCTGGCTTGAAATGACACAGAGAGACTAAAGGGAAAGACCATATGAGCAGTTTGCACTCCATTTTTAATCAAGAAAGCAACAGTTTTTTTAGAACATCATCCAGACAGCTATTTTACAGACTTGTTGGTCCAGATTGGTCACTCCTAGCTATTCAAAGTCTAGGAAGCTGGGGAATGATATCATCAAGCTTAATTTTGACAGTATTTCTTAAATTTAGCAGTCATTAGAAACATCCAAGGAGCTTTAAAAATACTGATTTATGGGTTCAGTTGTTTAAGCCTTGAGCTAGGTTTATTGCTGCCTTAAATAAAATAGGGATCATGTTCCAGGGTTACCTTGTTGCACACGAGGACCCCTGGAGATGTGCAGTGTAGAAACTGCATGATCACTCAGAAGTCCCTACTGTTAGTAAGGAGAAAAGGGAAAAGAAGACTGTGTAAGTAATTAAATGTGCCTGCCACTAGTGGCTAATACAAAGCCTGGCAAACAGAATCTGATTAATCAGATGTCTGGATGAGATCCCAGAAATGGACAGGGACCAATTCCTGTGGCAGTTACCTACTAGATTTGGCTGGAGAATGTCTGATCTTAAGATAGATTAAAAAAATAAATAACTAAGGGTATGCCCTTTTACCAAATAGCTTCTTAGTAAATGTTTTTAATACACGAGAAATGTAGGTTAGTTACATTTTTTTAAAAAAATCAATTGAGGTATGTTCATCTACATGGCAACAACTTATCCATGGACAGCAAAGAATAGCCTGTCAATCTATTGAAACATTAAGTGTTTAGACAAAGCACTGTGCCAAGTCAACATTTAGGGGATGAACAGAGAAAAAGATCCCTGAGAAGAGATTTCAGAGATGGGAAAAAAACCGAAACAATCTCAAGGGAATGCAAAGTCAAAAGTTTACCTATTGCTGACAGATTAAAATGATCAGAGTTTTGGATTTATCTAGCAATGAGAACATCACTCATCAGTGATTGATTTAGCAGTGGGTGATTTACAGTAAAGCAATTACAGTGAGATATTTATGGATAGAGTGAGACAGTGGTTGGGTGAATAAGAGTTAAGTGGTGAGTGCAAGTTGCATGGTTCAGAATTCTTTCAATATTTTTATATGTAAAGATGAACATACTAATAGCTCATGAAAAACATGAGTTAATGGAATTTTTATTCTTATCTTCTAAGATGTGAAAGAACTGAGATTGCTTAAATGCTGTTTGGAATACACAAAAACAGAGGGACAGAGTGTAGTAGCAGAGGAGTATAGGAAATAAAGAAACTAATAGATAAAGGAAAAGTCTCCGGAGGAAAGAAAGGAAGACCACAGATTCAGAAAAGGAAAAGCATGAAATGGCAGTCCTACAAAGTTCTACAAAGTTTACAAGTTTGGCCTTCGGCTGGCATCAGGGAATATGGATTTCAGGACGGTTCCCACCATTCTCAGGAATAATCAGCGTGTCTCACAATGCCCAAGATCTTTGTTCAAACAGTGTGGTTTATGATGAAGACCTAGTTTGCTTCTAGTAGTCTGAAATTTGGATACATGTTAGGAAAGGAGTGCCTGTGTCACCAGCCCCCAACAAAAAATACTTAACACTGAGTTCCTAATGAGTTTCTCTGGTAGACAGACATTTCCCACATGTCATCACAACTCATTGCTAGAGGAATTAAGGGTGTCTGGTGTAACTTCACTGAAAAAGGACCCTTAGAAGCTTGTGCCTGGTTTCCTCTGAACTTTGCCCCCTTCTCTTTTTCTTTTGCTAATGTCCTTGTGTATCCTATCCTCTGTAGTAACCATAAATTTAATTATATGCTGAGTCTTATGAGCCCTTCTTCTGAATTGCTGAAACTTGGTGTGGTCCTGAGGCCTGGTAACACCATGGATGAAAAGCACAGGTTGTAGTAAAAGGTAAAGGATGCCTATTCCACTGTAACTGGAAGGTAGGGGTCAGGTTAGCATAACAGGTTTTACTGAAGGAAGTTGAGTTTGAAAGGGCACCAGAAGATCTTAGGTAATTGTAAAAAATGAAGGTTAAAAATAATGACTATAGATTAAGAGCATTGATTAGAAAAATATAAATGGATTGTCATAAAGCACTGAAAGCACTGGAATTCATAAAGCCTGGTGGCATTGGAATTCATGAGTTTCCAAGAATGCAGCGGGGTGTGTGTGTGTGCCTGTGTATGTGTGTGTATGCACACACTTCAGTTCAGCAGCCCTCAGAATTCTGTGTGCAGATCAGAGAAGTTGGTTAAATTTTTTTAAGGTCAGAGATTTACTAAGTATTTGCAATATCATGATGAAAGAAATATTTATTGGAAAAGAGTTTATGTGATGAGTCATAGAATTTCAGCTTGGTAGAAAAAAGGTAAATGCTGTCTCAAAAAAAAAAAAAAAAAACAGAATTTTGCAGTTTCAGACCAATGAATTCCTGGAGCCGCTAGAATGTGGATGGGGCAAGAAAGGATTCTCCCCTTCAGACTTCAGAGGAGTGTAGCACTGCAATATCTTGATTGTGAATTTCTGACCTCTAGAATGGTGAGGATAAACTTTCTGTTGTTTTAAGCCAAAAACATTGTGGTAATTCGTTACAGCATCCCTAAGGAACTAATACAATAATTATGAGAAAATATGGCTAAATTAGAGTGATATGAAAATATTAAAGATGAAGAAATGAAAGCCATGCGACAGAAGGATATGGAATCTAGTATACATGTGGAGTTTTGTGTCTCCCAGAATGAACAGGGAATCTGGAGAGTGGAAAAAAAGGCAGTTAGGGGCCAGAATGGTGGCTCACACCTATAATCCCAGCACTATAGGAGGCTAAGGCCTGCGGATCATCTGAACTCATCTGAGTTCAAAAGCAGACTGGGCAACAGGGTGAAACCCTGTCTCTACAAAAACAACACACAAACACACACACACTATATATATATATTATATTATATATATTATATATTTTATATATTAGCGAGGTGTGGTGGTGCATGCCTGTAGTCCCAGCTACTCAGGAGGCTGAGGAGGGAGGATCACTTGTGCCTGGGAGGTAGAAGCTGCAGTGAGCCGTGCACTCCAGCACAGGTTGATAGAGCAAGATCAAGACCTTGTCTCAAAAAAAAAAAAAAAAAAAAAAAAAAATTAGGGATAATCCAAAAGATATCAAAAGTAATCTATAACACAATATATGAATGGATTTATAAATTATAAAATGTTATGCAAGTAAAGTATTTCTATTAGAAAATTTTTAATGTGATGAGAACATAATTATGTTTACTAAAATAATTGCTATTGTTGTATTTCAAATATATTATTTCACTTAATTAATGACAAATATCTAATTACATTAAGCTTTACTTTTGGATGCCTAAAAACAAAAGTCTAAGAATTCCAAAATTGGCATAACTTATTCCTAAAATAAAACAAACCAAACCCAACAAAAAGCCCATCCCAAAAAGCCACTTTCCATGCAGTATACCGTGCCACCACACTCAATTACAACCACTAAAATATTCCAGTTTTTATATTACAGTCATGGGAGGTTTGAAGAAATATTTGTTGTGTGCCTGATATCATATATTAAGTCTTCATATGCACCTGTATATTCATTTTCAAATAACTTATTTGACCTCCAGGAAATTTTATAAGTCAGTTCTGGGTGGTATACAATTTGGCCAAGTTTGCTGGACTTACAAGACTGTTCTCCTTCACATTCAATAGATCTTCTTGAATCAAGAAAGGAATGTGCAAGGCATTTGATAATTTTTCTTCCCATAAAAATGAGGTTTGCCCCCGGGTTTTGTGTAAAATGTCAAACAAGTGATTTAAATTATGAGGGGCTGCTTTTTTAAACCTAACAAATGCTTTGTGGGGTCATTTTGTCTAATTGTTTTGGCATCTTTCAAATATCATATAAAATACCATATCATTTTAGCACTTTCTTAATCTATAAAATGGTGTGATACATTTTAACAGCTCTACTTTATATTTGGCCTTTCAAAAGCATCATGCTTTATGGTCCATCAGCTACATAGTGGCAATAATCGCAGATGTTTTGTGCATGGTAGAATCTGTGCTCAGAGCCTTTCATTTCACTTGCATAAAGTCTCCACAAAAAATAAGTAAAATCTAATGAATGCTAAGTCTAGGAAAATATAATGTTAATGTGCAATAGAAATAGATTAAGCCACATACATATACTTTTTAATTAAGATTGGCTAATTTTCTTCACTGTATTGTGGTAATTATACCAACTTATTCTTTTAATGATACAAATATCCACTTATTTGAAATACATATGCCTACATTAGGAAACATAAAATTTTGCCCTAAAATAGCCATAGATTTTTTTATTATTACAATTGATGTCAGTTATCTATACTTGAAAGATAATAATGTATATGGTGCTTTTCAAAAACTAAAACAGTGCTGATGATCATTCGATGAATTACAAATTATTTGGAAGACATGGTAGCATCTAGAACAATGTCATGGAAATGATAGACAATGTCAATTATAATACTTTAAAATGACCAAGAATGTAGATTACAGATCTATGCAACTAGAAACTGTTTATACCTGTACAACAATAGATAACTGTGATAGAAAAATTGATGACCATCAGTTCCATTGTTGTATTATACTTTTATTATATCTCATTATTTTAATATATGTAATCTAGTATATGCAAATAGTAGAATAACCTAATTTTTCCTTTTTTATTCATTATATTGTTTGAATTGTGATAGGCAAGTCAATCATATAATGTTATTTTCTTCCTTTCCCCCTTTCTTTCATTCATGATTTTGCACTAATTAATTTATTCATGGTATCTAATATTTTTAAGGATGCTTCTAAACCAAATACAGTAAGTCCTTACATAATGTTGTTGATATGTTCTTGGTAATTGTGACTTCAAGTGAAGTTAAGCATAATAAAACCAATTTCACCATATGCTAATTGATATTAACAAGAGTTAAGTTCTTATAGCATATTTCTGATCACAAAAACTCACCAAACTTCTAAATAAAATCTGAAACACTTCTAATATTAACATTGAAATAAATGTAAGCTATGCATATATTTAGAAAAGATAAATAAAAACAAGTCAGATGACTTTTTACCCAATTATTACAGTCCAAAGTCATGGGGGCCAGAGTCTGTTCCCACAGCTCATCTTTGGGAAGGGGGAAGAAACTAGAGGACCAGAAGAAAACCCAAACAGACATAGGAAGAGCATGCAAATGAGTTATTTGAAGACCTCCTATTGTCTCGTCCACAGCCTCAGCTGATGAAAGCAGAATAGTATATCCCATGAGAATAGGTGGCACTAGCCAGGCATGGTGGTGCATGCCTATAGTTCCAGCTATGCGGGAGGCTGAGGCAGAAGAATCCCTTGAACCCAGGATAGGGAGGTTGCAGTGAGCAGAGATCCAGCCACTGCACTCCAGCCTAGGAGCCTGGGTGACAGAGCAAGACTCTGTCTCCAAAAGAAAAAAAAAAAAGAGAGAGAGAGAGAGAGTGGGTGGCATATTCTGAATCATGTGACCAATCTAATCAAACTGAATGAACTGAGGACACACAACTGACCTCACAACAGCCAATTTATGTTTTTTCCACCAACTTCCAAGAGAGCTTGTTTTGAAATGTTCTAGTCAAATTAAGATATATTTATTGGATAATCATGTTTTACTGAAGTCTACCAGAATGAAAAAACTTCAGAGGGTAAATAAAGAACAGACACAAATAAAGGAATCAGTAACTAAGACATAGATTGGAGTTCATATTTATGAAGTCCTACTGCCATGGTCTGTACAGTTTATGTGAGTCTCTAAATAACTGTCTTTGTCTGAGGTCAACTATATTTCAATTCTTTTTTGTTTTTTCAGAGTGTTAATATGTTTGCCTAGTTATGTTATATAAGATAATTTTCCAAAATGCCAGATGTTTCCTTATAATCAACTCTTAATTATTTTGTGCGACTATGAAGCGTTTAAAAAATATTTATTAAGAAACCATTTATTATCTACTGTGTTGAGCACTATCATGGCACAGATGCCGTGCATGTGATACATTAAAAAAATGGAGGAAATCATGTGACGTAAGAATACAAAGAGAATCATGTATCCAGCCTGTGTAAATCAAGCAATGATTCCCATAGAAGGTCACATGTAGCTGAACTTGAAGGAAAAACGAGTTGCAGACTTAATATTTTTAATCAATTTTAATAAAGTATAATTAATATACAATAAGTACAATTCAGTAAGTTTTGATTAATATATACACATATATCTATGTATATCAATTACTTCTGTTATTACTACAACCACAATCACATTACACAACATCTGCGTTGTCCCAAAAGCTTTTCTTATGCCACTTCCCAGTCAATCACTACCTTCCTCGCCCAGCCCCAGACAAAACTGATTTACCAGCTGCCACTATAAATTAGATTTCTCTTTTCTGAGTTTCTTATAAACGTAATTATATGGGATATACTCTTTTGTGTCTATATTCACTTTGCATACAGTCTTTGAACATTGGAAGGGCCTAGAGAAAACTTCCCCTTTGCTCTCTCAATGTTCTCTGAAAAATCAACTGATAAAAGGTGGATTAAAAGGAGAAAAAGCACACACATTTCTTAATGAGCATGGAGGAGAACTACAAGGGCTATGAAACCAATGGAATACGGAGGCTTATATACCATCTTGAGGTTACAGAAAGAATAGAGGCTTGGAACTTGGCAAAACAGGCTATGAGAGTGGGGAAAAGAGGAGGCCTGGTTAGTAAAAGCCGTTTTGTTATATAGGCAAAGCCTAGTAGGTAGAAGTGCTCAGAAATAACAGATGATAAATGTGATGTGTTTTTTTTTTTTTTTTCTCCCCAGAGCTTTTAAGGTGTCAGACTCTTGGTTAATGTTTTCTAGATCTGAACAAGGGAAGGTCTCAGGGAGAGCCTGGCTTGATCACTTTAGATTTTTCTCTATAGACACAAATCTCCCCAACAAAAAGATTTTCAGCAATTACTGTATTTCCAGGCCTTCTAAATAGCAAATCTGAAACTATGTTAAATAAGTGTATTTTGGGGTGAAATATTTTGGTTTCCTTCAACAGCTGCTTCTATTGTTGCATAATTAATATACAGTAGTGTTCAGTTGTATAAACAAACCATAATTTGTTTAGCAATTTGCTAGCTGATGGACATTTGAGTTGTTTCTAGTTTTGACTTTTTACTAGTTTGGAGTTATTATACATTAAGCTGCTTTAAATTTTTGTGTGAAAGATTTTGTGTGGAAATATGTTTTCATTTTACGCGTGTAAATAGCCAGGAGAAAAATTGCTGAGTCATATGGTAAATGTATCTTTAATTTTATAAACAATCAAAATACTTTGTGATGGTACACATTGATATTCTGGCTTGCAATGCATTAGAGTTTTACTTACTGTAATCTTTTTTTTTGGGGGGGAGTGGGGGTTGGGGGGACCAGGTTTTGCTCTGATGCCCAGGCTGAATTATGGTAGCATAATCGCTGCTCACTGCAGCCTCAACCTCCAGGATTAGGTGATCCTCCTGCCTCAGCCACCTGAAGCTGGAAACACAGGTACAAGCCACCACAGCTGGCTAATTTAATAAATTATTTGTGGAGACAGGGTCTCCCTATGTTGCTTAAGCTGGTCTGGAACACCTGGGCTCAAGCAATTCTTTCTTTGGTGTCTCAAAGTGCTGGGATTGCAAGAATGAGCCATCACACCCAGCCATCAGTCTTTTTAATGTTTGACAATCTAGTACATTTGCAGTGGTATCTTTTGTTTTTGATGCTGTTGTTGTTGTTGGCATTTCCCTAATGACTAACGATTTTGAGCATTTGTTTTCATGTGTGCAGTAGGCATTTATTTATCTTTTCTGAACTCTGCTTAAATATTCTGTCCATGTTTTGAGTTATTTTGTTTCATTATTATTTAGGTGCAAAGTTGTATATATATCCTATATGAAAATACTTTATCAGAAATGTATAGATTAGAAAGATAGATGACAGTAAGAAAGGAAAAAGAAAAGAAAAGAAGAAGGAGGGAAGGAAGGAAGGAAGGAAGGAAGGAAGGAAGGAAGGAAGGAAGGAAGGAAGGAAGGAAGGAAGGAAGGAAGATTTATTTTCAGTCTGTCAAACTAAAATAATCAAAAGGGTCCGAATCTAGTTTAAAGAGAATTTATTCAAGTGCAAAGTTTGAGGACAGCTGTCTAGGAAGCACAGATTCCAAAAAATGGAAGTCTGTATGTTACCCCCCAAATACCAGCATTCATTAAACTACGAAGTAACAAAAGATTCTCCAAGATAACATAGGTTATGATCAATAGGATTTTTATTACTTGGCAGGAGGGGAAAACTGGGAGAATTCTTCAAAACAGTGTCTCCCCTTGGAAAAGGTAAAAAGAGGGCATTACAGGGCAAAGGAGAGGGAAGAGGGAACATCATCGCAAGCAGAGGAGAGGTTCCAGTTGCGCAGACACAGTGAGTCATCATGTCAACACATAAATTACATGTTATGGTAAGGAAGCTATACCTCCCCCTGAGGTGAAGACTTTAGCATGCTCATGAGGAAAGCTCAGGTTTTTCTGTAAATTGCCTAGGGTCTTTCGGGAGCTGGTTTAAACCAACAAGGTGACCATGGTTTAAACCATTCCATCCAGGATTTGGGGAAGAATAGGCTGAAGGGTAGGAGGCTGTAAAACAGGCTGATTGCTCTAATTGACTACATTCCTATAATTCCTCCCTGTCTGTTTACAGGTGCTCCAAAGAAGAGAAGTTTGAGATCATTTATATAGACAAAGTTTTGGGAAGCCAAAGAGAATTTCAAAATTTGTCTGTATGAGGATTAACACATAGTTCCAATGATTTGATTTGTTGAAGTGGTCTTTTTCTTTCAGGAAATGTGTATTTAAAATTTCATACTAAAGATGCAACAACCCTGGGGTCTTTTGTGCCATCCTGTCTTAGGCAGGTACAGGTCAATAAGGAAGGCAGTTAATCTATAACAAAGATCAGAGTTTAGAATGGGAATAGATCTGGTCTCTAATCTTTTCCAGTCATTTACAGAATAAGAACAATGAAGGACAAAGTTAATCTATAGCCTAAGAAGCAGAAATTTCAAACATGCTAGTGACTCAGTCTCCTGGGCTTAACTTCCCTCTTGGCATAATAAATTTAGAGGGTTCTGAAATTTTATTTGACAATGGTAACTTTATGAGAAGTCATTAATTTCAATAAAAATGTATTGTATCATTGTTTTAATTTAATTTTTGTGTTTATTGTATAAGAAATCTTTGCTTATCCAAATTTTGCAAAAAGTTTCTCCTCTATTTTATTTTTTCCTTCTATATGTTTGTAGTCTCAGCACTTATATTTAGGTCCATGATAGATTGTTAATCAAGGTTTGTGTGTATGGTGTAAGATAAAGATCGAGCTTTATTTTTTCCCATAGGAATATCTAGTTCTTCCAACCACATTTATTAAGTTTCATGTGATTCAGTATGATTCTTTTAGGTCTAGTTAATCAGTTTGTTTGTGTATGTGTAGGTCTAGAGTAACATCTACCCTGAAAATTATTTAGCCCTACCACTAAAGTCTTTCCTTTTTACTTTTCTACTAAATGCCATAAGTAATCAAATAATTGTGCCACTATGGCTGTTAGGATCTTAAATATTTCCCAGTCCGATGCCTCACAATTCCTTCTTCCCCCTATGCTTAGCATTATGAAATTTACCCATATATTTCTGCATTAGGATTCAGCAGAGAACAGCAACCCATTATGCTGATTTCTGGACTGTTTTTACTATTTATGTCCAGACTTTTCACAAGCTTGGAAATTTCTAGCCCCCTCAGATTTCCTGATCCTTGATGTCTGTCTCAACTCAGTCAGAAAAACTACCATCATCTTCTTAGGATTTATTTTTTTACCCTGCTCCTTTATCTGCATCTGGATTGGGCCTGGAAACAGAAAGTGTCACTGATTGTTTCCCTTTTAACATGTCAGCTAATTATGAGAAGTAGATGGAAAAAATTAAGGCAGAATAAAAGATTATTCTAACTGTGGACCAGTACAAAGTGATTCAATTTCTAAACAAGTTCAGCTTATTATAACATAAAAATCTAAAATAAAAATTTTTGAACATGAGAATGGTATATTTCTCTAACATAACAAATAAATTAGGAGGTAGGCAGTCCAAAACTGATATGACAGTTCTAGAGTATCATAAGTATGAAGACTGAGTCGGTTCACTTTTTTTTTTTTTTTTTTTTTTGAGACGGAGTCTCGCTCTGGCACCCAGGCTGGAGTGCAGTGGCACGATCTCCACTCACTGCAAGCTCTGCTGCCTCCCAGATTAACCCCATTCTCCTACCTCAGCCTCCCTAGAAGCTGGGACTACAGGCATCAGCCACCATGCCCGGCTAATTTTTTTGTATTTTCAGTAGACACGGGGTTTCACCGTGTTCGCCAGGATGGTCTCGATCTCCTGACCTCGTGATCTGCCCACCTCGGCCTCCCAAAGTGCTGGGATTACAGGCGTGAGCCACCGCGCCCGGCCAAGTTGGTTCACTTTAAGCAGGCTGGTCCATATTACACTGTTGCTTACACCTAATTCACCGAAATTGACTTACACTGCCAACCTAGCTGAAAAAAAAAAAAAGCCTAGAAAAATGTAAACTTTTATTGAGAACAAGAATGAGCTCTGCTTGAATTTGGATTCTGGCATTAAAGGGGATCAGGAGAATAGATGTTGGAATAGAAGATCAGAATGTTTTATATCAATGGCCATTTCATTTACAGAGAGAGTAGTTTTGAAAGGAAGATTATGAACTGAATGTAGTTATGTTGAGTGTTCATGTGCTGTCAGGACATTTATGCGGTAATTTCAAGTGTGAAACTAAATGTGGACATGAAGCAGGTTGTATGTTAGAATTATGTATTAGGAACATAAATGTGGAAATCTAATTAGTTATTTTGCAGGAAGAGATTGTAAGAAAAAAGACAAACCAATTTTCCTCCACTCTCACGCTGAAACCACCTTTACAAAAAGTATAACAGTGAGAAAAGTATGGCAGTAGGGGAGGTCTGGTCCAGCCAATCCTCATCTTGCCTCTAGCCTTCAACCTGCCCTTAATTATTCCTAGGCTTGGGCCAAGCTAACTTTGAGAGACATTTAGTTTGTAGTTTAAATGATAATAACCCTTCTCCAAAACACAGCCACCCTTGTAAAGCTAATAAGAAACCATCAGGCTAGGAGGATGAGAGAGGCCTACATTCTGCTAAGATGTAGATATAAATAATTGTCAGCCTTTATTCTGGAGGTCACAAGATGTACAACTTTCCAATTAGTCCTGCAGATAACATCACTATTGTAAAACCTAAGATTGGCCTTTTGACATATATATTAAGGTTTTTTGTATGCATGTCTGACCTGGACCCAATGTCTCTACCTGGACCCACTGGTTACTCCTGTGGCCCCACCTAGAAGCAGCTCAGTGCAGTTGAGGCCCATCTGCCACACCCCTGTGATTGCACCCCCAACCAATCAGCAACAAGCATCCATTGCCTAGCCACCCTCAACAGCCCCCCAACTGTCCTTGAAAAATCCTAGCATCTGAATTTTCTGAAAGGCTAATTTGAGGAGTAATAAAACTCTAGGTTTCCATTTAACAGACTCTGTATGCGTAAAACTCTTTCTCTATTGCAAAATTTTAACCACCGAGGGGGTTTACCTTGCCCACTTCCTAGAGAGAGTTGATTCACGAAGACGGGGAATTGCAAGAGACAGTAATTCCATGCAGAGCTGACTGTGTGGGAAACCCGAGTGTAAGTATTAATCAAATCAAAGTATTCGAGGAGCAGAGCTTTGAAGGATAGCTTAGTGGGTGGGGGTAAGCCAGTGAGCCAGGAATGCTGATTGGTTGGGTTGAAGATGAAATTGTAGGAAATTGAAGCTATCTTCTTGTGCTGAGTCAGTGCCTGGTGGGGGCCACAAGATCAGATGAACCAGTTTGTAAATCTAGTTGTTGCCAGCTGATCTATCAAGTGCAGGGTCTGAAAAATGTCCCAAGCACTGATCTTAGGAGCAGTTTAGGGAGGGTGCGAATCTTGTAGTATCCAGCTGCATGACTCCAAAACCATAATTTCTAGTCTTATGGCTAATTTGTTAGTCCTACAAAGGCAGTCTAGTCCCCAGACAAGAAGGTTTGTTTGGGGAAAGGTTTGCTAGTGTCTTTGTTTTAAACCATAAACTAAGTCTCTCCCACAGCTAGGTCAGCCCATGACCAGGAATGAACAAGGATAGTTTGGAAGGCAGAAGCAAGATGGAAGTGGTTAGGTCAGATCTCTTTCACTGTCTCAGTTATAATTTTGCAATAGTGCTTTCAACTTCTCTGCCTTGATAAATTAAACGACTCTACATGGGCAGCGGGCAGGAAGCACCACAGCAATCAACACAGAAGACTTATTGTGACCAGATGTGTGGGGAGTATTTCTCCCCCACCAAGCAAGCCATCAGTTCTGCAGAGGACACCTACTGGGTGTCCTCTAATGCAGTCCAATTCTGACACTATCTTCCTAGAGATGGCATCAGATCCCACAGGTTGAGGGTTCAGACTCAGTCCCACAAGACTGTCTCTTCTTCCTTAAATGCCAGTCTCAAGCTCTTGGTTATTTTATCTGTGCTTCTTACTGAAAGGCTACAAATGGAGGATCCCAAGACCCCTCTTTGGGTTGGGTTTATTTGCTAGTGCAGCTCACAGAACTCAGGAAAAACCTCCTTATGTTTACTGGTTTATTATAAAAGATATGGCAAAAGATACAAATGAAGAAATGCATAGGTCAAGGGGTGGGGTAGGGACACAGAACTTCCATGTTTCCTTTCTGGAAACACCACCCTCCAGGAACCTCTACAAGTTCAGCCATCCGGAAGCTGTACAAACCATGTCCTTCTTGGTTTTAATGGAGGTTTTATTACAAAGTCACGACTGATTAAATTATTGGCTATTGGTGATCATCTAAACCTTCATCCTGTCTTTTTTCCTCAGAGGTTGGGAGATAGGCACTCGGTTTTATAAGGAAAGCAGAGCATAAAAGTTCAGAAAATTTGCAGCCTGACAATGCAATAGAAAAGAAAATTCCATTTTCTGAGGAGAAATACAAGCAGGCTGCAGAAATATCCATAAGTAGTAAGGAGCTGAATATTAACCCCCAAGACAATGGGGAAAATGTCCATGTCCCCAGGGCATGTCAGAGTTCTTCATGGAAACCCCTCCTGTCACAGACCTGGAAACCTAGGAGGAAAGAATAGTTTTGTGGGCCGATCCCAGGGTCCCCATCCTGTGTGCAGTCTAGAGACTTGGTGTCCTGCATCTCAGCCACTCCAGCCATGCTTAAAAAGGGCCATGGTACAGCTCAGGTCATGGCTTCAGAGGGTACAAGCTCCATGCCTTGGCGGCTTCCACGTCGTGTTGAGCCTGCAGGTGCACAGAAGTCAAGAATTAAGGTTTGGGAACCTCTGCCTTTTTTTCAGAGGATGTATGGAAATGCTGCATGTCCAGGCAGAAGTTCACTGCAGGGGCAGGTCTTTCATGAAGAACTTTTGGTAGGGCAGTGCAGAAGGGACATGTGGGGTCAGAGTTCCCACATAGAGACTGTACTGGGGCAATGCCTAGTGGAGCTGTGAGAAGAGGGCCACCATCCTCCAGAACCCAGAATGGTAGATCCACCGACAGCTTGCACTGTGTGCCTGGAAAAGCCACAGACCCTCAATGCCAGTCAGTGAAAGCAACTGGGAGGGAGGCTGTAACCTGCAAAGCCACAGGGGTGGAACTGCCCAAGACCATGGGAATCCACCTCTTACGTCAGCGTGACCTGGATGCAAGACATGGAGTAAAAGGATATCATTTTGGAGCTTTAAGATTTGACTACCTTGTTGGATTTCAGACTTACATGTGGCCTGTAGCCACTTTGTTTTGATCAATTTTCCCCATTTGGAATGGCTGTATTTATCCAGTGCCTGTACCCCCATTGTATCTAGGAAGTAACTAACTGGCTTTTGATTTTATAGTCTCATAGGTGGAAGAGACTTGTCTTGTCTTGAATGAGACTTTGGACTGTGGACTGTGGACTTTTGAGTTAATGCTGAGATGAGTTAAGACTTTGGAGGACTATTGAGAAGGCATGATTGGTTTTGAAATATGAGGACATGAGATTTGGGAGGGGCCAGGGGTGGAATGATATGGTTTGACCATGTTCCTACCCAAGGCACATCTTGCGTTGTAACTCCTTCAATGCCTGTGTGTCATGGGAAGAACTTGGTGTGAGGTGATTTAATTATAGTGACAGGTTCTTCCTTCACTGTTCTCATGATAGTGAATGAGTCTCACAAGATCTGATGGTTTTATGAACAGGAGTTTCCCTGTGCAAGTTCTCTCTGCCTGCCGCCATCCATGTAAGACATGTCTCACTCCTCTTTGTCTTCTGCCATGATTGGGAGGCCTCCCCAGCCCTGTAAAACTATTAGTTCACTAAACCTCTTTTTCTTCCCAGTTTCAAGTATGTCTTTATCAGCAGCATGAAAATGGACTAATACACTAGTGAACAGAAGCAATAATCAAACCATTAAAATACAGAGGGTCCCCAAAATTTATGTTCTAAAACAGCTGCCTGGAAAAGCTTCAGAATTTAAATGCAACATAGTAGATGATGATACAACCATCAGTTTTGCTTTCACATTAGGGAAAATGCCCCAGGATAACAGTCAAATATGTTGCCTATTTTAGGAAGGGATGAGATGACACTTACAGGCAGAGATATTTTTAAACGTTTAATGCCAGAAAATGAAAATGATTTTCCACAATCAAAACTCTATCACAGTTGGAACATTTTAATTAGAAAGTTATATTAGACAATTGAAATATCCTAAAAGCAAGCAAGTTAAGATTACATTCAAAGAAAAAGCTTGAGGTAGGTTGGCATTTTTATTCTCCTGATTTAAGCTAGAAAAATTTCAGCCCAGATTTCTGACCTTAACATAAACCTCAATATAGAATACAATTCAAATGCTGTCATTTCTTGAAGATTTTCAATTATTTTTAGGTGAGGAGAGGTTAAAGGTTTTCTTCTTGGTACTCTGTCCCCAAATAGCTCATACTCTTCCTCCCTTGAAAAGTAGGAAAGGAAATGTAACTTTTTAAAAGTAGAAGAGAGGAAGAAATAAATGGTTAAAGAGGAAACATATAAGAGTGAGAAAGGAAGGGAAGAAGGTGAGAGAGAAGGCATGTGGAGATAATAGACACAGGATGAAATTACAGGTAGTAGGAAGAGAGACAGGTAAGTTCCCTTGACCCCTTCATGGGACTTGTGACAGGGGTGTGGCTCATTTACTCGGCCACTGCGCTCAAACCCCTTGCAGGAGGGTGAGCATGCAGGTCAGTGGGTACTGTGGCCTGGTGAGCACTTTTGGTTTCCAGCCCCATGGCAGTGTCTAGGAGTGTGTTACAATTAATGCTTTGTTTAGCTTTGCTGTCTGTGGATGGCTAAGGGTTAAGCAGCTCAGTGAAGATTCAGTGTGACAGTCTTTTTGGGTTCCCAAACCCAGCCATGTCCCAAATTCTTGTCTGACATCCAGGAAGAATCAGGTCACATGAACAGTTTGAAAGGTGATAAATGCAGAAGATTTTATTAAGTGGCAGAAGTGGCTCTCAGCAGAAGGGAGCTGGAAAGGGGATGGTGTGGGAAGAAGGTAGCCTTTCCCCAAAGCCTGGCTGTTTCTGACCAGGTTCCTCCCCAAATTTGTGCCATCTGAAGTTAAGCTATATCTATTCATAGTCTCCAATGCTCAGTTGCTTCCTTTCTTCTCAACTTTCAGCTGCTTATGCCTTTGCCAGTTGAGGTCTGGGGTTTATATGGACACAGGATGGGGGATGGGGTAAACGAAAATGGCAACATTTGGGCAGGAAAACAGGGATAACTGTCCTCATTTAGGGCCATGGTTCCCAGGCTTGCGGGTGAGGCCTTTGCCAGGGAACCACCTTCTATCCAGTATTTCCCTGCCTCTTGTCTGTATCAAAATTTGGGTTAATACTGCATTTTTAATTTTCTTTGCTTGATAGTTGCATTGTTTTCCAGTGGGTAGTTATGTCTTTGGCCTACTGGACTCTTATTATCTTCTTAATTTACAACAATTGTTTGTTAGTAAATGCTTTATGAAGGAAAAAAATATGCTTTCATATTGAATTGGAGGTGTGACAACAAATCTTATTTATCACTCATCACTGAAATATATGTGACTAAGGTAGTCAGGACTGGACACTCCTAAGTTGCCTATAATTATTAAAAAATCAAATGGAAGGGCTATGCCAATAAATTAATGTTCTTCATTTTACCAGCAGCCTTTGAGGTTTGCCCGGTGGACTAGTTTGATTCATAAATAAGTTAACTTTCCTGATTACTTAAACACAAGGAGACCTAAAATACCTATCCCAGGGAACATGTTTTGGGTCCACCTGATATATTTACCTTTTTAAAGGTAATGGAAGAGCTGCTTTCTTCCATAGGGAGTGCTGGACCCTCTCCTACCTTTTTGACTATTTGAGAGATCCCAAGGAAAGAAGAAAAAACCCACATAGAAAAATTAACTAAGAGATGCCCTCGCCTCCAAAGACCTGCAGGGGCAGCTTGAGAGAAATCCACTACAGGAAGCATTCATTTCAATGCTTTCATCTAGCACATGGTCCAGGGGATCTGATTAACACTGTCCCCAATCTTGAAGAAACAGGAGAAGAGAGAGCTTTGAGCTCCTCAGGAGTTCACACATTTTGTAATTGGTCCTAGTTAATAGTTTTGTTTGGTTTTTTTTTCTTTTTTTAAGCCATGGTTGCTATCAATTTGACTTTAATAGACAGATAAGTTCTATCTACATAAATTAAAACAAATGAAATCTTGACCTCTTGATTTATAGCCACAACAAAGATGTTCACTGAGAATACATGAACTATCATTCTGAATTGTTAACTATGTATATCTAACTGTAATGTAAATTGAGAAGAAATATGAGTGTATTCTCCATTTATTTATTTACTCAACATGTTTTTACTGAATACAAGGATATTTAGACATAGTAAATATATTAGGGAGATATATAGATATAGATATATAAACAGATACATAGATTATAATGGTTATCTATCAAATACGTGTAGAATTTATAACCTCCCTAGAAACTTTAAGTCAAGCAACAGCAGGGTCATAAAATCCAAATGGCAGTCTTGTGAATTCTCTAGCCTGGACTAACAAGTAAAACTTCTTTTGCTTTGTACCTCAATCAAAGCAGGTAATATGTGAGCTGAGTTCCCCTGGTTGTGGGTTGAAGCAGAAACCCAAATGTCATATATATTTTCTCCAAAGTCTAGAGATTTGCTAATTAAAATTCATTTGATTTGTAGAGATAAAAGGGAAAATAACTTGCTCTTTCTCTTGGAGTAAATATCCTGACATTCTTTAGATCACTATAACTGACACATTAATTACATAGACCTTTTATTTTCTCAAAACTTAATTTATATTCTATCCAAATATGTATATTATAAAGCAATCTGAGACATTTTCACTTCCTATACTATACACAAATATGAAATAATCACTGTAATAAATTTTAAAAAGTCACATAGACACTTCAGTCTGAATGTAGTCCATTACAACAGAATTGAAGTTTTTGAGAGCTAGGACCCAAAATATGCTATTCTTCTTGTCACATAAAAGCAAACATTTATTTTCAGGTGTAAGAAATAATTTTCCAGATAACTATCCTACATGAAATTTCTCCAGAAAAAGGATCATATATGAAACAATGTATATGATCACAGACATCAAGACATTGAACTCAAGAAATTCCTCTTTTTTCCCCCCAAAAATATCTGAGTTCCATGAATCCAATCAGAGATCTAGGAATTAAGGTTAGAATCAATGTTCAATAGTATACAAATTATTTGAAATTTTACCCTCTGAGTTTGCTGTTACCTTTTTAAGAATTTTTAATTAATATTTTAATTGAGAAATCATAATTGTATACATTTATGGGGTACAAATGTGAGGTTTTGTTATATGTATGCAATGGGAAGTGATGAAATCAGGCTAGTTAACATATTTATCACCTTACCTTAATATTGTTTCTATGGTAAGACATTTGAAATTTACTCAGTTATTTTTAAATACATAAACTTTATTATTAACCACAGTTACTCCTGGCTCTGTATCTCAAAATGTATTTATAATGTCTATTTGACACTTTGCACCTTTTGTTCAACAACTCCCCATTACTACTCTCCCTCTCCTACCACCTCAGCCTCTGGTAACCACCTTTCTACTCTTTACTGTGAGTTCAACTCTTTTAGATTTCACATATAAATGGGATCAGGCAATATTTGTCTTTCTGTGACTGGCCTATTTCACTAAGCATAATGTCCTCCTGGTTCATCCGTGTTGTTGCAAATGAGAGGATTTCTTTCTGTTTTCAGAATAATAGTATTCCATTGCATGCATGCATACCTCTTGATTTATAGCCACAACAAAGATGTTCACAGAGAATGCATGAACTATCATTCTGAATTGATAACTATGTATATTTAACTGTAATGTAAATTGAAAAGAAATATGAGTGTATTCTCCATTTATTTATTTACTCAACATGTTTTTATTGAATACTTTCTCTGTGGAAAACATTGTCTACATACAGGGGGTATATAGACATAGTAAATATATTAAGGAGATATATAGATATGTAGATAGAGAGATTATAGTGATCATGGTAATATAGTGTGAGATATCTATATCTATATCTACCTATCTATCTATCTATCTATCTATCTATCTATCTATCTATCTACACACATATATTACAGTTTCTCTATACCCGTTCACCTGATGATGGAAACTTAGGTTGATTCTCTATCTTGGATATTGTAAACAATGCTGTAATAAACATAGAAGTGTAGATATCCCTTTGACACAATAATTTCAATATCTTATGATATGTACCCGGAAGAAGTGTTACTGAATCATGGTAGTTCTATTTTTTAGTTTTTTGAGGATCTTTCCTACTGTTTTCCATAATGTCTACACTAACTTACATTTCCATCAACAATCCGCTACCAAAAACAATGGGAAAAGGACAGTCTCTTTAACATGTGATGTGGAAAAAGCTGGTTATCTACATGCAGAAGTATGAAATTGAATCTCACACCATCTACAAAAATCAACTCAAAATGGTTTAAAGGCTTACATATAGACCTGAAACTGTAAAACAACTTGGAAAAAAAAATAGGATAAAAGCTCCATGACATTGGTCTGGGCAATGATTTTCTGGCTATGACTCCAAAAATGACAGACAACAAAGCAAAAATAGATGACAGCAAGCTAAAAAGCTTTTGCACATCAAAGGAAACAAAGTGAAGAAAGGACCCACAAAACAGAAGAAAATATTTGCAAGCCATACATCAAATAAGGAGTTAATATCAAAAATATGTAAATAACTCAAACAACTCAATAGCAAGAAATCAAACAATGCAATTAAAAAATGGGCAAAGGGCCTCAACAGACATTTCTCAGAAGAAGGCACACAAATAGTCAACAGAAACATGAATAAATGCTCAGTATCACCAATCATTTGTAAAATGAATCCACAATTAGATATTATATCACACCTGTTAGAATGGCTGTAATTTTAAAAAGCCCATGAGGATACAGAGAAAATGAAACTATGGTACTGTTTTCTTCTTAAATGTTGTGATGTCTGTTAATAGAAGGCCAGGAGCGAGATTCACAGCGGCTACTTGTCAAATAACTATAAATTTATCCTTAAATAATGCTCAACCTCCATGTTATTACAGGGGATCAGGGTGTGTGAACTGACTTGGAAACTGGATTTGGATGAGGAATTCTAACTATTATATTTTCTGCAATCATGATCCTGTTCCACTGTACCTGAATGTTTTCTTCCCTACATGAATCTAATGGAAACTTACTAGGCTGCTTCTTGTTTTTTTGTTCTAAAAATATTATGGTCAGTTATTTACAACCAGGAGAAGAAAAGTGTCTGCCTTTACTTATATATATATATATTTTTTTTTTTTACTAAAATATTTATGTGTGTAACTCCACGTTCAAAACTACCTTCACTGTTTGAATATGTTTATATTCTTTCAGGGGCATATTTCCAGCACTACCATATCTATGGCATTTACCTTTACCACATCTGGAAGAAACTATCACTTTCCCATTAGAAATATCTAGATAACAAAGAATTCCCCATGGAATTCTTTAATGTTTAGAAACATTAAATATTCTACTCTGATTGCAGGTACTTAGGGTATGTTCTCTTTTGACCATTTTATGTCAGAAATTGTGATAGTTCTATGTTGTCTAAGTGAAAGTCTCATAAAATCCTAATTTTTTAATAAAACTCACATCCAGCAGAAAGCCAAGTTAAAGGGAAACTCTATAGAAGTGACATTACTTCTTTTGTTCTATGCTGAGTTAGCATGGGTTCCCTAGTAACAGAATTTATAATTAAGCATGTGGGAGCTACTGGCTTAATTGCTCTGAACTCCCTTGATCCACCTGCAATAATCTTTACTCCCTTTCCTTCATACTTCTGATATTTTGTATTTTTTATCTTATTCTTCCTTATACCACTGTTAAAGTAGCTAGCATTTTATTTGTATTAGTGTTGCCCAAAATTTGTCTAGTAATCTTGTTTGTGAAAATACAATAAATCCTCTTCAAAGATATAAGTTGGAGACATAAAGGTATGCAATGGTAGAGAAAGGTGCTTTAGACATTTAATTAATAGTCTAAATTCAGGTTTCAGCTTTACTTTCTGTTATTGTTGTCTCATATGCATAATTTAATCACTGTGATTCTCAGTTTTCTCATTCATAAATATGAATAGCAATATCTCTTTTGCTGGGAATTTTTAAGGAATAAAAATGAGGTCCTATTTATGAATGTGCTTTGTAAATTATAAATCAGTGTAAAAATAATAATATTTTGTTTAGCACAGACTGATTTTTTTTTTGAGGGGGTGTTTCAGAGTTTATTTGGAAAGTGTATTTTCTGCAAAATAACTATTTAATAATAACTTACCTTTGCTACTAACACAACAAACGAACTTACTTGGCAGAGAAATTTCCAAAATATCTCAGATAAAAACACAATTTAATGTATGTTATTGACCTAATGTTTATACTGTTTGACTTTTGAATTTTTAACACTCTTTTATTTTCAAATAAAGTATAAAAAGAATCCTATTGTTACTGTTTGAGAGAGAAAAATGTAGAAATAAAAGAAAAATAGTAAACCTTAATTTACTTGTTAATTTATATGCAATAAATAATCAAACTTTTGCAATAATCAGTCATTCCAAAGCATGCACATGTCTTGCTTTGCTGCTACTTTCTTCTCAATGTTAGTTCATTGCCAAATTTACACTGGTAATGTGTTAACTATTTACCCCAAACTGGGTAATGTATTTGTTCAAATTAGATACTTTGTGTGAAAAAAAGAATATATTTGTCTGTTACTAAAATGAATTTTGAATATTAATCGTCTATGTGATAAAATCACATACAATAAAATTCTTTTTCTATATTTAGTAAGTGTCATTTTTCTTTCATGGTAACCTCAAAAAGAAATAACAAGCATCAATTGTGTTCAAAAACAGCATTGATTTTCACAGCCCAGGCACACATTAATCTTTGATAAAGTTTAAGTATGTGTTTAAAAACCCAAATACACATGCCCTAATGTATACTTTTAAGTATTTAGATACAAGTAAAGAATCACAGGTTCTGTAAACATTGTTTTACCTCTTTAATAACATTCTCAACTTCTCCCATTGTTTTAAAATAAAGGAATTACCTTAGAACCATCAGGGATCAGAATTCAGGTGCAAAGTTTGTCACTCATGATTGTAAGGCAATCTCCTTTTTAAGCCCTTAGTTCATAAACCAGGCCTAAGCCAATTATTGCTTTATATTGCTCCTGGAAACAAGGATTGACATGTGACTCAATTCATATCAATGAAACCTTAACAAAAATTGAGTAATATATTTTATCTTGAATAATTAGATCCAATAGTGCTAATCACATTACTTTTCAGAATTCTAAATGCTTTGCTGTGTTTTTTTATTTTTTTTCAGTTGATTCTCCTTATTGTTTAAAGCTACTTAATGTAGGATTTTTCTAACTTCAAACCAAATGTTTCCAAAGTGATGTAATTTGCAAATACATTGAAATGCTAAAAGAAAGCAGAAATACTTTTAAGGGTTGATTAAAACAAATATAGACTCAAGAATAACTGTAAGAAATGATTTCAACTGGGACTAATTTGACATTTAAATGCAATGAACGTACCTAGCACATTAAAACTTTGTATAACTAAAAGGGGCTTTGAAGAGGATAGGAAACAGTCTTGAATTGCCAATGCCACCCTGACCCCGTACCCCAGCAGTGACCATGTGGCACAGAGGCAGAATCTGCGCACTTGGGAGAGGGTGAGTATATACTTGTGAGACGGTGCATTGCCCTCAGTGCTGCCTTGCCATAGTAGAAAGCAAAACTAGGCTGAACTCAGAGGACATTTGCCTATTGAGGGAGTATTTCAACCAGCCCTAGCTAGAGGGGTGTCACCCATTTCAGCAGCAGAAACTTGAATTCACTATCACTGCAGGGAAAAGTGCTCTGAGGCTCCCAGATAAACTTGAAAGGCAGTGTAGGCCACTAAGACTGCGATTCCTCGGTGAGTCCTAGAGCTGAACTGCGCTCAAAGTCAGACATGTGACCTACTGAAATGCCAGCCATGGTGGCTAAGAGAGTATTTGTGCCTCCCGTCTCCCAGCCTCAGGCTGCACAGATGGAGGATCCAACTGAGACTCCTTCCTTCTACTTGAGAAGAGGAGATAAAAGAATAAAGAAGATGTTGTCTTGCGTCTTGGATACCAGCTCAGCCACAGTAGGATAGGGCACCAGTCAGTTGTGAGGCCCTGTTTCCAGGACCTAGCTCCCAGACAACATTTCTAGACACACTGTGGGCCAGAAGGAACCCCACTGTTTTGAAGGAAAGGACCGAGTCCTGGAAAGACTCATTACCTTCTGACTAAACAGGACTTGGGACCTGAATAACCAGGAGCAATATTCAGGTAGTATACCGTAAGCCTTAGGTGAGACTCTGAGATTTGCTGGTTTCAGGTGAGTCTCAGAACATTCTCAGTTGTGGTGGCTATTGGGAGAGATTATTTCTGCTGAGAAAAGAAAAGGGGTCTTTGTCTTGCACCTAGGTACCAGCTCAGCCACAGAGCTCTAAATAGACTCTTAGAGTCCCTGATTCCAGACATTGGCTCTTGCATGGTATTTGTGAATCTGCCCTGGGCCAGAGGGTAGCCAACTGCCCAGAAGGGTGAGTCCCAGACTAGGCAGCATTCACTACAAGCTGACTGAAGAGCCCTTAGGCCTTAAGGAAACATAGGTGGTCGCCTAGCAGTACTCCCTGTGGGCCTGTGGGGATGATGGTCATGAGACAAAACACCTCTGCCCGTGGAAAGGGGAGAGAAGAGTGGGAAGGACTGCATCTCATGGTTTGAGTGCCAGCTCAGCTGCAGAGCAATAGAATACCAAATAGACTTTCAAGATTTCTGACTCCAGTCCATAGTTCCAGGGTGGTACCTCTAGACCTGCTTAGGGACTAGGTGAACTCACATCCCTGAAGGGAAGGACACAAGCCTGGTTGCCTTTATCACTTGCTGATTGTAGAGCCTCAGAACCTTGGGGGAACATAGGCAGTAGCCAGGTAGTGTTTATAGCAGGCCTTAGGCAAGACTCAGTGCAGTTCTGGTTTCAGGTCTGACCCACTGTATTCCCAGTGGTAGTGGCCACAGGAGTGTTTGTGTCACCCTACCCCCAGCTCCAGGTTGCTCAGCACAGAGAAACACTATTTATTTAGGATAAGGTCAGGGGAGAGAATTCGTCCAGATCTTATCCAAGACCACCAAGACATTATCTCTATAAGTCTGTAAGAACCAGAGTGTTACTGGGCTTGGGGTTCCCCCCAGTCCAGACAGAGCTGCACTGATCAAAAATTTTGATCACCTCACCCAAGTCTTTTCAAATACGTAGAAAGCCTTTCCAAGAAGAATGGGGAAAAAAAGCACAGAGTGTGAAGACTACAGTAAATGCCTAACTCATTAATGCTCAGACATAGAAGAACATCCATAAGCATCAAGATTACCCCAAGAAAATATGACCTCACCAAATGAACTAAATAAGGCACCAGGTATCAATTCTGGAGACACAGAGATATGTGACCTTTCAGACAGGTAATTCAAAATAGCTATTTTGAGAAAAACTCAAATAAATTAAAGATAATAGAGAGAAGGAATTCAGAATTCTATCTGATAAATGTAATGAAGAGATTAAAATAATTATTAAAAAGCAGGAATGCTGGAGTTGAAAAAATGGAATTGACATACTGAAGAATATATCAGTCTTTTAATAGAATTGATGAAGCAGAAGGAAGGATTTGCAAGCTTGAAGACAGGCTATTTGAAAACACACAGTCAAAGGAGACAAAAGAAAAAAAAATAAAAAGAATTAAGCACATATACAAGATATAGAAAATAGCCTCAAAAGGGCAAATCTAAGAGTTATGGGCCTTAAAGATGAGAAAAAGGAAGATACAAGGGTAGCAAATTTATTCAAAGGGACAGTAACAGAGAACTTCCCAAACCCAGATAAAGTTATCAACATCCAAATACAAGACGGTTACAGAACACCAAGCAGATTTAACCTAAAGAAGCCTAATATGTCTGACAGCAGATTTTTCAGTAGAAACTTTACAGACCAGGAGAGAGAGTGTCAGAACATGTTTAAAGTACTGAAACAAAACAAAACAAAACAACAAAAAACTTGTATCCTAAAATAGTATATCTGCTGAAAATATCTTTCAAGAATGAAGAGGAAATAAGTATTCTTTCCAGACAAACAAAAGCTGATGGATTTCATCAACCCCAGACCTATCCTACGAGAAAGGCTAAAGGAAGCAGTATGGTCATTTTAGTGATATTGATTCCTTCTATCCATGAGGATGGAATGTTTTTTCCATTTGTTTACTTACTCTCTTATTTATTTGAGCAGTGATTTGTAGTTCTCCTTGAAGAGGTCCTTCACATCCCTTGTTAGCTGTATTCTTAGGTATTTTATTTTCTTTATAGCAATTGTCAATGGGAGTTCATGATTTGACTCTCTGCTTGACTATTGTTAGTGTAAAGGAATGCTTGTGATTTTTGCACATTGATTTTGTATCCTGAGACTTTGCTGCAGTTGTCTCTCAGTTCAAGAAGTTTTGGGCCTGAGATGATGGGGTTTTCTAAATATAAAATCATGTCATCTGCAAATGGAGACAACTTGACTTCTTCTCTTCCTATTTGAATACACTTTCTTTCTTTCTCTTGCCTGATTGTCCTGGTCAGAATTTCCAATACTATGTTGAATAGGAGTGGTAAGAGAGAGCATCCTTGTCTTGTACTGATTTTCAAAGGGAATACTTCTAGCCTTTGCCCATTCAATGCGATATTGGCAGTGGGTTTCTTATAAATAGCTCTTATTATTTTGAGATATGTTCCATCAATACCTAGTTTATTGAGAGTTTTTAGCATGAAGGGATTTTGAATTTTATCAAAGGCCTTTCCTGCATCTATTGAGATAGTCATGTGGTTTATCTCTTTGGTTCTGCTTGTGTGATGAATCACATTATTGATTGGCATATGTTGAAACAGCTTGCATCTCAGGGATGAATAAAACTTGATTGTTGTGGATAAGTTTTTTGATGTGCTGCTGGATTTGGTTTGACAGTATTCTATTGAGGATTTTTGCATCAATGTTCATCAGGGATATTGATCCGAAGTTTTCTTTTTTTGTTGTGTTTCTTCCCAATTGTGATATCAGGATGACGCTGGCTACATAAAATGAGTTAGGGAGGAGTCCTTCCTTTTCAATTGTTTGGAATAGTTTAGAAGGAATAGTACCAGCTCTTCTTTGTATTTCTGGTAGAATCCAGCTGTAAATCCTTTTGGTCCTGGGCTAGTCCCATCAAACTTTCACTGACATTCTTCATAGAATTAGAAACAACTATTTTAAATTTCATATGGAACCAAAGAAGACCCCATATAGCCAAGGCAGTCCTACGTAAAAAGAACAAAACTGGAGGCATCATACTACCTGACTTCAAACTATCCCACAATACTACAGTAACCAAAACAGCATGGGACTGGCACCAAAACAAACATATAGACCAATGTAGCAGAACAGAGACCTCAGAAATAACACCACACATCTACAACAATCTGATCTTCAACAAACCTGTCAAAAACAAGCAATGGGAAAAAGATGTCCTATTCAGTAAATGGTGCTAGAAAAACTGGCTAGCCATATGCAGGAAACTGAAACTGGACTCCTTCCTTACACCTTATACAAAAATTAATTTAAGATGGATTAAAAACTTAAATGCAAAACCCAAAACTGTAAATATCCTAGAAGGAAACCTAGGCAATACAATTCAGGATATAGGCATGGGCAGACTTCTTGACTAAAATGCCAAAAGCAATTGCAATCGAAGCCAGAATTGACAAATGGGATCTAATTAAACTAAAGAGCTTCTGCACAGCAAAAGAAACTATCATCAGAGTAAACAGGAAACCTAAAGAATGGGAGAAAATTTCTGCAATCTACCCATCTGACAAAGGTCTAATATCCACAACTTACAGGGAACTTAAACATATTTACAATAAAAAATACAACCCCATCAAAAAGTGAGGAAAGGATATGAACAAACACTTCTCAAAAGAAGACATTTGCATGGCCAACAAATATATGGGAAAAAGCTCAACATCACTGATCATCAGAGAAATGCAAATCAAAACCAGAATAAGATACCATCTCGTGCCAGTCAGAATGGTGATCATTAAAAAGTCAGGAAACAATAGATGTTGGAGTGGCTGTGGAGAAATAGAAATACTTTTACATTGTGGGGGAATGTAAATTAGTTCAACCATTGTGGAAGGCAGTGTGGCAATCCCTCAAGCATCTAGAACCAGAAATACCATTTGACCCAACAATTTCATTACTGGGTACATATCCAAAGTAATAGAAATCATTCTATTATAAACACCCATGCACATGTATGTTTATTACAGCACTGTTTCCAATACCAAAGACATGGAGCCAACCCACATGCCCATCAATAATATAATGGATAAAGAAAATGTGGTACATATATACCATGGAATACTATGCAGCCATAAAAAGGAATGAGATCATGTCCTTTGCAGGGACATGGATGAAGATGGACGTCATCATCCTCAGCAAACTAACACAAGAACAGAAAAACAAACATTGAATGTTCTCACTCGTAAGTCATGACTGAACATTGAGAACACATGGACACAGAGAGGGGAACAACACACAACAGGGCCTGTTGGGGGTTGGGGGTTAAGGGGAAGAACTTAGAGAATGGGTCAGCAAACCACCATGGCACACCTACACCTATGTAACAAACCTACATGTTCTGCCCATGTATCTTCTTTTTTTTTTTTTTTCCTTAAAATAAATACAGAAAAAAAAAAAAAGAAATGTTAAAGTGGGTACTTCAATAAGAAAGAAAAGGATGTAAATGAGCAATAAATCATCTATAGGTATAAAACTAACTATAGGATGTAAAGAAAAGGATGTAAATGAGCAATAAATCATCTACAGGTACAAAACTAACTATTCATTGTAGTCACACAGAAAAACATAGACTATTTTAATACTATAACTGTGATTTGTAAATCCCTCAGCTTTTGTTTGTCTGGGAAAATATTTATTTCCTTTTCATTCTTGAAGGATATTTTCACCAGATATACTATTCTAAGGTAAAAGATATATAATATTTTTTATTTCAGTACTTGAAATATGCCATGCCACTCTCACCTAGCCTGTTGAAAAACTAAACAATGAACTAATCAGAAATAGTAACCACAACAACTTTTCAAGACATAGACAGTACAATAAAATATAAATAGAAACAACCAAAAGTTTAAAAGCTGGGGGACAAAGTTAAGGAATAGAGTTTTGAGTTTTCTTTTTGTGAGTTTGTTTGTCTGTTCATGCAAACAGTGTTAAGTTGTTATCAGCTTCAGTTTAAACTATTGGGTTATAATATAGTCATGGTAATCTCAAATCAAAAAATCATATAACAAAACATGCACACACGAAAGCAGAAAAATAAATCTTTCCACAAGAGAAAATCATCTTCAATAAAAGATGGGAAGGAAGTGCAGAAGGAACAGCAAACAACAATGAAACCAGAAAACAAATGCCAAAATAGCAGGAGTAAGTGCTTACTCATTAATGATAACATGGAATGTAAATGAACTAAAATTGCCAATCAAAAGACACAGTGACTGAAAGGATAAAAAAATAAAAATCAATCAATAATCTGTTGCCTATAAGTAAAACACTTCAACTAGAAATATACACATAGTCTGAAAACAAAGTGATGGAAAAATATATTTCATGCCAATGGAAATCAAAAAGCAGCAGAGCTAGATGTAACAAAAAGCATCCTAGTAAAGGAAACTTGGGACACAATGGTTTCAATGCTGAATTCTATCAAACATTTAAAGAAGAACTAATACCACTCCTACTCAAACTATTTTGAAAAGTAGAGGAGGAAAGAATGTTTACAAACTCATTCTACGAGATCAGTATTACCCTGATATGAAAACCAGACAAAGACACATCGAAAAAAGAAAACTATAGCCAAATATTAGTGATAAATATTGTTGCAAAAATCCTCAGCAAAGTTCTAGCAAACTGAATTCAACAACACATTAAAAAGATCATTCATCAAGACCAAGTAGAATTTATCCCAGGGATGCAAGGATGGTTCAACATAAGCAAATCAATTAATGCAATACATCATATTTACAAAATAAAGGATAAAGACCATATGATCATTTTAATTGATGCCAAAAAAAGCATTTGATAAAGTTCAACATCCATTAATAATAATAACTCAAAAAACTTGGGATCAAAAGAACATACATCAACAAAATAAAAGTTATACATTACAGACTCATAGCCAGTATCATACTGAATGGGGAAAAACTGAAAGCCATTCCTCTAATATCTGGAACTCCTGAAGGATATTCACTGTTACTGCTGTTATACAACATAGTAATGGAAGTCTTAGCTAGAGCAATCAGAAAAGAGAAAGAAGTAAAGGGTACCCAAATAGGAAGAGAAGAAGAAGCCAAATTTTCCTTGTTTGTAGATATAATCCTATATTTGAAAAAAGCTGAAGGCTCCACCAAAAAACTATTAGAAATGATAAATAAATTCAATAAAGTTGCAGGATACAAAATCAACATAGAAAAATCAGTAGCATTTCTATATGCCAACACTGTACAATCTAAAAAAAAAAAAAATCAAAAAAGCAATTCCATTTATAATAGCTACAAATAAAATAAAATTCCTAGGAATTAACCAAAATGGTGAAAGATGTCTACAATTCAAACTATAAAACATTGATGCAAGAAATTAAATACATACACAATAAATAGAATGATATTTCATTTTCATGAATTGGAAGAATTAACATTTTTAAAGTGTTTATACTACCCAAAGCAATCTACAGATTTAATGCATTCTGTATCAAAATTCAAATGACATTCTTCATAGAAATGTTTTAAAAAATCTAAAATTTACATGGAACCACAAAAGACCCAGAATACCCAAAGATATCCTGAGCTAAAGGAAGAAAACTGGAGGAATCACATTACCTGACTTTAAATTATACTACAGAGTTATAGCAAACAAACTGGCATAGTACTGATGTAAAAACAGATTCATAGATCGGTGGAATAGAATAGAGCATGCAGAGATACACCCATGCATCTACAGTGAACTCATTTTTGACAAAGGTACAAAGAACATGCATTGAGAAAACAACTTTTTAATAGACGATGTTGGAAAAACTGGATATCTATATGCAAAAAAAAAAAAAAAAGAAAGAAAAAGAAACTATATGCCTATCACTCACCATATACAAAAATAAAATCAAAATGGATTAAAGTCTTAAATCTAGGACCTATGAAACTACTATAACAAAACATTGGAAAAACTGTCCAGAACATTGAACTGGTCACAAATTTATTAAGTAATATCTCACAAGCACAGGCAGCCAAAGCAAAAACAGACAAATTGGATCACAAGTTAAAAAGCTTTTGCACAGCAAAAGAAAAAATAAAAGTGAAGAGACAACCCACAGAATGGGAGAAAATATTTGCAAACTATTCATCTTATAAGAGGTTAATAACTAGAATATATAAGAATCTCAAACAACGCTATAAAAATCTAATAATCCAATTTTTAAAATGAGCAAAAGATCTGGGTAGGCATTTCTCAAAAAAAGACATACAAATGGCAAACAGGTATATAGAAAGATCCTCAACATTATAGATTATCAAAGAAATACAAATCAAAACTACAATGAGATATAATCTCACCCCAGTTAAAATGGCTTGTATCCAAAATACAGGCAAAATACAGATGCTGGTGAGTATATAGAGAAAAAGGAATCTTCATACGCTGTTGATGGGAATGTAAATTAGCACAAGCACTTTAGAAAAGAGTTTGGAGATTCCTCAGAAAACAAAAATCGAAGCTACATTACAATTCAGCAATTCCACTCTTAGGTATACAGCCAAAGTAAATGAAATCAGTATATGGAATATATTTCTGCACTCCCATGTTTATCGCATCACTATTCACAATAGCCAATATTTGGAAATAACCTAAGTGTCAATGAACAGATGAATGTATAAAGAAAATGTGGCATATATAGATAATGGAGTACTCTTCAGCCATAAAAAACAATGAGATTTTGCATTTGCAATGACATGGATGGAACAGAGGTCATTATGTCAAGTTTAACTAACCAGACAAAGACAAACTTCACATATTTTCACTTATTTGTGGGAGTTAAAAATTAAAACAACTAAAGTCATGGACATAGAGAGTAGAAAGGTTACCAGAGGCTAGGAAGGGTAGTGGGATGTAAGGGGAAGTGGGGAAGGTTAACGGGTACAAAAAAATTAGAAAGAATTAATAAGACCTAGTATTTGCCAGCATGGAAGGGTAACTGTAATCAGAAATAATTCAATTGTATATTTTAAAATAACTGAAAGTGTATAATTAGATTGTTTGTGACACAAAGGATAAATGCTTGAGGTGATGAATACCTCATTTACCCTGCTGTGATTATTACGTATTGCATACATGTATCAAAATATTTCATGTAACTCATAAATATATACACCTATTATGTACCCACAAAAATTAAAATTTAAAAAAAGAAAGTGTGTAATGATGAACATTTTGTAATGAGAGTGAGATATATGTAGTTAGGAGATTATCACTATTGCCTGGGCAATAATTAGTGACTTTGTTAAGTAGGATAATAACACATAGCCCTGGAAGCTATTCATAATTCATACAAATTGCAGTCATTGCTTACTACAGCCTTGAACTTCTGGGCTCCAGTGATCTCCCACCTGAGCTTCCTGAGTAGCTGGAAATACAGGTGCATGCCAGCATGCCTGGCTGTGTTTGAAAATACTTTTTATTTGTAGCCACAGAGTCTCACTTTATTGCCCAGACTGGTGTGAAACTCCTAACTTTAAGCAATCCCCCCACATCAGACTCCCAAAGTGCTGGGATTACAGGTATAAACCACCACACCCAGCCCACACAAACTCTTTCTGGAAGTAAAAAAAAACAAGGTATTAGAAAAGATAAGAATGTGCTCTATAATCATGCAGATAAATGGCAGGTGTGTTTCAATATGACATTAAAAGGCAATACCCAAGTTACTAATGTAGTATCTTTCCTTTCTTAACTTTGGACCTCACCATGTCAACAGTTCATGGACTCTTCTCTCTTGTTTTCTGATATATATATATATATATATAGGCATTTTACTTTTTGCTGCAACAGCAATAAATTATTTGAAAGTAGCAATTATCTAGTACTCCTAGATATTGGTAGTATGAGGTTTTCCTGTTATAACATCCTGGAATGATAGATCGCTACAACACCCTCTCCAATTACTCTCCAAATCATTGCAATCTGTGGAGGTTTCACAACTCCAGTGAAACTGCTTTGATCAAGGTCAGTGATGAATTCTCCTTTAATCAAGCCTAATGCATGTTTTAAAGTTCTTGTATTTGACTCAGTAGTGGCATTTGACAGGATTGGCAGTACCCTCACTGTTAGACATTTGTTCCTGCCATTTGCAGAGGTTTCCTTTCCAGGTATCACTGTTTCACTGATCACCCTTCTTCATCTTTTCTAGCATCTTTCTTCTCTGAATGACTCAGATACTCAGAACATTTTTTCCTCCGTTATAACTTAAGAATGATCTTATTCACTTAAATACTGTCCATACACTTTCACATGTAGTGCTCCAGTCACGATATTTTCACTGAGCTGTTGATATTTCCACTTGGATAGCTCATAGATTTCTAAACTTAGCCCATCCAAAACTGAATGCTTTATTTTTTTTTTTCCCCCCCTTAAAGAGCCAATTTTTCTCCCTATCTCAAGAACTGGAATAATTATTTCTCTAGTTATGAGAGCCAGAAACCTCGGAAATCTCTTAAGTGTTGCCTTTCCTTTATCCCAAATATCCAATTGATGGTTCTTGGCTAAAAAACATATATCAAAGCTATCTGTTATTAGCTACCACCATTCTAATCACCTAGACCACCCAGTTAACCTAGCAGCTCTTCTTACTTACCCATTTGCTCTTTTCCCATTCATTCTACATATAGGGCATACTCTGAAAATTTAGAAAAAAAATTCTCTCTTCACTTCTTTCCCTCAATGGTTTCCAAAGCATTCATAATAAAACACAAACTTTTTCAATGACCAAGATGGTACTTCATTGTATGCACCCCACTTAACTATCCAGCTATACTATGCCTTATTTCTGTACATGTTCAAGGCTCAAGATCATATGTCATTCCTAGCATACCCAAGCCTCTTTCTCACTTTTTGTATTTTTCTTTTTATGTTTCTATGCCTGGAAAAATACGTATCTGCCTACTTATATGATTTTTCTCTTTCTAATTGCTTCAACTCATGCATCACCTTTCTGATCAATCCAACACTGAAGAGAACTACTTTTACTCTTCACCATAGTACCCTGCTATTTTCATGATTAGCATAACTTACCACTCATAGTTATGGCATTATATATCTGTTTATTTGACTAATGCCTATTTATTCCGCTGCCATACCACAAAGAGTAACAAAGCCAGACATTTATTAAAGATGGCAAGACAGATTTTATTCTGACTGCTTCAGTAGAGGAGAGAGACTTCCATATAAACTCCCATATAAAGCTCAACTCCACAAAAACAAAGGCCAGAAAGCTTTGCAAACATTAAGATGTATAAAAGTTAAGGTATTGAAAGACACTAAGGGAGGAGGGAGATTGATCAGTCTGATTAGGCCATCTGTGTTTGCTAATTGTCCCTTACCAATGGTTGGCCTCTAGAGTCTCACAGAGACTAGAAGACAGGAGGGACCTATCCTTCTTGATGATTACATTTCAAAGGGGTGACTTCCAGGTCCTTAAGAAAGACATTTCTGGACTGCAGAAGATTTACATTTCAAAGGGGAAAAGAAAAGCTTTATAATTGCAAGTTTTTTAAAGTAAATGTTCTAAGAAAAGAGAGGTCAGTGGCCTGCAGTCAAGTTTTGGCTGGAACAAACAAATTATTTTGGCAACATTGAGCTTTCTCAGACAGGCATTTTAAGAGAAGAGCTGGGGTTATTTTAGGGACACAACCTACATATCTATGCTAGAGATTGGTCTCTTAGTGTTTGTGTGTGTGTGTGGTGGGGGAGTAAGGATGAGGGAGTTGGACAGAATTTTTTATGCTCAGAATTTGCAGCTCTCAAATGTAAGCTTCATGATAAGGGAAAAATTGTTTCTCATTTCCCTTGGTAATCCCAAGGACTGATGCTTATATTGTTGTGTGAATAAAAGATAAAACTCACTAAGCCCAGAAGGCCCAGGAGCCTTAAAAAGTGCTAGAGCAAATTGGCAAGTGTAGGTGGAATATATAATTGTTTAGTTTGAAGAAAGTTTACTTATATTATAAAATAAAGATTATCAACATGGATGTAGCTAGAGGCCGTTATCCTAAATGAATTAACACAGAAACAGAAGACCAAATATTTCATGTTCTCACTTATAAGTGGGAGCTAAACATTGGGTACATATGGACATAAAGATGGGAACAATAAACACTGGGGACTATTAGAGTAGGGAGGGAGGGAGGAAGGGGGCAAGGACTGAAAACCTACCTACTGAGTACTAATTTTATTCTAAACCTCAGCATTATGGAATATATCTTTGTAGCAAACCTGCACATGTATCCCTAATTCTAAAATAAAAGTTGAAAAAAATAAAATAAATAAAATGGGCATAATACTCAAAAAATTTTCAAAATAAAATTGTTCTGAAACATTTAACCAATTGCCTAATGCATTCCTATTTTACATTTTCTTCTTTAAAATTAAATTAGACCAGTTGAAAATATAATAGCTTCACCCATAAAGCTTATTATCCTTTCTTTCCAGTTAACCTATTCCTAACGTGAGATGAACTTTAGTAAGTTGAGTAGCTCAATTCAAGAGTAACATAGTATCTATCTGTAAGTTGGATCTATCAATTGGATCTACATTAAATATCTAAGAACAAAATGTATAGCCTGGCAGTTTTAAATTTTGGCATTGTTTTCAGTTTTAATAAAATATCTTAAGGTACAGTTATTAATTTTATATTGTTTTGTATTTTTTCTACCTATACTTTAACTGATTCGATTAATGTTATTTCTAAAAAAACAAATATGCTTAGCATCAACTATGATAGTTTATCCTACAATTTGTAGAAATCATCAGAAATATTCAAAAAGTCAAGAAGACCATAATACTTATTTCTCAATATCCTGCAATTAAAATGACTTCACAAATAATAGTTCAATTCAATTTTATTCTACTTGACAAACATTTACTGGGTAACTCTTAAGAGATAGTGGCATCTGCTCCACTATTTTTCTTTCTTCTGCAAGAAGATCCAGGATCAACATCAATGCACTTGAATCCTTTTCACCTTGGACTCCTCACTCCAAAAGAGATTTATTTTTGTTAAACCAAGAACCCTCAAAGAACACACAAGGGCTTTTTTTCTTATAAAATCCCTGATGAATGACAAATGCTGACAAGCATTTATCAGCACGGTGTTAAATTGTCTGTTGAAATCTACTAGCTTAAATCTGATGCTCTTTTTGTCCATCAGTTGTCCTTTTTACTTCACTTTTCCTAATATGTCCCAGATTCTCCAAAGATAAAAGATTATAGAAGATACCTTGAGAAGTCTTTAGAACTTCTTTTATCCACAGAGTCTTACAAATATTTCAAGTTATTTAAATTAGAAAGATGTCCTAACATTTCAGTTCAATATTTAACATATTTATTGAGGGTAAATTTTTCAGGCTGCAATTGAATTTTCTTGTTTTATTTTTCTAATGTCTGGGAAAGGGAAGAGGAGATTACTCTCCTTTTATTCACATACAAAGATACACAATAAGAATCAAAGAGCAATGTAAAATTGAGGATGGCAATAAACTTTTTTTCATTATGATATGACAAATCTATTAGTATTTGACATGATTCAGTCAAAACAAAACAGCAACAACAAAATGAAAGTAGAATGTATCTTCAAAGTATATCTTTGATTTTTCACTCATCTACAAATATTTAGCTTTTATGAATTACTTGATTCCAAGAAACTACCATTTATGTAATTTCTCAAATTCCAAACTAAATGATTCTGGTCTATCAGTCATTACACATTATTTTTATTTTTCTATTTTTTTTTATTGTATTCTTGGAGCAGAAGGACAATGAATGGATTCTCTAAGATCAGAATTTACTAAGAGTGAAGCAATAGTCAGCCCTTGAGACATTACTTTTCACCCTATAAAAACGAATGTATTCGAATTAGACATACGACCACATGTTCACATACACACCAGGTGTGGGGGCTGGGGGTAGAGGGAATAGTTAGAAAAATAAGTAAACAAAAGAGAAGAAAAAGCAGGTAAAAAAATAGCACCTTTCCTCTAGAAGTATCTGATTAAAATTTTTGGAGAAATATGATTGATGAAAAAATTAAAAATTAATGGTTATGCACAGCTTATCAAATCAAAGTTAAATTTTCCCCTGCTCATGTAGATACATCTATTTATATAAAGCCAGTACCAAAATCACTAAATGTTGGTTAAAAGAGTTAATTCTGGAGGTATTTCATGTAGACAATATATTGAATACTAAAGTGTTTGAGTATTTACACTGGTGTGAAAGCCAAGGCCAAAACCTTTAGACTCATGTTTTTCCCAGGATGACAACTGATGGCCAATCTCAGAATTATGTAAGCTTCTCTCTGTTTTGAAAAGGGTCTTTTTTCTCTACCACAGGAAAAAAAGTAAATGTTAATTATAAACATCAGAACATTACAGAAAGTTAAACTCACCCATAATCCACATTACAGATAATTTATAAATTTTGTGTTGTTTTCTTGAGATGTATAGTAAAGAATTTAACCTTGCCCAAAGAAAGTTCTAACCTTTGCCCTAGGCTTCTGGGAAGTAGTATTTAAGCCCTTGTAATTTCATGCTCTATGGGAATGTCTTTGCCTGGGAACCTTGGGACAATCAGTGAGGTAACAATCTGATTTATGGTGGGATATTTGGATCTTGTGGCACCAGTTAGCTCTCCTGAGGTGCTGGAAATTGAGAGTAGCCAGGTGGTCAGTAAGTTGGGCCAATGAGATGGAGCCCTAATAAGTACCCTGGATACACAGACTCACGTGAGCTTCCCTGGTTGTTATCTTTCCGTGGGTATTGTCATACATTGCTGCTTGAAAGCAACACAGTCATGACTTTTCAGAGAAAGAACAATGAAAGTATGGCATTGGTATTTTTCTTGGGTTCTGCCCTATATGCTTTTTGCCTTGGCCAATTTTAATGTAACAGCTTTCAGTGAGTTCTGTGAATTTGGCAGGTGAATTATTGAGCCTAAGAGGTTTTGTGAACCTCTTGAAGTTGTGGTTGATGACAGAAGTGAGAGTCGCGTTGTGTATTTCTAATTATACAATTGGCAAGCTCTTGCAGATGTCTATTTAAAAAATAGAGGAAAAAAAACAAAAAACTATTACAAATTTTATTAAATCTAAAAAAAGATTATGTATAACATAGTAAAAATTGATTTACTATTAAATAATATTGAATCCTCTACTTTTCCCAACCTCATTTCACTTCTACTTTGATTTTATGTTTAGAATTCCAGTTCGCTACATTGTTGTCATAATTACACAATGCAAGGTCTCTTGCATAAATCAAAGTTTCAAAAAAAGATATCATACTGTATTTATTCTCTTTAGAACTGTGCTTTGTACTCAAAATTCTGCTTCTGAGAATTATCCAGTTTCCTGTTTTCCCTAAAGCCAATATGGCATCTTCTCCTTCCCTTGTTATTAACTAGGCAATAACCAAGAAACAAGTCCTAAATGTCTCGTATTTTTAATTCTTTGGATTTAGCAATATAAACATCATTCTTACTTCATCAAAAGTGTCTGCTTTTTATAAGCATGATTATAACATTTATGTAAACTGAGGTATAATGAGGATATCAGAAAAATTTTAAAGCATCTTAATAGTAAAAGTATAAAAGGCATCCTTACTCCTCATAAAGCTATGAAAATCTTTATCGCACACAAAACAAGTTTTCGTATCAATTATGATAGATAAAATTTAGTAGATTTTTTCCTAGTTAAATAAATGAGTTTTATTGCAGGAAACTAGTTTGCACTGGACTAAATCATGCATTTAAAGCAATATCATCTTGGGCTACAAATGCACAATAAAGTAAATTTCTTAATTTCAGAATTATACCAAGAAACTTGGTTAAGTAATAGAAATAAAATTCATACCACTAAGAAGCTCTGCCCATATATTTAAAAATTCATCAGATCATTGATTGCTAGAGTTGTACCTTTTATAATAATCAGCTTTAATTCCTACTGGAGCTTGAAGAGAAAAAAAGAAGCAATAAAGTTTGACTATTTTGTTAATTTATATGGAGTTATTTATTCTAGTAAAGATTTTGTTCTCTAGTGCCCAAACCATTGTCTCATTAATTTTGCTGAAGAAACTAACCCTCGAGATTTTAAGTAGCAGATTAGTGATTTAATCTCTACTTTGAGACTTTTGCTTCATCATTTTGTCCTGTCTATCTCTCATCTTTACTGAGGTGTATCCAGAGCTTTCATTCACACTACTAGTAGCCAACTTCAGTATATTCTTAAATGCAAGGTGATTTCATGTTCAGTATAATTAAGTTTATATATTTCTGGGGAGTACGATACAGAATCTCTGTTTCACTTTAAGCTTTGGCTGTTTTATGGAAATAATATTTTTTAATTGGGAAATGTTTTCTAATAGCAAATTTAGTCTTGAAGATAAAACACATTATGAGACAAATAGTATAGCTTGTTATTAGTGAAGCCACTGCAAAAATGGACTCAAATAACAATGTTATTACTAACAGAGTAGAATATGAGTCAGTTTATTGGCTCAAGCCTCAAGCTAACCATTCTATTGATATACCAGTTGTAATTATCACATTAAAAAAACACGACTTGGGCTGAATATTCTTAAGAATGTGTCTGCTTAATGCTTTCTGCCAATCTGTTGAGTAAGATTAAATTTGAGTCTATTTTGAATTAGAAGAAAAGGGAGAAGAGATTTTTTAAATTGCTTAGTCTCAAGAATAGTTTATTTCCAGTATAAAAAAATAGTATTCCATATGTGATACAGCTTTAGATTTTGTGAAAATAAAAGAATAATACTGAGAATACAAAAACAAATCTGGGTTAAAAATAAAGCATAATTATTGGCTCAATTTATCTGATTGTAAGTCAAAATTTAATATGCTAATTTTGATTATATATGTTCAATAGGATATTTAGTTGGTATTCATGAAGAACTTTGTCAAACTGCTGCTTATTCTTGAATTTGATAGTAATAGAATTGTTTTAATACTAACTTAAAAATCTGAAATCATAAAGAATTCAAAGTTATATTCTGGAATATTAAGACCGTCTTTTGCTTTCTCCCTTTTATCTCACTTCTCTTGGCAAAAAAGCAAACATACAAACATGAGCTAGGTTTGGTGACTCGTGGAATAAACTGATCTCTGCTCCATCTACTTTGTATAAGGCAAAATGTCACTTTTGACTTTTGGAAAAAGGAAATTTAGCTTTTTCTAACAATCTAAGGAAGATCTTATCTTTTTTACTTTAATATTTACTAATGTGGCAGTTGTGTAATATGTCAGTTTGACTGAGTTGAATTACATTTCACTGAATTCCCTTCCATGTATATTTCTAAGTACAGTGAACTACAGAAGATTTTTGTGTGAGATTTTAAAGGGAGAAGCAAGACAGCAACCATTTTTTGGCTCATAACTTGTGGCTTATCTGCTTGGTCACCTCATTTTGTATGGGGCATTGGTCAAGGTTGTAACTGCTCCATATTCTATATTCTACTGAATTTCCCTTCAGTCTTCCTGACTCCTGCACAAGGTTTGCCTTTTGCTGCCTAATGAACAATGCCAGGATTTCTGTTTTGTTTTCAAACTCACATGTTTCAGTATCGGGGATAGTAAGTACTGACACAGTTTTCAATCTATCCTCGTAGGTTCTAACTCATACTTGCAGGTTCCAGATTGTCCTTGTGCTATTTTAAATTCATCTACTCTTAACAACTGCCTGCCCACTGGGTGCCAAGCTCCAGCATGAGACTCAGGACAGCAGCATTATGGAGACTGCTTATCTTGTTCCCACAAGTGCTGGAAGGCAACCCCCTATGAGGAATTTCTGTGTGTGCCTGTTAACATACACACTTGGGTTTGGTTTACACAATTTAATTCTGATAAAAGTACCTTGCATTTTGTCACACCTTTTCTCTGAAGTTTTTAAATTTTTTTTGGCATAAGAGTCAAACTATATACTAAAAGTAATTGATACACATACATGTATGTGTATAAATATAGATGCAATTGATACACATAGATGTAATTGATAAAAACCACCACCCCCACCAAAATAATCATCAAAGCAAAAACTAATATTAATTATACTCTCACAATGTGCCAATCATTCTGCTGGGACCATCTTTTACAATACTTATAACTACCACATTGGGGGAGGTAGTGTTATTTCCACTTTGCTGATATGATCACAGCTTTATTGAACTTCAAAACCCTGAATAGTATTTTACAGTTTGAAATTTTGTCTACTACAATAAAATATCTCTATACTAACCTCAGTGGGTAGCATCACAGGAGCATTAAAGAGAGTAATTATTTTTTACCTTTAAATAATACTTGTGTAAATTTAGGAATTGTTTTTTATAATGCAATGACTAAAAAATATTTGAACATATATTATACATATTATCATACATAATATGGATAGATTTATATCAAAATATAACAAATCATAATTATATATATCACATAAAATATCAACATATATCACTGAAAAAAGCATAATTAATTCTATGATCTACATTGTCACTGCAACTGATTGTGAAGTAGGAGACCCAGTAAATTTTTCATGATAAGTAGTCAAAAATATTAAAGACACAACCACAGATTTATTTATTTATTTAAAGAAATGTATAAAGGAAGACAATGTTTAATATTTCAAGGGTTGGAAAATACAGTAGGTGAAGAAATATGGCTAAACCACCCTGTCTGAAACGTAGAAGTTTTCCAACTGTAAGATACTTCAGAGCCAACTGTAAGATACTTCAGAGTAAGTTTTAATTTTATGCTATAATCCCATTTCTCCTCTTCAATATGTTAATGCTTGATTCTCATAAAAATAATTTATATAAGCTTTCAATGCTCTTCAGTTTTCAGTTTCAGTTTTCTTCTGCAAAATGAAGGTACTAAGGACATATTACATAAGATTATTTCAATAATAAATAAAATATAATATGTAAAAGTGTTTGCTAATTTAATCTTATTTCTTTTAATTGCAAAATAGATTGGGTATGAAGTTATTTGGAATGTGTAAGATGTGATGCAAATATAAATAGGTATTTCTGCTGTTTTTCTGAGTGCTAGTTTTCTGGTATTACCAACCATTTGATTAAAAGTAGTGAGAGGTCATTCAAGTGTCAGATTAATGGGAATAAAATAAGAAATTATTCTGTGATAATACTAACCTGATAAGACTAATAAAAGGCATTATTGTACTTCCATTGATTGTAGTCTAGAAAGAAATTACCTTTTAAAAAAAAGCAGGAAAGATTAAATTTAAGCAATAATGCCTAGGTCTAAAGGTGTTTTTTTCCTAGACAATGTATTATAACATATTTACTTATAGAAATAATACTAAATAAAGGTAGATTTCTACAGAAGCCTTCGAATGATATGATTCAAATTGAGAGCTTAATTATTTTGGAAAATTCCATGATCATATGAGTATGTATATATGTGTGAATGTGTTTATGTGTGTATACTCCATTTTTTTTTCTATGGCTGTCAGCTAGGAATTAACTCCCAGAGGCTGATGTCTGATCCTTGCATGAAGCCTTGTAGGTAAATGGTGTGTTTTATGGCAAGAGTGATGCTAACTTGAAGTAAAACTGCTATACTAACCCATGTTTGACTCCTGTATGCCAAGGTGTTTCTATAGCATAGATAACCCCTCATAAAGAAACAGTGCTAGTAGCATAAATAACCCCTCATAAAGATTCTTATCTAACCTCTCCAGTGGTCAGGATTTTGCAAGAAAGTCTGAGACCAGCTTCACGTGTTTTATCAGCTCCACATGTTTTACCCCAAAAACTTGCTAAAGGACATTTTCTGGAGGGTGGGTGCTGGGATCCACCCTCTTACGGCCACCTGAGACATGGCTTCTGCCGGTAACTTCCTATCATTTTTTTCTGCTGAGGAACTGGATTTGTCAGTCTCTTTCTTTGGCATCTCAGCCCCCCTTGGCCTTCGGGAGTAGGTCTGCCTATACTTGCTCACCGCGAAACAGTCCCCCTCCAAATTCAAGACAAAAAGGGCCTCTGAAATTCTTCTGGTGCTTAAAATTTCTCTAACATCTCTTTCCGCCTCTAACTAAAGAAAAATTTTGGCTTTTTATGTGCTCCTGTGAAGAGGTTGTGACAACCCAGATAATCTCTTTTTTTGACATAGAGCGTAACATAATGATAGAAGAAATATTTCTCAGTATTCATGGATTTTTCACCTGCACTCAAAGGGGACAGTAAGGCTTATGAGCAATGCTCAAGGCTTATAAGCATTGTTAGAATTCTGCATTTTTCAGAAAGAATTTTAGTTTTAGGCAGATATTTCCATGAAAAGAAGTCATTACGTAAGCTTTCTGAAGCCCTGGCTTGAAAGGAAATGACCAGTTTGCCAGTCTTAAGATTTATTCAAAAGATCATCAGACTTAATTTTCATTGACAAACGTGTTCTTTTAAACAAGATATGATTATATTTCAAAAAATCTACCTAGTACTTTATTTCTGCCAATCTTACCACCCTCTTCTAAGAAAAACATGACCTGTTATTTTCATAAATTATCAGTATAAAGCTGTTTTTCAGTACTTGAAAATGGTTTGGGGCAACCTATAACTATTGTAATAAATGGTGGAACTTGATAAGTTGTAAGTATAAATAATAATAATTTAAAAATCCTAACAAAGCATAACTTGAAAGAGTCTCTCCCATTATTCAAGTATTCTAGCTTTTCTGCTTCCTTTTTTCCTCTCTTTCTCCTTGTCTTTCCCCCCATGACATAAGTAGAGGAAAAAGCTCCCTGCTTATCAGAAAATGCTGCTTCTCCAGGACTGTTCAAACTTAATGCTGGACTTTGCTGTTTGCCTGTAACATTTAATGTACGTTAAATATGCAGTAATTGTAAGAGTGTACTAGTGATATCAGGTTATTCTGATATGGAATGAAGAAAACACCAAACATCCTTCTCCTTAACAATATTAACATATACAAGCATTATATTAATGGGTTACCAGAGTATTGCATACCCACTCTGCTCAAATCTTTTTCAACTTTCTCCTTCACTTAGCATGCAATTCTTTATCCTCTGCTTTTTTTTTTCCTTTTTTTTTGTACTCGATTCTTTCATTCAAATATCATAATTGTTATGTATACAATTCACAACATACTTTTTGAAGAACTGGAATTAACAACAGCGGACAATAAATGCATAACACCTATTTTTATAAAACTTAACTGTATGGTCCAGGAAAATTGTTTTCCTCATACACAAATGTTCTAGTATGCCAGGATATATCCAAAGACTAACATTGATACTCTTTTCCAAAGAGAATAATGATATATGAGCAACATATAGTTTAAAAAAACCCATGGATTACAATTGTGGTGGCAACTATATGGAGAGACTAGTGGAAGTGGCTAAATGATTTTTCCATAATCCTCCTTAATTGTTTATGTTCTATGCTGAAATGAGGGCATACTACTGGGAGATGGTGCAGAGATTCTAAGTGTTATGTCGAATATAGGACACTAAAATTGTATTTTGAAGTTTGAGATCTGGATCAACACTTTCTGGATATATTTCTTTGGTGAAATAAGGCAATCATGCTAAGTTTTATTTTCTTCAATTATTGTAACACTATGCCCTTCTCTTCTTGTATTATTTTACACACTTCAAATAAACTGTGATTATTTCTTTATTGCATTATTTACCAACTATACCATCAACTCCATGAAGTCAGACACTAAATCTATTTTGTTTGTCAATGAATGTCCAGGACCTACCACGTAACCAGGCAAAGATGTGTTCAATAAATATATGTTGGCTGACAAACTGTTTAAATTGTAAAAATACTTACTTCAGAACAACATAAGAAATATCAAACAATATAATGCTGTGACAGCATTTGGTAAAATCTATATATGATTTAATTTTATGACTGATACAGATAAGGTATTATAAGTAATAAATTTTTGATGATAACCTGAAGTCTTATAAAAAGTAAAATGTGTGAAGACAAGGATTCTCAACAACTTAATGTTTTTGTTTACTTAGTTGTTTTTCAGATCATATTTTAATGTCTAGGGAGATGCAAAATCTAGTTGATAATCTATCCGCGAAGAGCTTATAACGGAAGGAATTGAAGAATACCTTTATGTTTTCTCTGTGCATTCCCCACTGAGTTAGTAAATTCCAAACTGAAAGAGTTTGTCTTGGTGTTTTACTCTGAAGTGTCTATTTCCCAAAGAGCTTTGTAAAATATGTTTAGAAGGCTGACATGAGCTCAAATTTTAGCATCTTGACAATTTTACTTTATCTATACTATTTCAAAATTGTTCAGCAGATGTTGATGAGAGGTCAGAATTGTTAACCTCAACTAGCTACTTCAAGCAAAGACAATTTATCCTTTTAGGTTGCTTTTCTTAGAATTTTCTGCAATCTTAGATTCAATTTCTATTATATCATCTATAGGACCTCCTGATGGTAATTACTATCCAGCTGCAAATTAAAGAACAGTTTTGATCAAAGTAATTATAATTTGGAACACAGCCCTATGATAAAACAGTTCAAAGGATAGTTTCTTACTAAGTATGTGGCAGAGGTTTACAAAGATGATTAAGAAATTGTCAGAACCTGTTTTCTAGCCATGAATAAAACCTTTGCAATTATAATTATTGATATCATGTACCCTAATAAAATTAACTAATATACTTTTTTAAATTGTCTCCTAAAACACTGAAATATTACAGAAATAAAATACAATTTGTTAAGAGAATATAACAATTTTGCATATCTAAGTATTTACAAAAGGCAGTTAAATTATATATATATGACATTGTTTATCTAAGTTGTACAACTATAAAAAATCATGTGATATCTGAGAGTCTATTCTAATTTTGTGTTCTTACTATACTTTAATCCCATTTCCGTGTGGCTAAAGCAATTGTAAAGGTGAGCTAGTTCATTACTAAAAGTATTTACACTGGGCGCACTGGTTCACACCTGTAATTCCAGCACTTTGGGTGGCTGAGGCAGGTGGATCACTTGAGATCAGGAGTTTGAGATCTCCAGCCTGTCCAACACGGTGAGACACCCCTGATCCCCATCTCTACTAAATATACAAAAATTAGCCAGTTGAGGTAGTGGATGCCTGTAATCCTCGCTGCTCTTGAAGCTGAGGAAGGAGAATCACTTGAACCCGGGAGATGGAGGTTGAAGTGAACCAAGATCGTCACACTGCTCTCCAGCCTGGGTAACAGAGTGAGGCCCCGTCTCAAACAAAACAAAATAAAATAAAGTACTTAAATTGATCATAAATCAATAGCATTCCTGCTATCTAACATCTCTGTTTCTCAGCCCTTTGCTACCCTCTCTCACTGATCAAAATCATTGTATGCAATCAGCTTTATGTTCTGCTGAACAAGGAGATGCTTATTTGTGTTTCAGGTAAAGTTCTATTGGATTGATATTTAAATGCAGTGCAGTGAATGGAAAACTTGTTAGTTGTGGTCATGCTTGTGACTGATTCGCCATTGTGTCATAAATCTATAATTCTAATTTTGTTCTGCTCAAATGAGTCAGTTAACAAATAAATTTCAAAAGAATACAGACTAGATGGGCAGAATAAAATTATAAAGTACTAGTTCTAATTAAGTTGATTATTCCTTAGCATATGTCATTTAGATGTTAGTATTTGTTAACGTTTCATTATTTTTGAAGTATTCAACTTAATTCCCATAACTTTGTGAGGCAATTCAATTACTTTTTGAATCAAAATCATTAATGTTCTCCCACCACTGTATATTTAAGAAGAAGAAAAGTAGTATTAGTACAGAGTATTTGTGTAAAGCCAAGCCCATAGCCCCATAGCATTTACTTAGGGTATTTCCAAATAATAATAATATTGCCACCACTAATGGTAGTTTATTACTTTTTATCATAAACATTATGAATTAGAACTTTGCACATTTTCTTCTTACATAATGACCATATGTAATGGAAGGAAATTAAGTAATGAATATATATATATATATAAAACGGCTGATCAACGGGGAAAAGGATTCTAATAAAGAAATCTATTAAACTGCAGGAAATTATCTCTCTAGGGAAGTTATACTGGTCTTACTGCTTAAGTCATGTAAAACTGGACTAGAAACAAAGAAGCACTAGAAACTGTACCAGAGGGAACAATCCTATTTTACCGAGAAAAGAAAGGAAGCAACATAATGATTGCTTTTCTGCCCTTCTGCTAGAAATACTTTCAATCTGCACCTCAGAGATACATACAATCTGCACCTTTCTATACATTTGTGAGTTCTGGTACAAGAGATGTATGGGTCTTTATCTCTTCTTTAGAAATTCTGACAGTTTAGACTTACAAAAATGTATGTAGCAATGCAATGATAATAATAAAATATATTAATACATGATTTATTCTTTCCTATAATACATGTTCTTTAAATGAACCAAAAACATTACAATGTGTTATTAAGAATATAGATAACATGTTATATTATTTAGTTCTTGTAACTTAGACTAATAATGAAAATAAAAATAATTTAATATCTCATTTACTACAAAGAGGAGTCTAACAGCCTAATAGGGGAGTCATATATGAATTCCTATAGCTAGAATTTGGAGATAGGTTAGGAAAAACAAAACAAAGCTATGGTATTGAAGCATTAAAATCAGGGCACACTTAATTTAGAATTAAGGCATAGTAGACATAGAATTTTTGTTTCTGGTCCTTCAGAGCTTAATATCCTGGAAATTTTAGAAGGAAAATTAATAATTTGTTTGGTGAATCGACCTGTACAGAACAAGTAAGAAACAAACAAACAAAAAAGCTGTGAGTTGTGGACAGAACTTTAAAGTACAGAAAGAGCCAATAATCTTATTCTTAATCTAATATGCTTGGATATTGTTCATCTCCAATTCCTGTTTTTGAGCATTTATTCTGGCCAGACACTGCACTTTGTCCTTGAGGTCATGGGGCACTATGGTACTGTAACTGTCCAATGAGTTCACCTTGCCCCCTGCCTAGACAGAGTAGATTTATCAAGACAGGGGAATTGCAATAGAAAAAGAGTAATTCAGGCAGAGCTGGCTGTGCAGGAGACTGGAGTTTTTTTATTATTCAAATCAGTCTCCCTGAGCATTTGGGGATCAGAGTTTTCAAAGATAATTTGGCCGCTCCCATTTGAGAAGTGGGGAGTGCTGATTGGTCAGGCTGGAGATGGAATTGTAGGGGGTTGAAATTTGTTTTTCTTAATATATTCTGTTCCTGGGTGCAATGTCAGAACTGGTTGGGCCAGATTACCCGTCTGGGCAGTGTTAGCTGATCCATAGAGTAAAGGATCTGCAACATATCTCAAGCACTCATCTTAGGTTTCACAATCGTCATGTTACTCCCACGAGCCAATTGGGGAGGTTCAGACTCTTCGGGCCAGAGGCTGCATGACCCCTAAATTTCTTTCTTTTCTTCTTTTCTTCTTCTTTTCTTCTTCTCTTCTCTTCTCTTCTCTTCTCTTCTCTTCTCTTCTCTTCTCTTCTCTTCTCTTCTCTTCTCTTTCATGGAGTCTCACTCTGCTGCCCAGGTTGGAGTGCAGTGGCGCAATCTTGGCTTACTGCAGTCTCCGCCTCCCAGGTTCCAGAGATTCTCCCGCCTCAGCCTCCCGGGCAGCTGGGACTACAGGCACATGCCACTATACCCAGCTAATTTTTGTATTTTTAGTAGAGACAGGGTTTCACAATGTTAGCCAGGATGGTCTCGAACTCCTGACCTCAAGTGATCTAACCACCATGGCCTCCCAAAGTGTTGGGATTACAGGCATGAGTCACAGCTCCTGGCCCTAAATTGTAATTTCTAATCTTGTAACTAGTTTGTTAGTCCTGCAAGGGCAGACTGGACCCCACGAAAGAAGGGGGCCTTTTCGGGAAGTGGTTGTTATCAGTTTTGTTTCAGAGGCAAACCATGAACTGAATTCCTTCCCAATGTTAGTTCAGCCTGTGCCCAGGAATGAACAAGGACATCTTAAAATTTAGAAGCAAGATGAAGTTGTTTAGCTCTGATTTCTTTCACTGTCATAATTTCCTCAGTTATAATTTTGCAAAGGCCAGTTTCAGTACCTCAAAATCAACACTGTCCCTTTTCATGGTCTTGAAGTCTAGTGAGAAAGAACATAAACTAAAAAATTTACTGACTGTACCATTATAGCCTCCTATACATGGCCTGATAAAGAGTAATAGAAACCCATAACAGCATTAAACAAAGTTGCTTGGGGCAAGCTTCTGAAGGGTCATTGTCATCTCCTTCTCTCCAGTGTAAATATTTTCTTTTCGTTTGAAATCTTTTATTTATTAGGTTGATCCATATGAAATCATCAATATTGAAATATTTTTACCTACACTATAACAATGTTATATGGTAAATCTAATAATTGCTTGTTATATTTGTATATTTCAGAATATCAAACTTCTGAAGGATCATGATGAACAGTAGTAAGGGAGGCTGGTGTGGTGAGAAACCATTGCCTGTTATCCCAGCACTTTGGGAGGCTGAGGTGGTAGGATCACAGGAGTCGGGACTTTAAGACCAGCCTGGGCAGCATGGTGAGCCCTGTCTTTACCCCTAAAATACAAAAACTAGCCAGGTGTGGTGGTGCCCACCTGTAGTCCCAGCTGCTAGGGAGGCTGAGGCAGGAGAATTGCTTGAACCCAGAATGTAGAGGTTGCAGTGAGCTGAGATTGTGCCGTTGCACTCCAGCCTGGGTGACAGAGCAAGATTCCGTCTCAAAAAATAAAAAGTAAATAAAAAGATGGTCAGCTAGGAGCACATCATGTTCCAACAGCTTGAATGTGTAGCAACAACTGGTCCATGACTGGACGACTTTCTTTCTCGGTTAGCAATTATTAGATTTACCATATAATATTGTTATAGTGTAGGTAAAAATATTTAAATATTGATGATGTTATATGGATCCACCTAATAAATAAAAGATTTCAAACGAAAAGAAAATATTTATACTGGAGAGAAGGAGATGACAGTTACTAACATGTGCACACCATCAAAGCTGGGATATGTATAACATTGACTATGAAATAAGTGTACTGCAAGGCAAATAAATAAAACAGGAGGAGAAATAGGCTGAGGAGAAAATGTAATAATTGCTGCTTGAAGAAAACTGAGAAAGAATGTCCAGTCATGGACCAGTTATTGCTACACATTCAAGCTAGTTATTTATTTATTTTTTTACGTTTTATCACTTATTTCCAATGGTGATAGCTACTTTGCTAAAGGTTCAGAGTGAAAAACAGATGCATATCTATGTTGCTGATGGTAACACATAGACTAAAATGACAGTGAAGATGGTGAGTTGTTGCTATTCAGTGGGTTTCAGTTATGCAAGATAAACAAGTTCTGAAGATCTGCTGTGCAACATTGTTTAATGTACATTGTGCATAGTTAATATACACTCATACACTTAAAATTACTAAGAGTAGATCTCATGTTAAATGTTGTTATCACAATAAAAAGCAAAAGGAGAGAGAAAGGAAGAAAGAGAAAACAGGCCAGGCGCGGTGGCTCAAGCCTGTAATCCCAGCACTTTGGGAGGCCAAGACGGGCACATCCCGAGGTCAGGAGATCGAGACCATCCTGGCTAACCCGGTGAAACCCCGTCTCTACTAAAAAATACAAAAAACTAGCCGGGCGAGGTGGCGGGCGCCTGTAGTCCCAGCTACTCGGGAGGCTGAGGCAGGAGAATGGCGTGAACCCGGGAGGCGGAGCTTGCAGTGAGCTGAGATCTGGCCACTGCACTCCAGCCTGGGCAAGAGAGCGAGACTCTGCCTCAAAAAAAAAAAAAAAAAAAAGGAAAGAAAACAAAAAGCAGCATGTGGATGTACAGGTATTGATGTCTTTGCCATTTTGCCAAGAAGCATCCTAGAACAGAGCTGAACGTGAACATACTATGTTCCCACAGAGGGATGTTTACTGCCACTGCCCTCCATTCCCCAGCCCCACTACATCCTCCCTTTATTTGAGGGCAGGATGAGAACACACATGTACAAACAGATTGCTTGGGCATTGCTGAGTTTGAGCTTAAGTATCCACTCTTTACTGCTATTTCAGGGAAATTCAACCATCCAGGACCTGGAGACCTTGGGATCTATTGGAAGTGTGAACAAACTCAGGTTTGGTTGCTTGTTGCTCAAAAAACAAACTTAAGAGACAAGAGTTAATGGGAAGAATAGGAGGCTTATCCAGAGAGCCAGCAAACTAAGAAGATGGTGGGCTAGTATCCTCAAGTACCATCTTGAGTCAGTACAAATCCCAGGCTCTTTTTATATTAATGACAGGTGGAAGAGGAGAGGGTTGGGACCAAGAGAGGACAGATGACTACAGACATCTAGGTGCCAGCAGGAGTTCAAGGAAGTTGGGGACTTATTTGTCCTTGGTCAGGTCACAATGCTCCTATAAATCTTTAACAAAACAAAGTTGTTTACTCTAAAATTTTCCTAGCCTACACACAGGAATGGATAAACACCCCTTCCCCTTAAACAAAAGTGGAGTTAGTTATGTAAGCTGTTTTGCTGTTTCACTGTCTTAGAATTTGCAACTACTCCTGAGTAAAGGAAGCTGTAATGGTTAATTTTATGTGTCCATTTGACTATGCCAAGGGATGCTCAGATAGGTGGTAAAACATTCTTTCTGGTAGGTCTGCCAGAGTGTTTTCAGAAGAAATTAGGATTTGAATCAGTAGACTTAGTATAGAAAGAAGATCCACTGGCCAGGTGTGGTGGCTCATGCCTGTAATCCAAGCACTTTGGGAGGCAGAGGCAGGTGGATAACAAGGGGAAGAGATCAAGACCATTCCAGCCAACATGATGTAACCCAGTCTCTATTAAAAACACAAAAATTAGCTGGGTGTGGTGGCACGCACCTGTAGTCCCAGTTACTTGGGAGGCTGAGGCAGGAGAATCACTTGAACCTGGGAAGCAGAAGTTGCCCTGAGTCAAGATCACACAACTGCACTCCAGCCTGGCAACAGAGCGAAACTCCATTTCCAAAAAAAAAAAAAAAAAAGAAGAAGATCCACCCTTCCCAGTGAGGGTGGGTAGGTGTCATACAATCTCTTGAGGGCCTAAATAGAATGAAGGAGGAAGGACAAATTTATTTCTTCTTGATATCTATCTTCTCCTGCCCTCAGACATCAAAGTTTCTGATTCTTGGACCTTTGGACTCTAGAACTTATTATACTAGCAACTCCTCCTGCCATGGGTCTTCAACCTCAGACTGAATTATACCATCAATTTTCTTGATTCTGGTTAGTAGACAGCCAATGGTGGGACTTCTTGGCCTCCAAAATCACATGAGCTAATTCCTATACTAAATCTCCTTTTATAGATCTCTGTGTATCCTATTCATTCTGGTTTCTGTAGAACACTGACTAATATGACTAATATGACTAATACAGAAGCCAGTGGTCCCCTAGTGTTTGGACATTGCTCTTCCCTCTGGGATATAGAGTACTCAAGCAAGACCTCTCAAAATAAATTAGTTGAGTTTAAGTCCCAGTTCCCAACTAATAGCCTGTGTAATTTGGAACATGTTGCTTAACCTTACTGTGTCTTCGTTTCCTCATCTGAGAAATGGGGACCAATGATAATACCTATATAGAGTTATGGGAGATTAAGTGAATTAACGTGGGAAAAACATTAAAATACTGCATATAACATAGAATTATTATTACTTCAGTGCTAGCAATTACCATCCCCTTTGGTATACAACCTTTGTATGTAAGTACTTTATAAATTAGAGAGGATAAACTTGTTAGATGCTGGCAGTGTAGTGATGAGATTCTTCTATTCTCACAGAATCATTCTTTCACCATTGACTTGAGGGGGTATGTTAGTATTGCTGGCATTGTGTCTAATTTTTAATGAAATTCTTATTTGGTTGTTATGACTAGTCACTGAATCTAAGATGAGATATGCCCTCAACTTATGCTTGAAAGTTGTAAATATTTACTTATTAGTTACTTCAATGAAAGGATGTCAAACATTAGAACAAATCATAATGTAAAAAATAATAACATTTGACAGTGTAAGTTGGGCATTTTAATTTTTAATTTAAGGACTTAGCTACAGTCCTACAATATATTAATTTCAGCTCATGATTTACTGTTTCAGGAATAGGTAATCAATTATATGATACAATATGACATTTTGTATTGATAATATGCTAAATATGATTCTATTTTTATCAAAAACTAAAATCATTAATATAAACCAATTTGTTACTGTAACATCCAGTATTATATTTGACTGCATATGGCCCATAGTACTGCTTTGTGACTACACATAATTTTGAAAATTACTGATGACACTATTTATAAAATAACATAAAAATGATAAAAGGATATTATGTTTCAGTAACCAAATTCAGAGTGTAGATTTGTTTTGAATTATGTTTAAAACATCAAATGGAGCTCGCTATTCAGATTCATTGGAAAATCTGGCTAAAATTTAAGTTTAGGAGAGGCAAAAAAATGTTCTATGTTTTGGGAGCAGGTGTAGAGGTTAAAATAATTCCAAGCTTAAAACAGATCAAGAAGTTTTCAAAAGCTGAGTTAGAGCTTTGGTGTCAGCCTGGAAAGCTCTAAAATCTGCTGTGAGGTATGAAGTTAAGGCTAAGAGAAGCCGTGGAAAGGAAATTCGATCTAGAGCTAACACAGCATATTGCTGACTTTCAGAACATTTAGAGAATTCAGAGCCCACCAGAGGCTAGGAGGTCCTATATTTACATGAATAGTGTTAGCCACCATTTCCCACTAAATACATAAATACATAAGTTATGATTTTAGGTTCAAATGACAGAAGGAAGAGTAGAGCCAGTACCATACACCTCTTATTAATCCAGGTTAGGCAAAGAATATAAAAAGACATTTCTATGATTATTGTTTCTATATTATCATTTTATTTCACTTTTTACTGTTTTATATTTTTTCCTCTAACTTAATTAAAGTCTAGAATCAATTCTTGAAATTCCCAGTGTCCCTATAATGACAGATGATTACCTGAAGGCAATCTTTAAACTGTGGCAACATTACCTATATAGCACTAGGGCCTGGCTTTTTTTGTATTGTGCTTCAGTTAGCGGTGAGTGCTAGTGATAGTAGGTAATACCATGCATCCCGGAATACTTGTAAAAGACTGGAAATTGTGACTATTGTTCCATGGGACTATGAATAAGGAATGATAACCGCTATAGTTAAATGATTAAAGCACTTGGATGTGAGAACCCATAAAAAAATACTGAACACGAGTTAGATCTAGGCCAGCAGCAGTTAATGTATTAAGATTTACAGAGTAGAAGAAGAATGTGTCTATGCTTAGTCCATTCATTCGATAATATTTAATAAGCATCTACTAGGGAGAAGACACTATGTAATTGGATACACAGATAGGTAGTCAGATAAAAATTTTGTCTTTTAGGTGCTCCAATAAGATATAGACAAGCAAAGTTTAAGCACAATCAAAGTTATAATGTAAGATGAAAAAGTGATACAGGTCATGTACATAGAATAGATTAAAATGCTAAGGTAGTTTAGAGGAAGGAGGCATTACTTTAGGTGGAGAAAGAATACAGCTTATGAAGCACATGGAATTTGTGGTGAGAACTCATGAATACATAGGATTTAACTATGAAGGGAAGGAATAATAGATATTCTGGTATAAAGATGGGCCAAATTCTGAACACGGAGAAGGCTAGGATAAGGATGGTGAACATGGAGCAGCTCAATTTGGCATCACGGGAAGCACTATGGTATTTTTCTGTAAGAAATAAGTTTGGGAAGGTTGTTTTCAATATATAACATAACAGTTAAGCACAAGATCTTGAAAGTAAGATAAACCTTGCTTAATGCCCAGAACTCACACATGCTGCTGCACAAAGTTGAAGTCAAGTGGCTTCTAAGATACAGTTTTCTCATTGTAAAAGAAGAGTGGTAAAAGTATTTATTTTATAATTCTGACAAAATCGATAAACTAAAACATACATGACAAATGTCAAGCATATGGTAAACATTTAATACATACTAGAGCTAAATATTTTAATACAGGTTGAGCATCCCTAATTTGGAAACCAAAATGGAAAATGCTCCAAAATCCAAAAACTTTTGAGTGCCAACATGATACCACCACTGAAAAATTCCACATCTGATACCTTTGATTTTTTATTGTTTAATATACACGAACTGTTTCATGTCCACAATTATAAAAAATATCACATAAAAATAACTTCAGGCTATGTGTATAAGGTGTATACGAAACATAGATGAGTTTGTATTTAGAACTGGTTCCCATCCCAGCATTTCATCGTGTATATGCAAATATTCCAGAATAAAAAGAACCTGAAATAACACTTCTGGTACCAAGCTTTTCAGATAAGAGTCTCAACTTGTATAGCAAACAAAGAAAAGGCTGAACAGATAATGGTAATATCAAAGCTGTGCTTCTGAATGAATAGGCCAACTTTTGAATAAATCATTTAGATGATGAAATATGAGACACTGAGAGAAAGAAAAACTGGAGCTAGAGAAATAAGCAATAAGGTTATTGCTTGTTTCTAGGCAAGGGTCTGAGCTACAATAGTGGTATGTGAAATAAATTATAAGGGATAGTGTGAGATGTCCAGCAGCTACGTCATAGATAGGGCTTAAAAAATTGATATTAGATTCCTGATAATCTAGTGGGCCAGAGACGGAAGCATTTTATGTGTAGTAATTGCTGAGTCATTTTTCATGAAAGAAAACTCTAAGGGGATTGTTTATTTAAAAATATATTTAGTCATTTTAGTTTGAATACTGTTTAGATTTATCGATTAAATATTTACCTTTTTTTGGAACCATTTAAAAAGCAAGTTAGAACTTTTTAATACATAAAGAAATATGAGATTGGGTGATCAGAATACAATAAAAATGAGCACTTAGAAATCTTCCCCAAATTTAGCCTGCAAAAAGCTCTAAGCCACAGCTCTCTTTAGGCTAAACAATGAAGATTCTTAGTTTATTCAAATCACAGAGGTGTTTTTGTTTGTTTGTTTTGTGTGTGTGTGTGTGTGTGTGTGTGTGTGTGTGTGTATGTGTTTGTGAAAGGGAGTATCTGGAAGACAGCGTACTTATAGTCAGAAATGGAGTAACTGTAAAGCTAAGGAAGTTTAGGCTTCAGGGCCGCTCACTTACACTAGGCTCTTCTAAGTTCCTGTTATTCGTTTTGTGTTTGTTATTTTGAATTATTTATGATTGGTTCCTAATATTGTATAATATTTGGGAACCCACAAGACTTCAGTTAATCTCTGGTGATAATCCATAAGTTCTTAGCCTTTATTCACTGTAGAAGATTCAGATGGCTCAAATGTTTTTTGAAGTCGTAAGCAACATTTTGTGTCCATGAGCAATGTCTGTAGAAGAGGCTTGCAGAATTCATCAGGTTTTCCAAAAGGTCTTATATCAACAGTAAATTTAAGAACTTCTGAAAAACATCTGGAAGTAGTCATGAGGACAAAGTGCTCATCAAGAGGAATGAAGCCAAGACATTACAGCAAGGTACGTTTAAAAGTTCCCAGGTAGTTCTAATATGCACCTGGGCTGGATGTAGCTACTACTTGCCATTCTTGAACTGTGTTGGAATGGTTAAAAAGGAAAGAGCCAAGATTTTTGGGTTATCCAAACTTTTATTGGTATAATGATTTTCATAATAGAGAAATTGAAGTTCAGAGGGATTAAATATCTTTAATTTCATTATGAAAATCAGTATACTAATGAAGTTGAACAGTATTATCTAGGGTAGGCAAAATAATAAGTAAAGGGGGATAACTGAGAGAGAAAAATAGTGTCAATAGGTAGTGTCAATAGGTGATGGTAGGGTGAATTATTGTTAGATTCAGAAAATCAAATAATGTGAATGCGGGTGAATTTGAGGAAGAGAAGAAAAGGATTGGAGCTGTTATTCAGAGAGAGGAATACTTGAAGTAGAGATTACGGTGGATGTGTAGCTATTGGTGATGACAAGATCTAAGGCATAACCGTAATAGTAGATGGCTGAATTTACATACAGGAGAAGATTTTTGAAGATACGAAGAAATGGAACTAATTGTTCAGGGGATTGGGGAGATATTCCAAGTGGTTATTAAAATTGTTAAGAAATTATCAAAGAAGGAAGAAGGGTGATTCCAAGATTTGTACAAGGAGAGATACTTCCATTTATTATTTCCATATCAAGAATATTCTTTAGCAAATTCCCATTTTTAGGTTTAATGATAATCCATAAATATTTACCTCAAGTTGTTATAATGAGAAACATCAAAAATTTAACATTATCATCATGAAAATAAATATAAATCAATGCTTTATATTGGTTCCTTGTGTCACTTTCTCCTTAAACATGAAGTAGATAAATAAGAGGTCCTCTTAACCTTACCATTAATCAAACAAGCTAAGTTTTTAGGAACATTATTGAATAAGAGAGAAATCACCTGTCAGTGGGCACAGGGTTGGATTCCATGTAATACTTTTCCAAACACAGCTGAAACTAAAATTCAGCCTAGTACTTGAATTGTCTCTATCTGCTTAGGTGGCTAAAAAAAAATCTTGTTCAGTCAGGATTTGTAGGTTGTAGAAAAAATAACCCTTATTTGTCTTTCCATTTCTTAGGCCTTTTAATAATGTTTTGTTGGTTGGCATTTCACAAAAGAAACTAAAACAATTAAAGTGGAATTCTCCCAGGTTCCTAATGCTTCTTGTTGGCACAGCTGGTTTCTGAGATTTTTCTGACAGAGCCTATTTCAGAAATGTTTGAGCATTTACTGACTGCTAACCCCCTTCCTCTTCTCCAACTAACTGACTGCTTAAGCTGCTAACATAAGGCCGCTTCCAGAGCTTTTCATTTCTTAAGCTTACTTAAAGGGAGAATTTGCTTACTTCAAGGGAAAATTCGCCAATTATTTCTTTCCACTAGCAGTTCCCTTTATATCTCCATGATCACCCCCGCTCTGAGCCAAGTAAATATTTTTTAAAATAATAATACCTGTCTATTTTTACACTGTTTAAATTCTCAGGGAGCCACATATCAAATCTTTTCTGCTATGTTACTTAGGACATTTTAATTCTTTAACCGTCCAACTCTGCCTGGCATGCTTACTCACCTCAGCCAAGAAACTGCCTCAGTGGAAAAACAATTGAGTATTGAACTCTGTCCCATTTGACAGGTAAAAAATGAGATCTTTAAAAGGGAATGACCAATGTTTCTTTCTTTGCTGAACATTGTGCAAACAAATAAAGCTTTACATGTTCTGAGTCAAGTTTCCCATTTTTCAGGTGACT